>NC_059215.1:28222242-28822242 GCF_020615455.1 Coregonus clupeaformis
CAGAAAATCACATTGTAGGATTTTATGAATTTATTTGCAAATTATGGTGGAAAATAAGTATTTGGTCAATAAATAAAAGTTTCTCAATACTTTGTTATATATTGTTGGCAATGACACAGGTAAATGTTTTCAGACCTACACAAGGCTGAATGGGCTACAAGACCATCGCCAAGCAGCTTGGTGAGAAGGTGACAAAGAAGTTGGTGTGATTATTCGCAAATGGAAGAAACACAAAAGAACGGTCAATCTCCCTCGGCCTGGGGCTCCATGCAAGATCTCACCTCGTGGGTTGGCTGATCATGAGAACGGTGAGGAATCAGCCGCCCAGAACTACACGGGAGGATCTTGTCAATGATCTCAAGGCAGCTGGGACCATAGTCACCAAGAAAACAATCGGTAACACACTACGCCGTGAAGGACTGGAATCCTGCAGGGCCAAAGGTCCCCCCTGCTCAAGAAAGCAAATATACAGGGCCGTCTGAAGTTTGCCAATGAACATCTGAATGATTCAGGAGGAGAACTGGGTGAAAGTGTTGTGGTCAGATGAGACCAAAACTCGAGCTCTTTGGCATCAACTCAACTCACCGTGTTTTGAGGAGGAGGAATGCTGCTATCGACCTCAAGAACACCATCCCACCGTCAAACATGGGAGTGGAAACATTATGCTTTGGGGGTGTTTTTCTGCTAAGGGGACAGGACAACTTCACCGCATCAAAGGGGACGACATGGACGGGGCCATGAAAATGGGTCGTGGATGGGTATTCCAGCATGATAATGACCCAAAACTACACGGCCAAGGCAACAAAGGAGTGGCTCAAGAAGAAGCACATTAAGGTCCTGGGTGACCTAGTCAGTCTCCAGACCTTAATCCCATAGGAAATCTGTGGAGGGAGCTGAAGCGGGTCGAGTTGCCAAACGTCAGCCTCAAAACCTTAATGACTTGGAGAAGATCTGCAGAGGAGTGGGGACAAAATCCATCCTGAGATGTGTTGCAAACCTTGGTGGCCAACTACAAGAAACGTCTGACCTCTGTGATTGCCAACAAGGGTTTTGCCACCAAGTACTAAGTCATGTTTTGCAGAGGGGTCAAATACTTATTTCCCCTCATTAAAATGCAAATCAATTTATAACATTTTTGACATGCATTTTTCTGGATTTTTTTGTTTTTATTCTGTCTCTCACTGTTCAAATAAACCTACCATTAAAATTATAGACTGATCATGTCTTTGTCAGTGGGCAAACGTACCAAAATCAGCAGGGGATCAAATACTTTTTTCCCTCACTGTAAATATTATTTTCTGACAATATAGAACAGTGTAAACAACACTAAATCAATTATAAATAATACCAGAAGCTGTTCTAACAAAAAAATGTAAAGCCTTTATTACAGCAAAGCAACGATTAAAAACAGCCACATTTGTAAAATTGTTTACTTGAAAAACAAACACTCAAACAGGCAACTAGAAACAGGATCTGTCTTATTTCTGTAGATATACAGTACCAGCCAAAAGTTTCAAGAACTTTGAAAGTTTCTTCAAGTGCAGTCGCAAAACCATCATGCGCTATGATGAAACTGGCTCTCTTGAGGAGGAGGTGTGATGGTGTGGGGGTGCTTTGCTGGTGACACTGTCTGTGATTTTTTTAGAATTCAAGGCACACTTAACCAGCATGGCTACCACATCATTCTGCAGCGATACGCCATCCCATCTGGTTTGCGCAGTGGGACTATCAATTGTTTTTCAACAGGACACGACCCAAAACACATCTCCCAGGCTGTGTAAGGGCTATTTGACCAAGAAGAAGGAGAGTGATGGAGTGCTGCATCAGATGACCTTGCCTCCATAATCACCCGACCTCAACTGAATTGAGATAGTTTGGGATGAGTTGGACCGCAGAGTGAAGGGGAAAAGCAGCCAACAAGTGCTCAGCATATGTGGGAACTCCTTCAAGACTGTTGGAAAAGCATTCCTCATGAAGCTGGTTGAGAGAATGCCAAGAGTGTGCAAAGTTGTCATCAAGGCAACGGGTGGCTACTTTCAAGAATCTCAAATAAAAATATATTTGTTTAACACTTTTTGGTTTCTACATGATTTCATGTGTTATTTCATGTTTTGATGTCTTCACTATTATTCTACAATGTAGAAATTTGGCCGGCAGGGATTTAGCCCCCCATGGGAATTGAACCCATAACCCTGGCGTTGCAAACGCCATGCTCTCTACAACTGAGCTACATCCCCTGCCGGCCATTCCCTCCCATACCCTGGACCAATTGTGCGCTTGCCCCATGGGTCTCCCGTGTCGCGGCCGACTACGACAGAGCCTGGATTCGAACTAGGATCTCTAGTGGCACAGCTAGCACTCGCGATGCAGTGCCTTAGACCACTGCGCCACTCGGGAGGCTGATTTATAAAGCCAGGCACATTTAACAGTTAGGCTATTGATTATAGACCTAATTAAGTTGGGGTTTCCTCTCTCCCTCACATTTCTTAGACATTAAGGCAAGAGCTGTTTTCTTGTCTCCTCATTCTGCTGCTACCTCCGCCGCATTGTTCTCAACACCAATATGCTGGTTAACTTTGCTGTTATGCACATAGCAACATGGCCTAGAAAAGGTGCCATTTCAACAGCGCACTGATGTGTTTCAGAACCCGCAGAACAGCAACCACTATCCAGCGCATTTGTTATAAAAATAATATTATTTTTATTAGTGTTGCACCATTGTTCTTATGTAATATAACCATATACAATTTCAGTAGCACATGTCTTAGAGAGATGGATTGCTGCCATCCACCACGGCCTCCACAACGGATTAGTTCACACATACATACAGGTGCGAATCAGACAGGTGTCTTGCACACCATGATATATCCACTACCGTTCAAAGGTTTGGTGTCACTTGCAAATGTCCTTGTTTTCGAAAGAAAATAAAATGTTCTGTCCATTAAAATAACATCAAATTGATCAGAAATACAGTGTAGACATTGTTAATGTTGTAAATGGCTATTGTAGCTGCGAAACTGCTGATTTCTAATGGAATATCTACATAGGCGCACAGAGGCCATTATCAGCAACCATCAGTCCTGTGTTCCAATGGCACGTTATGTTTGGTAATCCAAATCTATCATTTTAAAAGGCTAATTGATCATTAGAAAACCCTTTGCAATTATGTTAGCACAGCTGAAAACTGTTGCGCTCGATTAAAGAAGCAATAAAACTGGCCTTAGACTAGTTTGAGTATCTGGAGCATCAGCAATTGTGGGTTCGATTACAGGCTCAAAAATGGCCAGAAACGAATAACTTCTTCTGAAACTCATCAGTCTATTCTTGTTCTGAGAAATTAAGGCTATTCCATGCGAGAACTTGCCAAGAAACTGAAGATCTCGTGCAACTGTGTACTACTCCCTTCACAGAACAGCGCAAACTGGCTCTAAGCAGAATAGGAAAGAGGAGTGGGAGGCCCCGGTGCACAACTGAGCAAGAGGACAAATACATTAGAGTGTCTAGTTTGAGAAACAGACGCCTCACAGGTCCTCAACTGGCAGCTTCATTAAATTGTACCCGCAAAACACCAGTCTCAACGTCAACAGTGAAGAGGCGACTCGGGATGCTGACCTTCTAGGCAGAGTTGCAAAGAAAAAGTCATATCTCAGACTGGCCAATAAAAATAACAGATTAAGATGGGCAAAAGAACACAGACACTGGACAGAGGGAAGATTGGAAAAAAGTGTTATGGACAGACGAATCGAAGTTTGAAGTGTTCGGATCACAAGAAAGAACATTTGTGAGACGCAGACCAAATGAAAAGATGCTGGAGGAGTGCTTGATGCCATCTGTCAAGCATGGTGGAGGCAATGTGATGGTCTGGGGGGTGCTTGGTGGTGGTAAAAGTGGGGGTTTTGTACAGGGTAAAAGGGATCTTGAAGAGAAGGCTATCACTCCATTTTGCAACGCCATGCCATTTCCTGTAGGACGGCGCTGATTGGAGCCAATTTCCTCCTACAACAGGACAATGACCCAATGCACAGCTCCAAACTATGCAATAACTATTTAGGGAAGAAGCAGTCAGCTGGTATTCTGTCTACAATGGAGTGGCCAGCACAGTCACCGGATCTCAACCCTATTGAGCTGTTGTGGAGCAGCTTGACCGTATGGTACGTAAGAAGTGCCCATCAAAAGCCAATACAACTTTAGGGAGGTGCTTCAGGAAGCATGGGATGAGATCTCTTCAGATTACCTCAACAAATTGACAACTTGAATGCCAAAGGCTCTGCAAGGCTGTAATTGCTGCAAATTGAGGATTCTTTGACGAAAGCAAAGTTTGAAGGACACACTTATTATTTCTATTAAAATCATTATTTCTAACCATTTCCTATGCATGTTGCTACATTTCCTATTCAAAATCATTTCATGTATGTTTTCATGGAAAACAAGGACATTTCTAAGTGACCTCAAACTTTTGAACGGTAGTGTATATATATATATTTTTTGCTACTGTTCGACTAAAGAAATCTTGGCTCGACCAACAGCCTATCGACCAAACAATAGACCATTCGAATAAATGGGGTCAGCCCTACTATGTTGTGGAGTACTTAAGCTAATCATGTAAACAAATGTTACTCCTACTGTATCTGTAAGTCAAACCACACATTTATCATGGTGTTGGTGTAACAGTATAACTTCCATCCCCTGTCTGCCCCAAATCAATCAAATGTTATTGGTCACATGCGCCGAATACAACAGGTGCAGACATCACAGTGAAATGCTTACTTACAGCCCTTAACCAACAGAGTGCATTCATTTTTAACAAAAAAAGTAAAAATAAAACAACAACAAAAAAAGTGTTGAGAAAAAAAGAGCAGAAGTAAATAAAATAAAGTAGGAGGCTATATATACAGGGGGTACCGTTTGCAGAGTCAATGTGCGGGGGCACCAAAAGTTAGGTAATATGTACATGTGGGTAGAGTTAAAGTGACTATGCATAAATAATTAACAGAGTAGCAGCAGCGTAAAAAAGGATGGGGTGGGGGGCAGTGTCAAATAGTCCGGGTAGCCATGATTAGCTGTTCAGGAGTCTTATGGCTTCGGGGTAGAAGCTGTTGAGAAGTCTTTGGACCTAGACTTGGCACTCCGGTACCCGCTTGGCCGTGCGGTAGCAGAGAGAACAGTCTATGACTAGGGGTGGCTGGAGTCTTTTACAATTTTGAGGGCCTTCCCCTCTGACACCGCCTGGTATAGAGGTCCTGGATGGCAGGAAGCTTGGCCCCAGTGATGTACTGGGCCGTACGCACTACCCTCTGTAGTGCCTTGGGTCGGAGGCCAAGCAGTTGCCATACCAGGCGGTGATGCAACCAGTCAGGATGCTCTCGATGGTGCAGCTGTAGAATTTTTTTGAGGATCTGAGGACCCATGCCAAATCTTTTCAGTCTCCTGAGGGGGTATAGGGCTTTGTCGTGCCCTCTTCACGACTGTCTTAGTGTGTTTGGACCATGATAGTTCGTTGGTGAGTGGACACCAAGGAACTTGAAGCTCTCAACCTGTTCCACTACAGCCCCGTCGATGAGAATGGGGCGTGCTCAGTCCTCTTCTTTTTCCTGTAGTCCACAATCATCTCCTTTGTCTTGGTCACGTTGAGGGAGAGGTTGTTGTCCTGGCACCACACGGCCAGGTCTCCTGACCTCCTCCCTATAGGCTGTCTCATCGTTGTCTGGTGATCAGGCCTACCACTGTTGTGTCGTCGGCAAACTTAATGATGGTGTTGGAGTCGTGCCTGGCCATGCAGTCATGGGTGAACAGAGAGTACAGGAGGGGGACTAAGCACGCACCCCTGAGGGGCCCCCGTGTTGAGGATCAGTGTGGCAGATGTGTTGTTACTACCCTTACCACCTGGGGGTGGCCCGTCAGGAAGTCCCAGGATCCAGTTGCAGAGGGAGGTGTTTAGTCCCAGGATCCTTAGCTTAGTGATGAGCTTAGAGGGCACTATGGTGTTGAATGCTGAGCTGTAGTCAATGAATAGCATTCTCACGTAGGTGTTCCTCTTGTCCAGGTGGGAAAGGGCAGTGTGGAGTGCAATAGAGATTGCATCATCTGTGGATCTGTTGGGCGGTATGCAAATTGGAGTGGGTCTAGGGTTTCTGGGATAATGCTGTTGATGTGAGCCATGACCAGCCTTTCAAAGCACTTCATGGCTACAGGACGTCAGTGCTACGGGTCGGTAGTCATTTAGGCAGGTTATCTTAGAGTCCTTGGGCACTCGGGGACTATGGTGGTCTGCTTGAAACATGTTGGTATTACAGACTCAGTCAGGGACATGTTGAAAATGTCAGTGAAGACACTTGCCAGTTGGTCAGCACATGCTCGGAGTACGACGTCTGGTAATCCGTCTGGCCCTGCGGCCTTGTGAATGTTGACCTGCTTAAAAGTCTTACTCACATCGGCTACGGAGAGCGTGATCACATAGTCATCCGGAACAGCTGGTGCTCTCATGCATGCTTCAGTGTTGCTTGCCTCGAGCGAGCATAGAAGTGGTTTAGCTTCGTCTGGTAGGCTTGTGTCACTGGGCAGCTCACGGCTGTGCTTCCCTTTGTAGTCTGTAATAGTTTTCAAGCCCTGCCACATCCGGCTTGTGCGTCAGAGCCAGTGTAGTACCGATTCAATCTTAGTCCTGTATTGACTCTTTGCCTGTTTGATGGTTCGACGGAGGGCATAGCGGGATTTCTTATAAGCGTCCGGGTTAGGGAGTCCCGTCTCGAAAGCGGCAGCTCTACCCTTTAGCTCAGTGCGGATGTTTCCTGTAATCCATGGCTTCTGGTTGGGGTATGTACGTACGGGTCACTGTGGGGACGACATCATCGATGCACTTATTGATGAAGCCAGTGACTGATGTGGTGTACTCCTCAATGCTGTCTGAAGAATCCCGAACATGTTCCAGTCTGTGCTAGCAAAACAGTCCTGTAGCTTAGCATCTGCGTCATCTGACCACTTTTTATTAACCGAAGTCACTGGTGCTTCCTGCTTTAGTTTTTGCTTATAAGCAGGAATCAGGAGGATAGAGTTATGGTCAGATTTGCCAAATGGAGGGCGAGGAGAGCTTTGTATGCGTCTCTGTGTGTGGCTTGCTGGTGCTCTTTCATGCCGTCCCTGGGAGGGGTGCGTCACTTGAGTGGGTTGAGTTACTGACGTGATCTTCCTGTCTGGGTTGCGCCCCCTTGGTTTGTGCTGTGGTGGAGACCTCTGTGGGCTATACTGCCTTGTCTCAGGATTGTAAGTTGGTGGTTGGGGGATATCCCTCTAGTGGTGCGGGGGCTGTGCTTTGGCGGAGTGGGTGGGGTTATATCCTTCCTGTTTGGCCCTGTCCGGGGTTTCTTCGGATGGGGCCACGTGTCTCCGGACCGCTCCTGTCTCAGCCTCCAGTATTTATGCTGCAGTAGTTTATGTGTCGGGGGGCTGGGGTTAGTTGGTTATACCTGGAGTACTTCTCCTGTCTTATCCAGTGTCCTGTGTGAATTTAAGTATGCTCTCTCTAATTCTCTCGTTCTCTCTTTCTCTCTGAGAACCTGAGCCCTAGGACCATACGTCAGGACTACCGGGCATGATGACACCTTGCTGTCCCCAGTCCGCCTGGCCTTGCTGCTATTCCAGTTTCAACTGTTTCTGCCTGCGGCTACGGGGAAAACCCCTACCTGTCCCAGACCTGCTGTTTTCAACTCTTTAATGATCGGCTATGAAAAGCCAACTGAGAGACCTGAGCCCTAGGACCATACGTCGGGACTACCGGCCGTGGTGACTCTTGCTGTCCCCAGTCCGCCTGGCCTTGCTGCTATTCCAGTTTCAACTGTTCTGCCTGCGGTTATGGAACCCCTACCTGTCCCAGACCTGCTGTTTTCAACTCTTAATGATCGGCTATGAAAAGCCAACTGAGATTTATTCCTGATTATTATTTGACCATGCTTGTCACTTATGAACATTTTTGAACATCTTGGCATGGTTCTGTTATAATCTCCACCCGGCACAGCCAGAAGAGGACTGGCCACCCCTCATAGCCTGGTTCCTCTCTAGGTTTCTTCCTAGGCTTTCGCCTTTCTAGGGAGTTTTTCCTAGCCACTGTGCTTCTACACCTGCATTACTAGCTGTTTGGGGTTTTAGGCTGGGTTTCTGTACAGCACTTCGAGATATTATCTGATGTAAGAAGGGCTATATAAAATAAAATTGATTGATTGATTGATTGGAGTAAAGGTGGTCTAGAGTTTTTTTTCCTCTGGTTGCACATTTAACATGCTGGTAGAAATTAGGTAGAACGGATTTAAGTTTCCCTGCATTAAAGTCCCCGGCCACTAGGGAGCGCTGCCTCTGGATGAGCGTTTTCCTGTTGATTTATGGCCTTGTACAACTCATTCAATGCAATCTTAATGCCAGCATTGGTTTGTGGTGGTAAATAGACAGCTATGAAAAAATATAGATGAAACTCTCTTGGTAAATAGTGTGGTCTACAGCTTATCATAAGATACTCTACCTCAGGCGAGCAAAACCTCGAGACTTCCTTAGTATTTGATTTTGTGCACCAGCTGTTGTTTACAAATATACACAGACCGCCACCCCTTGTCTTACCGGAGTCAGCCGTTCTATCCTGCCGATGTAGCGTATAGCCCGCTAGCTGTATGTTATCAATGTCGTCGTTCAGCCACGACTCGGTGAAACATAAGATATTACAGTTTTTAATGTCCCGTTGGTAGGATAACCGTAATCTTAAATCATCCCATTTATTTTCAAATTATTGAACGTTGGCTAATAGGATTGATGGAAGAGGCAGTTTACTCGCTCGCCGTCGGATCCTTACAAGGCACCCCGATCTACGTCCACGATATCTCCGTCTCTTTCTCACGCGAATGACGGGGATTTGGGCCTTGTCGGGTGTCTGTATGATATCCTTCGCGGCCGCCTCGTTGAAGAAAAAATCTTCGTCCAATATGAGGTGAGTAATCGCTGTCCTGATATCCAGAAGCTCTTTTTGGTTATAAGAGACGATGGCAGAAACATTATGTACAAAATAAATTACAAATAACGCGGAAAAACACACATAATAGTACAATTGGTTAGAGGGCTGTAAAACGGCAGCCATCTTCTCCGGCGCTGTTAGTAGGAATGGAAGTATTGTTGGGCGCGAACCAAGGACCCTCTGCACGCAACATTCGCCACCCAAAGAATCACCATCAATACCACTGACCTCCAAAAAATGGCATTTCTAGGTCTGGAGAAACAATACTTCTAGGTCTCAGGGCGAATGACATCACTTGCACAAGACTAGCGCATCGCTAACTAGGTAGTTATTCCACATCGGCTACACTATAGCATAAAGGCAAGAAACCCGAGTGCCACCAATGGACAGTAGACAAGATTAAAGACATCTCTAAATCTTTCAGTACTTTGATCCAGATTTGAGTACTATTTCTGTAGCTAGAATGGAAGTGTGATATGAAAAACAAGGGATAAAGCTAATGAGATGGTGGGATTAGGAAATAGGACAAGGCAGGTGAAGATTAAAGTTTAATACATCCAGGAAAACCTTAATTAAGGAGTAACAAAATGGGGTTTTAATTCAGTCTTATAATTGCTCCACACTTGTAAACAGCTGATGGATAATGTGGTATTAGTCACCAAAGCATCAAGGAAGTTTAGATTAACATTTCCCTCAGCCAGATGTCTGTCTGCTAGCGGCTCTCTGGATTTAACGCTTGAAGGCCTCAGACGGAAGACTTCTCTCAACTTTAGCGACAGGCAAACCTATCTGTGCATAATCAGAGGCAATCCAAAAAGTATATAAACAGGCTCTTGAGAGGACTCATATGACACGCAGCATGATAAGTAGGCTTGGGCGGTATACCGTACATATACCTATACCGGGGTATTTGGAAATAGCCACGGGATGGTTTTTCAATACCGTCAATACCGTTGAAACTATTTCTTTGAAGTTTTTTTAAATACATTTGAATATTTGTAGCTACTTTTTAAAGGGCTACTTAAGGATTAGCAGATACCCATAGACTTCCAGTCATTGCGCTAACGCTAGTTAGCATTGGCTCAAAAACTAACTATAACTTTCTTCATACTGGACACAACGACATAAAAATGGTATCCATGAGTTCATCTGACTCTGGGGAAGTAGATAAAGGGCCTCATTACCAAAATACCAAAGTATCCCATTAAGTAAATACCTGCAGTCAACTTGTGCAATACGTCAGGAGATAAATGTCACGGATTCTGCCGAGGCTGCTCCTCCTCCTTGCTCGGGCAGGCTTCGGCGTCAGTCGTCCCCGAGTACTAGCTGCTGCCGATCGATGTTATCGGTGTCTGTCTAGTTTTGTCTGTATTGTTTACACCTGTTCCACATTATGTTTGATTGTTGCCCTATAATTACCCCTGTCTCTCATCGGGATCTTGTGTGTGATTGTTTCCTTCACGTATGTCGTTTGTGAGCAGGTTATTTCCTCCTGTGTGGAGTTATTCTGTGTTCATCTTTTCAGTATCGGATTAAAGTACGTTTCCGAGAGTTCCGTGTCCTGCGCCTGACTTCTTCAACCGCATCTCACTGACAGTCGTGACAGAATCACACACCGCAACATGGAGTCAGCAGGAGCGACGGCACCACCCGGATCACTCGAGGAGCGCGTCCTACAACAGGCAGCTATGCTTCAAGATCTTGGTGCCGCCATGGAAAAGGTGATGAACACCTTGGGATGATAGGAGAGAGGAGGTTTGCCCACACCTCCTCCAACGATACCACCACCATCGGCCACTCCTATCGTCTCACATCAGGAGTCCAGTGGGATTCGGCTCTCGCTCCCGAGGGCTTATGATGGCACCGCAGCCGGGTGTCAGGGTTCCCTGCTCCAGGTGGAACTTTACCTGGCAACCATTCACCCGGCACCCTCGAGATACAGAGCGTGTCCGCCCTCATCTCCTGTCTGTCCGGCAAGGCACTGGAGTGGCCAACGCCGAGTGGGGAGGAATAGACGCCGCTACTGTGAACTATGCGGAGTTCACCCGCCGCTTCAGGGCGGTGTTCGATCATCCCCGGAAGGGGAGGCGGCGGGTGAACGTCTGTTCCACCTCAGACAGGGGAGGAGGAGCGCGCAGGAATTCGCACTGGACTTCCGGACTCTGGCTGCCAATTTGGGATGGAATGAGAGGGCCCTCATCGACCACTACAGGTGTAGCTTAAGAGAGGACGTTCATCGAGAGTTAGCCTGCAGGGACACCAACCTAAGCTTCAATCAGCTGGTGGACATGTCGATTCGCCTGATACCCTGTTGGCTACCCGTGGGACGTCCGGAGCTGGGGCCGTCCATTTCCATCCCCCAGCACTTCCGAGCCGAGCCCCATGGAGCTCGGGGTGCTGGTAGTAGGAGGCCAGGAGAGGCTGTCCCCTGCACCAACTGTGGCCGCCGAGGACACACGGCGGTTCGGTGCTGGGGAGGGTCTCCTCGGATTCGAGGCAGCAGGCAACGCACTGATGAGTCATTCCAGGTGAGTAAGGCCCCAACTCACCCAGAGCTCTCTGTTGTTCATATGTGTATTCAAGTTGTGTTTCCAGAGGTTTCTTCTTACTCCCAGCATAAGGCGCTAGTCGATTCAGGCGCAGCTGGGAATTTTATCGATCGCCATTTCTCATATAAGTTAGGAATCCCTATATTACCAGTCGATGTGCCCTTCCCTATCCATGCCCTAGATAGCCGGCCTTTGGGGTCGGGATTGATTAGGGGAGGTCACAGCGCCACTGAAGATGAAGACGCAGAAGGGTCATGAGGAGACTATACAGTTGTATTTAATTCCCTGGTTAACATCTCATGACCCCAACATTTCACTGGCAACAGAGGGCTCTCAAGGGATGGTCTGATCAGTGTGTGGGGCGGTGTGTAGGTGTTTCCGTAGGGGGCAACGACGGTGGAAAGTCCGAACCAAATGCCCACAATGCACATTCCTCCTGAGTATGCCGATTTGGCACGCGCCTTCTGTAAGAAGAAGGCGACTCAATTACCACCTCATCGACAGGGGGATTGTGCGATAGACCTCCAGGTTGGCGCTGCGCTCCTCGTAGCCATGTGTATCCTCTGTCTCAGGAGGAGACGGCTGCTATGGAGACATACGTCACTGAATCCTTGAGACAGGGATACATACGGCCATCCACTTCCCCTGCGTCCTCGAGTTTCTTTTTTGTGAAGAAGAAGGATGGGGGTTTACGCCCCGTGTATTGATTACCGTGGTCTCAATCAGATCACTATTAAATACAGCTATCCTCTCCCTCTGATTGCTAGTATGACGGAGTCATTACACGGGGCGCGCTTCTTCACAAAATTGGATCTCAGGAGCGCTTACAACCTGATGAGCATTCGGGAAGGAGATGAGTGGAAGACAGCATTCAGTACCACCTCGGTCACTATGAGTACCTCGTCATGCCATACGGTCTAATGAATGCTCCTTCAGTCTTCCAATCATTTGTGGACGAGATTTTCGGGATTTGCATGGACAGGGGGTAGTGGTGTATATTGATGACATTCTGATATGCTCCGCTACACGTACCGAGCATGTGTCCCTGGTACGTCGGGTGCTGGGTAGACTGTTGGAGCATGACCTGTATGTGAAGGCAGAGAAATGTCTTTTTTTTCCAGGAGTCCATCTCCTTCCTGGGACACCGGTTGTCTGCGTCAGGTGTGGAGATGGAGATTGACCGCGTTTCAGCCGTGCGTAATTGGCAGACTCCCACTACGGTAAAGGAGGTGCAGCGTTTTTTGGGTTTTGCCAATTACTACCGGAGGTTTATCCGGGGTTTTGGACAGGTAGCAGCTCCCATTACCTCCCTGCTAAGGGGGGGCCCGGTGCGTTTGCAGTGGTCGGCTGAGGCGGACAGGGCGTTTAGTCATTTGAAGGACCTGTTCACCTCGGCTCCGGTGCTGGCACATCCGGATCCCTCTTTGGCGTTCCAAGTTGAGGTGGATGCGTCCGAGGCGGGATCGGTGCTATACTGTCTCAGCGCTCGAGCACGCCTCAAAACTCTGCCCCTGTGCTTTCTATTCCAAGAAGCTCAGTCCGGCGGAACGCAATGACGTGGGGGGACAGGGAGCTGCTAGCGGTGGTCCACGCCCTGAAGGTGTGGAGACATTGGCTTGAGGGGGCTAACCACCCTTTTCTCATTCTGACTGACCATCGTAACCTGGGAGTACATCCGGGCAGCGAAGAGACTGAACCCTCGTCAGGCTAGGTGGGCCATGTTTCTTTCCCGGTTTGTATTTAAGATCACTTATATCCCAGGGTCACAGAACGTTAAGGCAGACGCCCTGTCCCGACGATATGACACAGAGGAGAGGTCCATTGAGCCCACTCCCATACTACCTGAGTCTTGTCTAGTGGCACCGGTGGTGTGGGAGGTCGACACGGAAATCGAGTGGGCGCATGCACCGACCCTACTCCCCCAGAGTGTCCAGAGGGACGGAGGTACGTGCCGCTTGAGGTCCGTGACCGACTGATTTATTGGGCTCACACGTCACCCCTCCTCTGGTCATCCTGGTATTGGTCGGACGGTGCACTGTCTTAGCAGGAAGTACTAGGTGGCCCACCTTAGCCAGGGACGTGAGGGTTTACGTTTCTTCCTGCTCGGTGTGCGCCCAGTGTAAGGCGCCTAGACACCTGCCCAGAGGGAAGTTACAACCTCTACCCGTTCCACAACGGCCGTGGGTCTCACCTGTCGGTGGATTTTGTCACGGACCTTCCCCCTCCCAGGGGAATACCACGATCTTGGTCGTTGTGGATCGGTTTTCTAAGGCCTGCCGTCTCATCCCTATGCCAGGTCTTCCTACAGCCCTACAAACGGCCGAAGCCCTGTTTACTCACGTTTTCCGGCACTCACGGGGTGCCTGAGGATATAGTGTCTGATCGGGGTCCCCAGTTCACCTCTAGAGTGTGGAGGGCGTTTTATGGAACGTTTGGGGGTCTCGATCAGCCTTACCTCGGGTTTTCACCCTGAGAGTAATGGGCAGGTGGAGAGAGTAAACCAAGATGTGGGTAGGTTTCTGAGGTCCTATTGCCAGGACCGGCAGGAGGAGTGGTCGGGGTATATTCCCTGGGCAGAGATAGCCCAAAACTCACTCCGCCACTCCTCCATTAATCTTACGCCTTTCCAGTGTGTGTTGGGCTATCAGCCGGTTCTGGCACCCTGGCATCAGAGCCAGATCGAGGCTCCTGCGGTGGAAGAATGGTTTCGGCGCTCGGAGGAGACATGGAACGCTGCGCATGTCCATCTGCAGCGGGCCATCAGACGGCAAAAGCGCGCCGATCGCCACCGCAGTGAGGGTCCGGTTTATGCACCTGGAGATCGGGGTCTGGCTCTCGACCCGGAAACCTGCCCCTTCACCTGCCCTGCCGGAAGGCTGGGTCGGGCGGTTTGTGGGGCCATTTAAAGTCCTGAGGAGATTGAACGAGGCATGTTATAGGTTAAAACTGCCTATTAATTATCGCATTAACCCCTCGTTCCATGTGTCTCTCCTCAGGCCGGTGGTAGCTGGTCCACTCCAGGAGAATGAGGTACGAGAGGCCCCTCCGCCCCCACTAGACATCGAAGGGGCTCCGGGCGTACTCAGTCCGTTCCATCGTGGAATCGAGGCGTCGGATGGGGGTCTGCAGTATCTCGTGGAGTGGGAGGGGTACGGTCCGGGAGGAACGGTGCTGGGTCCCTAGGAGGGACATCCTAGATCCCTCCCTGTTGACAGAGTTCCACCGGAGTCATCCGACTCGCCCTGCTCCGCGTCCTCTGGCCGTCCCCGAGGCCGGGGGTCGGGCGCACGGCTGGTGCCGCGCGTCAAGGGGGGTACTGTCACGGATTCTGCCGAGGCTGCTCCTCCTCCTTGCTCGGGCAGGCTTCGGCGTTCGTTGTCCCCGGAGTACTAGCTGCTGCCGATCGATGTTATCGGTGTCTGTCTAGTTTTGTCTGTATTGTTTACACCTGTTCCACATTATGTTTGATTGTTGCCCTATAATTACCCCTGTCTCTCATCGGGATCTTGTGTGTGATTGTTTCCCTTCACGTATGTCGTTTGTGAGCGGGTTATTTCTCCCTGTGTGGAGTTATTCTGTGTTCATCTTTTCAGTATCGGATTAAAGTACGTTTCCGAGAGTTCCGTGGTCCTGCGCCTGACTTCTTCAACCGCATCTCACTGACAGTCGTGACAATAAAGAAGATTGCGTTTTACATTTTACCTGCAACATAATTGTTTACTATGAAGCTTACCAGTCGTCCCCCAGTCACGTGGTGTTTGTTTACAAGCACACAACAATGAAAGACCGGAGCCTTGTGAGTCACTCACTGTTGTGCAGCACATGCCAGGTGATCTAGTTACAGCATGGAATTCACAACTAAATGTTTGCCAGCTAGATAACTTATAACTATTAAGCGAACTGTCTAAAATGTGCTAAATGCTCTACAGTTGGCATTTGGTTTGCTAATTTAGTAGCTCGTTAGTTAGCTATCTAGCTAAGTGGCTAGCCTTACAAAATCAAGTTGCGCTTGGTAACAGCAGAGAATCCCTCCTGGATCAAGAGCCATGCTGTCTAATATTTGTTTTGTGCACGCAGCAAACTGTGAGTAATATTTTTTGTTACTTGTATAACTTTATGAGCTGGGATGTCTGTCCTGCAAATACTTTAGGTCAGAGACTGTATTACATGTTCGCAATGCGCCGTTAGCATTTAGTTATCATTCTCTATGGGATTTTACATGTACTTGTCAACATTGCTAACCTTCGGATTACAAAGGCTCAGTGGGGGTTTGAAAATAGCGCCCTTGTGTTCAGTGCCAGTAGTACCGAATATCCCGGTATGGCACAAGGTCAGTATGAAGGCATGACAATCTGGATACCGCCCAAGCCTAGTGATAAGTCCCTCAATTTCAAAGCTCAGTGTGAAGAAAGGAATATATGGAGTCTCTTTGAACCCTTTATGTGTGTGTGTGTGTGTGTGTGTGTGTGTGTGTGTGTGTGTGTGTGTGTGTGTGTGTGTGTGTGTGTGTGTGTGTGTGTGTGTGTGTGTGTGTGTGTGTGTGTGTGTGTGTGTGTGTGTGTGTGTGTGTGCGTGCATGCGTGCAGTGTGTGTGTGAAGAGAAATGGTCTTAGAAGTTGATCAGTGACAGAAACGTGGGTGCTCATTTCACATGTCAAGATGTGGGGGGCCAATCAAATATTTCATTTAGGCCGCAATGCAATTAAAGTACTGGAAAGCTCCACGTCTGTTATGGTCACTGCACACTTAAGCCTAGAGGAGATAATAGGGAATGGGACGGCAGGTGCTTAGGTGCACAACTCTTTTGACTGCTTATCTCTTTAAAGAAGCTCCTTGTCATTAAGTCTCTCTTTACAGATTTGTTCATGGACTTTTAGATGGAGAACTTAAAAGGAGGCCTGTGTGTTTGAAATAGTCCCTATGGAAGTATTACGTTCTGAACCTAATAAAATATACAGTTGAAGTCGGAAGTTTACATACACTTAGGTTGGAGTCATTAAAACTCGTTTTCAACCACTCCACACATTTCTTGATAACAAACTATAGTTTTGGCAAGTCGGATAGGACATCTCAATTTGTGCATGACACAAGTAATTTTTCCAACAATTGTTTACAGAGAGATTATTTCACTTATAATTCACTGTATCACAATTCCAGTGGGTCAGAAGTTTACATACACTAAGTTGACTGTGCCTTTAAACAGCTTGGAAAATTCCAGAAAATTATGTCAAGGCTTTAGAAGCTTCTGATAGGCTAATTGACATTATTTGAGTCAATTGGAGGTGTACCTGTGGATGTATTTCAAGGCCTACCTTCAAACTCAGTGCCTCTTCGCTTGACACCATGGGAAAATCAAAAGAAATCAGCCAAGACCTCAGAAAAGAAATTGTAGACCTCCACAAGTCTGGTTCATCCTTGGGAGCAATTTCCAAACGCCTGAAGGTACCACGTTCATCTGTACAAACAATAGTACACAAGTATAAACACCATGGGACCACGCAGCCGTCATACCGCTCAGGAAGGAGATGCGTTCTGTCTCCTAGAGATGAACGTACTTTGGTGCGAAAAGTGCAAATCAATCTCAGAACAACAGCAAATGACCTTGTGAAGATGCTGGAGGATACAGGTACAAAAGTATCTATATCCACAGTAAAACGAGTCCTATATCGACATAACCTGAAAAGCCGCTCAGCAAGGAAGAAGCCACTGCTCCAAAACTGCCATAAAAAAGCCAGACTACGGTTTGCAACTGCATATGGGGACAAAGATCGTACTCTTTGGAGAAATGTCCTCCGGTCTGATGAAACAAAAATATAACTGTTTGGCCATAATGACCATCGTTATGGTTGGAGGAAAAAGGGGGTACCTTGCAAGCCGAAGAACACCATCCCAACCGTGAAGCACGGGGGTGGAAGCATCATGCTGTGGGGGTGCTTTGCTGCAGGAGGGACTGGTGCACTTCACAAAATAGATGGCATCATGAGGAAGGAAAATTATGTGGATATATTGAAGCAACATCTCAAGACATCAGTCAGGAAGTTAAAGCTTGGTCGCAAATGGGTCTTCCAAATGGACAATGACCCCAAGCATACTTCCAAAGTTGTGGCAAAATGGCTTAAGGACAACAAAGTCAAGGTATTGGAGTGGCCATCACAAAGCCCTGATCTCAATCCTATAGAAAATGTGTGGGCAGAACTGAAAAAGCGTGTGCGAGCAAGGAGGCCTACAAACCTGACTCACTTACACCAGCTCTGTCAGGAGGAATGGGCCAAAATTCACCCAACTTATTGTGGGAAACAATTTAAAGGCAATGCTACCAAATACTAATTGAGGGTATGTAAACTTCTGACCCACTGGGAATGTGATGAAAGAAATAAAATCTGAAATAAATCATTCTCTCTACTATTATTCTGACATTTCACATTCTTAAAATAAAGTGGTGATCCTAACTGACCTAAGATAGGGAATTATTATTAGGATTAAATGTCAGGAATTGTGAAAAACTGAGTTTAAATGTATTTGGCTGTGGTGTATGTAAACTTCCGACTTCAACTGTATATCATTGAAGGAAAGAAATGGGTTGAAGGTATTGGGGGCTGGGGGTATAACATGAAAGCAAAAAATTACTTTTTGTGTGCACTACGTGTCCACCGTTTGGTGGAAACACACCACTAGTGAGAAAATGCACATATTTTCATGTAGAATATTTGCATGAAAATCTGTCGCTAATTGGATGGAAACCTAGCTTCTGCCCATGCATTTTCAATGGATTCAATGGCAGTTCTTACCTTCGCCACATGGGCATTGTGCCTTTTTCTAGGATGCTATTGGCTCCAGCGCTGCCTAACATGCACTATTCATGGCAAAAAATTTACATGTGCGCACCCAAAGCACTTGCAAGCAAATTAGCAGTTCTCAACTGTTAGCAGTCTCTTACTGGCAGTAAGAATGTATGATTGCCATAATTTTTCGAGTTTCATCACTCAGTTATTACATTTATATAACATTTAACAAACCAAACATTGAAATACCGTTATGTAAGGCAAGGTAAAAATCCAACCCAGTCCATGCATCAATACCGGCATATAGTAAAATACAGTTTACCGGGCTGGGCAATGGATTTCAATGTCCTCTTGAATTATAGGGGGCAAAACTGATGCCAACTTGGCATTGTGTTGTCGACCATTAATCCATTGTACGTTTTGACATTTCAAGTAATGTCTGAGAGCTTATTAATATCTGCTCTGTTCATTCGAATATTAATATATGTAGGGATTTAATTCACTAAAGTAAACACCAAACCCCCTGTTGTGTGTGTGTGTGTGTGTGTGTGTGTGTGTGTGTGTGTGTGTGTGTGTGTGTGTGTGTGTGTGTGTGTGTGTGTGTGTGTGTGTGTGTGTGTGAGATTGAGCTTCCGCCATTTTGCTTACACCTTACAGATCTGCTAACAACGGAGTGTTAGGGCCAAGGGGAAGGGATAGTGAGGGATTGGCCTGTCAATCAGTCTGGCCTGTCAATCAGAGACTCCATTATGTCTGTCAATCGGTCTATCTGTGAGATGACCTCTAGTCTGCTCTGCTCTCATTTCCTGAGACAGAGCCCAGATAACAATCCCCACTTTGCATCAGCTCTGTTGAAACGATACAACAGTATCAATGACACGTTGAAACCATATATCTGCTGTAGTAGAAAGACTCCTAACTCATTCTGCAGAATGTCACTTTCAAACAATGGAGGTTGAGTATAGATACAGTATGGTAGCATAACAACGGCTCGTCGATTGTAGCTAGCTTAAGATAAATGCCCAGATTGTAACGGAAATAATGGGGGATCATTTTTTGCAGAATGATGTGCCATGATGTGCCATCCGTCATGGCCTGATGGTGTCATCATTTGTCATCATGCCATCTTCCTCACAGAGACCCTGACAATATGCGGCCCCAAAAACGGGACGCGTACTAGGGCGGGTCTCTGTAGCCCTGGGGCCAATCCTTCATCTGCTCGGCAGGTGGCAGGAGGAATCCATCAAACATGGTGGCCCAGTATCATGTCACAGCAGAGAGGGAAGGCACAGTTTGCCATACAATTTCAGCTGATGACAAAAAGGCTTGGCATATTAAGGATTGTCCAGATATCATAAAGCTATAATACAGGGGTCGGCAACCTTTTTTTATGGAACAGTTCAATTTGAATTATAATAAATAACTACAAAGCCTAATAATAAATGCAATAAATAACATTATTTATTGCAAATACACGGTTCAATGTACAGAAATAAACAACTGTTACCAATAGCCCTAAACATAACTGAATGAGAACCAGTCCAGAATACAAAAGACAAGAAGAAGGGGAGGGGTGTGATAGGCTCATCTCTCTCCACGAATGTATTCTCTATCTCCCTCGAATTCGGGCGCATTCATTGTTTGTAAAATACCTTGTAGCAGTTGTAAGGGCAAAGATTCAGGCAGGCAGGTAGTGGTGCAAATAGATGTTCGTTTTATTTAGACTCACCTCTGTATGTATTTGGACAGTGATGCAATTATAAATTCTTTGGCTCTATACCCCAGCATTTTTTATTTTTTCAGATCACATGTTTTATATGAGGTGACAGTATAGAATGCCACCTTTTATTTTAGGGTATTTTCATACATATCTGATTTACCGTTTAGAAATGTCCTCCCATTTGAAAATGTCATAAGTATTTGGACAATTTCACTTATAGTGCATTAAAATAGTCCAAAGTTTAGTATTTGGTCCCATATTCCTTGCACACAATGACTACATCAAGCTTGTGACTCTACAAACTTTGTGGATGCATTTACAGCTTGCTTTGGTTATGTTTAGGATTAAGTTTTGTCCAGTAGGAAGCAGTTGTGCCTATAAAAACACTATTTTGCTCAAAACATATTTTTTTACCCTTAAGTGTATGTACATTACTGTATTTATTCATGGGATATTGTTTTTCAACAGCAAATCGCTGGTGTGCATCTTTAAAGGTAGACTCAGCGATATGACGTAGATGCAGAAAGTAAACAGCGTAGTGGGTACATTTCTGCAACAACTAAGAGTGTTGAAGTGTGAGGCTCAACTTCTCCTCTGTTTTGGTGCCCTGGCTATCAGGCTGTAAACAGTGTGAAGCGAACCTGTGCACATGTGCAGATACTGTGTGTGACTATGTGAAAGCGAAGTGATGCATCTCCCTCAATCCAATATCTGTGGTGCTGTTCATGGCAATGTCATTTCGCTGAGTCTACCTTAAAGGCTCTTTTTGCATGTTAAAATGTATCTCTGTGGTGCCTGCTTTGACTAGACACAACAACCTCAGTGCTTATTGGTCCAGGTAGTCCAGTCAGTTTTCTTCAGTTCGGTGCCCAATGAACACAACCCTAGTCTCTGATCTGCCCTGATAATGATGCCAACCTCTGATGCTGGAGGCATTCTAGTCTCAAGAAATGGCTCTTGGCATTTTGAGGTGCTGCTGATGCTACTACTACTAGTGTACTTCTGCAATTACTATCAATGATGATAATAGTGGGATAAAATTGCACTTTGTATTCTACACAAGGCCATTATTTGGCATGTGAACAATATCTATGTCCCATCAATAATAATAATAATAATATGCCATTTAGCAGACATAGATCACATAAAGTGAAAGACCTCGATCCACATGATTATATATTATATTATAGAGCCCAACCTATTTATTCTCAATGTTGGCCAATCACAGGACCTGCCTCACACAACCTTGCCTGTTTAGTATGCCGGTCCATACACTATCAGAGCTATATTAATCAGAACTTTTATTCTAATGGAGTTTATGGCCTGTCCATCAATCTATGCTGAGTGGAAGTTGGCTCGAGCTGCCTACTGTAGTAGAGGTGGGCGCACATGTGCAGTCGAGTGGGAGAACCTTCACAGGACATGGTACAGTACCTCTTTCTGTGGGCTATACTGTGTTAGCTGATGTGTGCAGTCATAAAAATATAATGAATTATACTTCTGTAGGCGCATGCAGCCACACTGCCAAAATAGTGAGCAGCTAGGGTAGCAGAGGATGTCATAGACAAATACAGGATAGGCTCATAGTTTATTTGTTCCTCTAATTGGAAGATGTAATACACATGCTACATCATGACTCAGGCAGTTTGTTTCATATTAATTTGTTGACCTGAATAGTGAGCAATGAGCATAACACTTGTGAACCAATAGCTGTTCAGACTGTGAGTTAGTGTAATCAAACGTTCAAAACTGTGTCTGCAAAAGCAAACAGCCATGCTACAGTTCGGCTGGCCCGGCTAGGCGAACCGTACAAATATGCTCGCATACTCCCTTAAAAGACCTTCACTTGAAAAGCGAGAAAAATAGGCAATAGTACTGTTTGTCCATTTTGAGACGCCATAGCCAGTATACACTTCCTCAAAATAGTCTGAACTAATCTAAGATAACCCAAGAAATCTGTAATCAATTTTGACGTTTTTGCCAAGGAGATCTTAGTCAAGCAATTTTGCATATGACTCGGATGTTTGGTGCAGTATTTCTCAAGTGAAGAAATGTGCATGAGGACGAGTC
Organism: Coregonus clupeaformis; assembly: GCF_020615455.1. NCBI lineage: Eukaryota > Metazoa > Chordata > Actinopteri > Salmoniformes > Salmonidae > Coregonus > Coregonus clupeaformis. Next base: position 28,244,356 of record NC_059215.1, read on the forward strand.
GTCTCTTGTTGAATGACAATTGGCCAATCGCCGACGAGGGGGCGTAGACTTCGGCTACCGACTTTGGCTTGCCTTGAAAAAAAATTGTGTGCCCGAACTGCCAAAACGAACAAAAACGTCAGGAAATGTTATCATAACATATACACGAACTGTTCCAAACTGTTTATCCTGCTGCATATATTACCTAGACAGGAGTCACACCAACAGCATCCACTGTAAAAGTGGCCATGTAACACGTGACCTCTCCCTCCAGGGCCCATGTGGAAGTGACAGAATGCACAGAAAAGGTTAATTTATATCATGTTGGTATACAAGGGGTATACATACAGAGACCATACAAGACCCCCAGTATCTTCTATGGACAATTGGCTTCTATTTCTGGGAAATGTGTTCCATGTGACATGAACATAAAATGCCTTTTTCACAAGGAAACTAATTGAACCATACGCTTTTAGGAATATTCCTGTACAGCAATTCCTCATACAGTATGTATCTGGAGGTGTTATGTGTTGATCATAACCCTTTTCCCCAAACCAATAGTATAGCACCCCTCTTTTGCAGAGAGACATAATAACACAAGCGGCACTGGTTGGTTCAGTGCAGAGCTAACTGAACAAAGACTACAATGCACTCTGGGGAAGCAGAAATGGGCAGTAATGAAGGAGAGGTAAGAAGGGGGGATGGAGGAGTGGCAGGCTTGCCTCCCTCTGAACTGGCCCCAAATAGGGGGGACAAAGAAATTATGTGAAATCCTGCTTCAGTTGCTGTGCGCGATCAGTGGAGAAGCACTGTGAGTGAACACACACACACACAGACTGGTCACTGACACCCACACAGATGCTCAGTCGAATACTGTAGAGTAGACAGTAGAGTAGCAAGGAGAGAAAGGAGAGGATCCAAAAAAGATCAGATTGAATCCAGACACTCAGTAAGAAATAGGACTGTGTTGTGAGACTAGAGGAGGCATGAGTAGGTAGTTGGTCCTGTAAGCTCAGGCTGATGCATTGAAAGTATGTATAGACCAGCTCACCGTTAACAGCTAGCTGCTGTAATACACTGACCTCAATGTTGAAATAAAGATAATTCGAATGGAAGCATGATCAAATGTGTAGAGCCTACACTGCTTTCATTCCTATGTAGGCTTTAGTAGTACACTATATATACAAAAGTATGTGGACACACCTTCAGATTAGTGGATTCTGCTATTTCAGCCACACCCGTTGCTGACAGGTGTATAAAATCGAGCACACAGCCATGCAATCTCCATAGCCAAACATTGGCAGTAGAATGGCCTTACTGAAGAGCTCAGTGACTTTCAACGTGGCACCATCATAGGATGCCACCTTTCTAACAAGTCAGTTTATCACATTTCTGCCCTGCTAGAGCTGCCACGGTCAACTGTATGTGTTGATATTGTGAAGTGGAAACGGCAGGAGCAACAACGGCTCAGCCACGAAGTGGTAGGTCACACAAGCTCACAGAAAGGGACCGCTGAGTGCTGAAGCAAGTAGCGCGTAAAAAACTTCTGTCCTCAGTTGCAACACTTACTACCGAGTTCCAAACTGCCTCTGGAAGCAAGGTCAGCACAATAACTGTTCGTCGGGAGCTTCATGAAATGGGTTTCCATGGCCGAGCTGCCGCACACAAGCCTATGATCACCATGCGCAATGCCAAGCGTCAGCTGGAGTGGTGTAAAGCTCGCCGCCATTGGACTCTGGAGCAGTGGAAACCCGTTCTCTGGAGTAATGAATCACGCTTCACCATCTGGCAGTCCGACTGACTATTCTGGGTTTGGCAGATGCCAGGAGAATGCTACCTGCCCGAATGCATAGTGCCAACTGTAAAGTTTGGTGGAGGAGGAATAATGGTCTGGGGCTGTTTTTCATGGTTCGGGCTAGCCCCATTAGTTCCAGTGAAGGGAAATCTTAACGCTACAGCATACATTCTAGACGATTCCGTGCTTCCAACTTTGTGGCAACAGTTTGGGGAAGGCACTTTCCTGTTTAAGCATGACAATGCACCCGTGCACAAAGCAAGGTCAATACAGAAATGGTTTGTCGAGATCAGTGTGGAAGAACTTGACTGGCCTGCACAGAGCCCTGACCTCAACCCCACCGAACACCGTTGGGATGAATTGGAACACTGACCGCGAGCCAGGCCTGATGCCCAATATCAATGCCTGACCTCACTAATGCTCTTGTGGCTGAATGGAAGCAAGTCCCCGCAGCAATGTTCCAACATCTAGTGGAAAGCCTTCCCAGAAGAGTGGAGGCTGTTATAGCAGCAAAGGTAAGACCAACTTCATATTAATGCCCATGATTTTGGAATGAGATGTTAGACGAGCAGGCGTCCACATACCTTTGGTCATGTAGTGTATAATGTTCTCTAACAGCCGTCAATTAAAAATATACATTTTCACCAAGATTTGGCTTGTCTCAACAATATTTAATCATTCCCACAACTACTGCCCGCTCAAACATGTGTCTTACAGTTCTGTTTGTTGAACAGTTAGGTTGTGGCGCTGTCTCGGCAGAACAATTGTCGTTTGCACAGTCATTGTTTTCTAAGTGTTGTTTCATGTGTGATATTTTATCATCCCTGATGCAAATTCAATAAATACCTGACAACCTTCCTGTAACTGTCTATATGTGAAAGCCTCATATCTTGCGACTTTGATATTAAAACTCACTTCATTGGGTGGGGAAAAAATGAACTTTTCAGTGAGTGCAACTGTAGCCTACACTGAAAAATGGATGCATCTACCTATGAGGGGTCTGCTTTTTTATTGTGGACCTAGCTACTCAAATCCCATTCAGCAATTGTATTTTAATTACAAATTGGTGGTGAATAGGTTGTGTTAACAATTCATTATGTTTTTTTTTTACTCACATCCAAAATAAGAACAAGTGCTGGACAAGGGATGCAGCAGCAGGTAGGTAGGAGGGGGGAAATATTGGTATATTTGTAATAGGCTATATCATTACCTAATTTAAATGACCATTGAATAGGCTACTGCAGATTACAGCTGTGGTTGTGAACTCAAAACTAGGCTAGCCTACATGTACCCATGCTTTCCAATAGACTTCTGCTGTAGCAGGTGCATCTCGAGGATTCTAAATTCTACCTCCTTTCCTTTTTGACCATTTTGTGCAAAATGAGTCCATGAAGATTTTTTTGATATTGAACGATTTCAGTTAAATTATTTATTTAGCGTTTTGCCTACACAGTTGTAGCCTACCCAGAGCATGCATGATAATTTACAGTTTGGCGCGCATGCTGTTTGTCCCCTTTGCCACACCCGCACTAATACTCCGGCTTCAATCTCTTGTCTAGAGGTGAGAAGATGGCTATTTGATTAATTTAAAACGCACACAAGTAAAGCCAAAGCCGTAGGCACCACAGCCAAATCTACTGCATGGGTCAATTGCCTATTTCAATAAGGGTTTTTACAATATTTCGGACAACAGATTTGACACACTGACTATAAGCAACACTGACACTAGCTTTCGTAGGCTACGCTGTATTATAACCCAGACCATCATATATGAAGAAGGATGTTGGTTTTAGCCAATTACTGAACACCGGACCGATCATACTGCACAGATTAAACCTTTGGCAACACCCTTCCAAGCCTTCCACGACACCAGCGGTGGCATTAACACCGGTAGCCTGTAAGGGAAGGTATCAACAAACGGATTTATGCAGGCATTATTTTCCACTACTGTACGAATAACAAAACGTTCCGGGTGTCCGCTACAATGTCATGCTCACATGATACAAAGGCTACACCTGTGCCACCCATACACAGCAATATAACTGCCAGAGAACACAGTACAATTAAATAAAGGCTACCTGTCCTGTCGGGTCCAACTGTCAGTCTTCAGTCCAGATGTGGACCATTGAGGTTACAGGCCAGCGAAGCAACGTTACACCGACGCCGCCACCGCCCCGCAGCTTCTTTTCCCCGGGAGATGGCGCGAGAGAATAGATGCGACGCACGACCGGCAAGGGCGAGGAGGAAAGACGGAGGGGCGTGAGATAGGGGACAAGGGAACTCCCAGCGATGCGCGTGATCGGTCGACCGCTCCAGCTACCATATCTTGGACACAGGGTCGACGCAGACATAAAAAAAACATTAACAACAACACTATTTTTTACTCAGTCGGGTCTCAATTTACTACTGAAAGTAAGAATAGTAGAATACACCAGGTGCTGACAGTCACTCAATTAGCCATGTCAGCTAACAATTTATAGATTGGTAGGGAAGAACCTGGATGAAAGTAACACTGTTCTTTTCCTAATTACTCAGAGATCAATAGAGCTAGAGAGACCATCATTTATGACAAATAATTTATAAATTTCCTGTATTATTAGCAACTGTTATTTCAGTTCTATGGTAAATTAATTTAAATTAAATAGACATAGAACAGAACTACAGCAACATTATTTTTGTACCTACTGGCAGGCGGGAGTAACACAGCTTTGGGACAGAAGTAGGCTAACAGCTGGTGAGAAGTGCACAATATCTGTCTTATCTCCATGTATGTTTCTGTTTTGTAATGCTCCTTAATTTAATCTAATCAGTGGAGGCTGCTGAGGGGAGGACGGCTCATAATAATGGCTGGAATGGAGTAAATGGAATGGCATCAAACACATGGGAACCAATTTGTGTCTATTTGAATAATTAAAGATGCACTATGCAGAAATCATTCCACCATTTCCTGGTTGCAAAAATTATAATAGTTCGCCTAATTTCAGTTTATGTGACAAAACATGCAAGTATAGTGTAGAGAATCATTGTACCATCTAAACCGCTGTGAAATATATTTTCCATAACAAAAAACATTGTATTTTCAGCTGTTTGAAGCTGGTGTACAAAACCGAAAGTAAAAGACACAAAAAGGAAACTTAAAAACTGGACACATAGAAATAGCGCACTTAGAACAGATCTACCGCTTCCAAGACATGCGTTCATTGCGAATGACAGATCTATAACTTTCTATGTGAATTTTGTCAGGTAGCACAAAAATGTACATATTGTAGCTTTAATGATATAGGTTCTAAATGTATGAAAATTAATCATGCGTCTACATCGCAATGTTGCGCAACCACAATATTTGGATCACATAATAGCTATATTAACCATAATTTTCTCATCTCACTTTAATGGGAAAGTAGTAGGAGATGTTTTTCACAATTTTCAATGGCTATTCATGCTTAGCCCTACCAATCAGGTACGCCCCAGCTGTCCTTATCATGCATTTTTTGATAGATTAAACGTTTTTATTCTCTTCACAAACAGCAAACTCATCATGCTTATCACATATCCATGGCTTGACACAAGGTAATTGACCCCCAGAATCATAAAGAAATATATGTTAAACCACTAACCTGTTGATAAAAGCTTATGTGAGAAGCTGATCCATAAAGTAAATTGATTAAGGCATAATTATAATGATGTCATATATAATTTTTAAACATTCAGTCACTTGTTGATATTTTGCTAGCAATATGAACTAGAGGAGACTAGGGCTGTGGCAGTCATGAAATCTTGTCAGCCGGTTATTGTCATGCAAAAGTCTGCTGGTCTTAATGTAATTGACCGTTAATTAACATAAACATGTCTAGCATCTCCAGGCCTCCACACATACAAGCTGCTGATAAATCAATTAATATACACCATAACAATAAATCCATTATTTATTTTAGGTAGGTCTGAAGAAACATTATGATATGAAGAAAATGTATTTCAGATTAACAGAATATGAGTCTGCCTATTACTGTATGTTATCTGGCTATGTGGCATGCCATAAGCTGTAGGCTTATTATTCATTTAGCAGACAAGATATGCTTATAAGTCCTGTGTCATTATTTTATATTATATGATTTTATAGTAAGAAGAATATAATTGAACTTAGCTGAATAAAATAGAAAGGATATTTTTCCCATTCCAGAGCGAGTGTGCATATGAAGGCTTTGTTGAGCTTAAAAGTGATCATTTGAAACAGGTCCTATAGGCTACACTAGATTTAGAGTTATTTGGAAACTTTAGTTGTTAATGATACAAACCTTAGCATGTCTTAGAAATCAAAACATATATGGGCTGCATGATGCGACTATAGGCTATTGATGATTTTAGAAAGTCACAAAAAAACTTGCTCTCTGTTCCTTGCCTCAGGCTGTGTATGGGTGTTTTTAATTCATCATTACCTTAGAAAGCACTGTCCATTTCTTTGTTAGGCTTTGAAACAACATCCACAATGACCATGTTTTCCACTCAGTTTCAACCTGTTGTTGAACTTCTTTCTTCAAATTGATCAATCACAGTGAGATGTAACGATCCCGGCAGTCTGAGTCGGGTCCTGTCTGGTGACTAGTTTTTCTGTTCGTGATCTCCAGTTTCCCGAGGGTTCGGGAACGCTCCGGGGAGCTCTTTTGATTTCCGCACCTGTATCCCATCAGCAATCTGCACACCTGGTCCTGATCATCACCCTTCTTAGGCTCTGGCCTAACATCCAGTTCCTGCCGGATCGTTAGCCATGAACAGTAGGTTTACCAGAGTATCAGTCTTAGAGCCTAGCGTTAGTTTTGTTGTTTTTGCACCTTGTTGGTTTGTTGCTTACTCACCCCCGTTTTGTTCCATCTGCAGTCACCCGTCCGGAACCTTCATCCAACCTCTGCCTGGTGGTCGGCGGCTGCCGACCCAGGATGGGATCAACCACTGCACCCCCAACAACTAATCAACGCCGCCCGCTCTGTTCCCTGGATTATTCAGCATCACTATTGAACTTGTAAATAAACACTCACCTTCGTTTCACTTACCTTGTCCTGGTCTGCTTCTGGGTTCTGGCTTAGCAACTCGTGACATGAGATGTGTTTTAAAAGCACAATGCTGTTTTGATGATAAGTGTTTGATGTGATTTTCGATTACATTGATGTCAGAGTGGTTAGAAGGACAATAGAGCCCTGAGTACCAGGCCATTAGCGAGTAGGATACTACCAACGCATGTCGTGAGTGCATAAGAGGAGATTGCCGTGACTCAATGGTCACATGGAATTCTACTGCGGTCATGACTCATGACTGCCGGTGTGGCGGTAATATGGTCACCGCAACAGCCCTAGAGGAGACAATGGCTTGTGCTTAAACATTTATTTGATTATATTCCAGGTCATCAGTTAACATTGTGTTACTTTCATCCCACCTGTCTCTCCTGTAACCTTTCCCAGGCTAACAGACTAGCTAGCATAATACTTGAAACCTATGCTGTCATTTAGTCACTAGATGGATTAAGAAAATGACATTATGTGTTTGGAACCTTAAAAAACGAAACACAACTAACTCTACAACCGAAAAACACTTCCAGATCAGTTTTTTTACTTACATCACTCAAAACCACTTTTTGTTAACTCCGGGAAACACGGTCAGACTGGGTGTTTTTTTTTGCAGGAAGCTCGTCCTCCGCATTAGGAACGTGCTGACTTCACTATGTCATTCTAGCTTCTGTCTTATCTGAGAAAATGGGCATGTTACTTTCGCCCCATGTTACTTTCATCCCAGCTCTCCCATACTTAGTCTAGCCAGCTATCTAAACTTGACTAACAACACCCCATGCCAATATATCCTCACCGGCTTCTCGGGCATTATCACTTAATTAACTAATTTAATTTACAGCATGGTGATGTCACCATGGAAGGCCAAAACTAAAATCGACCAAAACAGGCTGAAATGTCAGGTGGTCTTTTCAAACAGCTCTTACACTAAAAGGGCATTATCATCATGTTCACAATTTCACAGTATTATTCCAACCTCATAGTGTGGAAATATATATAAAACACAGGAAAATCACGTTTTTGACTGCACTGGGCCATTAAAACTGCAGGCCCCTGCTTGGACACCACTTGAGGAATTGTAGTCAAGCCTACAGGCTATCAGATTTAGTCAAATCTCCCAAAATGTAGGCGATAGGCTACATCTGAATAAAGGTTAAGTTGCGTAAAAATCCTGCTGACTTGCGATTTGAGATAGAATAACGTTTTTGAGAAAAAAAACTGTCCGTGGGGCCTATTAAAATTGTATAAACTCTGGACTGTTAATAAAGGTAATAAATCTTCCCTATAAAGCTAATAAGTATTTTTCATTATTCTCCTATAGGCCTTAGTATGAACACTGAAAAATGCAGTCTGCTACATCAACAGTCACTCCTCCCCTCTAACAAATGACCCAGGAGATTCTCCAATGTGCTGAGCTATGGGGTCTGGGGGTCTACCCCTGGTAATTTACTCCAACTAGCTCAGATGTCTGAGCAAGGCAATAAAGAACAATACTGTGGTCTGTGCTTGCCAATGTTCCTGCAGACCTCATCTGTAGCTGTCAATTACTGCAAATCCACATGCATTTTTGATGAATGGACACTACACTCTTAGAAAAAAAGGGTTCCAAAATGATTATTTGGCTGTCCTCATAGGAGAACCCTTTTTGGTTCAAGGTATAACCCTTTTTGGTTCCAGGTAAAACACTTTTGGGTTAATTGTAGAACCCTTTGTGTAAAGGGTTCTGCATGGATCCCAAAAGGGTTCCACCTGGAACCACAAAGGGTTTTTCAAAGGGTTCTCCTATGGGGACAGCCGAAGAACCCTTGTAGGTTCTAGATAGCACTTTTTTTTCTAAGAGTGTAGCGTCACTAATGACAAATCAATGCTCCTCACTCTGCACAAAACGAATGGCTAATCCTATTGCCATTCAGTGGGATATATGGATAGATCTACCGTTACAGGCTTGTAAGCATTCTTTCTCTTGCAAAGTTCTTCTGAGAAAATAACTAATGGGCACGTAGCCAGAGCTGAGGTCAATTCTAGTAAGTTCCATTTAGTTGAATTGTTATGTTTTCTATTCATAGTCTGTGGTTAATTTAACTTCTGTTCTGGGGTTAACCTCAGCTCTGCACCATGTATTCCTTTAAAATGACCTTGGTTTTCAAGCATTTAGCATTAATATGATTTATACAGTATTTCTCCAACCATTAGTTAATATAAACATCAATTGGCATATGCTGCATAGTCAAAGGCATTGAACGCTAAGTAGGTTATGTATTGCACTGGGTGAGCCATAGTAAGCTTCTGTAATGAATGCCTTCCTTGGGTTTTATGCACGAGTGTTCTGTACAAATATACACTACCAGTCAAAGGTTTGGACACACCTACTCATTCAAGGGTTTTTCTTAATTTTTTAAAAACCGTTTTTTACATTGTAGAATAATAGTAAAGATATCAAAACTATGAAATAACACATATGGAATCATGTAGTAACCAAAACAGTGTTAAACAAATCAAAATATATTATATATTTGAGATTCTTCAAAGTAGCCACCCTTTGCCTTGATGACAGCTTTGCACACTCTTGGCATTCTCTCAACCAGCTTCATGAGGTAGTCACCTGGAATGCATTTCAATTAACAGGTGTGCCTTGTTAAAAGTTAATTTGTGGAATTTCTTTCCTTCTTAATGCGTTTGAGCCAATCAGTTGTGTTGTGACAAGGTGGGTATACAGAAGATAGCCCTATTTGGTAAAAGACCAAGTCCATATTATGGCAGGAACAGCTCAAATAAGCAAAGAGAAACGACAGTCCTTCATTACTTTAAGACATGAAGGTCAGTCAATCCGGAAAACTTCAAGAACTTTGAAAGTTTCTTCAAGTGCAGTCGCAAAAAGCATCAAGCGCTATGATTAAACTGGTTCTCATGAGGACCGCCACAGGAATGGAAGATCCAGAGTTACCTCTGCTGCAGAGGATAAATTCATTAGAGTTACCAGCCTCAGAAATTGCAGCCCAAATAAATGCTTCACAGAGTTCAAGTCACAGGCACATCTCAACATCAACTGTGTGAATCAGGCCTTCATGGTCGAATTGCTGCAAAGAAACCTCTACTAAAAGACACCAATAAGAAGAAGAGACCTGCTTGGGCCAAGAAACACGAGCAATGGACATTAGACGGGTGAAAATGTGTCATTTGGTCAGGAGTCCAAATTGGAGATTTTTGGTTCCAACCGCCGTGTCTTTGTGAGACGCGGTGTTAGTGAACGGATGATCTCTGCATGTGTATTTCCCACCGTAAAGCATGGAGGAGGAGGTGTTATGGTGTGGGGGTGCTTTGCTGGTGACACTGTCTGTGATTTATTTAGAATTAAAGTCACACTTAACCAGCATGGCTACCACAGCATTCTGCAGTGATATGCCATCCCATCTGGTTTGGGCTTAGTGGGACTCTCATTTGTTTTTCAACAGGACAATGACCCAACACACCTCCAGGCTGTGTAAGGGCTATTTGACCAAGAAGGAGAGTGATGGAGTGCTGCATCAGATGACCTGGCCTCCACAATCCCCCGACCTCAACCCAATTGAGATGGTTTGGGATGAGTTGGACGGCAGAGTGAAGGAAAAGCAGCCAACAAGTGCTCAGCATATGTGGGAACTCCTTCAAGACTACTGGAAAAGCATTCCAGGTGAAGCTGGTAGAGAGAATGCCAAGAGTGTGCAAAGCTGTCATCAAGGCAAAGTGTGGCTATTTGAATAATTTCAAATATAAAATTTGTTTAACACTTTTTTGGTTACTACATGATTCCATATGAGTTATTTCATAGTTTTGATGTCTTCACTATTATTCTACAAGGTAGAAAATAGTAAAAATAAAGAAAAACCCTTAAATAAGTAGGTGTGTCCAAACTTTTGACTGGTACTGTATGTAATATGCATAGGCCTATTGAACATATATACCATTCAGGCTCAATGGTTCTCCTTCAGAATATGAACACAACTGGGCAGTGCCTTGGTTTGACGTACGCGTGATATTTAGTTGACAATGATGTTGAGTGGGAGCTAGGCGGTAGCCTAAGCAGTTTAACCTCACACAGTCACAAACAGACAGACCTCGACTGCTGCCGCTTGGAAAAAAAAGTAATACTCGTAAATGCCCCCTTTTCTTGACTTCATCTATGTCTAGTGATTTGAAAAGGCTGGTTGGGGGAGGACATATCAAAGAGAAGAGAACAAGGAGATTAAAGCTTTTACAAACATTGTGACACACGTTCTCTCTTATAGATAATTAAATAAAGTTATGTTTGAGCCTGGATCCACATGGCAGTATCTACCACAGTGTTCTTTTCACATTCATGCAGTTCTATGCCCACTGTCTGGTCCAATCACAATTTAAAGTTTGAAGGTCTTCTTTATACTTTATACTAAGAACTAAAACAGTCACATAGATTTATAATCTTGATAAACCAAATTGCTTATGTAAAGATTATATGAGGACCGGAATGGAAATTATTCTGTTTTTAACCTTGATAAATTTTTATGTATTTAATGTCATCTCCGGCTGGAGCAGCCTACTACTTTTAATTATCCAATAAATTCAAATCAATCAAGATTATCCCCTTCTACATCTGCATTGCTTGCTGTTTGGGGTTTTAGGCTGGGTTTCTGTATAGCACTTTGTGACATCTGCTGATGTAAAAAGGGCTTTATAAATACATTTGATTGATTGATTGATTGATTGATTGATTGATTGACAAGGTGAAACGTAAATGTTTTGCTGTGAGAATTAGCTGCATCTAATGCATAAAGGTGATCTTTGGTCAATAATTATCAAGCCCTGTCCCCTTTAGTGGATGTTTGTTGGATAAAGCCATCCATCACTTACGGTGTTGATCAGTAATTGTTTTTGCCTTTGTCAAAATTGTATTTGTTTAGGCATTGATACAGTGCATTCAGAAAGTATTCAGACCCCTTGACTTTTTCCACTTTTTGTTACCTTACAGCCTTATTCTAAAATTGATTACATAGTTTTTTCCCCTCATCAAATTACACACAATACCCCATAATGACAAAGCAAAAACAGGTTTTTAGAAATGTTAGCAGAAATATGTAATTTGCATAAGTATTCAAACCCTTTACTCAGTACTTTGTTGAAGCACCTTTGGTAGCAATTACAGCCTCGAGTCTTCTTGGGTATGACGCTACAAGCTTGGCACACCCGTATTTGGGGAGTTTCTCCCATTCTTCTCTGCAGATCCTCTCAAGCGCTGTCAGGTTGGATGGGGAGCGGATGGTGCCTGATTTCCTCCAGACGTGACGCTTGGTATTCAGGCCAAAAAGTTCAATCTTGGTTTCATCAGACCAGAGAATCTTGTTTCTCATGGTCTGAGAGTCCTTTAGGTGCCTTTTGACAAACTCCAAGCAGGCTGTCATGTGCCTTTTACTGAGGAGTAGCTTCCGTCTGGCCACTCTACCATGAAGGCCTGATTTGTGGAGTGCTGCAGAGATGGTTGTCCTTCTGGAAGGTTCTCCCATCTCCACAGAGGAACTCTGGAACTCTGTCAGTGACCATCGGGTTCTTGGTCACCTCCCTGCCAAGGCCCTTCTCCCCTGATTGCTCAGTTTGGCCGGGCGGCCAGCTCTAGGAAGAGTCTTGGTGGTTCCAAACTTCTTCCGTTTAAGAATGATGTAGGCCACTGTGTTCTTGAGGACCTTCAATGCTGCAGAAATCTTTTGGTACCCTTCCCCAGATCTGTGCCTCGACACAATCCTGTCTCGGAGCTCTACGGACAATTCCTTCGACCTCATGGCTTGGTTTCTGCTCTGACATGCACTGTCAACTGTGGGTAGTCGAGTATTCACTGAATGGTTTGATGAGCATGAAAACGATGTAAACCATATGCCATGGCCGTCTCAGTCACCAGATTTCAACCCAAATCAACACTTATGGGAGATTCTTGAGCGGTGCCTGAGACACCATAAACAAAACACCAAATTATGGAATTTCTCATGGAAGAATTGTGTCGCATCCCTCCGATAGAGTTCCAGATACTTGTAGAATCTATGCCAAGGTGGTTCTGGCTCGTGGTGGCCCAACACCCTATTAAGACGATTTATGTTGGTGTTTCATTATTTTGGCAGTTACCTGTATATTGCATTTATTAAGGCTTACTTCTCATGTTTTAATGTGCTAAGCTAAACATAGTTTAAGAGCTCTTGCCAAGAAAGATGTCTGGTGCCTTGTAGTGCAGCTTATTGCAATAGAGTAGTGCCTTGAACTGCTCAGATCATACTGTCTCTGTGTAGGGGTTAGAAACTTGTGCAGAGGACTTGTGGTCATGCAGGAGCGCTTTGAAGGTCTTGATTGTGTTTTCATCCCGTCTGCTCTCCAGAGATGGGAGTGAGTTGTAGGGAGTTCCAATGATGCGGCAGCCCTAAGGTTTCAGTACCAGGTCAGGCTGCAGGGTCAAACCAAAGACTTTCATTGACCTGTGAATTGTAAAGGGTGTAGGCAGATTGCTAGCCTGTGATATGCTACATCAAGTGCATAAGGTCACGTAAGGTCACGTACAGTACAGTGGTTGGATCACGACGGTGAAATAAAGAAGTCAACTTTATATTTGTTGTTGATACATTTCCTTTAATTAGACACTAAGAGTCACAGTTAAAGGGATTCTCCTGTACTTTTGAATACTTTTTTGCCAGTAGTTCTGAAAGTGGTCCCCGAAAATTGCGTACTATGCCACATGTGCAGACATGTGCACCACATCATTCCTCTCTCTCTCGCTCTGCTGTGGTTGCATCATGTGCAACTTGCTAGCTGTCACTCATATGGCGAGGGGCTGAAGCTCATTGGTTGAACTTGAATTCCAAGGGGGCTGGCCCACGTGGGGGAAAATGTAGGGAAAATGCCGCAGCACAGCTTCCAGAAAAACTATGGCTTTCAAACTAGGGATTTCGTGGCTAATTGAGGTAAGACAGTAATTCTGCTCGTAGACGGGTTGGTTGTTTAGCAACAAAATTGAAAATCGACGCATGCGCAACTATGGGGCAAAACAGACAGGGTTGGCTTAGATTGTAGATAACATGTAAACTATATTTTGTCTCCAATGTTTATTGACAACATTAAAACATTTGCACAATGAGCACTTGTTGTCTCTCAAATACATGTTACAGTTGTTAGTTAGCTAGCTACTGAAATGTTGCCATATTAGCATAGGCATCAGTCAAACACCTCAAAACAAGACATGATATCAAGAACAAGATAAAACTAGCTGAAACAAGCTATCTGGCCATCCAGAATGACAACACACGGACTTCTGCCCCATTGAAGCGTGTGCATCGTTTTCGTGAAGTTGTCAGCTAACCCGTCTATAGGTGATGCATTTATGAACTACACATTGACACATCCTTCCCAAATACTTAGTATTCGCCAAGGTTCCGGAGCATGTCTTTAAGTGGAAATTCCATCTAGTACAGGCTTAATTGAATGACAACAGAGACAGAATACACAATTGAATTTGTGATAGACCTTGCCAGATGCTGATGACAGGTTGCCCTATGCTGGGCAGTTGGCATCGATCTACCCCCACACTTTCAGAACATTAGTGTGCCATGCTCATAGGCTGAAGTTAATAGGTGAATGACATTCTGCACGCTTGCTAATAGTAAAGGATGAGGAGAGATGTGACGCTAAACTGATGAGGTAACACTATGACACAAAGACTACTCCGTGGCTATTCTGAAAGTTCTAATAGAGGAGTCGAATAATGGAACACCCAATACTAGCCATGGTAGGGATTGTAATAATAAAGCACATTTACAGTATTTATAGTATTTCATAAAGGGATAAGACGGTATTACAAGAAAAGATAACAAGCAAAATAATACATCTTCAAATACAACTAATTAGAACATAAGTACTCAATCAACATAGTGGAGATAAAAACATAGCAAACAGAAGACATAGAAGGCACAGTATGTGGGTATGTGAGGATGTATTGTGATGGAAGGTGTGGTGTGCGTTTTTGTGTTCAGAAAAGTGTGGCGTTAAGTGAGTGAGAAAGGAAATGGTTGCATATCCCAGAACCAACGTGTGTCTGTGAGCATGGGTTGTGAGAGAGAGCTTTCAATTTTGCGCAGATGAGGAATATACATTTTAAAATAAATCATTTTTTTATTGTCCTATCATGATGGAACGATCCCCAACCCTATATCCTAGATACCCACCTGAGCGACCCATACACCAAAGAGAAGTCCCCATCTGTTTTATGGCCCTGTTGTGAGTTGCCTATATGCAACCAAAACAGAAAAATAAATGCAGTCAGAGACCACTTCAGCAGCACCGCCCCCTCAAGATTCTGAGCCTGCCTGGCAGGGTTGGTCCTACAAAGCCACAGCCCCCTGATGGGAGAGCATAATATACAAGGAAATTCTCAAAGCTGCTAATGAGAACCTTGACGACCTTGTACCTAGCCGGTTGGGATTCCGGTGGGGTACCCCCACCCAGGTAGTGGCAGTGCTGGCAACACTGGCTGCAGTAACCCATGGGGAGGGGGTCACACTCTGACAATCAGAGAGGGGGCATATTATTGTGGCCCTGGTGGCACAAAATAAACAAAGGTCTAACTGCACGGAGATGCTTGGGGAAAATGGTTATAACGGGGGACCAGAGTGTTTGTGTCTCAGGGGAAGAGGGGGGATCTGATCTCCATCACCTAGGACTTGACATAGATTAATCAAATGTCATATTGTTGTCAATTTTTGCTCAATCTTGCATGCTTTCTCAAACAGCTGTAACTGTATACGTATTCGTAAATCAGGTCCTTTCTTGAGTTGGGCTCTGGGATGTAACAACCGTTGAGCATCTGATCTTATGGTTGATTGTGGTGGAAAGGGGTTGAGTGTGTTAGAGTATGTGCGTGTGTGTTTATCCCACATATGTTGCAAGGGGGTAAGAATGTTAGGGAGAATATAGGCTGAACCACAATAATTTTTTGATAAAATAATAATTGCTTGACAAAAATGTAATGTAATACAATGGCAATCCGGGTTATAGGTAACAATCCTACGCATGAACTGCCGACATTATTACGCATATTAATTGATAATGATGGAAATTAAGATATGCAAGATATTTGAATAGATATATATTTTTAAGTAGCTATATACAGTGGGGAGAACAAGTATTTGATACACTGCCGATTTTGCAGGTTTTCCTACTTACAAAGCATGTAGAGGTCTGTCATTTTTATCATAGGTACACTTCAACTGTGAGAGACGGAATCTAAAACAAAAATCCAGACAATCACACTGTATTATTTTTCAGTAATTAATTTGCATTTTATTGCATGACATAAGTATTTGATCACCTACCAACCAGTAAGAATTCCGGCTCTCACAGACCTGTTAGTTTTTCTTTAAGAAGCCCTCCTGTTCTCCACTTATTACCTGTATTAACAGCACCTGTTTGAACTCGTTACCTGTATAAAAGACACCTGTCCACACACTCAATCAAACAGACTCCAACCTCTCCACAATGGCCAAGACCAGAGAGCTGTGTAAGGACATCAGGGATAAAATTGTAGACCTGCACAAGGCTGGGATGGGCTACAGGACAATAGGCAAGCAGCTTGGTGAGAAGGCAACAACTGTTGGCGCAATTATTAGAAAATGGAAGAAGTTCAAGATGATGGTCAATCACCCTCGGTCTGCGGCTCCATGCAAGATCTCACCTCGTGGGGCATCAATGATCATGAGGAAGGTGAGGGATCAGCCCAGAACTACATGGCAGGACCTGGTCAATGACCTGAAGAGAGCTGGGACCACAGTCTCAAAGAAAACCATTAGTAACACACTACGCCGTCATGGATTAAAATCCTGCAGCACACGCAAGGTCCCCCTGCTCAAGCCAGCGCATGTCCAGGCCCGTCTGAAGTTTGCCAATGACCATCTGGATGATCCAGAGGAGGAATGGGAGAAGGTCATGTGGTCTGATGAGACAAAAATAGAGCTTTTTGGTCTAAACTCCACTCGCCGTGTTTGGAGGAAGAAGAAGGATGAGTACAACCCCAAGAACACCATCCCAACCGTGAAGCATGGAGTTGGAAACATAATTATTTGGGCATGCTTTTCTGCAAAGGGGACAGGACGACTGCACCGTATTGAGGGGAGGATGGATGGGGCCATGTATCGCGAGATCTTGGCCAACAACCTCCTTCCCTCAGTAAGATCATTGAAGATGGGTCGTGGCTGGGTCTTCCAGCATGACAACGACCCGAAACACACAGCCAGGGCAACTAAGGAGTGGCTCTGTAAGAAGCTTCTCAAGGTCCTGGAGTGGCCTAGCCAGTCTCCAGACCTGAACCCAATAGAAAATCTTTGGAGGGAGCTGAAAGTCTGTATTGCCCAGCGACAGCCCCAAAACCTGAAGGATCTGGAGAAGGTCTGTATGGAGGAGTGGGCCAAAATCCCTGCTGCACTGTGTGCAAACCTGGTCAAGACCTACAGGAAACGTATGATCTCTGTAATTGCAAACAAAGGTTTCTGTACCAAATATTAAGTTCTGCTTTTCTGATGTATCAAATACTTATGTCATGCAATAAAATGCAAATTAATTACTTAAAAATCATACAATGTGATTTTAGATTCCGTCTCTCACAGTTGAAGTGTACCTATGATCAAAATGACAGACCTCTACATGGTTTGTAAGTAGGAAAACCTGCAAATCGGCAGTGTATCAAATACTTGTGCTCCTGGGCAATACGGACTTTCAGCTCACTCCAAAGATTATCTATTGGGTTCAGGTCTGGAGACTAGCTAGGCCACTCCAGGAACTTGAGATGCTTCTTACGGAGCTACTCCTTAGTTGCCCTGGCTGTGTGTTTCAGGTCGTTGTCATGCTGGAAGACCCAGCCACGACCCATCTTCAATGCTCTTACTGAGGGAAGGAGGTTGTTGGCCAAGATCTCGCGATACATGGCCCCATCCATCCTCCCCTCAATACGGTGCAGTCGTCCTGTCCCCTTTGCAGAAAAGCATCCCCAAAGAATGATGCTTCCACCTCCATGCTTCACGGTTGGGATGGTGTTCTTGGGGTTGTACTCATCCTTCTTCTTCCTCCAAACACGGCGAGTGGCGTTTAGACCAAAAAGCTCTATTTTTGTCTCATCAGACCACATGACCTTCTCCCATTCCTCCTCTGGATCATCCAGATGGACATTGGCAAACTTCAGATGGGCCTGGACATGCGCTGGCTTGAGCAGGGGGACCTTGCGTGCGCTGCAGGATTTTAATCCATGACGGCGTAGTGTGTTACTAATGGTTTTCTTTGAGACTGTGGTCCCAGCTCTCTTCAGGTCATTGACCAGGTCCTGCCGTGTAGTTCTGGGCTGATCCCTCACCTTCCTCATGATCATTGATGCCCCACGAGGTGAGATCTTGCATGGAGCCCCAGACCGAGGGTGATTGACCGTCATCTTGAACTTCTTCCATTTTCTAATAATTGTGCCAACAGTTGTTGCCTTCTCACCAAGCTGCTTGCCTATTGTCCTGTAGCCCATCCCAGCCTTGTGCAGGTCTACAATTTTATCCCTGATGTCCTTACACAGTTCTCTGGTCTTGGCCATTGTGGAGAGGTTGGAGTCTGTTTGATTGAGTGTGTGGACAGGTGTCTTTTATACAGGTAACGAGTTCAAACAGGTGCAGTTAATACAGGTAATGAGTGGAGAACAGGAGTGCATCTTAAAGAAAAACTAGCAAGTCTGTGAAAGCCGGAATTCTTACTGGTTGGTAGGTGATCAAATACTTATGTCATGCAATAAAATGCAAATTAATTACTTAAAAATCATACAATGTGATTTTCTGGATTTTTGTTTTAGATTCCGTCTCTCACAGTTGAAGTGTACCTATGATAAAAAATTACAGACCTCTACATGCTTTGTAAGTAGGAAAACCTGCAAAATCGGCAGTGTATCAAATACTTGTTCTCCCCACTGTATATACACACAGTGTATATATATATATATATATATATATATATATATATATATACACACAGTGAGGGAAAAAAGTATTTGATCCCCTGCTGATTTTGTACGTTTGCCCACTGACTAAGACATGATCGGTCTATAATTTTAATGGTAGGTTTATTTGAACAGTGAGAGACAGAATAACAACAACAAAATCCAGAAAAACGAATGTCAAAAATGTTATAAATTGATTTGTATTTTAATGAGTGAAATAAGTATTTGACCCCTCTGCAAAACACGACTTAGTACTTGGTGGCAAAACCCTTGTTGGCAATCACAGAGGTCAGACATTTCTTGTAGTTGGCCACCAGGTTTGTACACATCTCAGGAGGGATTTTGTCCCACTCCTCTTTGCAGATCTTCTCCAAGTCATTAAGGTTTCGAGGCTGATGTTTGGCAACTCGAACCTTCAGCTCCCTCCACAGATTTCTATGGGGTTAAGGTCTGGAGACTGGCTAGGTCACTCCAGGACCTTAATGTGCCTCTTCTGGAGCCACTCCTTTGTTGCCTTGGCCGTGTGTTTTGGGTCATTGTCATGCTGGAATACCCATCCACGACCCATTTTCAATGCCCTGGCCGAGGGAAGGAGGTTCTCACTCAAGATTTGACGGTACATGGCCCCGTCCATCATCCCTTTGATGCGGTGAAGTTGTCCTGTCCCCTTAGCAGAAAAACACCCCCAAAGCATAATGTTTCCACCTCCATGTTTGACAGTGGGGATGGTGTTCTTGGGGTCATAGGCAGCATTCCTCCTCTTCGAAACACACCGAGTTGAGTTGATGCCAAAGAGCTCCATTTTGGTCTCATCTGACCACAACACTTTCACCCAGTTCTCCCCTGAATCATTCAGATGTTCATTGGCAAACTTCAGACGGGCATGTATATGTGCTTTCTTGAGCAGGGGGACCTTGCGAGCGCTGCAGGATTTCAGTCCTTCACGGCGTAGTGTGTTACCAATTGTTTTCTTGATGACTATGGTCCCAGCTGCCTTGAGATCATTGACAAGATCCTCCCGTGTAGTTCTGGGCTGATTCCTCACCGTTCTCATGATTTACATTTACATTTTACATTTACATTTACGTCATTTAGCAGACGCTCTTATCCAGAGCGACTTACAGTTAGTGAATACATATATTTTTTTTATACTGGCCCCCCGTGGGAATCGAACCCACAACCCTGGCGTTGCAAACGCCATGCTCTATCAACTGAGCTACATCCCTGCCAGCCATTCCCTCCCCTACCCTGGACGACGCTGGGCCAATTGTGCGCCGCCCATGAGTCTCCCGGTCGCGGCCGGCTGCGACAGAGCCTGGATTCGAACCAGGATCTCTAGTGACACTCAGGAGACACATGATCATTGCAACTCCACGAGGTGAGATCTTGCATGGAGCCCCAGGCCGAGGGAGATTGACAGTTCTTTTGTGTTTCTTCCATTTGCGAATAATCACACCAACTGTTGTCACCTTCTCACCAAGCTGCTTGGCGATGGTCTTGTAGCCCATTCCAGCCTTTTGTTGGTCTACAATCTTGTCCCTGACATCCTTGGAGAACTCTTTGGTTTTGGCCATGGTGGAGAGTTTGGAATCTGATTGATTGATTGCTTCTGTGGACAGGTGTCTTTTATACAGGTAACAAGTTGAGATTAGGAGCACTCCCTTTAAGAGTGTACTCCTAATCTCAGCTTGTTACCTGTATAAAAGACACCTGGGAGCCAGAAATCTTTATGATTGAGAGGGGGTCAAATACTTATTTCCCTCATTAAAATGCAAATCAATTTATAACATTTTTGACATGAGTTTTTCTGGATTTTTTTGTTGTTATTCTGTCTCTCACTGTTCAAATAAGCCTACCATTAAAATTATAGACTGATCATTTCTTTGTCACTGGGTAAACGTACAAAATCAGCAGGGGATCAAATACTTTTTTCCCTCACTGTATATATTTGCGGGATAAAAAGAAGAAGAAACAACCCACTATGACACAACCTTATAAATACCTGCTCTGCTGACAAGGTACCATTATAGACTACCATATACAGTGAGCTCCAAAAGTATTGGGACAGTGACACAAATATCATACCCCCATGACATTGGTGGGTATGATATTTGTGCATCTGTAACTTTCTCACTCATCATTAATCACGATTCATTCAGGATTATCTGTAATCATGGTAGCATCCACATTAATGTAGAAGTGTTTATAAACATATTCTAATCGTATTGATTTATTTAATAAAAGTGACTCCAAAATGACACTACATAATTTACCATTCATTTCTATTCGGCACAAAATTATCTGAAACATAACCAAAACAAACAGCAAATGCATCCAACAAATTTGTAGTGTCACAAGCTTGATGTAGTCATTGTGTGCTATGAATATGGGACCAAGTACTTCACTTTTGACTGCTTTAATACACATGTCCCAATACTTTTGGTCCCCTAAAATGGGAGGACAGAGCCAATACTTTTGTAGCTCACTGTAAATACCTGCTACGCTGATAAGGTAACATTATAAACACTACCATAGATACCTGCTATGCTAATGAGGTAACATTATAAACACTACCCTATAAATACCGGCTATACTGATGAGGTGATGTTATAGACACTACCTTGTAAATACCGGCTATACTGATGAGGTGACATTATAGACACTACCTTATAAATACTGGCTATACTGATGAGGTGAAGTTATAGACACTACCTTATAAATACCTGCTATGCTGATGAGGTATTATAACCACTACCTGCTATGCTGATAAGTGAGATAGGAAGCGATGTGAATTATATGAGTTTACAAGATTAATGAAAAGAGATGATCATTCAGAACAGCCTTACTGATTGAACTTTCATAAACTACATTATAACACTGTAAGCTTTTTCTCTCTGTTGTGTCAAATTTCCTCTGAGATGTATGTTTTAATTGTGACAAAGTCCCTGACAAACAAAAGGTATTGAAATATAAATAAAGTGAATACAAAAAAATGGACACTAATACATTTGAAGGGGCTTGAAGACAGGCCTTTTTTTAAACCCTTTGCCCATATCATCTTGTCTAATCTCGGAAGCTAATGCTGCGTTCGCAAGAGGAAGGTGGGAATTTACCATTTGTGAAGTTGTAAATACCAGTTGGATGCATTCACGTGCTTTGAACAGGTTGAGAAACGGCGATTGGCTAATGGCCAACAAGCTGTGTAAACCATAAACTAACTTAGCAGGCGTAGAAGGACAGGGGGAAATGGAAGTTAGGTTGAAAATACTGTATCCCTGAAAACCGGCAACATCCGCTTTCATCCACCGCCGCTAAGGGTGACCATAATCATCATCTCCTAGCAACCAATTTCATGAGCATCAGCACTTAAGAACAGCTTCTCCTTAAATTTAAATTTTTTGTTAAATGTTTTTATTTTTGTTAAATGTTTTTTATAGTTATTTTAGTGCATTGCTGTGTTCTGCACATCTAGAGGAATCGGAAGATACTTTTCTTTTGTGGAAATAGTTTGATTTTGAGAGATTTTGAGAGATTGGTCGACTTGGTTTTGGCATGGCTAATCTGCTGAATCTTCAGGCAAAACAAGGCAGGAATGGGATTGGGGGACTATAAACCCAACAAGGACAACAAGAAGAATTAGGACAAAGACAAACAAACATAAAACCAACAGAGGGAGAAAAATGAAGGATTTCTGAGGGATTTCTGGAGGATAGTTCAGGCCTTGATAGTGAAACAAGCATTCAGATGAACAAACAAACAAGCAAAGTGCACTTGGAAGAGAGGTGGGAACATTCTGAACATTGAGACAGTATCTTAATTTATGTGTAATGTTTTCTTTAATTGGAAAACACATTGAATATCTTTATTTGTATTATTCATAAAAGTGCATTGTTTAAAATGTGCATTTATCTATAGGTGCATTATTTATATAAGTGCATTCATCAAGAGGCATATGCACATCCTTCTAGAGCAGAGTGCATTGTTCAAAGAGGTCACCATGGAGATGAAGATGGATGCATTCTCTAAGCATTGTTTCAGAGACCTTGCCTTCACTTATCCTGAAAATGTTACAAGTGAGTCAGGAAAAAAGAAATTCAAAAATAAATTGCTAGAGAATTCCCAGACTTTGAGGGCAGACTTCATCCTAAAAGCGAACAAGGAAATCAAAGGAGACGGATTATCCTAATGCTTGGCACATAGCTCTCCACAAGGCCAAAAATGAACTTAAAATGTCCGAAAACAGAACAATGAGGCAATTGTACATTGATTCCACCCCCAAATTAAACATTAATATTTATAATAACGGCACTGTGATTGTTCAAGGTTCGGAGGCCAGTCTGGATACATTTGTCCAGTACTTTAATCAAATTAAACCTCTTGTTGCCAAACTCAAAACCTCTCCACCAAAACTGCATACAACAGCCTCCACATCCTTTGGGTCCCAGGATGTAGTCCCCAGTGCCCCTCTCCTTCCCCCACCTGCATCAGACATAGCCCTCAGCATGCCACTCTCACATGTGACACCTGCAGTATCACAGCATCTCAGAGAGGAGGAGATCAGCCTGGTGCGTCAGGATAGGGATGAAAACCTGAAGTTGCGGTATGCTATCAGGTGCGTTGAGGAGAACAACCAGTACCTCAGGATGGAAGTGTGCAGAGTACGAGAGGAACTGTCTACCACAGTCAATATAAGCCATCTCCAGGGCCTGCAGAAGGAGCTACTAGTTCTAAGCAGGAATTGGTCAGCCCCCACCAGCCAGTAAAAACCTAGGACCCAGCAAACTGTTGAACAAGGACCCATCATCCAACCCAACCATCCAACCAACCCAACCAACCAATCCACCAACCCAGCTGACCCCTCCACCCCAGTTGCTCCCACTCTTGCCAGCCTCCACAGGCCTGAGAAGAAGCCTGACATTGTTTTGATGATGGACTCCAATGGAACATTTATTAACGACCATGAAAATAGAGTAGTGGCAAAATGTTTGTGCCCCACATCTGAGAGAGCCATGGAGCTCCTGACCGTGGCCCAGTTTGGCTCACCGAGCCTCATCATTGTACATACTGGAACCAATGACCTGCGTGCTCAACAGGAAAAGGTGGCCACATCACTTGGGAGGGTGATGCAGAGGGCCTCTACCACCTCCCCAGATGCCATGATTGTATTGTACACCCTGCTCTGGAGGAGAGATTTTCACCTGCCACCATCGAGAGAATAAATGCCAGCCTCCCCTGGAACTGTGCTAAATGGCCAAATGTAAAATTGACCCACCATCCCACCCTTAGTCTGGACTGTCTGTATGATAATGTACACTTGTTCAAAGAGGCTGTCCCCACCTTCGCCAGGACGTTAAAGGATGTTGCTCTGGGTGGCCAGGAGCAGCAGACCAGCCACCAACTACCTGAGACTAATCAGACACTCCTTTAGACCTGCATCTGGTGGCGCCTCACAGAGACTGGAGAACAGCCAGCAACACTGCCCCCCATATCACCCGCCACCACTTCTCTCCCAGGAACTGCATGCAGATACACTGAGCTATGCTCAAGCCAGTCACAGTGGCCCCACACAGTTTGTAGCATCGCCAGCGACACTGCCTTCCACCCTACCTTCTTCAATTCACCCCACAACCTCCCTCCCATGTTACCAAATCAGGCCTGCATCAACTCAGCCCAGCTCTACACTGCACCGACCACTACCCTAGGGTCTGGCAAAACACTGTTGATGGTAGTGCACCACATGATGCAGTCCACACCATGTATCATTCACATCATCAGCCCTCATATGCTGAGAGTTAGGAGCTTTGCCAGCTACACTGCCCTCCGCACCACCCTCCTCAATTCCCCCACAACCTCCCTCCCAGGCTAATTTTGGTTACCTCCCTACTCCCATCCCCAGGACAGGTCTGGGACACTACTGCCCCCCATGGCAGCCCCAACCCTGCAACAGGAGCCACACCAAGGCCTCCTGTGCACACCCAGAATGGAGCATTGGCAGCCACTCCGGTCATCTGCAGCAGCTCCACTCCTTTGGCGGGAGCTTCATCCGGCCGGAACTGATCTCTGCCAACAATACTCACCCAGTTCCCGCAAGCCCCTGCATCCAGCGACTTTAGGGAGGTCTGTTGAATGCTCAGTCTGCTCTGCTCTCACGTGGTTGGCCAGGGACCTTGGCAAAGTCTCAGCTCACTCAACAAATAGCTGCAGATGACCAGCTCAGTTGGTAGAACATGGCGCTTGCAACGCCAGGGTTGTGGGTTCGTTTCCCACGGGGGGCCAGTATGAAAAATGTATGCACTCACTAACTGTAAGTCGCTCTGGATAAGAGCGTCTGCTAAATGACTAAAATGTAAATGTAGTGACCCTATGCCTGTTAGCTCTTATGGAAATGAGCTGAATACCCCCTCTGACTTTATGTCATGTAGGGGGCTTGGGCTAATGCACCTAAATGTGCCAAGTATGAGTAAAGAAATTGACACAATTTACATTTGGGTACAGGACTCGTGTCCTGACATTCTGGTTCTCTCAGAAACATGGTTAAATGGTTCTGTCTCTGATAAAGACATTGAAATAAATAATTATAATGTATTTAGATTTGACACATTACAGAAAGGGAGAGTAGTGGCCATATATGTTAAATCGAATTTCATGGCGCCCCGAACTTTAAATATTTCTGTTCCCAAGAAATTTGAGCTCCTGGTTGTAGATGTGTCCATAAACCAGAATACACATGTATTTGTTGCTGGGATTTACCACCGCCCTACTGCCATGTCGGATGCTGTTGGTGCTTTCTGTCCTCGGAGTTGGTCATTTTTGATGATTTGAATCTGGGTTGGCTATCCCCGACCTCAATCAATTTAAAAGTATATGCATTGATTTTAGTCTGACACAATTGATCTCAAAACCCACACGGCTAAATGTGAAAAACCCTGTTAACTCCTCATTGATTGAATTCTTATTAATAACCCCCAGAAATATTTGTCTAGTGGAGTATTTGCATATGATCTCAGTGATCATTGTCCCATAGCATGTATTAGAGATACCAAACAGCAAAATACTAATCCTTGTTAAATTAAGAAGATACATTTTTAAAAGTTTTCTCCTCAAGGGTTTTTACATGACATGTTCTACTCTGATTTAGCCACTGTCTCCTGTATTCCTGACCCTGAGTTGGCTCTAGAAAATGTATCCTCCATATTTATTCCTCTGGCAGATAAACACGCCTCTTTTAAACAATTCAGAGAAAATAAATCCACTGGGGTTGATATGCTTGATCCATTTTTGCTGCAGCTCTTTGCCCCCCTGATTGCTGAATCATTAAACCATATTTTTTTAACCTGACATGTACTCCCCCTTCACACTCCCCCGGCCCATGTACTCCCCCTTCACAAAGGGGGTTCCCGTTGTGACCTAACTAATTATCGCCCTATTTCTAAACTTTCTTGCCTAGCTAAAATATTAGAATCCTTGATTAATTCTCAGCTAAAATCTTTCTTATCTTTGAAATGTATTCTAAATGTACATCAGTCGGGTTTTAGACCAGGTCATAGCAGTATCTCTGCTGCATCCCTAGTTATACATGATGTGGATAAAAGGCAACATTGTGCTGCCCTCTTCATTAACCTGTCAAAGGCCTTCAATACTGTTGATCACTCACTGCTTATTCAGAAGCTTTCCTCAGTTTGCCTAGACCAGGCTTTTTTTAAACTTGCATTCAATACTAATTTCAGATCAATAAAGTGTTTCTGTAATACAATGAAAGCAGACTGTAGTTCAGATAGCGCCTGGTCAACCGTGAGGGCAATAGCATACACAACAGTATCATCGGCATAGAAGTGCAGGTTCCAATTTTTTACAGTCCATATTGTTAATGTAAACAGTAAAAAGTACAGGACCCAGAATTGAACCCTGCGGGACACCTTTCGTTATGTCCAGAAAACCTGATTTAAAACTATCAGTAGATACACATTGAGTTCTATCTGTAAAGTAATTTTTTAACTAGTTACATGCATGATGATGATTTAAACACTTTGGATGGTGTCGATATTGATCGTGTCCCTGCTTACAAATATCTGGTCATCTGGATAGAGGAAAAGCTGTCTTTTTAAAAGCATATTGATGAGTTAAGAAGCTGATAATAAAAATGGGCTTGTTCTATAGAAATAGGTCATGCCTCTAGCTAAATAGTAGAAAGCAGATTATTCAGTCGACCTTCCTATCGGTCCTAGGCTATGGTGACATCATCTAAATGAACGCAGCTGCCATTTCATTAAAGCCGTTAAATGCAGTTTAACATGGCACACTGCACATTATTATGGGCGACAGTTTTAGTACTCATCCCAGCATTCTCTACCAGAAAGTTGGTTGGCCCTCTTTGATGTCACGTAGGTTGACACATTGCTATGTTTTCATGTATAAAGCCCTTTTACAAAAACTCCCACCTTACCTAACAACATTACTAAACTTTAGAGTTATGAGTTACCACACCTGGTCTCAGGGATGGTTATCTCTGGAAATTCCTTTGGTCTCTACCGAGTTAGGTAAATCAGCTTTAAGTTTTCTTGCGACTTATTTGTGAAACAATCTTCAAAATGTTCTTAAATTGGATGTTTTGATTCCTCTAGGGCAATTCAAAAAATCGAATTGAGGACATTATTACTGATGAATGTGTTTGTTGTTTATGACTGTGTTTTTCTTTCTGCTTGCATTTTCTGTAATTTCTGTAATTCAGGGCTCATGTAAAAGAGACCTTGGTCTCAGTATGGCTTCCAGATAAAATAAAGGTTAAATAAAATAAACAACAAGTACAGCTATCATGCTTGTAAACAAATTATAGTGTTCAAAACCCATATTAATAGATTGCTTATGTGTAAATAATGTGTTGTTGTTGGATTTAACTGCCAAAAATGCTGTATTGAGGTCATTTCCTTAGTAAGTGACATCAGAGGTCAGCAGGTGGGAGAAGTGGGAGCTCAAGATGATAGATGAGTTTCCCACTAGTAATTACCAGTTGGAGGGCCGTTCAAGTGGATTTTTTCCCAGTCATATATGGTGAATTTCCACTTCCCACTTGGTTACGAACGCAGCGTAAACATGGTCGGGCTTGAATTTTGGATTGGGAGACAGCCTGGAAATAGACAGACCCCTTACTGTGTTTGCAAACACTGCCACACGAGGGCGATGCGCCCAAATTGGTGGCAGATCATGGGAGAGTTCTCATAGAGCGCCAGCAAAAAAAAGCCTCCATTTACATGTTGCTTATGAGAGCATTTCACACTACTTTTGGATTAGAATTGGATTTTAGGCTCGTATGAATGACCTGCTTAATATAATGTTTGTGTCATCATCGCAAATCAACTGCATTATACTTTTTTTAAACACTTCAACTTCAACCAGTAAAATCTAAGATTTTTATAACTAACCCAAGATAGACCATGTATTTTCCAATGGGAGCAAATTAATCATAGTGGGCAGAACAAGCAAGGAGGTGGGCAGAGCCAAGCACGAGCTAGTGAGATCCTATTAGCGCGTTCTAGCATTTATTAGCATATTTTCGTTAGGGAACGCCTGCTCTGTGAAGTGAGCGTTTGCACTAACTCAATTCGCTCTTGCACTCCTTCTAAACAACGCAATTTTTAGAAACTCAGTCCACTCTGTTTGTTACAGATTATAGTTTTGGAAACAGAAAACTGTATGGATATCAAATGTTTCATCGATGAGAAAGTATCTGGCTCATTGTTCTATCTGTAGTAAAATGGCTCTTTGGCTAGCTTTTGCTTCAGCCAAAATTGTTATTTTGCAAAGATCACAACCAAATATAGTATTATATGCGTATGAGAACCCTAAAAAGTT
This sequence comes from Coregonus clupeaformis, assembly GCF_020615455.1. Taxonomy (NCBI): domain Eukaryota; kingdom Metazoa; phylum Chordata; class Actinopteri; order Salmoniformes; family Salmonidae; genus Coregonus; species Coregonus clupeaformis. Next base: position 28,273,040 of record NC_059215.1, read on the forward strand.
ATTTTGTTTAGAAGTAATAAAAACGTAATTCTAGGCTATGTTGAATGGGCGCAGATGGTGATGGCTTTCTTATGGTGCGTTCAAGACAACTGGGAACTAGGAAAAAAACGAGGTAAAATGACGTCAGTAATCTTAAAGTCGGAAAATCGGAGCTCTAGAAAGAGGCCCGAGTTCCCGACTTGGACTTCCGAGTTGGATGACCCGTTCAAAACGAATTTTCCTAGTCGGAGTTCGTTTTTTTCCGAGTTCCCATTTGTCATGAACGCACTGAAGTTGGAGGTTTCAGAGTTCCGAGCTGCCAGTTATTTGAAGGCGGCATTAGTAGCGCATCCAAAAGACAAGCGCGTCTGTGCGTGACGTCAGTGTGTCTTGTACTGACTGAAAAGGGGGTTACCTGTACGCTTTTTCTCTCTTCCTATGATTTGGGAAATATGAAAATAAATGTAAATAAATGTTCAAAGTTTGTGTATGTGTGTGTAATTAATTGGAATTCATGTAATTGTAAATACAGTTTTTTTCTTTCACCCCTCTGAAATGAGGTTGCCATGACAACATGTGTTGTCAAACCAGAGAGATACTAGCTAGCTAGCTACTCCTTTCTAGTATCTCTGGTCAAACTACTCGACAGCTAGCTAAACATTTAGCTAAGTAGCCTTTTAGCTGAGCCCTGGAAACAGATGTGGCGAATGCTACCACGGAAACATGTCAAAGAATAGGGTAGGAAAGCCATTCAAATGAAAATGCTTGCATGCTGTGTAGCCAACTCTAGATACATTAACGTTACTGTTTGTGCATTTTAACCTGTGGTTCTGACACTGGTGAAGTTGAAGGCTCTGGTTCTTCTAGGCAGCTGATAGTGGGCTCTAGAGCAGATCTAGCGCCGATTATCAGCTGCCTAGGGTAGTCTGGTCACGACTTCATTGTGTCAGAGGCAGATATATTTAGCTTTGTCTGTTGTGAACGTTAGCAAAGATAATCGACTAACGTTAACGTTAAATGTCTAGCTAGCTAACTTATTAGCCTATCACTTGTTCAGGCAATTGTGAATGGCTAGCTAGCTTAACTCATTCATCGTTTTACCAGACTGCTGGATACAAGGGTCCTTATGGTTATCAAAAAAGAAGAGAGGGGTGAGTTGTTCTGCAAATATGGTTGTTAACTAGCTAACGTTAGCTAGCTAACTAACGTTACTCACTAGCATGATTTGAAACATCTGACAGTACATAGCGAATTTGACATTCATTTTGACACCCAGCTAGCTAATTGATGATAGCCACTGTAGGCTAATGCTATTAGCTGTGTGTGTGTGTGTGTGTGTGTGTGTGTGTGTGCGCGCGTGTGTTTTGTTTCTTTGCATTTTACTAGCTATATTGTGTGTACACACTCTTAGAAGAAAAGGTTTTACATGGAACCAAAATAGTTCTACCTGGAACAAAAAAGGGTTATTCAAAGGGTTCTCCTATGGGGACAGCCGAAGAACCCATTTAGGTTCTAGATATAACTTGTGTTTCTTAGTGTAGACTGACTTGCTTACATGACAATAAGTAAAATGCACATGATTTGTGATCTGTGAACACAGTAATGGCAAATGAGATTGTATCTGGTGTGATGATGTTGGATGTCTGATGTTTGTGACATAGCTTGGCAATAGAAGAAACTAACAAACCACTTGTTGACTCCACAGGGAGGGAAGAAGTTGTGTGCGTTACAAATGTGGCCTAACAAACACCATTCAGGATGTTTTGCGGCAAAGACCAGGCTGGATGGAGGTCAAAGAGTGAGTTGTGTAGGCTAGACCTAATAACTTAGCCACAATCTGTGTGTGTGTGCGCACTACATTGCATTTTGATTAGGCTATGTAGCATATTGTATCCAGAGTGTATGTATGTATGTATGTATGTATGTATGTATGTATGTATGTATGTATGTATGTGTGAGTGCGTGTGAGCATTTTAATTAGCTTATTGTATCCAGAGTGACTTAGCCAACTTTACAAGAAGTCAAATGCCCATGTTTTTTTTTTTTTTATCTGTGAGCACAGTGATGGAGAATGGGATTTTAACTGGTGTGATGTTGGGTGGCTGAGGGAGAATTTCGACCACTCCTACATGGAAGAACACGTGAGGATATGCCATTTTCGCAATCATTATGAGGTCAGTCAGTACCATTACACATTAGTCAGTAACACTTACTGTGGGACCCCCTATGTAGGCATTCATAAACCCTTTACAACACTAGCCTACAAAATACATTAGGCTATAATAGCCGTCATATGTATTCTAGTTAGATGGCAGGCAAATCTGTTGTCATGTGCAGAAGTTGACATAGAAGCACATGACAACAGATTTGCCTAACTATAGCCTAACCAGCCTCAAAAAATCTTATGCCGGTGTCCATAAGATTCATGTTAATCACTGCCTATAGGGGACATTATAATGTATTAGCTGTTGTGAAGGCTTTTATGATGCATGAGGATCCCTACAGTAGTGTTACATGTATTGTAAAAATAGCTGTTACCATATATGGACAGCAGGTGTCACTGTAACATATTTTCCCATGTGGCGCTCATATTTATAGTAATGCGTATTATAAGGGCAATCTGCAGTTCAAACAACAAAGCGGGCACCCCACACTGTTTTGGTAAACAGCTGAGGAATGGGGCTGGAGAAATGCAACCACTCTCAAATTCATAGTTAGACAGACTTATGGATGAAAGGACTGACCATCCATGAGATCAAAAATATACATTACTAGTTGAAGTAAGTCGCTCTGGATAAGAGCGTCTGCTAAATGATGTAAATGTAAATGTAAGTAAGATCATGAGGCGTTTCTTCAAGAATCAATGGGTATATAGGCTATCATTCATTTAAAAGTCAAAAAATGGGTGTACCAATCGCAGATTGCCACTCATAACATAACACTTATGTTTGTACTGTATCATAATCTTAATTTGCTTTATGATGCAGCTAACGCGCAAGAACCTAATGGTGAAAAACCTGAAGAGGTACCGCAAAACCCTTGAGAGGGAAGCTGGCCGCATTGAAGCAGCCAAATGTGACTTTTTCCCCCGAACCTTTGAACTGCCCAGTGAATACCACCTCTTTGTGGAAGAGTTCAAACGGAGCCCGGGCAGCACTTGGATCATGAAACCGGTGAGAGGACCTGCAGATTTGTTTTATTGTTTAATCTAGGCCTATCTAACCTTTATTTAATCCATTCCCATCAAGATACAAAAACATGTATTTTCCAAGGGAGACGTGGCAAACAAGGCAGCTCCAATTAAAAAAACACAGAACAATCATACAATCAGAACATACAGTGGGGGAAAAAAAGTATTTAGTCAGCCACCAATTGTGCAAGTTCTCCCACTTAAAAATATGAGAGAGGCCTGTAATTTTCATCATAGGTACACGTCAACTATGACAGAGAAAATGAGGGAAAAAATCCAGAAAATCACATTGTAGGATTTTTTATGAATTTATTTGCAAATTATGGTGGAAAATAAGTATTTGGTCAATAACAAAAGTTTCTCAATACTTTGTTATATACCCTTTGTTGGCAATGACACAGGTCAAACGTTTTCTGTAAGTCTTCACAAGGTTTTCACACACTGTTGCTGGTATTTTGGCCCATTCCTCCATGCAGATCTCCTCTAGAGCAGTGATGTTTTGGGGCTGTCGCTGGGCAATACGGACTTTCAACTCCGCCAAAGATTTTCTATGGGGTTGAGATCTGGAGACTGGCTAGGCCACTCCAGGACCTTGAAATGCTTCTTACGAAGCCACTCCTTCGTTGCCCGGGCGGTGTGTTTGGGATCATTGTCATGCTGAAAGACCCAGCCACGTTTCATCTTCAATGCCCTTGCTGATGGAAGGAGGTTTTCACTAAAAATCTCATGATACATGGCCCCATTCATTCTTTCCTTTACACGGATCAGTCGTCCTGGTCCCTTTGCAGAAAAAACAGCCCCAAAGCATGATGTTTCCACCCCCATGCTTCACAGTAGGTATGGTGTTCTTTGGATGCAACTCAGCATTCTTTGTCCTCCAAACACGACGAGTTGAGTTTTTACCAAAAAAATATATTTTGGTTTCATCTGACATTCTCCCAATCCTCTTCTGGATCATCCAAATGCACTCTAGCAAACTTCAGACGGGCCTGGACATGTACTGGCTTAAGCAGGGGGACACGTCTGGTACTGCAGGATTTGAGTCCCTGGCAGCGTAGTGTGTTACTGATGGTAGGCTTTGTTACTTTGGTCCCAGCTCTCTGCAGGTCATTCACTAGGTCCCCCCGTGTGGTTCTGGGATTTTTGCTCACCGTTCTTGTGATCATTTTGACCCCACAGGGTGAGATCTTGCGTGGAGCCCCAGATCGAGGGAGATTATCAGTGGTCTTGTATGTCTTCCATTTCCTAATAATTGCTCCCACAGTTGATTTCTTCAAACCAAGCTGCTTACCTATTGCAGATTCAGTCTTCCCAGCCTGGTGCAGGTCTACAATTTTGTTTCTGGTGTCCTTTGACAGCTCTTTGGTCTTGGCCATAGTGGAGTTTGGAGTGTGACTGTTTGAGGTTGTGAACAGGTGTCTTTTATACTGATAACAAGTTCAAACAGGTGCCATTAATACAGGTAACGAGTGGAGGACAGAGGAGCCTCTTAAAGAAGAAGTTACAGGTCTGTGAGAGCCAGAAATCTTGCTTGTTTGTAGGTGACCAAATACTTATTTTCCACCATAATTTGCAAATAAATTCATTAAAAATCCTACAATGTGATTTTCTGGATTTTTTTTCTCATTTTGTCTGTCATAGTTGACGTGTACCTATGATGAAAATTACAGGCCTCTCTCATCTTTTTAAGTGGGAGAACTTGCACAATTGGTGGCTGACTAAATACTTTTTTTCCCCACTGTACCTGTGCACTAAGTCTATAAGTCTACAAATGCATTATTTTCAAAAGTGAACGTGACAATTCACACAAGCATAGTTTAGCATTAGGTTGTCATCAGTAATAAGAAGAGTAGACAAAACAAAACTATTGCTTTTACATTATGCACTTACATATTGCATTTGTATCTTTATACTATAGTTATGAAGTTCATCTCCCTCTATCAATCTTTGTTCAGGTTGCAAGATCTCAGGGGAAGGGCATTTTTCTATTTCAAAAACTAAAAGACATCATGGACTGGAAAAAGGTAACACCATGCGGTAATATAATACGTTGAAACATGACATTATATGATTGTTGTGCAATGTAGATATCTTATAGGTTGTTGCCCTTAAACCATGTAAACATTAAGTCCATGTTTGTAATAATACATTTGAAAAAAGACAATGACAAACACACACACACACTGACAGTGGATGTTTGTGTTTGTACAGGATGGGAGTCGCTCAGAGGAGCAGAGAGATGAGACTCAAGTGGAGAGCTACGTTGCACAGCGCTACGTAGAAAATCCCTACCTTATCAGTGGTGCATTAAACTTAAGTTTGATAATAGGTCTAAGTTTGAAATAAATTATTACACAATGCATACTTTTGATGTTTATGTATTGCTCTTCTCTAACTTTCTCTTTTTATGACCTTTCCTTAAATAGGGAGAAAATTTGACTTGAGGGTTTATGTGTTGGTTACATCAGTAAGTTTAGGTCTTCTTAATCACTAAATCAATCAAAATCAAAGTAATCAAATCTATAACTATTTTAGGAGATCATTGGATTAAAGCACTTCACTCATACAGGCATGACACGTCAACTGATGGAGTAAGCAACACATGCTGTAAAATATGTAAATTGAATACTGTTAACTAGATTTCATTTGTGTGTGTGTGTGTGTGTGTGTGTGTGTGTGTGTGTGTGTGTGTGTGTGTGTGTGTGTGTGTGTGTGTGTGTGTGTGTGTGTGTGTGTGTGTGTGTGTGTGTGTGTGTGTGTGTGTGTGTGTGTGTGTGTGTGTGTGTGTGTGTGTCTTAGTATATCCCACTGAAGGCATGGTTATATCGAGATGGCTTTGCCCGATTCTCCAGCACTCGATTCTCTCTCACCAGCATTGATGACCAGTGTATCCTTCTCATTACCTCATTACAGCCTTAAATGTGAGCTGAGTTATTGTCTAAGAGCAGTTATCTGCACACAGTAGTCAACTGTTCTGCAGCCAAATAATAATTGTATTTTCCTAAGAAACAAACTCCCAACTGTCGGCTCTATTTCAACTCGACTCAATTCAGGATGAAATCCGGAATCCTAATAATAAATTGTCTGTGACAATTTGAGTCTTTTGAATTGCCTGGCATTTAAATATATTTGACCCAAATTCTGTTCTACTATTTCTCCATCATCTCTTTCTCCAGTGCCAGTCTGTTTGTGCCATCATGCCAACTCCTTGTCACTCATTGCCCTGTCAAACAGTGCATTCCAAATGTATTCAGACCCCTTGACTTTATCCACATTCTGTTACGTTACAGCCTTATTCTAAAATTGATTAAATCGTTTTTTCCCTCATCAATCTACACACAATACCCCATTATGACAAAGCAAAAACAGGTTTTTAGAAATTGTTTGGCTTGGCAATGACAGCAATGGAGTTGTCAGGAGCACAAACAGATATGGGACTAGGCTAAGAGAAGATTTCTCCTTAATGCCTCTCCTAAGATGTCCATCTCACCAATGTGGCAGTGCAAAAAACAGCGCCAGATTATGACCCTGAAAAGGTGTGTAGAATTCCTTCAAAATTCACAATGTTGGGGGTAATCTATATCGACCAAATGTTTTGTAAGACCACTATTAAACAAAATTGAAGAATAAATTACTTTGCTATGAATCTCTCTCTCTATTCTCCCTTCTGTGTGTGTAGGGCTGTAAGTGGCAGATGCAGCAGCTTCGGCGATACCTGACTGCGAGGCATGGCACAGAGACCATAGAGGCTCTGTTTAAGGACGTTGACAACATATTTGTTCGTAGCCTGCAGAGTGTGCAGAAAGTAATCATCAACGACAAACACTGCATTGAGCTCTATGGCTATGACATCCTGCTGGATCAGGACCTCAAACCGTGAGACACGCACACCTCCCTCCTCATTCCCCACCAACTGACTGCATTTCTAATACAAAGCATTAACCAGTCTGACCCCAATATGTAACCATTAAATTGCTTTATAAATCTGAAGTTTATGTAGGAAGGTATGTAAAAGATACTGTATCACTGTGAAGTTAAGTCAAGCATTTGAAGTAAACATCACATAGTCACAGAATGGTAGTAAGACCATGCATTGCTCATGTCATTGCATATCGTAAAAAAATGAGAGCAGCAGTGCAATGAATCATTACTCCCGTTTATACTTGGTTCTAACATGCGTTCTTTGTCCTGATCTTGTCCACATTCTCATTGTGACCACATATTTCGACAGGTGTAGATGATTAAAAGACACATTGTGATCTGATTGTTATCAGATCTTCCTGACCACCTCCAGAGTTAGTCAAGGACCCATTGTGCCTGGATATCTTACAAGTGTTGACAGGTCTGGACAGTGAAACCATTTAAATCATCTTTATATCACACTCTAATATCATTGACAGGTGGCACCATTGACTTATGGCATCAATATGTTTCTAAAATAATCATTAAATATTACTAGCGGTACCCCGCAAATCAAAATGTGTTTTATCAGTTCAGCTTTTTGATCTTTGGATATACACTACCGTTCAAATGTTTGGAGGGGTGGTAGGGTTAGTGGAAAATAATAAAGGAAAATATATTTTTAAAATATGTACACTACCGTTCAAAAGTTTGGGGTCACTTAGAAATGTCCTTGTTTTCGAAAGAAAAGCAAATTTTTTGTCCATTAAAATAACATTAAATTGATCAGAAATACAGTGTAGACATTGTTAATGTTGTAAAGGGCTACTGTAGCTGGAAACGGCAGATTTTTTATGGAATTTCTACAGTGGGGGAAAAAAGTATTTAGTCAGCCACCAATTGTGCAAGTTCTCCCACTTAAAAAGACGAGAGAGGCCTGTAATTTTCATCATAGGTACACGTCAACTATCACAGACAACATGAGCAAAAAAAATCCAGAAAATCACATTGTAGGATTTTTAATGAATTTATTTGCAAATTATGGTGGAAAATAAGTATTTGGTCAATAACAAAAGTTTCTCAATACTTTGTTATATACCCTTTGTTGGCAATGACACAGGTCAATCGTTTTCTGTAAGTCTTCACAAGGTTTTCACACACTGTTGCTGGTATTTTGGCCCATTCCTCCATGCAGATCTCCTCTAGAGCAGTGATGTTTTGGGGCTGTCGCTGGGCAACACAGACTTTCAACTCCCTCCAAAGATTTTCTATGGGGTTGAGATCTGGAGACTGGCTAGGCCACTCCAGGACCTTGAAATGCTTCTTACGAAGCCACTCCTTTGTTGCCCGGGCGGTGTGTTTGGGATCATTGTCATGCTGAAAGACCCAGCCACGTTTCATCTTCAATGCCCTTGCTGATGGAAGGAGGTTTTCACTCAAAATCTCACGATACATGGCCCCATTCATTCTTTCCTTTACACGGATCAGTCGTCCTGGTCCCTTTGCAGAAAAACAGCCCCAAAGCATGATGTTTCCACCCCCATGCTTCACAGTAGGTATGGTGTTCTTTGGATGCAACTCAGCATTCTTTGTCCTCCAAACACAACGAGTTGAGTTTTTACCAAAAAGTTCTATTTTGGTTTCATCTGACCATATGACATTCTCCCAATCCTCTTCTGGATCATCCAAATGCACTCTAGCAAACTTCAGACGGGCCTGGACATGTGCTGGCTTAAGCAGGGGGACACGTCTGGCACTGCAGGATTTGAGTCCCTGGTGGCGTAGTGTGTTACTGATGGTAGGCTTTGTTACTTTGGTCCCAGCTCTCTGCAGGTCATTCACTAGGTCCCCCGTGTGGTTCTGGGATTTTTGCTCACCGTTCTTGTGATCATTTTGACCCCACGGGGTGAGATCTTGCGTGGAGCCCCAGATCGAGGGAGATTATCAGTGGTCTTGTATGTCTTCCATTTCCTAATAATTGCTCCCACAGTTGATTTCTTCAAACCAAGCTGCTTACCTATTGCAGATTCAGTCTTCCCAGCCTGGTGCAGGTCTACAATTTTGTTTCTGGTGTCCTTTGACAGCTCTTTGGTCTTGGCCATAGTGGAGTTTGGAGTGTGACTGTTTGAGGTTGTGGACAGGTGTCTTTTATACTGATAACAAGTTCAAACAGGTGCCATTAATACAGGTAACGAGTGGAGGACAGAGGAGCCTCTTAAAGAAGAAGTTACAGGTCTGTGAGAGCCAGAAATCTTGCTTGTTTGTAGGTGACCAAATACTTATTTTCCACCATCATTTGCAAATAAATTCATAAAAAATCCTACAATGTGATTTTCTGGAGAAAAAAAAATCTCAATTTGTCTGTCATAGTTGACGTGTACCTATGATGAAAATTACAGGCCTCTCTCATCTTTTTAAGTGGGAGAACTTGCACAATTGGTGGCTGACTAAATACTTTTTCCCCCACTGTACATAGGTGTACAGAGGCCCATTATCAGCAACCATCAGTCCTGTGTTCCAATGGCACGTTGTGTTTGCTAATCCAAGTTTATCATTTTTATTAGAAAACCCTTTTGCAATTATGTTAGCGCAGCTGAAAACTGTTGTGATGATTAAAGAAGGAATACAACTGGCCTTCTTGAGACTAGTTGAGTATCTGGAGCATCAGCAATTGTGGGTTCGATTCCCCTCTCAAAATGGCCAGAAACAAATAACTTTATTCTGAAACTTGTCAGTCTATTCTTGTTCTGAGAAATGAAGGCTATTCCATGCGAGAAATTGCCAAGAAACTGAAGATCTCGCACAACACTGTGTACTACTCTCTTCACAGAACAGCGCAAACTGGCTCTAACCAGAATAGAAAGAAGAGTGGGAGGCCCCGGTGCACAACTGAGCAAGAGGACAAATACATTAGAGTGTCTAGTTTGAGAAAGACGCCTCACAGGTCCTCAACTGACAGCTTCATTAAATAGGACCCGCAAAACACCAGTCTCAACGTCAACAGTGAAAAGGCGACTCCGGGATGCTGACCTTCTAGGCAGAGTTGCAAAGAAAAAGCCATATCTCAGACAGGTCAATAAAAAGAAAAGATTAAGATGGGCAGTCTGAGAGATGTATTTTTCTTTGCAACTCTGTCTAGAAGGAACGAACCCCGGAAGAACAGCGTCTACAGAATGACGACATCGAGACCTACCAAGGTGACGTGGGCGAGTCTGCTGGCCCCATTCCTGTCTGGAGACGCCTAAAAGGCGTATTATGACCTCAACACCGAACAGGCGGCTGACTATGACTGTCTCAAGAGGGAGGTACTCAGCCGCTACGTTACAGCCTGGCCTGTCGGGCCCAACTGGTCCACGACTGGAGGTTCGTGGCCGAAGCTTCCCCCCGAGCCCAGATGAGCAACCTACTGCGCATCACCAGAGCATGGCTCCTAACCAACCTAGCCACCCTCCCCGTTATCGACAAAGTGGTAATGGATCACTTCTTACGGGCGCTACCACACGACATGAAGAGAGCGACGTGCCTATGCGCGCCCCAGACCTTGGAGGACCTCTTGGGAGCCGTGGAGATGCACCAGAATACCGAGGCCCTGCTGAAGGGGACGCAGGCCGAGTCCGGGAGCCGTCGGAGGGGACGGAAGGACGACCCCACCACCGTACTACCCAATCCGACAGTCAACCGGGCTAAAGGACTGCAGACCCGCGGAGAGACAGCCGGGAGAGAGTCGACCCCCTGCCGACGACCCCAGATGGATGAAGACCAAAGGAGGCATTTTGAGTGTGGCGCCCGTGAACACCTCGCATGGAATTGCCCGGGTCGAGAGGAGTCGATGCCATCAGCGGGCCCCGGAGACGAGCCGGGCCACGCAGTAAACTACGTCACATCCTGTTGGGCCCACAGCGAACCACCAGCACCCATGGTCCAGGTGATAGTCGATGGTCACGACACCCATGCTCTGTTGGATTCCGGGAGTGTGGTAACGCTCGTACAAGCACGCCTGCTGGCCCATCCGACCGACCGTGGTGAGGAGATGTCCGTCTCCTGTGTCCATGGCGACACCAAGCGGTATTCGACCTGGCAGGCCACCATCGTGACGCCACAAGGGAGTGCCAGATGAGGGTGGGTGCTATACCTGAGTTGCCGGTACCCCTCCTCGTTGGACGAGATTGTCCGAGGGGAGAAAAAGAGTACGAGCCGGCGACTGACAAGAGCGGACACCGCCGTGTTTTCCGAGAAGCCGAAGGAACGGTACGAAAAAGGCTATACCGGATCCCCGAGGCCCGAAGGAAGGCCGTGAAGCAGGAGATGGAGGGTATGCTGAGGATGGGAGTCATCGAGGAGTGCCACAGCGCATGGTGCAGCCCCATTGTGTTGGTGCCCAAACCGGACTGCGTTTCTGCAATGACTTCCGGGGGGTGAACAACATCAGTTTGTTCGAAGCCTACCCCATGCCGAGAGTGGACGAGCTCATCGACCAGTTGGGAAAGGCCCGGTACATCAGCACCCTGGACCTAACCAAGGGATATTGGCAGGTACCCTTGGCAGCCTCCTCCTGGGAGAAGACGGCATTCTTGACACCGGACAGCTTATACCAATAACGGGACCTCCCGTTTGGTCTACATGGAGCCCCACCCACGTTCCAGCGCCTGATGGACCGAGTCCTCCAACCCCACCAACAGTACGCAGCGGCCTATTTGGATGACATCATCATCCACAGCCTGGCAAGCCGGGTTGACAGCGAATCCAAAGAAATGCAAGCTGGTGTTCGAGGAGGTGGAGTACCTGGGATATTTGATCGGACGGGGGAACATCAAGCCCCAGGAGAGGAAGGTTGAGGCGGTTCGTGACTGGCCCGTTCCCCTCACCAAGACACAGGTCAAGTCCTTCCTGGGGCTGGTGGGAAACTATAGCCGGTTTATCCCCAACTTTGCGGCTATAGCCTCCCCCCTTACCGATCTGACAAGGGTCCGCCTCCCAAAAACAATGAAGTGGTCGGATGAGGCCGAAGCGGCGTTCAGGCGCCTGAAGGAAGCCCTGTGCTCCCATCCGATTCTCGTGACGCCCAATTTCCAGGTACCGATGCTGGTGCAGACGGATGCCTGCGACACAGGACTAGGGGCCGTCCTGTGCCAGGTACATGATGGGGAAGAACACCCCATCATGTACATAAGCCAGAAGTTGATACCCCGAGAAAATAAGTACTTGATTGTCGAGAAAGAGTGTCTAGCGATGAAGTGGGCGCTAGACACTCTTAAGTATTACATGAAAAACAAATGATAGTCCCACTAAGCGCAAACCAGATGGGATGGCGTATCACTGTGGATCTGTTGGTGTGTTCACAATTTAAAGTGATAGCCAGGTCTGGCACTATTCTTGGATCATCTTAATGTTGGATCATTGCCGTAATCCTAATCTCTTTTGGGCCGATTCAGAGTTATAAGCGCACGCAACTCTTGACTTTCACTTAAATCTTTAATTGATGTCAATGGGAGACTGGTGCGAACATTCAAGTCTGATCAAGTCGAATCGCAATTCAGAATGTGTCTCTCCACAGGTGGCTGATAGAGGTGAACGCCTCTCCCTCTCTCACCGCCAGCAGCCAAGAGGACTACGAGATGAAGTGTTGTCTGCTGGAGGACACCTTACACATCGTGGACATGGAGGGCAGGTAGGGAGTAGGGCAAGGAACTCAACCCAGGGCCAACATGCCTACTGGTTTCCTTCTTTGCTTTTGATTTAGCCACTGATTTAGACCTAGGAAATCAAGATTCTCAGGCCAATCGGGGGGGGGGGAGAATCTATTTCACTCATATTGTAATAAAGTATAGGTCATATTTCATAGAAAATCTGGACAGCTAAAATACTGGACAGCTACTGAAAAATCAACAGACAATATATCCCCCTAGTGATAGAGCTGAATATCTATGGATTAGGGTAGACGTCATTATGACCCTTTGTGGCAGGGTTGGGGGCAGCTCCATTTCAATTCAATTAATTCAGGAAGTACACAAATTTCGATTGGAATTTCTTTCTTATTGAATTTGAGTTTACCTCCTGAATTGAGTTGGAATTGACCAACACAGCCTCTATGCAAACTAAGGCCCAATTAAATTTACATTTTAGTCATTTAGCCGATGCTCTTATCCAGAGCGACTTACAGGAGCAATTAGGGTTAAGTGCCTTGCTCAAGGGCACAGACAGATTTTTCACCTCGTCGGCTCGGGGATTAGAACCAGCGACCTTTCGGTTACTGGCACTACGCTCTTAACCACTAAGCTACTTGCCGACCAATCACAGATCAAATCAATCACAGATAAAAGGGAAACCACACTACAGGTTCAACTCAGAATGTTTACTCTGTATTAATGTTAACTGCGTTACACCTGACACACCCTATAAGCTCCAGTGCAGACTGCAATTGTCAGTAGATATTGACCTATCCCCAGAAAATACAGTATCCACAGTGTGGTTGCCTTTAGTGATGGAATTTGGTCCAAATATTGGCTTGCTCCTTTCCTATCTTCGTTACTTTTCACTGATGAAAAGACTTGATTGGTAGTCTCCCTGTGCAGATGGGTTGCCTCCCACATGAACAATGTTCCAACATACATGTCTGAACCGATACAAACGTCCAGTTGGTATAGTCGGAAATGGACAGGAAAGCAGGAAATACAGCTTTCTTACTTCACCGCCTTATACGCTTGTACCCTGGCATAAATATCCCCACCGGACACAAAATTGGTAGCTAGCTAGATGGAGCTGGCAAATTATATTTTCAATGTGTATTTTCCAAGTTAGTAGTTTGCATGCGCCATGACAGCTAACGTTAGCGTTACATGCTTTCCACCACTGACTGGCTGTGGCTATAATTAGCCTAGCTATCCTCTTTCATGTTTCCGAGGTGATAATATTTCAAGAGCACAATTCCCGCCTGCATTTTAAGCCGAGCCTACCCAAATTTGTGATTTGTTAGGAGAGTTGTCTGTCTGGAATATTTTTTTCTACCCTTTCGAAGTTGCCAAGAAAATCCCCTATTCTTCCCAGACCTAAGGCAACAGCACTTCCCGAGACTACTTGATGTTATTTTTCCTATCGTCTATATTCTCTCTTTGGTTGTTCTCTTTAGGTTGACTGGCAGAGAGAAGAGGGTTGGTGGCTATGACCTTATGTGGAACGATGGACCCGTCTACAGAGAAGATGTCAACCTAGAGACACTGGGCAGCGCCTGTTTCACTGCAAACACACACCTCGGTAAGTCTGGCTTAAACTGTTACTCTGTCACCACACTTGGGTTCAAGTCCATCTCAAGTCAGTCAAAATGATTAATTTTTACACTTCAATACATTTGCTTCTCACCTTAGAGAGAGCATAATATCAGATTGTGTTTTGACAACTGTTTTCTCCACAACAGGCTGTGTAAACGACAGGAAGAAGCAACTCCGTCAGCTTCTAAAACCATTTCCAGGCCAGAAGAGGATATGACACACTACAAAAAAATATTTTCCAATTCAAATGAAGAATTAATCATGTCTGTGTACACAGTATACATATCACCACTCTTGAGTTTCCATCAATATTTAATAAATATGTATTTTCTTACAACCCTACTCATGGATGGTGAGGTCACACTCACTCAATGATATCGCTCAATGATTCAGTGCAAAGCATATTTATTTCTATGCCTTACAAACAACTGCATTCAACATTGAGAAAATATGTACCACAATCTTTCTGCGTGCGTGTGAGAATGTTTACAACAACTCTACTCCCTGATCTATGGCTTAGATACTTTACATTAATATTGAATAAATAAAGTGCAATTTAACACAGCACGACTATTACATGTATGTAGCGTTTCAATTAATAAATTCCACATGATAAAGTACAATAAATGGATAGATGTTCTAATGTAAACAAATGAAATAACTGTTAAATTATGCGAAAAATATACATTCAGCTTTTTTGCTTAACATTTCTCCTACCCAAAACTGTAAACATAACAACATCAATGACAAATGCGAATCAAAATGTGATTAACACAATATCTATCATAAATAGAACTATGGTATACAAAATTTGGAAAAATACGCATTTACATTTGTAGCAAACATTAGACTGTCTCTCTTGAACAAAAAAGAGCTCAGCCCTATGCAAAATATACTTGTAATAGACAATGTAAATTAAAGTATATTCAAACAAGAGAAAGTCCTTACACAAGTATACCTTGAATAGAGTATATCATTCATATCGAACTTGGAACCAATAAACCATTATTCCAACAATATCACAAAGTGTGTCTCTCCGTATTCAACAATTGAACTCTTAATAGACACAGAAACATATGAGGCACCAACAACATGATGGTCAAGCAACAAATAAAAAATATAGTGAGAGAATACAGGAATAAATACATTCCAACACCAAAAACAGCTCCACTAGACCAATGATGATGGCTATTTTGAGTGAACCTCAGGCTCTGTGGATCAGCCTACTTGCTGACTAAATAATTAATGGTTGACTAATAATAGGCCTATGTGTTGTCTACTTTTCAACATCAATAACCTGTACTGACAAAAATGACTGTACAGTGCAAAGTGCCTTGAGCCAAAGTGTTCAGTTTGCCTAAAAGCCTTCATTGATTACAGTCTGAAATAAACATATCTGGAAAAAATATTTACTCCACACATTAGATCCTAATATCAGATATCATGGTCCAAGTTCCATGTAAAGGCTTGCGTGTATTGTCCAAACCAAAATTGTTACAGTGCAAGATTGTTACAGTACAACACGTTGGCCATGTTTTTATTCTTTGACCTATTAAAGTATCACTTGAAATCAATTCTACATGAAATAGATTATTATATATTTTTTATTTGACCTTTTGAAAGTTGCAAACAGCTAGCGTTGTGATTTAAACAGCAGTAAAACAGTTACAGTGCCTTCAGAAAGTATTCACACCCCTTGACATTTTCCACATTTTGTTGTGTTACAGCCTGAATTTAACATGGATTAAATAGAGATTTTGTTTCACTGTGGAATTATGTTTTTAGACATTTTTACAAATGAAGTACGAATGAAAAGCTGAAATGTCTTGAGTCAATAAGTATTCGACCCCTTTGTTATGGCAAGCCTAAATAAGTTCAGGAATTTCAAAAAAAGATTCAACCACAAAGACCAGGGAGGTTTTCCAATGCCTCGCAAAGAAGAGCACTTATTGGTAGATATATATATTTTTAAAGCAGACAATATCCTTTTGAGCATGGTGAAGTTATTAATTATAATTTGGATGGTGTGTCAATACAGTGTAGTCACAATGTAGTCACTACAAAGATACAGGCATCCTTCCTAACTCAGTTGTCGGAGAGGAAGGGAACCGCTAAGGGATTTCACAATGAGGCCAATGGTGACTTTAATACAGTTACAGAGTTGAATGGCTGTGATAGGAGAAAACTGAGCATGGATCAACAACATTGTAGTTACTCCACAATACTAACCTAAATGACAGAGTGAAAAGAAGGAAGCCTGTACAGAATACAATTATTCCAAAACATGCATCCTGTTTGCAACAAGGCACTAAAGTAATACTGCACAAATTAACTTTATATCCTGAATACAAAGCGTTATGTTTGAGGCAAATCCAACACATCAATGAGTACCACTCGTCATATTTTCAAGCATGATGGTGGTTTCATCATTTTATCATCGACAAGGACTACAGAGTTTTCTGGGATAAAAATAAACGGAATATAGCTAAGCACAGGCAAAATCCTAGAGAAAAACCTGGTTCAGTCTGCTTTCCAACAGACACCGGAAGACAAATTCACCTTTCAGCATGACGATAACCTAAAAGTTGCTTACCAAGATGACATTGAATGTTCCCAAGTGGCCTAGTTACAGTTTCGACTTATATCGGCTTGAAAATCTAGGGCAGGACTAGCAATGATCAACAACCAACTTGACAGAGCTTTCAAAAAATAATAATGTGCAAATATTGTACAATCCAGATGTGCAAAGCTCTTAGAGACTTACCCAGAAAGACTCAAAGCTGTAAGTCGCTGCCAAAGGTGATTATATCATGTATTGACTCGGGTGTGAATACTTATGTAAATGACATTTCAGTATTTCATTTTCAATAAATTAGCAAACATTTCTAAAAACATGTTTCCACTTTGTCATTATGGGGTATTTTATGTAGGTGAGAGAAAAAATATATGTCATCCATTTTGAATTCAGGCTGTAACACAACAACATGTGGAATAAGTCAAAGGGTATGAATACTTTCTGAAGGCACTGTATATTATATAGAACTTTATCAAGCATAGCTTTAAGCTCCTGTACTGAGACAGGAAATGTGGTTACTTTGCAATAAAGTGAACATTCTTTGCTTTTCCATTCACCTTGGCAGACAATGGTGCCTTGGAGAGAGAGAGTGGCTCTTTTACTGTTCTTTTAACCCCACTTTTAGATGCCTGACTTCCTGTTTCTGTCCTCTGACAGTCTTTCTCGACCCTCTTGGTGGTGTTAGCCTCTCGTTTACTTCCAGAGTGTGTGCGTTTCTCCACACCAGCCTTAGCCGTACTGGACTCCTTCCTCCCCTCAGCTTCCGAATTGGCTCTGGCGCGGCCTTTCTTCACACCGGCCTGACCTTTACCGTTAGTGCCTGGCTCCTGGGCGGGTTTGCGGATGTTGCCCACCGCCTGCATGTTTCTGACGTGGCTTCTTCCTGCCGAGGGGCTACCTGGAGTCTGTCCTCCTCCACTGCAGCCTGTGGCCCTACCCTCAGAGGAAGTGACCCGGCTCTCACTGCTGCTCCTCTTCGGGGGAACCCCGGGCCTGGCTCGGCGCTCCAGCAGGGGACTGAGGCGTGAGTGGCGCTGGTAGGCGTAGGAGGAGCAGCTCCCATTGCACAGAGGGTAGCGGATGTGACAATGGGGGCAGACAGGGAGGTGGGCGAGCTGCTGTGCTGCCAGCGAAGGGGGGTTGTGAGGGGCAAACGGGAAGGAGCGCTGACACTGCCGCAGGCCTTTGGGGGAGCTGAGGCGGCTGGGGGGCGCCGTGTGGGGCCGAGGGGCGTTCGTGGTGGTGGCAGAGGGGAAGCCCAGGGCCCTGGGACGGCCTCCCGCAGGTCGGCAGGTCTCCGCCTGCACAGTCTGGATCTGGAGCCACTCCAACTGCAGCAGCCTCTCCAGGTACTTCTCCAGGGGCCCCACGGGTTTGGGGCGAGGTGCGCCTCGGCCCTCTGTGTGGAGGAACACAGCCAGCTGGCGGAGGCTCCAGGTGTTGAAGGGAGGAGGCAGGAAGTCAGGGTAGCTGTAGCTGACGCTGTCGTTGTCGTTCGTGGCCCCGTGTGGTCCTGGGAAGGCTGGGGGGAAGTCACTGGAGTTGATCACTTCAGCGCGGAGGTTGAGATGGGGTGGGGTGCATGGGGTACAGGGGGAGGGGAGTACGGGCAGTCTCTCTGAGTCTGACAGGTCGCTGGCGCTGTCCGAGTCGTCTTCCTTCTGCTCAAACTGCCTGAGAGACTCCAGGGTGGGGACTTGAGTGTGTGTGTGAAGCCGCATTGGCCCCTGGCGCAGCCCAGGTATAGGGGAGAGGGGCAGAGAGAGAGCTTTCCGACTTCGGCCCAGTACCCCATGGTTCTGATCTACCTCACCGCAACATGGGGACGTTTGCTGCACCTCTCGCTTCTCCTCCTGCCTCTGTGTTGAGGAGTATGTGTGTGGTTTAGACTTCAATCCTCCTTCTTCTTGAGGGCTGTGGAGAGTTAAAGTGTTGTTAAGGATTTGACTGCACTGAGTCATTTTAAGAAAGGGTTCCCCTATAAACTTACCTTGCCAGTTTGGTAGTGTTTCGAATAGTGCCAGATTTGACTCTGCTCCCCTTTGAATGAATGCCCTGTGGAGAAAATGTATCATATACTGAACAAAGTAGCCTTTGGAAAATAAGTTATTTGCCAAACACTAGTCTGGTTAATGGTAATTGTGCACATAACAAGACCTCATGATCTGCAAGACCTGCAAGATTATTTCACCACAAGTCACTCACCCTCTGGATTGTCGACACAGTGTCCTTATCCTGACCTGGCCCTGGAAGGGCATTCTTGAGCTGAGCTCCTGCCTTCTTCACCTTGTTAGCTTTTTTTGAACTGTTGAAACAAGAGAGTGGAGTGAGGAGACGGGAGAGGGCTTGTAATTATCTCTTTGCACTAGATGCAATTCGGGACCCCTCTTTATACTTCTATTGGTCCGTTTTTAAGCTAGGACTCCATTAAACAGGCTGGAGGCGGTGGCGCTCCAGTACAGTAGGTGGCAGTAATGCACCATAATGTTGGATGCCAACCGCCGATAAAACCCACAGAAGAAGAAGTGCCTGTTGGGCACTGCTTTCCTGCAGTTACAGTATGTTAACAACGGCTAGGGCAAGTGTTAGCGAAGGACACTAGATGCTAGGTAGCTAACTAGGACACCGGCGGTACATAGCAAGCAGGAGGCGGGATATGTAGATAGCTAGCACACTGTTTTCCCGCAGTTCTGTTAACCACGGTGTGGGCAGGTTTTCGGCAGGCGTTAAGCGAAGGAGTAAACCCATTTGAATTCAATCACTTTTTGACACCACCCCTTTTGATTTAAACAAAACCTTCCATACATATTTGTCCATTGTAGAAGTGCTCAGAAAGTGATTTTTTTGGCCTGAATGCCAAAACATTCAAGACATAAAAGGTGCTCAAAGTTGACCTATTTTGCATACCATGAGACATCCATGTCATCATCACTGAAAAAGATAAACGGTTGAGATTGATATAATTTAAAAACTTACAAACAGGGCTGTCAAACTGTTTTATAATTTCTTGAAATGTATTTAATTTTAATTTAAAAAACATTTTTCTACCTCGTCAATTATCTAAAAATGCGGAAACTCAGATTTTTTCATATTCGGATATGTTGTAGCTTAGACCCTATTTTACTTCATCTGAGGTTTTCGGTTGTGTCCACCATTGGTTAAGACACAACATGCTCTTGAATACAGGTTGGGTGTCATGTTTTGGCTGATAAATGTAATAAAATTGAATAAAGTTTGACTTTCAAATAGTACGACAAAGATGGTTAGAGGTCCACACATCAGAGAATGTTGATTTGAATGGGAATATGTAGTTTTAAATTATACTCAATCCTCCATAGGAAACCTATTGACATCATAGAAATATAGATAATAGAAAATACATCTTTATGGTAGTAATTAGAAGATCAAATTTCAATTCAATTTACATTTCTATGGTGTACCAGCTAAATTGCAATGGTCTGAAGGGATAGGTCCATTCTATGAATTATATTTATATGATTTAAATGACACCCACCCTGTATTCAAGAGCAAGTTGGGTCTCAACCAATGGCGGGCACAACAGAAAATCCTAAGATGTAAATTAAAGTCTAAGCTACAACATATGTGAATATGAAGAAAATCAGTGTTTACGCATTTTTAGATAATTTACGTTAAAGGTTAAGGTCCTTTGATGTAGAATCACTGTATACCAACATCCCCCAAAAAGAAGTGATCGATGTCATTCTCTCCTACGGAGAGAAGAGAATGTATCTTCCTCTGGCTTCATTACCTCTCTGGCCTCCATTGCTCTTGCCAATAACTTTGTTCAAAAAGGACTTCTACCTCCAACAAATAGGAGTTGCGATGGGAGCCACTATGGCCCCTAATGTTGCCAATTTGTATGTGGTAACCTTCGAAAGACACAGTGCGTATGATCCCCAGGTCAACCATTTCCTACCAAACGTCATGGGTTGGTACAGGTACATTGACGACATACTGATGCTGTGGACAGGTAGCGAACAAGTGCTCCATGACTTTTTTGCTCTCCTCAATACATGGAACACAAACCTCAGATTCACTATGGACTTCAGCACTGACCGTGTCAATTTTTTTGACCTCATCAAAAACCATGGCAACAGACTCTCCACTACCATATATATTTAAATTTAACATATTTAGCAGACGCTCTTATCCAGAGCGACTTACAGGAGCAATTAGGGTTAAGTGCCTTGCTCAAGGGCACATCGACAGATTTTTCACCTAGTCGGCTCGGGGATTAGAACCAGCGACCTTTCGGTTACTGGCACAACGCTCTTAACCACTAAGCTACCTGCCGCCTATATATATATATACACACACACTGAACAAAAATATAAACGCAACATGCAACAATTTCAATTATTTTACTGAGTTACAGTTCATATAAGGAAATCAGTCAATTGAAATGAATAAATTAGGGCCTAATCTATGGATTTCACATGACTGGGCAGGGGCACAGCCATGGGTGGGGCCTGGGAGGGCATAGGCCCACTCACTGGGGAGCCAGGCCCAGACAATCAGAATTAGTTTTTCCACACAAAAGGGCTTTATTACAGACAGAAATACTCCTCAGTTTCATCATCTGTCCAGGTGGCTGGTCTCAGACGATCCCGCAGGTGAAGAAGCCGGATGTGGAGGTCCTGGGCTGGCGTGGTTACACGTGGTCTGCGGTTGTGAGGCCGTTTGGCCGTACTGCCAAATTCTTTAAAACAACGTTGGAGACGGCTTATGGTAGAGAAATGAACATTAAAATATCTGGCAACAGCTCTGGTGGACATTCCTGCAGTCAGCATGCAAATTGCACGCTCCCTCAAAACTTGAGACATCTGTGGCATTGTGTTGTGTGACAAAACTGCACATTTTAGAGTGGCCTTTTATTGTCCCCAGCACGAGGTGCACCTGTGTAATGATCACACTGTTTAATCAGCTGCTTGATATGCCACACATGTCAGGTGGATGGATTATCTTGGCAAAGGAGAAATGTTCACTAACAGGGATGTAAACAAATCTGTGCACAAAATTTGAGAGAAATAAGCTTTGTGTGTGTATGGAACATTTCTAGGATCTTTTATTTCAACTCATGAAACATGGGACACTTTACATGTTGCGTTTATATTTTTGTTCAGTATAGAAAAGAAACCGACCTTAACACATTACTACTGGCTAGCAGCTACAACCCGAACACACTCAAAGACAACCCTGTCAGACAGTTTGCACATCTCAGGAGACTGTGCTCTGATAGAAATGAGTTCATTGAAAAAGCTAATGATTAGAAGGTAAGGTTTACGGAGAGAGGCTACAGTCAAAAGGTCATAAAAACAGCATACAAGATAGCACTGTATTCACATAGAGACATACTGCTACAACCACGAAAAAAGCAACAGTCCAACCGACTATTATGCAGTATCCAATACTCCCCCATTGCCAACAAAATAGTCCTGCACAGACATTGGCATGTCCTGCTATTACATGACAATTTTAATGAGAAACCCCTTGTGGCTCTCACAAGGAACACCAATCCCAGAGACAAACTGGTGCACTCTATACACAAAACTGATGCACCCACACAAAACACTATCGATGGCCTCACACTCCCTATAGGCCATTACCCGTGCGCACACTTCCTGTTGCGCACAATCACAAAAACAATTTCCCCATCCAAAAACCAATCACCCTGAAGTGCCTGACTACATGCGCTTCCAAAGGAGTCATCTATGCCATCCAGTGCCCGTGCTCCAAATTATACATCGTGAAGACCATATGCCAGGGTTCTTCAATTCCGGTCCTGGAGGGCCGAAACACCTCTGTTTTTCATCCTCTCCTTCTAATCAGGGGCTAATTCAGACCTGGGACACCAGATGAGTGCAATTAACTACCAGGTAGAAATAAAAAACAGAAGTGTTTCGGCCCTCCAGGACCGGAATTGAAGAACCCTGCCATATGCGCACTGAGAACAGGGATCATAGAACACAAGAGCTATATTAGACGCAAGGACGAGAATTATCCTCTAGCAGCCTACTTTATTCAACACCAACACACAGTCAATGAACTAAAGTTCTGGGCTGTAGAGAAATTGCAGAGAAATGAGAGAGGGGGTGATTTTGACCGTTTATCACTAAGAAAAAGAGGCTAAATGGATCCACCTCCTAGATACTGTCGCTCCCCACGGATTAAACAAACAACTACAGCTGAACTGTTTTCTCTAGTATACATAGTTTCCCCTATAGTATACAGCCTTTTGTGTAATTCCTTGCACTGCTGAGTTGCTGATTACCGCCACGGTGTACTTCCTGTGTGTGTTTTTATACAATGTAGTTTACGCACCAGTGCATAATCTGTCTTTTACGCCTCGATCACACCAAGTGTCAATGCATTTTGGTACACCAGAAGTAAATTCATTTCCAATGGAATGCTGAGTTTGCCTTGCAGCATTGCGTTGCAGAGGCAGTTGCAGTGCGTTCTATGTGGTGCATTCATTGGATTTATCGAACGTATGCGTCAAACTGTATGCGTAGACGGCTTGACAGAAATGGTAGCAGAAGGTGAATGTTGAACTTTTGTTGCACACATAGCCAGATGATGCTGCCTACTATTTTGCACGAAAACAGTATCGGTGAGATCAAGGCGTCACGCACGCAACTCTGATAGCGTGTCCCTTCACGCACGTTCTTTGTATACATTCCTGTGCGCTATTTTTCATGTTGCCTCGTGATAATGTTGTAGATTTGTTTTGTATGTAGTTATTTACCTGTCATGTGACATTTACCTGTCCCCACCTCCATTTCTAGAGACATGTCAGCTTCCGTCCACAACGCTACCTGAGGATACCTCTAGTAGTCGAAATGCGTTGCAGTTGTGCATCCTGATGTACTATGCTGACTGCTCCCATATGTACTCTTTTGTAAATACATTCTGTTAATAGTTCACTCAAGTTTATTGCAACGTACTGGGCGCCTACTCGTCTTCTTTCTATTACATTAAAGGTCAAAAAAAATAATTGAATGTTTATTCAATTATTTATTTATGAAATTGTTTGACAACCCTGTTTGTAAGCTTTTTAATTATATCAAACTCAACCATTTACTGTATATTTTCCAGTGATGAAGACATGGATGTCTCACGGTATGGTGGGGTATGCAAAATGGGTCAACTTTGAGCACCTCTATTTTTTTGTACCTTTATTTAACCAGGTAAGCCAGTTGAGAACAAGTTCTCATTTACAACTGCGACCTGGCCAAGATAAATATCCTAAATGATTTGGCATTCAGGTCCAAAAAGTCACTTTCTGACCACTTCTTCCATGGGCAAACATGTTTACAACATTTTGATTAAATCAAAAGTGATGCTGTCAAAGTGATTGAATTCATATGGATTTACCTGAAGGACACTGGGTGCTAGCTAGCACAAACTGTTCACACCCCTCTTGTTGGCATAGTGAAAACGTTGCAGGTTTAAAGCTTATTTCCTGTAATTCTACACATTTTGTCATGGTGTGCAGAAAACATTTTCTCAGTTTTAAAGCTCATTTTCTTGTGTTTCTATACATTTTTGCCATGTCTAATGTGTATCCATCTGATATTTGAATGACTCGAACATTACTACAGTTTGGGGGAACAACTGCTCTATATAAACACTGTGATTATTATTTGACCCTGCTGGTCATCTATGAACGTTTGAATATCTTGAAGAACGATCTGGCATTAATGGCCATGTACCCTTATAATCTCCACCCGTACAGGCAGAAGAGGAATGGCCACCCCTCAGAGCCTGGTTCCTCTCTAGGTTTCTTCCTAGCCACTGTGCTTCTACATCTGCATTGCTTGCTCTTTGGGGTTGTAGGATGGGTTTCTGTATAAGCACTTTGTGACAACTGCTGATGTTAAAATGGCTTTATAATGCATTTGATTGATTACCTCGTAATCGGTCCGTTATTTTCAGAATTTTTCGTACGTATCTTCTCTTTGGAAACCACCCGTTTCAGTGGCGTGGAGGCAGTGCGTTCCTGCATGATGGGGCCCATGATCCTGGAGCTCAAGGACAGCTGCTTTCAGTCCAATGCAACGAATAATGTCCTAGCTATAGATGCCAACCTAAATCCCATATGAGGTACTCTATGTTGAGGGTAAAATCGTCCATATTATCGAAAGTGATGCAGTGCATAACGCGCATATCAGGAGTCTATTCCCGTGCGAAAACAAATACTGTAATAATATTCCAGTTTTCTCAAGGGTTTACTGCCGTGTCGTGTACTGTAGCTAACGTGAGTCCCCAATCAATATAACAACTGTATCCTAAATTTGCTTCCGCTATCACTGTGTCGAATAGGTGTGTTTACTTGCTGCGGTCTCTGTCTGGCACGGTTCTGTTTGGTTCTGTAGCCCACTGCTGGGATGCGTTCAGTTCATTAAACGTTTGCTACGTCCCCAAAACGGTGCGCACCGTTCTTCAACAGTATTTGAGGTGTGTTTGGTCCCGTTTGATGGGTGTGGCCTGATCAATATGTGTCTGCCCATTTCAAATCGGAAAACTCGTGCAGCACACAATAGCCTATTCACAACATTCAACTGATTGTTCAACAGGTAGCTTAGTGGTTAAGAGTGTTGTGCCAGTAACCGAAAGGTCGCTGGTTCTAATCCCCGAGCCGACTAGGTGAAAAAATCTGTCGATGTGCCCTTGAGCAAGACTACTTAGCCCTAATTGCACCTGTAAGTCGCTCTGGATAAGAGCGTCTGCTAAATGACTAAAAATGTAAATGTAAATTCATAACAGCACCGTTTCCGGCACACCGTTTAGTCCTGCTGAATGCGGCCCTATTGTGTTAGCAGAGAGGAGCATTGTGGGAATTGTAGTCATTACAACTGTGACGCTTTAAACACACAAATGCTGGATTGTTTTCTGTATTTAATCCTTAACCATACAAACGCTTAAATGTGTTTCAGGTTCAGTAGGTACATTTATGTTATCTTAAATTCACACTAGAACGCTGACAAATATTACTGTCATGAGATCAACCACTGCATTTCCCGTACGACTACCTGATAAAATCAGGTCTGTCATTGGGCATGGCAAAATTAAAGTATGTGCGCGCATCTTCGATGATCTACAACGTGAGTTTCCCATCCGGGATAGGCCTACTGTGTGTCCGCTACATGAGTATTTACCCACATGTTGTGCGAATCAGTCCGCGTAATCACACGCACGCGAACGGGCCAACCTACGAATTATCTAGGCTGCTAGTAAATGGAGGATCAGTCTTCGGCTTCAACCTACAAATATAGCCTACTTGACAATCCCTACATGCATCGTACAAATGGTGAGCTGCTGTGATTTGTTCATTCGTTTTTATTGAATAAGCCAACCATTTCAAGGGATCAACATAAGAATATAATATTTATTTCCTGACTCGCGAGGATACGCCATAGACTGTACAAAGATACGCCCACTCTTCCTTTCTGTCTGAAATTGAAGTCACTCTACAAATACCGACGCAGTGTTCGAGAGTAACAAAACCGTGATGTATCATCGGTAAATTGTGACTGACTGGCTGATCTACAAATAATAATGGGTCATTATGATGTAAGGTGATTTGTAGATTATATTAATAAAGTCTGATTGAATCAACAAATACGAAAGCAAATATTTTTATAACTAAACCAAGATAGACCACAGCCTGTCGTTTCCGATGGAAACAAATCAGTCAGTGGTCAGAACAAGCAAGGAGGTGGGCAGAGCCAAGCACGAGCTAGCGAGATCCTATATGCCTGTTCTAGCAGACATCTGCATATTTCCGTTAGGGAACGCCTACGCGATGAAGTGCGCGTCTGCAATAACTAAATTCGCCTTTGCGCACCTTCTAAACAACGCGATAAAAAAAAAAACTTTGGCAAAGGTTAAAGTCTACAAAACTTAGTCCACTCTGTTCAAAACATATTCAAGTTTTGGGAACAGGAAACTGTATTGAGATCAAATGTTTCATCGATGAGAAAATGTGCAGAATGTCGGCCAAAATCCATCTCCTCCCACTGCTGGCCACTGGGCTTCCTCTCACTACCATCAGACTGTTACCATTGTTAAACCAGGGATATTCAGTCTGAAAGAAGTCTGCCTAAAAAATATGCAAGAGTCTCTACAAGCCAGAATGTTAGATACAATTATTTTTACTGTTGTCAGTGCTGTTGGTCTTTTTGACAGTAGGAGGTGGAGATGGGGTATCCACAGGAAATTGTTATTTACCCGACTTTTTGCTGCAGTGGTAGGTTCTGTCACTTGCATTTTGAATCTGATGCATTGTGCGTGATGAATAATATGTAAACAATAGCCTAATGTAACCGAATGTAGTCAACCGAAGCACGTTTCCTTGCAATCAGCTGGAAGTGTTTGTAAAATTTGCCAGCTGGTTGCGTGGGACAATGTTTGGTTAGGCTCGGCCATATTGTACAAGTGTTTGTCTCATGCGAAAAACCAATATACAGGCTAACATACTGAAGGTCGGATTGATAATGCTTCCCTGTGGATATTTTGTCTCAGATTACCTCCGACATAGGGACAAAATCGGCGGACAACAGGTAAAGTAAGTTGAAAGGATGTTTGTTCAACATTTTTACTTAAAATGGGACTGTTCGGGAATGCTGTGCCTACATGTAAGAGACGAGAGTGTAAGTATTTCACTCTCAGATTCTAAAAGAGGCTAGGGTACAAGACTGTGTTCATAACTGGCTGTGTTGGCAAAATCACTACATATCCCATCGAGCCAAGCGGGAGAGGCTGCCCGTTGTCACAGTTTCAAGATCAGTCAGAAACATCCAATTCACTCCACGCCAACGACGCCAGTGGATCTTACAACTGAACTTGGATCCGCGTTAAGTAGTATTGATATCCTTCGCCACTGTCTTACAACATATATTTCGAACCAGTCATGACCAGGGGTGTAGTGCTCCCTCACTTTTTTTCAATTTGAGAATACATGGAGCTGGTAAAACTATTTCTGGAAAATGTATTCTGATAAATTCTAAATAAATAATATTTAATTACCACTGAAATTCCATGAAAAACGATAGAATGACAGCCCAATAAATATGTATAGCAGCCTAGGGGTAGGTAAATGGTGGTTTATTCCCGGTCTTCTCTCTGGCGGTGGTGAGAATGATGAAGAACTATAGGATACGTGTGTGCACTGCAGAGGCCCGTCGGCTTGACCACTTTGGCCAATCAGAACATAAAAAAATTAATCCTAATTCATCATAAATCTGCCTTGATGTTCATAAAACTCCATGGACCCCTCTTGCCAGTGGAACCCAGAACGACATGACCACTTGGTTATGGTGACATGCACCGTTCTGCCGAGGACACCCAAACCAGAGTGGCCTGACACTCTCTGAAAGTTGCTGTAGCCTTGCTTGGGATATTTAGCCTACATTGGCTGTTGGTTGGGATGCAGGGCCCATTCTAGCTTGGTAAGTCAAGGTGGGCAATTGGAAATGTGAATTGGGCCAAGTTGAAGGTAATAATGCATTTAGGTTATAGTTTATTGAGATGCGTGAATACACCACACCTAAAGCTTGATTTATGGCTGTTTTAAAATGAATTTCCTGCAATTCTAAGTAGTACGTTTTTTTGTTTGTTTACTATTGTTTTATTTATTTTTTCGACCCCCTTTTTCGTGATATCCAATTGCGATCTTGTCTCATCGCTGCAACTCCCCAACGGGCACAGGAGAGGGTCCTCCGAAACATGACCCGCCTAACCGTGCTTCTTAACACCTGCCTGCTTAACCCGGAAGCCAGCTGCACCAATGTGTCAAAGGAAACACTGTTCAACTGATGACCAAAGTCAGCCTGCAGGCACCCGGCCCACCACAAGGAGTTGCTAGAGCGCAATGAGCCAAGTAAAGCCCCCCCGGCCAAACCCTCCCCTAACCTGGACGACGCTGGGGCAATTGTGCGCCGCCCTATGGGACTCCCGGTCACGGCCGGTTGTGACACAGACTGGGATCGAACCCGGGTCTGTAGTGACGCCTTAGACTGCTGCGCCACTCGGTAGGCCCCTGTAGTAAGAATTAATGTTCACTACTTGGTCAATTGATTTGATAGCATGTTTAATCTATGCAAATAAATTCTATGACTGGATAGTTCACCTCTTGCTTTCTTTTATTCTGTAAAAGGGTATATTGTAGCCATCTGTTCAAGCTAATCAAAGTTGATTTATGTTACAGCATGTAAGCTACACAAAATGCCTACTCGCAATAAAGCTATCCTCGTAAACAGTGCAATGATATTAATCTATGTATTTGTATTTACATTAGGCTATAGCCTTCAAATAGCTATACCACGTAGTCGTAGGACTATTAGGCTATAGGCCTACTGCTAATTCATGTTGTTTGTTCCTGAACTGGCCGAATGGCAGAGCTATCCTTCAGCACCACAGGTTGGTTAAACTTCTGTAACGTCGTTGCACGATCCTGGCGCTGTCCTTTCAGCACCACGAAGGGCGCTCCAATCCCTTAAAATGACATCTCATCAAGATCTGTTGCCTACGCCTAATAGTCATACTCATCACTTATTATTATTATTATTATTATTATTATTATTACAAATAGAAAATGATCACTTCTCACAATGGTGCTTGTTTAGTAAAGTTAGATCAAAGATGAATCAATCTCTTGCAAGATCACAATGATTATCATTTTACATAACAGAACCGAATATAATACCAAGCATAGTAGATATATAACGTTACTGTTACACCAAAAACACCTAATTTCGAATTAGATTTTAGGATGAAGCTAACCATACAGTGCATTCGATAAGTATTCAGACCCCTTGACTTTTTCCACATTTTGTTACGTTACAGCCTAAAATGGATTCTAACATGGATTCAATATTTTTTTCTCATCAATCTACACAAAATACCCCATAATGACAAAGCCAAAAACAGGTTTCTAATTGATTTGCAAATTTATTACAAATAAAAAACAGAAACCCCTTATTTACATAAGTATTCAGACCCTTTGCTATGAGATTCGAAATTGAGCTCAGATGCATCCTGTTTCCATTGATCATCCTTGAGATGTTTCTACAACTTGATTGGAGTCCACCTGTGATAAATCCAATTGATTGGACATGATTTGGAAAGGCACACACCTGTCTATATAAGGTCCCACAGTTGACAGTGCATGTCAGAGCAAAAACCAAGCCATGAGGTCGAAGGAATTGTCCCTAGAGCTCCGAGACAGTATTGTGTCGTGGCACAGATCTGGGAAAGGGTACCAAAAAATGTCTGCAGCATTAAAGGTCCCCAAGAACACAGTGGCCTTCATCATTCTTAAATGGAAGAAGTTTGGAACCTCCAACACTCTTCCTATAGCTGGCCGCCCGGCCAAACAGAGCAATCAGGGTAGAAGGGCCTTGGTCAGGGAGGTGACCAAGAACCAGATGGTCACTCTGACAGAGCTCCAGAGTTCCTCTGTGGAGATGGGACAACTTTTCAGAAGGACAACCATCTCTGCAGCACTCCACCAATCAGGCCTTTATGGTAAGTGGCCAGACAGAAGCCACTCCTCAGTAAAAGGCACATGACAGCCCGCTTGGAGTTTGCCAAAAGGCACCTAAAGGACTCTCAGACCATGAGAAAGAGTATTCTCTGGTCTGATGAAACCAGATTGAACTCTTTGGCCTGAATGCCAAGCGTCACGTCTGGAGGAAACCTGGCACCATCCCTACGGTGAAGCGTGGTGGCAGCATCGTGCTGTGGGGATGGTTTTCAGCAGCAGGGACTGGGAGACTAGTCAGGATCAAGGGAAAGATGAACGGAGCAAAGTACAGAGAGATCCTTGATCCTTGGTATTGTGTTTAGATTGAAAACAATTTTATCCATTTTAGAATAAGGCTGTAACATGAAAAAGTGAAGGAGTCTGAATACTTTCCGAATGCACTGTATATGCGGAACTATATATACTTTGAAACAAAATACAATAAAGGCAAATAGTTTAACACCATCTGCTCAAATTCGCTCACGGAACAGTAATTGAAGAGGATCTAAATGCATATTCCCATGAAACTGATTGAGATCAATCAAATGAATGCATGGAGATGCAGTTCGGACATTCCACTGGTAAAAGGTGAAGAATTATCATTCATGATTGACAGTGATGATGACATATTTTGAAATTCGGTAGCCTATGCGTAACTTGGTGTTTGAGGGTATTCAAAATAGAAACATTTCTTGAGACAATATGTGTGGGCATGGGTAGACGTTGCAATTGCATTTTCTATAATGGTAGGCTATTAAATTGGCTACATCTGTCTGTACAAACTTTGATTGAGGAAATTATGACATCATGAGCATTTTTTTTGGCACTCCCTCACCTAAAAAAAATTAGCCCTACACGATTGGTCATGACTATTCAACAAAACAATAAAACAGTAAATAATTTTTCTTTCCAACGGATTTCTTAGTTACATGATTGTATAACTAGCAAAGGAGTTTGGAAGTTTAGGATGCAGTATTTATGAAGTTTGGCAATGAGAACAAACACTAGCATATTTCAGCTAGCCAGCTATACGGAACAAAAATATAAACGCAACATGTATAGTGTTGGTCCCATTTTTCATGAGCTGAAATAAAAGATCCCAGACATTTTCGATACGCACAAAAAGCTTATTTCTCTCAAATGTTGTGCACAAATTTGTTTACATCCCTGCTTAGTGAGCATTTATCCTTTGCCAAGATAAGCCATCCACCTGACAGGTGTGGCATATCAAGAAGCTGATTAAACAGCATGATCATTACACAGGTGCACCTTGTGCCGGGGACAATAAAAGGCCACTCTAAAATGTGCAGTTTTGCCACAGATGTCTCAAATTTGGAGGAATCATACAATTGGCATGCTGACTGCAGGAATGTCCACGAGAGCTGTTGCCAGATAATTCTATGTTAATTTCTGTACCATAAGCTGCCTCCAATGTCGTTCTAGAGAATTTGGCAGTACATCTGACCGGCTTTTGGTGACTGTAGTCAGATGTTTTGTAGCCCAGTCTAGTCGCACCATGAATTGTTTGTTTTACACTGGCTCTTTTTTGTGCATATTATACGATATGTATTTGGACAGTGAAGCTAAATATAAAATGTCTCGATGGGCCTATTCTACCATTTTGGATTCGAGATCAAATTATGAATATGAGGCGACAGTGCATAATGTCACCTTCTATTTGAGCGTATTTTCATACATCTGTTTTGCCATTTAGAAATAAAATCACTTTAGTTAGGCCCATCTAGGCCTTCCATTTGAATAGTTAAAGGGATAGTGTGAAATTGTTCTACTTACCAAGAGTCAGATGAACTCATGGATAGGTCTACCATTTTAATGTCTCTGCATGCAGTTTGAAGGAAGTTGAAGGTAGTGTTGCAAGCCATTACTAACTAGCGTTAGTGCAATGACTGGAAGTCTGGAAGCATATAGCTAAAGATGTTTATAACTATCCATTCTAGCATATATTTGCATATTTCTGTTAGGGAACGCCTACTCTGTGAAGTGCGCGTGTGCAATAACTCAATTCACCCTTGCACTCCTTCTAAACAACATTTTTTAGAAACTTTGTCCAATGGTAAGGTCTACAAAACGTAGTCCACTCTGTTTGTTACAGATTCTAGATTTGGAAACAGAAAACTGTATTGAGATCAAATGTTTCATATAGGAGAAAATGGGCAAATGATAAATCAATATCATGTTTGCAATTTATTTTCATAAATGGGTATATATTGCATTATCATTTTCATGATTGAGTATGCATAATGCCTGTCAATTCGGAAAAAGAAAAAGCTAGCAAAGTGTGTAATATTTGTGCCCCTTTCACATGCTAGTCAGAATAAGAAACTCAGAAATGTTCGACTTGCTAACTGGTTATATATACGTGCCGCGTTCAACCAGTTAGCAAGTTGGATATTTACGAGTTTCCTATTTCCGACTAGCACGTGAACGTGGCACCAAATTTCCATGAGACTATCCAGTACAACACTGACACAGAGCCAAAATTTGAAGTTTTTAGCTTCAGTGTTCAAAAGCGTATGGTGAAGAATGTAGATAACGCAGAAGAAATGGTGGTCCTCTGTAGCTCAGCTGGTAGAGCACGGCGCTTGTAACGCCAAGGTAGTGGGTTTGATCCCCGGGACCACCCATACACAAAAATGTATGCACGCATGACTGTAAGTCGCTTTGGATAAAAGCGTCTCCTAAATGGCTTATTATTATTAAATGTTTGTATAATAAATGCCCTGACTGTGTTTTTACATTGCACAAACTCACCAGATTTGAGATTATGCACCCATAACGTTTTCCTTCCCTTTTTTTATAAGGTGTGAAGGACCTCTTTTATTAAGCAGCATGGATTGGACTATTGGGCAGGAGAGAATTCCCTCATGTAATAGTGAACTGCCTAAGGCCTCAAACAATGCCTCCGGAACCAACCTCACTATCAGTCTGAATGAAATGCTCAGATCAAAAGCTGATGTGGAAAGGAAGCGTGTTCCAATCCGCCCACCCAACCCAAGAGCCCCTCCACCCAGGGAACTGGAGTTCAGTCGAGGCCTTTCGTGTGAGCCCATGCCCAAACCCATTATCCGAAGACGTGCACAATCTCTGTCCTCCTCCACAGAGAGGAAGAGGCACACTCGTAATGTTGGGGTGCGCTTTGTAGACTGTCTGGGCCTGGACCTAGAGGACGTTAAGGTTTTCAAAACCGGAGAGGACCCCTTTGTGCCACAACATGTCTCCTTCAGGCTTTTGATGGGTGCAGAGCTGGCGGGGGGTGAAAACGTGGAAATCTCGCTGCCGTATCTGAAGCCGGTGTTCCCTCAGCAACCCGGTGATCGACCGGAATTCTTCAGCCGCCTGCGCCAGCAGAGAGTCTGTCTGGAGAGGGTTTTGTGCTTTGAGCTGGGCATCATCGGGATCACTCAGGTCCTCAACCTCCGCTTTGAGAAAGAGGTGAGCGTGCGCTATTCTTTCACAGAATGGAGGTGCAGCTCAGAAACCAAGGCCTCCTGGGTATCTACCACCTGCAAGTCCTGGGATGGAACACAGGAGCAGCTCAATTGTGACACCTTTCGTTTCCACCTGCCTGTTCCTCCTTTCCTGCTACCTGGAGCTGCTTTGGAATTTGCTGTCCGATACAAAGTGTCCGGGAAAGAGCACTGGGACAACAACGAGGGGCAAAACTATAAGTTGGTCTGCCATAGCTACAAGCTGACTGTGCCCAAGGAGTGTGAGGATAGCATGGTGCACTTTATTTGAGCTCATTAATCAAGGAGCATTTACTGGTTGCTCTCATAAAGTTCCAATTAATAATTTGGCCATAAGGTCAAAAACTTAATTAGAACTGAGAGCCAGCAGTAGTGTTCAGAAAAATACCCATTGACTGGGTTGAAACAGATCTGGTAAGTACAGTTGAAGTCGGAAGTTCACATACACCTTAGCCAAATACATTTAAACTCAGTTTTTCACAATTCCTGACATTTAATCCTAGTAAAAATTCCCTGTTTTAGGTCAGTTAGGATCACCACTTTATTTTAAGAATGTGAAATGTCAGAATAATAGTAGAGAATTATTTATTTCAGCTTTTATTTATTTCATCACATATTTGGTAACATTGCCTTTAAATTGTTTATCTTAGGTCAAACGTTTCGGGTAGCCTTCCACAAGATTTCCACAATAAGTTGGGTAAATTTTGGCCCATTCCCCCTGACAGAGCTGGTGTAACTGAGTCAACAAATTTCCTATAGGATTGAGGTCAGGGCTTTGTGATGGCCACTCCAATACCTTGACTTTTTTGTCCTTAAGCCATTTTGCCAAAACTTTGGAAGTATGCTTGGGGTCATTGTCCATTTGGAAAACCCATTTGCGACCAAGCTTTAACTTCCTGACTGATGTCTTGAGATGTTGCTTCAATATATCCACATAATTTTCTTTCCTCATGATGCCATCTATTTTGTGAAGTGCACCAGTCCCTCCTGCAGCAAAGCACCCCCACAGCATGATGCTGCCACCCCCGTGCTTCATGGTTGGGATGGTGTTCTTCGGCTTGCAACAACCCCCTTTTTCCTCCAAACATAACGATGGTCATTATGGCCAAACAGTTCTAGTTTTGTTTCATCAGACCAGAGGACATTTCTCCAACAAGTACGATCTTTGTCCCCATGTGCAGTTGCAAACCGTAGTCTGGCTTTTTTATGGCAGTTTTAGAGCAGTTGTTTTTTCCTTGCTGAGCGGCCTTTCAGGTTATGACGATATAGGACTTGTTTTACTGTGGATATAGATACTTTTGTACCTGTTTCCTCAAGCATCTTCACAAGGTCCTTTGCTGTTGTTCTGGGATTGATTTGCACTTTTCGCACCAAAGCACGTTCATCTCTAGGAGACAGAACGTGTCTCCTTCCTGAGCGCTATGACGGCTGCGTGGTCCCATAGTGTTTATACTTGCATATTATTGTTTGTACAGATGAACGTGGTACCTTCAGGCATTTGGAAATTGCTCCCAAGGATGAACCAGACTTGTGGAGGTCAACATTTTTTTTTTCAGAATTCTTGGCTGATTTCTTTTGATTTTCCCATGATGTCAAGCAAAGAGGCACTAAGTTTGAAGGTAGGCCTTGAAATACATCCACAGGTACACCTCCAATTGACTCAAATGATGTCAATTAGCCTATCAGAAGCTTCTAAAGCCATGACATCATTTTCTGGAATTTTCCAAGCTGTTTAAAGGCACAGTCAACTTAGTGTATGTAAACTTCTGACCACTGGAATTGTGATACAGTGAATTATAAGTCAAATAATCTGTCTGTAAACAATTGTTGGAAAAATTACTTGTGTCATGCACAAAGTAGATGTCCTCACTGACTTGCCAAAACTATAGTTTGTTAACAAGAAATTTGTGGAGTGGTTGAAAAACAAGTTTTAATGACTCCAACCTAAGTGTACGTAAACTTACGACTTCAACTGTATGAATAACATGTTATTGGAGCACTCAGCTAATAGAGAAACACATCATGGTTATCTGTGACTGTGTTGGAAGCCATGTTGTTTATTATTCATTCATACACATTTATTTTAACAGAGCACACCTATTACTATTGGAGTGCATGTTTTCAAATGCAAATGCACTTTATTATATATACAGCACTTGTTCAGATAAGACTGACACAGAGTACACATTTCACTGTGGCAATGTACCTCTGAATAATGTACTTTACTTTATGTTTTCTACTGTTCGGATGTTTTAAAATAATACTTTTTACTTATTCTGACTCAGATCCTCGGAACTACCCATGCTTGCCAGGTGGAGCACATCTAACTCTGGTTGAGATGAATTTATAACAGGAAATAAATAGTTTTTATCTTCAAGAGAAGATCAGCCAAACATTTAAACTATGCAACCAAGCAACCTTTTAGTTCAAATATTACTCATGATATAAATTGAAAATATTTAGCTACTAACAAAGGAAATACACCGTTTAACTGGTCATACTTAGAAAAGTTAATACTGTTGTTTCTTGTTCTTTTTACATTAAAGCACAAAATTGACCCAATTCAAAAAGATGTCCTCCTGTGACACAGTTCAGTTTTTTTAGAACGATGTAAACAGCTAAAAACCACATGGAGTCACATCTTTTCAGTTCTGATTTGGAGAACATTCATATGTGCTAGTATATCCAATACCTAGCCACGCAACCTGTGTCTGGACATGCCAATCAGATTTTATCAGTGCTCAAGTGATTTTTACTACACTCTCCATGGAACAGGTTAATTTCGTCACAACTACATTGGTGGAAACAGTTGAAATGATGGAGGACAGTGATAGCACGTGCCAGCATAGCCTCTTCACTCGGTCGACCAGTACACATTGGTCTCCAATCACTGAACACTATACCCTTGTACCCCGCAAAATATTTACCAGTTCTATGATTTACATGTTTCCAAAAAAACATTTCCCATCACTGAATGCATATCTAGAATGAATCCGGAATGCCTTACCAGTCAGCATGGGTTATCCTTTTTACTCTACACTAGGGGTAGGCAACTAGATTCCGCTGCGGGCCAATGTTTGTCGGAATGGATGGTCAGGGGGCCGAAACATAATTATAATCATTTGTCGAATTCAAATTGACAACAAGTAAGCCCAAATGCGATTTGTATTTGAAAAAAAACAATAATTTCATACCTTGATTACATTGAGACACGATCACATATGTCTCTCTTTTTATTTGTGGGAATACCTGAGAACAGATTTCTTACTTTAAACACATTTTTAGCTGAATTCCTGGTGATTTTAGTCATTTTTTTAAACTTAATTTGACCAGGTTAGTGTCATTGAGATTACAAATCTCTTTTGCAAAAGAGACCTGGACAAGAAAGCAGCACACAAAGTTTCAAACATTTACAACATACAGTGAGGGAAAAAAGTATTTGATCCCCTGCTGATTTTGTACGTACGTTTGCCCACTGACAAAGACATGATCAGTCTATAATTTTAATGGTAGGTTTATTTGAACAGTGAGAGACAGAATAACAACCACAAAATCCAGAAAAACGCATGTCAAAAATTTTATAAATTGATTTGCATTTTAATGAGGGAAATAAGTATTTGACCCCTCTGCAAAACATGACTTAGTACTTGGTGGCAAAACCCTTGTTGGCAATCACAGAGGTCAGACGTTTCTTGTAGTTGGCCACCAGGTTTGCACACATCTCAGGAGGGATTTTGTTCCACTCCTCTTTGCAGATCTTCTCCAAGTCATTAAGGTTTCGAGGCTGACGTTTGGCAACTCGAACCTTCAGCTCCCTCCACAGATTTTCTATGGGATTAAGGTCTGGAAACTGGCTAGGCCACTCCAGGACCTTAATGTGCTTCTTCTTGAGCCACTCCTTTGCCGTGTGTTTTGGGTCATTGTCATGCTGGAATACCCATTTTCAATGCCCTGGCTGAGGGAAGGCTGAGGGAAGGAGATTTGACGGTACAAGGCCCCGTCCATCGTCCCTTTGATGCGGTGAAGTTGTCCTGTCCCCTTAGCAGAAAAACACGCCCAAAGCATAATGTTTCCACCTCCATGTTTGACGGTGGGGATGGTGTTCTTGGGGTCATAGGCAGCATTCCTCCTCCTGCAAACACGGCGAGTTGAGTTGATGCCAAAGAGCTCGATTTTGGTCTCATCTGACCACAATGCATTCACCCAGTTCTCCTCTGAATCATTCAGATGTTCATTGGCAAACTTCAGACGGCCCTGTATATGTGCTTTCTTGAGCAGGGGGACCTTGCAGGCGCTGCAGGATTTCAGTCCTTCACGGCGTAGTGTGTTACCAATTGTTTTCTTGGTGGCTATGGTCCCAGCTGCCTTGAGATCATTGACAAGATCCTCCCATGTAGTTCTGGGCTGATTCCTCACCGTTCTCATGATCATTGCAATTCCACGAGGTGAGATCTTGCATGGAGCCCCAGGCCGAGGGAGATTGACAATTATTTTGTGTTTCTTCCATTTGCGAATAATCGCACCAACTGTTGTCACCTTCTCACCAAGTTGCTTGGCGATGGTCTTGTCGCCCATTCCAGCCTTGTGTAGGTCGACAATCTTGTCCCTGACATCCTTGGAGAGCTCTTTGGTCTTGGCCATGGTGGAGAGTTTGGAATCTGATTGATTGATTGCTTCTGTGGACAGGTATCTTTTATAAAGGTAACAAGCTGAGATTAGGAGCACTCCCTTTAAGAGTGTGCTCCTAATCTCAGCTCGTTACCTGTATAAAAGACACCTGGGAGCCAGAAATCTTTATGATTGAGAGGGGGTCAAATACTTATTTCCCTCATTAAAATGCAAATCAATTTATAACATTTTTGACATGCGTTTTTCTTATTCTGTCTCTCACTGTTCAAATAAACCTACCATTAAAATTATAGACTGATCATTTCTTTGTCAGTGGGCAAACGTACAAAATCAGCAGGGGATCAAATACTTTTTTCCCTCACTGTAAAACACAAGCACTACAGTTTAAAAACATCAGTTTACACATTCAACAGGCACATTCGTTTTGGGAGAAATGGTTCAACTAGGGGTCAAAACATTGACAGCCCCCTAAACCATTTTCCACCATAGATTTTACCCTGGCTTTAAAATCAGTTAAGGAGCTCCTGTCATTTCAAGTCCTTTTGTAGCTTGTTCCAAGTACAGGGGGCAGGATACTGGAATGCTTTTTTACCTAGCTTTGTGACAGCCTTAGGCACCATCAAAGAGATGTAGTCCTGTGAGCATACAATGCCTTCAGAAAGTATTCACACCCCTTGACTTTTTCCTAATTTTGTTGTGCTACAGCCTGAATTTTAAATGGATTCAATTGAGATTTTTTTTGTCACTGGCCTACATACAATACCCCATAATGTCAAAGTGGAATTATGTTTTTCTGAATTTTTACAAATTAATAAAATATTAAATGTCTTGAGTCAATAAGTATTCAACACCTTTGTTATAGCAAGCCTAAATAAGTTCAGGAGTAAACATTTGCTTAACGAGTCACGTAATAAGTGTTTAATATGTGCAATAATAGTGTTTAACATGATTTTTGAATGACTGCCTCATCTCTGTACCTCACACATACAATTATTTGTAAGGTCCCTCAGTTGAGCAGTGAATTTCAAACACAGATTCAACCACAAAGATCAAGGAGGTTTCCCAATGCCTCACAAAGAAGGGCACCTATTGGTAGATGCATAAAATAAAAGCAGACTTTGAATATCCTTTTGAGCATGGTGAAGTTCATTTTTGATTTTTTTTGTACTTTTTACCCTCCAATTGGTAGTTACAGTCTAGTCCCATCACTGTAACTCCCGTACGGACTCGGGAGAGGCGAAGGTCGAGAGCCATGCATCCTCTGAAACACGACCCTGCCAAACCGCACTGCTTCTTGACACACTGCTCGCTTAACCTGGAAGCCAGCCAGGTCTGTAGTGACGCCTCTAGCGCTGCGATGCAGTGCCTTACACCGCTGCGCCACTCGGGAGGCCCATGGTGAAGTTCTTAATTACACTTTGAATGGTGTATCAATACACCAAGTCACTAAAAAAATACAGGCGTCCTTCCTAACTCAGTTTACGGAGAGGAAGGAAACCGCTCAGGGATTTCACCATGAGGCCAATGGTGATTTTAAAACAGTAATGGCTGTGATAGGAGAACTGAGGATGGATCAACATTGTAGTTACTCCACAATACTAACATAATTGACAGAGTGAAAAGGAAGCCTGTACAGAATAAAAATATTCCAAAACATGCATCCTGTTTGCAACAAGGCACTAAAGTTAAAACTGCAAAACATTTGGCAGATTTGAAAATGGCTGTCTAGCAATGATCAGCAACCAACTTGACAGAGCTTGAAGAATTTAAAAAATAATAATGTGCAAATATTGTACAAACCAGGTGTGCAAAGCTCTTAGAGATTTACTCAGAAAGACTGAGAGCTGTAATCGTTGCCAAAGGTGATTCTAACATGTATTGACTCAGGGGTGTGAATACAAGTCAAAAGTTTGGACACACCTACCCATTCCAGGGTTTTTCTTTATTTTTTACTATTTTCTACATTGTAGAATAATAGTGAAGACATCAAAACTATGAAATAACACATATGGAATCATGTAGTAACCAAAAAAAGTGTTAAAGAAATCAAAATATATTTTATATTTGAGATTCTTCAAATTAGCCACCCTTTGCCATGATGACAACTTTGCACACTATTGGCATTCTCTCAACCAGCTTCATGCGGTAGTCACCTGGAATGCATTTCAATCAACAGTTGTGCCTTGTTAAAAGTTAATTTGTGGAATTTCTTTCCTTCTTAATGTGTTTGAGCCAATCAGTTGTGTTGTGACAAGGTGGGAGGGGTATACAGAAGATAGCCCTATTTGGTAAAAGACCAAGTCCATGTTATGGCAAGAACAGCTCAAATAAGCAAAGAGAAATGACAGTCCATCATTACTTTAAGACATGAAGGTTAGTCAACCCGGAACATTTCAATAACTTTGAAAGTTTCTTCAAGTGCAGTCGCAAAAACCATCAAGCGCTATGATGAAACTGTCTCTCATGAGGAATGCCACAGGAAAGGAAGACCCAGAGTTACTGCTGCAGATGATAAGTTCATTAGAGTTAACTGCACCTCAGATTGCAGCCCAAATAAATGCTTCACAGAGTTCAAATAGACACATCTCAACTGTTCAGAGGAGACTGCGTGAATCAGGCCTTCATGGTCGAATTGCTGCAAAGAAACCACTACTAAAGGACACCAATAAGATGTTTTCCTCTGGCGGCTAAAATGTCCAAACATCACAAAGATGATTTTGTAATAGTATTCACATTTACATTGGCAGTATTGGATGGCACAATAACAACAATATCAACCTGCCTGAAATGTGGACAGTTATCACTCAGGACAGTTTGAATTCTACACTGCAGTTAAAAATGTGAGATTACTGTGTCTAACAGCAGATTATAAATTAGAATAGAGAGTGTAATAATATTCATATTCATATTAGTATACAGTATATATTGTGATTTGATTTTGATTTCACAATTATTAAGCCCGATTATTTGTTAAATTTTTGTTCAGAAGCATGATTGTGTCTGCAGGATAAATGCATCTTACTCTGTTTTGCAGCTCTGCTATGAAAGGCATGCAGAATGTGGGATAGACTGTTCTTCTGGCCAGAGGGTTGTTTGAGTTCTTTGTGCCAGATGGATTGGATGGATGAGATTCACTGGATAACCCTGTGCCCATAGAAGGACAGTGCAGGTTGGTGTTGCAGAGACAAAAGCCAGGTTACATAATGTAAATACAGAGCCTGTGGTGTTCCTTCACAGGCTCAGACAACTTGCAAGTAAACCGGTGCACATGGCTTTCTCCTTGATCATTTATTATAATATTTTGGGACAAATTGTAAACAGTGCTACCAAACTTAATATACCAGATGCAGAGAAATGTACTGAGTAGTTCCTCTTGACAGTAAGCCTTTTACACATGGCTTGTTTTCTTGAAGCTGATGCATTGCGTAACTGTGAGAGGCAGTTTTCAACCTTACTCTCTCTATCCGCTTTTCTCTGCTCTATCTCTTTCAAAAGTCAGCTTTTGTACTGTTAGTGTGTGGGTGGGGTGGACAAGGTTGCTTCAGGAAAATAAGGGGGATTTTCAATTAACGCTCATAGAGGCTAAGGAGAGTGGTGACGAAGGTACGGAGAGAAGAACTGTGAAGACCGCTAACAGACAGTCAGGATTATTTTCCACCACTGCAATCAACAGGTAAACTCGCACCCTATAATTTTTTGGCCACATATAACCAAACAACACACTTGTTTTATATTGTATAGACTTTACAGGTAGATTAAAGGTTCTTTGAATAATCATTTTTTATTTAGACTAGGAGATTAGATTTGACCAAGTCATTCTGCCATGCTATTTAGAGTTAATATATTAGGTTTATGAACACATGTATGTTATAGGCTTTGAATACTATAAAAATATATATTTAAAATGCACTTGAGGCTGAGGGGAAGTTATAAAGTTGAATTCTGCATTTAACATGTTTGGTTCCACTGTTGGAAAATGTAATAGTGAAGTCCTTGTACAGACATATTTGCTGTGGAACATGACCATTCGATGGAAAGTGACGGAAACCTCAGAAACCTTCAAAGCAATGAAAGATGATTCAGATTACTTCCAGACCTATCTTATGATGGCTATGATGATAGATACATTTCATTTGAACACCTTAAAAAAAAAAAAGATTTGGCAAGTTACTCACATTAGAATATGAACCTAATACTAAAGATGTGCAGACCCTAGGGTTGTCTTTAGCCAAACAACTAACCAGTGTAATTGGATTGGGTGAATTAGTGATTTCTGCTCAAATAAAGGAGGCATTACGTTTTTCTCTTTTCCCATTGCATAAAGCTATTGAAGATGCCTCTGGGGAAGGAATTCAGGAAGAAAGCAGAGGACATCACAGCAGTGTATGATCTGGGAGAGAAGCTAGGAGAGTGAGTGTCTGTTATATTTTTGCCACATAGGATTAGATCTACATGCCTTTTCCACACAGATATAAGGCTCTTTACTTGGAACTGTACTACCCAGTTATGTTGCCATACAATTCTGTGAGAGCCATTACCTTGATGCCTTGATGCTTACTGAAATCATGGCACATTCTTCCCATTATGAAGTATTACAATTCTCTATCAGAGGCCTCTGGAGTTGTCAGATGGGGAAGCCATCCCAATTCATCGGATGAATGAATAATTATCATCCCAAAATAAAACAATGAGAACGAAAGCCTGTATGAATGGTTACTAATACGATGTGGGTGTGTTTCAGGGGATCATTCTCTGAGGTACGCGTGGCTCAGCACCGCCGCACCCTGAAACTTGTAGCAGTCAAGTGTATCCGCAAGAGGGCGCTAAAGGGCAAAGAAGGCATGTTGGAGAATGAGATAGCAGTGCTACGCAGGTTAGTGT
The DNA here is from genome assembly GCF_020615455.1 of Coregonus clupeaformis. NCBI lineage: Eukaryota > Metazoa > Chordata > Actinopteri > Salmoniformes > Salmonidae > Coregonus > Coregonus clupeaformis. The sequence continues at coordinate 28,316,493 of NC_059215.1, forward strand.
CACCTCTGCACTTATAGCTAATACAAAATAGACAAGAAAACAATGGTTCAGAGTGTATCCATTTTTTCCCCTTCAGAATCAACCATCCCAACATTGTGGCATTGGAGGAGACCTTCGAGACATCTACAAAGCTGTATCTGGTTATGACTCTGTGGGTGGTGGAATTTGAATTTAGATACCCTGAAATGATCTAATCCAAGATTAATTGTTCATTTCTTATATTTTACAATGCAATTGAAGGCTTGTTACCACAGTGTTACAGGAGGCGAGTTGCTGGACCGTATTCTGGAGAAGGGGAGTTACACTGAGAGGGATGCCAGCCGTGTCATACAGCAGGTTCTGGAGGCAGTTCAATACCTCCACCAGCTGGGCATCGTGCACAGGGACCTGAAGGTACAACTGTCCACTAGCTGTTAGAAAACCACTTAACCTCACTATAAACAGCATTGTAGGATTACTGTTATATGTCCCCCAAGTATCTCAACATAAAAGAGAATAGAATGTATCTGTGAGATCACAGGTTAAGGTAGATGATCAATGCGCTCAATATAATTGGGATCAACACTCATGTGATTTGCTTATAGGTTGGTAGCAGTGTTCAAGTAATTGATAGATACAGCTTAATTTTCAATGATTTAAGGCCTTCTATTATTATCATTCCAGCCTGAGAACCTACTGTATCAGACTCCGTCTGAAGATTCCAAGATTGTCATCAGTGACTTTGGCCTGTCCAAGATGGAGGAGCAGGGGGTGCTCACCACAGCATGTGGAACCCCTGCGTATGTGGGTGAGGATCCCCAAATACATACATCCCCTCTGAATCCTCATCATGTAGAATTAAAGCAGTTTGAGCCTCATACATTAACCTTCTCTTTCATTTTGTGTGCAGCACCAGAGCTTCTGCAACATAAATCATATGGCAAAGAGGTGGACCTATGGGCTCTGGGGGTGATCACCTATATACTGTGAGTGTATAGTAATGGTTAATTCCTCACAGTTTACTTAAAACAGACAAGTGTGAAAAGTTATGTTGTGCTAAAATGATTTATTTTTTATGTTCCAGACTCTGTGGCTACCCTCCGTTTTACGATGAGAGTGAGTCACATATGTACAGGCAGATCATAAAGGCTGAATATGAGTTTGACTCCCCATATTGGGATGAAATCTCTAACTCAGGTACAGTATGACCTTGGTCTATGAGAGATCCTTTTAGCTAGCCTGTATTAGTTCATTACATCACATCTCACACATATTTGACACACAATGTTATCACTGTCTTGGCAATAATTACTTATTTTTCTTTGTGCTTTTAATTTAGCTTTCTTTTTTCTTGAAATTGTATGTCCTCCTGAATGCTGCGTCTCTCTCCACATTTTTCCGTTCAGCAAAAGATTTCATTCTGCGCATGTTGCAGAAAGAACCAGAGAAGAGGTACAATTGTGAGCAGGCCTTGAAGCATCTTTGGTGAGTTTAAAAATAGATTAGTATCTATGTGTGTATTCTTTTCTATAACTCGTTTAGTAAGAATTCTCAGGACTATCAGTGCATGTCTTTGGTCAGCTGAAGTATAGAATGAGATGTTCTATACACAATGAATGGGTACTTTGATAAATAGGGATATTTTCAAGTATTTCTATAGCCTATTGTAATGTCCATGGCAGTTGAGTTTTAAACATAGATCACTTGAATCCAAACATACAGTAGATTCTTGCAGCTCAAAATACAATAAGTTTCTTTATCTATATTGATTGCATATCACCTTATGTTTCCTTTAGGATTTCGATGAAAAGCATCCTGTAGGTCTATCACAATATCACATGTAGTATACAGTACACATAGCATCCCACTGGGCACAGACGTCAGTTCAATGTCTAGTTTTGATTTACATTTGGTTGAGTTGTAGTTGTCAACTAACATGAATTCAACGTGAAATCAACAAAACATGTCACCATGTCATTGGATTTAAGTTAAAAGTTGGGTGAAATGATGTGGAAACAGCGTTGATTCAACCGGTTTTTGCTTAGTGGGCTATGACTCCAAAGTTCAATGATAATGCTATTGATGGCTTGTTGATTGGTGCTGGGCGTGTTGTTGAATCAGGATATCAGGAGGAGCCGCTCTGGAGAAGAACATACATGGATCCGTCAGTGAGCAGATCCAGAAGAACTTTGCTAAGAGCCAGTGGAAGGTAAGATTAGTCCTGCCTGGGCACTGTTTAAAATAAGTATTTGACCCCTCTGCAAAACATTACTTAGTACTTGGTGGCAAAACCCTTGTTGGCAATCACAGAGGTCAGACGTTTCTTGTAGTTGGCCACCAGGTTTGCACACATCTCAGGAGGGATTTTGTCCCACTCCTCTTAGCAGATCTTTTCCAAGTCATTAAGGTTTCGAGGCTGACATTTGGCAACTCGAACCTTCAGCTCCCTCCGATGATTTTCTATGGGATTAAGGTCTGGAGACTAGCTAGGCCACTCCAGGACCTTAATGTGCTTCTTCTTGAGCCAATCCTTTGTTGCGTTGGCCGTGTGTTTTGTCATTGTCATGCTGGAATACCCATCCACGACCCATTTTCAATGCCCTGGCTGAGGGAAGGAGGTTCTCACCCAAGATTTAACAGTACATGGCCCCGTCCATCGTCTCTTTGATGCGGTGAAGTTGTCCTGTCCCCTTAGCAGAAAAACACTCCCAAAGCATAATGTTTCCACCTCCATGTTTGACGGTGGGGATGGTGTTCTTGGTGTCATAGGCAGCATTTCTCCTCCTCCAAACACGGCGAGTTGAGTTGATGCCAAAGAGCTCCATTTTGGTCTCATCTGACCACAACACTTTCACCCAGTTCTCCTCTGAATCATTCAGATGTTCATTGGCAAACTTCAGACGGCCCTGTATATGTGCTTTCTTGAGCAGGGGGACCTTGCGGGCGCTGCAGGATTTCAGTCCTTCACGGTGTAGTGTGTTACCAATTGTTTTCTTGGTGACTATGGTCCCAGCTGGCTTGAGATCATTGACAAGATCCTCCCGTGATGTGCTGGGCTGATTCCTCACCGTTCTCATGATAATTGCAACTCCACGAGGTGAGATCTTGCATGGAGCCCCAGGCCGAGGGATATTGACAGTTCTTTTGTGTTTCTTCATTTGCGAATAATCGCACCAACTGTTGTCACCTTCTCACCAAGCTGCTTGGCGATGGTCTTGTAGCCCATTCCAGCCTTGTGTAGGTCTACAATCTTGTCCCTGACATCCTTGGAGAGCTCTTTGGTCTTGGCCATCGTGGAGAGTTTGGAATCTGATTGATTGCTTCTGTGGACAGGTGTCTTTTATACAGGTAACAAACTGAGATTAGGAGCACTTCCTTTAAGAGTGTGCTCCTAATCTCAGCTCGTTACCTGTATAAAAGACACCTGGGAGCCAGAAATCTTTCTGATTGAGAGGGGGTCAAATACTTATTTCCCTCATTAAAATGCAAATCAATTTATAACATTTTTGACATGCGTTTTTCTGGATTTTTGTTGTTGTTATTCTGTCTCTCACTGTTCAAATAAACCAAATAAACATTTCTTTGTCAATGGGCAAACGTACAAAATCAGCAGGGGATCAAATACTTTTTTCCCTCACGGTATTTGCCAGCATGCTCTACTGCAGGTAAATTTTTTTAGAATACTTTGTTTTTGCATATATAATATAATAATAATATGCCATTTAGCAGACGCTTTTATCCAAAGCGACTTACAGTCATGCGTGCATACATTTTTTTTTTTGTGTATGGGTGGTCCCGGGGATCGAACCCACTACCTTGGCGTTACAAGCGCCGTGCTCTACCAGCTGAGCTACAGAGGACCACCATATACATTCATTGATTGATTAATCTTATGCTACATAAAGATAAATAACATACATTTTTCAAAACGAATCGAATCAGTTAGTTAGATTTTTTGCACCTGTTATTGAAATGTTTGTTCCAGTTTAAATGGCGTAGGTAGTCTCCATACAATGTTCCTAACTCTGGCAGTCATAAAGAATGCAGGTTGCGGGTTAATAAAAATTCCAACTGTTGGATATCCAAACTCTGGCTGGATTCCAATAGGAATTACATATCACTTTGCAAGACAGCATAATGTGACTTGCAGGTAGGATTACAAAATTCTGGTAACATTCCCAAATTTTGCAGGTTTTCCAGAAATCCCGGTTGGAAGATTCATGGAAAAGGGAGGGAATAAGCAGGAAATTATTTCTAGTTAGCGGAATATTGCAACCCTACTTGCAGGCCTGGTGTGGCCTGTAAACCATGAGTTTCCTAATGAGATATGTAATGTATTGAAATAAAGAGCTTAATTTTAATGAGAACATACACCTAGGAACTCATTTGGTGAAGGCCACAGGACTGGAAATGAACAAATTCAACAACCATTTCACTAACAAACAGTCATGGGTGTTAACTCTACAATTTACTCAACAAAGCAAGGCACACTGGGAAATTATATTGGATGCGTGGCTCAGTGTTCTAACTGTTCTTTCAGTTAGTTAGTTATTTTTGGCCACCCATGAGTGGAAGTGTTGTACCAGTTTAAGTGGTCTATGGTAGAGGTAAATTTTTGTCACTTACTAGGAACATATGGCTTTGTCACTGTGGTAAAATGTACCTTTTCTAAAAGCATACTTTTGTACCTGTGGACAATATATTTTCAGAGGGCATTCAATGCCACGATGGTGGTGCGGCACCTCAGTAAGAAGAAACTAGTAGTAGAGGAGGAGGCTAAGGATAAGGATAAGGCAGAGTCCACGGCTACACTGCAAGGTGAGGGATGAATGGCATAAATAGCCCAGTATCACAATCCCGCAGCTGACAGACAATGGTCACAGTAGCTACAGTAACCTGTTTTTCCCCCTCTTGGTTTAGGTTGTACCCTTTAATCCATGGGTAGAAGAGAAATTGCCCAGAAGAATCCTGTGACAGATCTGTCTGAGTGGTCATTTCTGCACTCAAGCGTCTCTGTATGTGATAAATTGCAAATACAGAATGCAACTCTCTTTCTGCCAGCAGAGAGCACTCTTAATTAAGCTTAAGTTCTTATTTCTGTTGTAAATTATTTCACTGTCTGTCATTCAAATGTTGCTCAGACTCTGGTTGGGCTCCATACACTTCAGTAACAAGACTCATTTGACACATTAAGTGTAATTTTGTTGATAAATCCATATAGGCCTAGTATGTGTTGACCATGCATGGATGTAAACATGTTTTCTTGAACGTTATTAAGTCTCTATAGACCCTTGTATTCTTCACCAATAAAAATATGTTAGAAAACACTGTATTTTTTACTGCCAGTTTGATCTATGATCATACTCTTGTTGAGTTTGACAAGGTCATTAGCATTCTTGATTTTCTTGGGAAGAATAAGAACAAATTAAATTGACTACATCTGCAGTATTGAAAATGACAAAACCCAAATTAAAGGTTCAATGCAGCTGTTTTTATCTCCATATCAAATCATTTCTGGGTAACAATTAAGTACCTTACTGTGATTGTTTCAATTAAAATGGTAAAAAAATTAACAAAAATAGCGTCTTAGCAAAGAGCAATTTCTCAAGCAGGAATTTTGCTAGGACTGTCTGGGAGTGATCTGAGTGGGGAGGGGAAAACGGAAAACTATCTGTTATTGGCAGAGAGGTTTGTACTCTCTTTCTTATTGGTCTATTAACTAATTTACCGCCTGGTGATGTCACCAGGCAGGCCAAAACTCCATCCCACCAAAACAGGCTGAAATTTCAGGCGGTCTTTTCAAACAGCTCTTGCACTAAAAGGGCATTATCATCATTTTCACAATTTCACAGTATTATTCCAACTTCATAGTGTGGAAATATATATATAAAACACGTTGTTTGACTGCACTGGGCCTTTAAAGCAACAATGTGGGATAGGGGCAGGATGCATATTGCCTTTGACAGGAGAAACAAACCATGCTTACCCTAAACTAATGAGACAGTTCCTAGAAAGCACTCCGCTGTATGTGAGTGAGAGAGAGAGGTAGCCATAAGTGTCCTAGTGACCTAAAAACCCATAATATCTTACATTTGGGTCAGAATACATCAGAGTGCCCTTGAACATGGAGCAGTTCTCTTTTCATTAGAACAATCCCTGGAAATGGTTTAAAGGGGAATTTCACCCTGGCTCTGCCACAGCATATAGTCATTACTATATTAACAACATTATGTTTTTATTTTACATTTACATTTTTAGTCATTTAGCAGACGCTCTTATCCAGAGCGACTTACATGAGCAATTAGGGTTAAGTGCCTTGCTCAAGGGCACATCGACAGATTTTTCACCTAGTCGGCTCGGGGATTAGAACCAGCGACCTTTCGGTTACTGGCACAACGCTCTTAACCACTAAGCTACCTGCCGCCCCTTTATCATAAACATCACAATTATCCAAACCACAAGCTAGAACTAGCACATTTTAATTTCACATCTGCTCATAGTGAACCACAAAGTCCCGCATTCATAGCGAATGCTGAAACCACTGCTAGGTAGAGGGGGCGTGGCCACAAACTAGAATAATGGCGTTGTTTACTTTTAACGACCAACACAGTAATCTCACAACTTCTCTAGGCAAGATTTTTTTGAAAACATTTGTTTTTCACTGTTTGTCATCATGCCCGTGTGGTGTTCTGTGCCTGGCTGAACTAATTTTAGCACTTGTTTGTAATTAGCAATCTTTCACCATTTTACCTACCAGAGATTCACCCCGATTATGCCAGTGGCTTGCGGCTATCAAGAATGATGCGGTGACCAAAGATTATCAGAGGGAATTTCAGGCTGAACTGATGGGGAATCCATTTCGATGACAGCTGAGAAGTGATGTGATACCATCTATTTTTTACCTTCACAACAAAACGGAAGATTCTCAATTAGAGGTAACCTAACGTTAGCTAGCTTGCTAGCCTAGCTGGGTAAGTTAGCTAGCTAGCTAACGTTACAGTCCTGTATTGAACTCTGAAAGCCGTCAGCTAAATCATGTATCTATCTTTGGGATACACACTGTCCACCTCATTATTCTCTCTGCAGATTCTCAAAACCCAATAGCTACAAAGACATGAACTCTTTAGTCATATCCCAGTTTACCTATTTGCTTATGGTCTTGCCTACACCTAGCGACCTATTTTTTAAAATTATATGAGCAAAACATATTCCATTTTATTTGGAACGGCAAGCTAGACAAAATTAAACGGGCCTATTTATATAATGAATATGAATTCGGAGGGCAGAAATTATTAAATATTTAAGCATTAGACCTCTCACTAAAGGCGTCAATCATACAAAACGTATACTTAAATCCGAACTGGTTCTCTAGCAGATACAGTTGAAATCTGAAGTTTACATACACCTTAGCCAAATACATTGAAACTCAGTTTTTCACAATTCCTGACATTTAATCCTAGTAAAAATTCCCTATCTTAGTTCAGTTAGGATCACCACTTTATTTTAAGAATGTGAAATGTCAGAATAATAGTAGAGAGAATCATTTATTTCAGCTTTTATTTCTTTCATCACATTCCCAGTGGGTCAGAAGTTTACATACACTCAATTAGTATTTGGTAGCATTGCCTTTAAATTGTTTATCTTGGGTCAAACGTTTCGTGACCCTTCCGCAAGCTTCCCACAATAAGTTGAAGTATGCTTGGGGTCATTGTCCATTTGGAAGACCCATTTGCAACCCAGCTTTAACTTCCTGACTGAGATGTTGCTTCAATATATCCACATAATTTTCCTTCCTCATGATGCCATCTATTTTGTGAAGTGCACCAGTCCCTCCTGCAGCAAACCACACCCACAGCATGATGCTGCCACCCCCATGCTTCACGGTTGGGATGGTGTTCTTCGGCTTGCAAGCAACCCCCTTTTTCCTCCAAAATTTCAATGGTCATTATGGCCAAACAGTTCTATTTTTGTTTCATCAGACCAGAGGATATTTTTCAAAAAAGTACGATCTTTGTCCCCATGTGCAGTTGCAAACCGTAGTCTGTCTTTTTTTTTAGGCGGTTTTGGAGCAGTGGAATCTTCCTTGCTGAGCGGCCTTTCAGGTTATGTCGATATAGGACGCGTTTTACTGTGGATATATATACTTTTGTACCTGTTTCCTACAGCATCTTCACAAGGTCCTTTGCTGTTGTTCTGGGATTGATTTGCACTTTTCGCACCAAAGTACGTTAATCTCTAGGAGACAGAACGCGTCTCCTTTCTGAGCGGTATGACGGCTGCGCGGTCCCATGGTGTTTATACTTGCGTACTATTGTTTGTACAGATGAACGTGGTACCTTCAGGCGTTTGGAAATTGCTCCCAAGGATGAACCAGGCTTGTGGAGGTCTACAATATTTTTTCTGAGTTCTTGGCTGATTTCTTTTGATTTTCCCATGAAGTCAAGCAAAGAGGCACTGAGTTTGAAGGTAGGCCTTGAAATACATCCACAGGTACACCTCCAATTGACTCAAATGATGTCCATTAGCCTATCAGAAGCTTCTAAAGCCATGACATAATTTTCTGGAATTTTCCAAGCTGTTTAAAGGCATAGTCAACTTAGTGTATGTAAACTTCTGACCCACTGGAATTGTGATACAGTGAATTATAAGTGAAATAATCTGTCTGTAAACATTTGTTGGAAAAATTACTTGTGTCATGCAGAAAGTAGATGTCCTAACCGACTTGCCAAAACTATAGTTTGTTAACAAGAAATGTGTGGAGTGGTTGAAAAACGAGTTTTAATGACTCCAACCTAAGTGTATGTAAACTTCCGACTTCAACTGTCTGTATATATATATATATAAATGTATATATATATATGTATGTGTGTGTGTGTGTATGTATATATATGTATATGTGTGTATATATATTGTGATGTCACGAGAGGCTGTGTCCTGGAGGGACGTTACATCCCCCTGAGGTGGCTGCAAACCCAGACAGCTATGGCTCCATCTGCTGGTATGGTCGGGAACTCCAACCCTCTATGGCCAATCTTCCCACGCAGCTGAAACAAATCAGGAGCTGATGAGCTGAAGGTGTGGAAGGGAAGAGACACACTGAGGGAGTGTGTGGGGGGAAGGGAAGAGACACAGTCTCGAGGCGGGGCTCTCTGGAGGACAAGAGTGCTGCACGTCCACTTCCAGGAGGAATATAAGGATTTGGAGATACTTACCTTTGGGGAAATACTCACCTTTGGATATATGCACCGGTGGAAATACGTGTGGGACATTTGGAAGGACGTTTTGCTGGGTTGGCCACTAGCTGCAACGTGGAATACAGTAAGACTGGGGAAAAGTTATTTGAGCGAGGGAGAGTTATGATTTTGGATGTGGAAGAGACATCCCTGAACTGTTAACCCTTAAGAGCCACCAGAGAACAGTATTGTGTTATACTTTCGTTAGTTTCCCAAGACCTTTAATAAAATCCTTGTTTTGGTTGAACCTGGTCTCCTTGCACTACTTGAGCAATCCCGCTGAAAGCTGTGTAGCCTCTCGTGACATCACAGATGGTGGAGAATACGGGCACGCTCAAGCGTTAATAGTGCATGTCAGAGGAGGATACCGAAGGTTTGATCACCCAGTTTTCCAAGTTGGCCGTAGGCTCCCCGCCGACTGAAATGGAGGACATATTGAAAGCCCTTGTTGCTGGCCAGCAAGCCCAGATGCAAGCAAACGTGGCTCTCTTGGAGGAGCAAAAGAAAGCCAACCTTCTGAAGGCAGAGGAATTGCAGTTGCAGAGACAGAGGGTTGTCCAAAATACCCGCCCAATAAAGGCAAGTGACTTTATATCTAAGATGGGAGCTACCGATGACATTGAGGCATACCTGCATGCATTTGAGGCCACGGCCACTAGGGAAGCCTGGCCCAAGCAACAGTGGGTTGGTCTGTTAGCCCCCTTTCTAACCGGGGAATCACTGAATGCTGTCCGGGACCTGGGCCCTGACCAGGTTACTGACTATGATGCCCTGAAGTCTGAGATCCTCAGCAGATATGGACTCACAAAGTTTGGTATGGCCCAGCGCTTTCACAGTTGGACCTTCCAACCAGACCAACCTCCTCGGGCGCAGATGCATGAACTTGTCCGAATCGCAAGGAAATGGCTGGATCCGCAGAGGAATACAGCAGCGGCGGTGGTGGAGGCCGTTGTGGTGGATCGTTACCTCACGCGCCCTGCCTTATGAGGCAAAACGGTTCATCAGTCAACAGGCCTTGACCACGGCTGATCTGACCGTGGAAGCTGTGGAAAAGTACCAGGCCACAGCGGAGATGCTGAATGCTTCCGAAAAGACCCCAGGAGGGCGGGCCCACCACAAATGGGAAGAACCCGTCCAAAGGACCCCAAGGTCTCGAACCCAGCCACGTCAGGACTTATCCCGGCTCCAGGGGGGAGCCAGAAACCAGGCGGGTCCAAGAAGAGTACACCAGGAGGGGGAAACTCGACAGTGTTACCGGTGTGGGGAGATGGGACATATCTCCTGGCAGTGTGGGAAACCAGCCGATGAACCTATGCCCACTGCAGAGTCCTCCAGCTCAGCACCCACACACCGTTTTGCCTCGCTCTTGGGAGTCGTAGATGGCGGCCCAGATCGACCCCCCACCTGCCCGGTAACTGTGAATCACCATGATGTGGAGGCCTTACTGGATTCTGGTAGCCGGGCCACCCTGGTGCGTAAGGATTTGGTGGGCCCAACGTGTCTGACCCCGGGGAAAGTCCTCCCAGTTTCCTGTGTCCATGGGGACACCAGAGAATACCCCATTACTGAACTTACAATGACCAGCACACGGGGAACCATACACACGACGGCGGGGGTGGTTGATTCCCTCCCCGTCCCTGTCCTAATTGGACGAGACTGCCCAGCCTTTTACCCACTCTGGAGAGAGTCTCAGGAGAGGATAACCCGAGTACCTCGGAAACGGAGAGGCAAGACTCATCCTGGGAAGGCTCCGGTGCAATCCTCCGAATTACTCACTCCCGCCCGGGCTCGGATAGGGATGGCAGGTGCCCAGACCGACACAGAGACGGAGCTACAGAATCTGGACAAAGAACTGTCTGGTCTGAAGGGGACCGCTGAGAGGTATCGTTTGTTAAAGCAACAGTTAGACATGAAGACAGAAGAGTTAGATATCCTCCAGGCTAAACTCCAACAGAGCTCCTTCCATAAGCAACAGGAGGAGCTGGAGAGGCTGCGCAGGACCATCGAGGAGTGTGAGGAGACCCTGCGCAGTAGTAAGGAGGTCCAGAAGAAGGCAGAGGAGAAGTACAAGGTGTTGGAGAACAAGATGAAGAATGCGGAGGCAGAGAGAGAGAAGGAACTGAAAGCTGCTCAACAGAAGCTAAACTCTGCTAAAACCAAGGCTGATGCGTTCAGTAAGAAACTCAAGGAGAGACAACAGGAGGCTGAGTCCCTGGTCCTAGAGTTGGAGGAGTTGAAGAGAGAGCAGTCTGGCAAGCACCACGGCAATGCGGACGCCCTCTCCCGGCGTGATGCCTTCTTCGCTGCCTTTACCCCGACGAGGACGTCGGTCCCGAGGAGGGGGATGTGTGATGTCACGAGAGGCTGTGTCCTGGAGGGACGTTACATCCCCCTGAGGTGGCTGCAAACCCAGACAGCTATGGCTCCATCTGCTGGTATGGTCGGGAACTCCAACCCTCTATGGCCAATCTTCCCACGCAGCTGAAACAAATCAGGAGCTGATGAGCTGAAGGTGTGGAAGGGAAGAGACACACTGAGGGAGTGTGTGGGGGGAAGGGAAGAGACACAGTCTCGAGGCGGGGCTCTCTGGAGGACAAGAGTGCTGCACGTCCACTTCCAGGAGGAATATAAGGATTTGGAGATACTTACCTTTGGGGAAATACTCACCTTTGGATATATGCACCGGTGGAAATACGTGTGGGACATTTGGAAGGACGTTTTGCTGGGTTGGCCACTAGCTGCAACGTGGAATACAGTAAGACTGGGGAAAAGTTATTTGAGCGAGGAGAGTTATGATTTTGGATGTGGAAGAGACATCCCTGAACTGTTAACCCTTAAGAGCCACCAGAGAACAGTATTGTGTTATACTTTCGTTAGTTTCCCAAGACCTTTAATAAAATCCTTGTTTTGGTTGAACCTGGTCTCCTTGCACTACTTGAGCAATCCCGCTGAAAGCTGTGTAGCCTCTCGTGACATCACAATATATATATATATATATATATATATATATGTATGTATGTATATGTATTTTAAATGTATGTATGTACAGTGAGGGAAAAAAGTATTTGATCCCCTGCTGATTTTGTACGTTTGCCCACTGACAAAAATGGTAGGTTTATTTGAACAGTGAGAGACAGAATAACAACAACAAAAATCTAGAAAAACTAATGTCAAAAATGTTAGAAATTGATTTGCATTTTAATGAGGGAAATAAGTATTTGACCCCCTCTCAATCAGAATGATTTCTGGCTCCCAGGTGTCTTTTATACAGGTAACGAGCTGAGATTAGGAGCACACTCTTAAAGGGATTGCTCCTAATCTCAGTTTGTTACCTGTATAAAAGACACCTGTCCATAGAAGCAATCAATCAATCAGATTCCAAACTCTTCACCATGGCCAAGACCAAAGAGCTCTCCAAGGATGTCAGGGACAAGATTGTAGACCTACACAAGGCTGGAATGGGCTACAAGACCATCGGCAAGCAACTTGGTGAGAAGGTGACAACAGTTGGTGCGATTATTCGCAAATGAAAGAAACACAAAATAACTGTCAATCTCCCTCGGCCTGGGGCTCCATGCAAGATCTCACCTCGTGGAGTTGCAATGATCATGAGGACGGTGAGGAATCAGCACAGAACTACACGGGAGGATCTTGTCAATGATCTCAAGGCAGCTGGGACCATAGTCACCAAGAAAACAATTGGTAACACAATACGCGTGAAGGACTGAAATCCTGCAGCGCCCGCAAGGTCCCCCTGCTCAGGAAAGCACATATACAGGCCCGTCTGAAGTTTCCTAATGAACATCTGAATGATTCAGAGGAGAACTGGGTGAAAGTGTTGTGCTCAGATGAGACCAAAATCGAGCTCTTTGCCATCAACTCAACTCGACGTGTTTGGAGGAGGAGGAATGCTGCCTATGACCCCAAGAACACCATCCCTACCGTCAAACATGGAGGTGGAAACATTATGCTTTGGGGGTGTTTTTCTGCTAAGGGGACAGGACAACTTCACCGCATCAAAGGGACGATTGATGGGGCCATGTACCGTCAAATCTTGGGTGAGAACCAGAAGTTACAAGTCTGTGAGAGCCAGAAATCTTGCTTGTTTGTAGGTGACCAAATACTTATTTTCCACCATAATTTGCAAATAAATTCATTAGAAATCCTACAATGTGATTTTCTGGATTTTTTTTCCTCAATTTGTCTGTCATAGTTGACGTGTACCTATGATGAAAATTACAGGCCTCTCTCATCTTTTTAAGTGGGAGAACTTGCACAATTGGTGGCTGACTAAATACTTTTTTCCCCCACTGTATGTATGTATGTATACATACATGGCCATTCACTGCAGACAGGACAAGCCCATCGCCATCAGCACAAAGAGTCTCAGCTTCCCCAGCCCACCATTGCCAGTGTACCGAAGCCAGTTAAAGGACTATGGCTACGTTTACACAGGCAGCCCAATTTTGATATTTATTTCACTAATTGGTATTTTGACCAATCAGATCAGTTCAGAAAAAGATCTGATGATAAGACCAATTAATGGAAAAAATATCAGAATTGGGCTGCCTGTATATACGCAGCCAGTGTGGCTCAGCATAAGACCATGTAGAACAGGGTTCTCCATTCCTGTTCCTGGAGAGCTACCCTCCTGTAGGTTTTCGCTTCAGCCCCAGTTGTAACTAACCTGGTTCAACTTATCAATCAGCTAATTATTAGAATCAGGTGTGCTAGATTAGGGTTGGAGTGAAAACCTACAGGACGGTAGCTCTCCAGGAACAGGGTTGGAGAACCCTGATGTAAAACCACCATAAAATAAATATGGATATTTTCTATCAATCTTCTAAATTTGTCTGCCCTTATAGATTCACAGAATATATTTATATAAGCTGTACAGGGCTCTGTAGCATCAAACAGACGCTAGACATTCAGCTATCCAAAGAATGTTTGTTTATTTGTCAAAATCTAAAATACAGGAGTGTACACTATTTAATGCTAACTCAAGAGAACTGGGTATTCACCAACAATGTTATATGGTAAAAGTAACATACAACACAAATAGTATGAACAGTGTAGTACAGTTCAATATGTCAGAGTGTGTCTCAGGTGTAGAGACACAGAAGTGCAGAGAACTGTAGTTACTGATTGTTACACCAGATAATGTGATTTACCCAAAGACTTTTGCAGACGATACAGGTAGGTGTCCACCCCAAAGTGCTGAATGTCATGATGACAGAGACCTGTCTCGATCAATGAGTGAGAAGACTTGAAACGATGGCGGCGCACATATTGTTGGATTAATTTATGGAGCAAAAAAAGTATTTATTTTAATAACGGAGCATTTTCTAAATTCAAACTGACCCCCTGCAACTGGACACAGACATTTTATGAGACCTCTTTTTCCCGAATCAAGGACGAAGACGGCATCGCTAAGGTCGGTCTAAGTTTCTCTGTGCTACACCAAACAGTACTTATCCTGTAACGCCCAGTAATGGATCCCAAATATCTTTGGTTAAATCACATTATCTGGTGTAACAATCTGTAGCTAACAGAACTGGTGATCAGCAGATGATGGGAGAGGTGGTTATGATGAAATTGCCATTCCAAAGAAACATACAGTAAGTTCAGGGAATACTTGTAAAGCTGTGGGAGGAGTGTTGTCATGATCAAACTGCCATTCAGCTCCTCATGAGTCATCTGCTTGAAATCCAGCATAATGTCTAATCTCTCGAGAGGGATACAGTTCACGGGATACAGTTCTGTTACAATTACATGCAAAAGGAATTCTGTTTCTGTGTCTAGAATCCACTCCAGGAAGAAGACCAGGCACCACACGGTATTGTCTGTGAGACTAAAAACAAAAAAAATTATACTCGATTGTACAGTTTGTGCAACAGTTGAACCGTGCCAGCATAACATCAACAATAGGGTAGACTAGTTGAACATGCATACATGTGCACAGGCACAGAGATTACATTTACAACAATATCTAGCCTAATAGAAAAAAATATGGCATAACCCTCAACCTTTGCACAGTGACCAAACCATACAAATGACCCTAGGTAGGTAGGCAGACAGTATCTACATACAGCCATGTCTATCAGGCATGCTTAGGCAGATATTTTTATAGTAAAACCAGCTTCAGTTTTAGAGATTTACAACAATAAAATGTTGTATTATTGTTTCTCCTCACTGTTTGCTAGTAAACATTTCTAGCTAGCTTGCTGGATATGCAATACTTGTTATTTACATCTGTTTGGAATCCTATCTTGCGTCATGCCTATAATTTTGTGAGATTGAAATGCATCAAAGGTCATAATCATAACCAATGTCAACCCTCGTCAATCATGTTATATAGCTAGCTTATTATTTACAGTTGCTGATATTTGTTAACAAGTTACAAATGCAAGGCGTGGCACATGATAAGTTATTAGGCGCCAGGCTAACTAGCTAGCCAACTCCAATCATGTGCTAACGTTTGCTGGTAAACCTAGGTGACTGGTTGTAACGTTGTAGCTTGCTGTTACGTAGTTAGCCATATCGACAACTAAAAAGAGAAGAGGTTTTACAATCGAGATACAAAAGATCTCCGAATGTAAAACCTCTTCAATTTTTTTACATATATATGGCTACCGGAAGTGTTTTAGCTAGCTAGCTACATAGCTAGCTACATAGCTAGCTAAGTTAGCAAACAGAAAGATAATTCAATTTCCCCCCACTGTAACACAGTAGTACACTATATATACAAGAGTATATGGACACCCCTTCAAATTAGTAGATTTGGCTATTTCAGCCACACCCGTTGCTGACAGGTGTTTAAAATCGAGCACACAGCCATGCAATCTCCATAGACAAACATTGACAGTAGAATGGCCTTACTGAAGAGCTCAGTGACTTTCAACGTGGCACTGTCTAGCCCTGCTAGCGCTGCCCTGGTCAAATGTAAGTGCTGTTATTGTGAAGTGGAAACGTCTAGGAGGAACAACGGCTCAGCCAGCAAGTGGTAGGCCACACAAGCACACAGAATGGGACCACCGAGTGCTGAAGGGCGTAACGCACAGAAATCGTCTATCCTCGGTTGCAACACTCACTACCGAGTTCCAAACTGCCTCTGGAAGCAATGTCAGCACAATAACTGTTCGTCGGGAGCTTCATGAAATGGGTTTCCATGGCTGAGCAGCCAAGCGTCGGCTGGAGTGGTGTAAAGCTCGCCGCCATTGGACTCTGGAGCAGTGGAAATGCGTTCTCTGGAGTGATGAATCACACTTCACCATCTGGCAGTCCAACGGACAAATCTGGGTTTGGCGGATGCCAGGAGAATGCTACCTGCCCGATTGCATAGCACCAACTGTAAAGTTTGGTGGAGGAGGAATAATGGTCTGGGGCTGTTTTTCATGGTTCGGGCTAGGCCCCTTAGTTCCAGTGAAGGGAAATCTTAACACAACAGTATGCAATGACATTCTAGACATTCTAGACAGTTTGGGGAAGGCCCTTTCCTGTTTCTGCATGACAATGCCCCAGTGCACAAAGCGAGGTCTATACAGAAATGGTTTGTCGAGATCGGTGAGGAAGAACTTGACTGGCCTGCACAGAGCCATGACCTCAACCCCATCGAACACCTTTGGGATGAATTGGAACGCCAACTGCGAGCCAGGCCTATTCGCCCAACATCAGTGCCCGACCTCACTAATGCTCTTGTGGCTGAATGGAAGCAAGTCCCCCCAGCAATGTTCCAACATCTAGTGTAAATCCTTCCCAGAAGAGTGGAGGCTGTTATAGCAGCAAAGGGGGACCAACTCCATATTAATGCCCATGATTTTGAATGAGATGTGACGAGCAGGTGTCCACATACTTCTGGTCATATAGTGTATGTTAGCCAGCAATACGCAATATGGGTTTCAGTAGATAAACTAAAGTTAGCTAGCTAGCTAGGTAGCTTCCAGGAAAAAGAACTCAGCTAGGCACCGTAATTGTCATCTGCCCTCTTGGGGCTGGCATCGGCTGTAGCTGAGCTTCTAACATTAGCTAAATCCAACTGTTTGCTCTTTTCCGGTTGAAACATGTATTTTTGAATGTGACCATGTAGCTAATAGATGCTCCATCGTCAAATTCGTGTTGATGAGAGGAATCACTTGAAGCCATTGTGTCTAGTCAGTTCTTTCAATTTTGCCCAAAGGACTGTTGTTAGTGTCCGCCTCCTTTTCAAAAAAGCCTGCATTGGGGAGGGACGGGGGCCAAAGCACGAAGCACCGCCCAACACAAGTTTCTTTCAGAAACTGGAAAAAATGTGTCTGCTTATACAGTGGCTTGCGAAAGTATTCACCCTCGTTGGCATTTTTCCTATTTTGTTGCCTTACAACCTGGAATTAAAATGGATTTTTGGGGGGTTTGTATCATTTGATTTACACAACATGCCTACCACTTTGAAAAAACAGAACTTGAGCGTGCATAACTATTCACCCCCCCAAAGTCAATACTTTGTAGAGCCACCTTTTGCAGCAATTACAGCTGCAAGTCTCTTGGGGTATGTCTCTATAAGCTTGGCACATCTAGCCACTGGGATTTTTTGCCCATTCTTCAAGGCAAAACTGCTCCAGCTCCTTCAAGTTGGATGGGTTCTGCTGGTGTACAGCAATCTTTAAGTCATACCACAGATTCTCAATTGGATTGAGGTCTGGGCTTTGACTAGGCCATTCCAAGACATTTACATGTTTCCCCTTAAACCACTCAAGTGTTGCTTTAGCAGTATGCTTAGGGTCATTGTCCTGCTGGAAGGTTTCCCTCAAGAATTTCCCTGTATTTAGCGCCACCCATCATTCCTTCAATTCTGACCAGTTTCCCAGTACCTGCCGATGGAAAAACATCCCCACAGCATGATGCTGCCACCACCATGCTTCACTGTGGGGATGGTGTTCTTGGGGTGATGAGAGGTGTTGGGTTTGCGCCAGACATAGCGTTTTCCTTGATGGCCAAAAAGCTCAATTTTAGTTTCATCTGACCAGAGTACCTTCTTCCATATGTTTGGGGAGTCTCCCACATGCCTTCTGGCGAACACCAAATGTGTTTGCTTATTTTTTTTAATAAGAAATTGCTTTTTTCTGGCCACTCTTCCCTAAAGCCAAGCTCTGTGGAGTGTACAGCTTAAAGTGGTCCTATGGACAGATACTCCAATCTCCGCTGTGGAGCTTTGCAGCTCCTTCAGGGTTATCTTTGGTCTCTTTGTTGCCTCGCTGATTAATGCCCTCCTTGCCTGGTCTGTGAGTTTTGGTGGGCGGCACTCTCTTGGCAGGTTTGTTGTGGTGCCATATTCGTTTTAATAATGGATTTAATGGTGCTCCGTGGGATGTTCAAAGTTTCTATTATTTTTTTATAACCCAACCCTGATCTGTATTTCTCCACAACTTTGTCCCTGACCTGTTTGGAGAGCTCCTTGGTCTTCATGGTGCCGCTTACTTGGTGGTGCCCCTTGCTTAGTGGTGTTACAGACTCTGGGGCCTTTCAGAACAGGTGTATTGTCACGTTCGTTGATTACAGGATTGGACCAAGGTGCAGCGTGGAATGCATACATGTTTATTTACTAAGATAACACACGACAAAACAACAAAAGCAACGAAACGACGCTCACAATGGCTACACACAAACAAGAGTCAAGATCCCACAACATAGGTAGGCAAAATGGCTACCTAAGTATGATCCCCAATCAGAGACAACGATCGACAGCTGGGAACCACACCCGGCCAACATAGAACTAGAATATCTAGATCATACACATAGAAATTCACACCCTGACCAAACCAACTAAATAAAACCGGGCTCTCAAGGGCGTGACATGTATATATACTGAGATCATGTGACAGATCATGTGACACTTAGATTGCACACAGGTGGACTTTATTTAACTAATTATGTGACTTCTGAAGGTAATTGGTTGCACCAGATCTTATTTAGGGGCTTCATAGCAAAGGTGGTGAATACATATGCACGCACCACTTTTCAGTTATTTTTTATTTTAATTTTTTTGAAACAAGTTATTTTTTTCATTTCACTTCACCAATTTGGACTATTTTGTGTATGTCCATTACATGAAATCTAAATAAAAATCAATTTAAATTACAAGTTGCAATGCAACAAAATAGGATAAACGCCAAGGGGGATGAGTACTTTTGCAAGGCACTGTATATTAAGCAATGAATCCGCCGATAGGAACATAATTGAAAAACATCCAATGGCTCTATCGAACAAGGACAACCATATATACACCCCCCCCCCCCATCAATTCACCGGAAGACGTCATAGGGTGTATCATTCAGCGCGCAAAGCCCTAACCTGTCTTCCTCCTGGGCAATTATGTGTGAAACACATCTCACTGTCCTAGATATGCCTCAGATATGATGACAACAAGCCCAGATTCCCCCATGGTGAAATTCCACCTTTAAACTGACAAATATAAGGCTGTGTAAAGCTCACTCCTCTCTGGTCTGTCTGGTGTTGCCCATATAAAACATAAATGGGCATGAAGCAATAAAGCAGCTCTTGCCTTTCCATCACCCTATGAAATCCTGGTTAGGAGCACTCATGTGGAAGCCATTTAGTGTGCACCAAAGCAATGATATATTAAACAATTTTAAAAGGGCTGTAAAGGGCACTTTACTGTGTTGTCAAGATGTTCCAAGGCAGAAAAATTGACGTAGAACCCTGATTGGGTACCGCTGATGTCTCGCTGACCAATAACAGAGTAACTGTCGGAAAGATTATTTTAAATGTGCACACGCTTCTGTATGAGAGCCATGGCTAATGCAGTGAATAAATAACTAATGGAGGATGTTTTTAATCAACTGACATGTGAATGATGGAGATCTGGGATGGCAGGTCCTTGGGAACACAGGCCGACCTGGATTATAGTGGTGCTAACAGGGGAGAAGCCAGACGGGTAGCACCTCGACACGTCATCCAGCCTGGATGGAATAGGTGTGAGGTCATGCCTGTGTGTGTGTGTGTGTGTGTGTGCGTGTGGGTTTTGTCTGTGTGTGCCCAGACACACAGTAAGGCTGCACTATTTGAGACCCAAGACAAGCCTATGTTCCTACTAACATACTAACACCCATATGTTTTTTTATAGAAAGCACAGTGTACAAAAGCCTACTGTGTAATCATTTTAAAATATGCAAATGACCCTAATGGTGTCACAGATACCTCGGGATGGAGACGTCCTCTCTGGCACACACACATGGATACATGTTAGCTATTGTAAGTTCCACACTGTTACCAGAACTGTGTTTACAGCTAATTTGGCTCATTTCCATAATGCAATCTGCCTCCCATCTGGTATAACTCATTTTAATTAAGACGGGTAATTCCCCCCAAAAATGTGGAGGCCTAATCATTAAAATGTCCACATTTTTGTTTGTTCTTGACGTTTGATGACAATGCCCAGTGTGGCTTGGGTCAGGTAAGAGCCCAAACACCTGTCAGACGTCCGTCTCCCGGCTGGTTCCACCTCCCAGCCTCCTCTCCTCTCCACACTGCTGCAGCCGACAGCCAGGCAGCCTTTTCAGACATGCAGCCGCTCCTCTTTCTCTCCAACGCTTCACTGCCCACTTCTGTGGCCAGATGTTTATGACGTTGCAGAGACAGCAGAAGCATCCATTATTGCTTTTTACCATGTGAAAACAGTACTCTGTCTATGTGTAATTGTCAACCAAAAAAATCCAGACTGGCACCATGTTGTTTTTCTACAGATCTCTTGTCCAGGTGGTACAGTAACAGTGAGTTGACAGGATCTGTTGCTTTATCAGCCTACTGGGAGGACTAATTGGTTATTTACAGTAGCTCAGTGTTTGAAAATGTGTTTGAATTCACATCCTGAATGTCTGCTTGCACTCACACATGTATCTCATTAGGTTGTCACAACTTGATTACACACACAATCTATTGGATCCTGTTTGAATGCTAGATCCAGTTACTGAATTTCATAGACAGAGTTTTCCATGAGGAAATATCAAAACGCTCAAAAAAATTGTCCAAAACAGACTGATCCTTTAGAATAATTATTGATTGTCAATAGAAAACGCAAGTTGGTTGTCTTGCTTGGCATTTCACCACTCTTCCCAACCCTTCAGTCAGAGTCCTGCCAAACCTTTCCTCCCTTATCAGCGGCAAACAGAACCCTCTGTTTGGCAAATCCGTGGCAGTTCAAATTGGGGCTAATGTCTTCCTCTTTGTGTGAGCGGCCGATCACATCGCATGGATAAAGCGATTATGGAAATCCTACGGTGGTGTAAAAATCAGCTTTTAGGGACCTGGGAAGGCAGTTGACATTGAGTCAAGAGAGATGGAAAGGGCTGGGGAGTGTGGCGTATTGTATTGGAAATGTTGGGCTGTTCCATAATGATACATGTTTTTGACAGTTTTGATATTGATCTGTCACCTTGTCTGGATTTCACGTTCATCAGCAAAAACTGATTGTTCATGATGAACCAGGGTACACAACATTTTGGGCAACATTTTGGCCAGGTTCCCTCAAGTCACCGAACATTAGACAGAATAAGCCTCTGATGAAGACAGGTGGTTCATCATTATCTCAGGAACGACGACCATTATTGATAAAGTGTATTAAAATTAAGTTTGATTTAGCTAAACCGGTATTCATGAGCAATCTACATCATTATCTAATATTTCAGACTCAGATTTCAGACAGGCGAGGATGATGATGAATTACATTTTATCCCAATTAGTCAAGGTTTGGGGCCATGGCACAGCAGTGGGAGAGATTAGGAATGTAATTTCAGAGAGCAAGCCAGTGTGTCTGGGCATGACACTGGTGTTGTGAGGAGATAAATAGGACTTTGGTGGGTGGTGTGCTGTATGAATGCCCTCTAGACTTATTATAGAGACATTACTCAAAGGTGCTGTTCGGGGAGTTGATTCACTCTCATAAGGACATGTACAATGTAATAAGGATTTAAGAGTGAGGTTATAAGCACTTATAAGAGTTTTAACAACTGATGCCCTTATTATGTTGAAGCTATGCCAGTAATGCCACTTAGATTTCATAATTGTAGTTATGTCATATGTTTCAAGCTTCCGTCATGGGCTATGCGAAATGCAATAAATCTCATAAACTGTTTTACAGATTTAAACATGGATTTTTCTGATCCGTTTATAAGTCTGTAGATTTAAATTGGGAGGATAGATTTCTCTGTTAAGGCATGGTTGCATTGGGCCATTTTTCTTTTTATGCATAGGGACATATTATGTGATGTGCAATTTGGTGGTTTTATTTGGATTTAAAATGTAGTTCTATGACCATGTTAGACATATTTGATCTATAATGCATAAGTTGACCAAGGTGTAACAGTTTGCCAAACTTGGCACTTTGAATTATGTTTTGTCCCCACACTATTGACGGTATTGTCTGTATGCTCTTTGTGTGTTCCCCAAGGTCACCATTACAAGGGTTCATAGTACAGTAGCTATTTGTGTTCACATACTGTACATTCTTCTCCTAAATCCCTTAGAAAACTCAGAACCAGTGTATCCTGCCTTAGCAACAACACACAATAATGCAGGAATCTA
This sequence comes from Coregonus clupeaformis, assembly GCF_020615455.1. Taxonomy (NCBI): domain Eukaryota; kingdom Metazoa; phylum Chordata; class Actinopteri; order Salmoniformes; family Salmonidae; genus Coregonus; species Coregonus clupeaformis. The sequence goes on from NC_059215.1 coordinate 28,339,280, forward strand.
TAGTAATGCATACTGTACTTACATTTCCCCTATTCAGGCAAATTTAGTGAGTATTAGGGCTTTCAAGAGAACCAGGATGAATTGCAGTTTCAAATCAGTGTGTAGATGACAAATGAACCACAGAAAATATGAGAAGAGTAACTGCAGCGTGTAGCCTGCTTGGAAAAAATGTGAAACCATGACCTATTCAAAGGGATAATTTGCAAAGATCTGTCATGTCTTGATGGAAATGCTAAGCACATTCATTTAAGACCCCCTCATTTTTTCTGTGTGGTTTAAAAAAGAGGCAGAGGAGTGAACAGGGGATTTGCCATAGCCAGGGATTAGATGAGGGGAAGCCTTTGATGGATTCAATTATTACTGAGAGTTTGTGAAGGAAAAGGGGGGGACATCAAAGAGTGCAGGCGATTAACTCACTGCTAACTCTGAGGCGGGCGTAGGCTAATCTTAAAGGTGACACCAAACATCTTGTTGGCACTTGAATCCCAATCTGGGCATGTGAGGGCTGAGCCTGTTGTTTAATTAGCTTGGATAACTTTAGTCCTGTCCTCTAGGAAGGGAAATCACAGAGGCCAAGCACCAAACCTAGACTCACCTCTCCCTCACTTCCCCAAGTCAGGAGGTCTGGCTCTGCTGCAGCTTCCATCTGGGGGACGGTTGGTAGGGATGTTACGCAATAACGCAATGCAGTTACAAGAGCCGCAGTGTGGGAATCTTGGAGAGAGAGAGAGGCTGTTGATGTGTCACAATCCCCATGTTCTCTGATTAGTTCATTATTCTGGAGGATTTGGTTTAGTTGTTGAGGAATATCTACAAAAATGTTCTATTGCTCCTGTTGATAAAAGGCTTTAAAACTAGCTGTAGGTCACCTGCATTGAGCTGCTAATCATGTCAATATAGGGGAAAACGTGAGATAATGGGCCTTGTGGGTATGTGTATGAAGTCAGGGGATGGGATTAATGATTTATTCTGCTCTGCCCTATGAAAAGAGCCTAATTGATGAATGAGTGTTATCTCAATACCAATTCTGTGGCTCTGAGACAGAAGTTAATAGAGCATAAACAGGCTCTGTGTTATTTATCATTCAGCATTAAAATGCCAAAGAGTTTATCATTGAGCCTCATATTCCCTTGTATTTTGAACAATGCTTCTTGGAGTTTACAGTTTAGCAAGTATTGGAGGATCAAGGGCATAAGTCTACTTTGACCGAGGATGTGCTCGGTTTGTTGTTTATTCTGGCATAAAATCTAGTCTGGCATATTGACGAGGAAACTAAATATGGCTGCCATCAATTCATTATCTGACATCTTTACAAACATGATGTCATATATTTATGAATTAAATATGGGCAGAATTGGTGACTTCCAGTCATTTAAATAAATGATTCAAAGACTTTCTTCACTGGTGCCATGTAGTTTTTATGGTACAGTATGTAGGCTACATCATTGACCAGAAATATAGCTTTGAGTGCCTTTTGAAAATGACATGAGTGATGGCATATGAGTCATGACTGGTTGCCAGTCCATTTTTCTGAACTCGATAACAAGATGGTAATCTCAGTAATCAATGCTCATCAATTTTATATAATTTACTCATAATTATTTTATCATCACTTCCACAATGAGTAAAACCAGCTACGATCACATAACTTCCTGGTAGTCATTGTTGAATTATTCTGTAATACATGATTGCTTTGTTTTTGTTCACTCTTGTGTGAAATATCACCTCATTGTTGTAGCTATCAGAGCAGTGAAATAACCTTGGTAGTGCACACACAGGTCCACAGTGGCATAGTGTAAATACAAGCACATGTAACTGCTCTAAAATCCTCTTCAGCAAAGCCTTGAAGGACATGTTACCAGCTTCTGTAGCTATAAGAGATGATATCTCTTACTGTGTCCTCTCACCTCCCATGTGTTGACACAATGAGGTGATCTGTAGCTGATGATCGGTAATGACCTCTTTATCATGCCTCATACAGACACAACAATGGGGCCTGTGTACCATTCTCCTTGTATACCTCCTCTGAGTCTAGACATATAATGGACTTTCAGGCTGGGTCCAGCCAACACTTTGTGTGATAACAAAATATGGGCATATAATCCCTCTGCAACCCATCCTTCCTGCTCATCCCTGGATGTAGCAGCAGATCACGTCACTTGGTGAACACACATATTACCTAACTTCTGTCAGTCCTTGGAGAGTGAAAGCAATTAAACTGTAGGTCTATGGTCCCAAGTCTGGATTGGTCCAGATTCCCTAAACTCTCTGGTTGGTGTAATCATTAAGTTAGTGGCTGAGAGCCAGCTGTAGGGATTCTCCTGGACCTTGAGCTGAGCAGCGCATTGATACTCAGTTCAAAAGCCCTTCAATTATGAATTTGCCAATTTATTCCTTCAAGCTCTGGTTCATTGATTCCACCTCGCCAGAACTTTGAGAATGATAAGTATTCCCAAACGCAGCAGAATTCCTTAAAGCACAATGCCTGACCAAAGTGTTCCTTCATCTCAGTCCATCCATAGAGAGCTCTCCCTATGGAGACTCTCTCTGCCAGTGTTTTGAGGTCGGGGCCATCCAGTCTATCATACAGGTGTAGGATCTTCATTTGAGCCAGTTTGCTACAGCAGGAAAATACAGTAAATGTCAATTATTATATGGATTATAATTATTGGACATTTTTGTAGGGGTTGATATATTTTTCATAACGGAAAATCAAGTCTGAAATTTCAAAGTGGAAATTACAAACTTCAGAAGCTTTTTAACCTCAAATACACTACAAGTTTAACATTTCCTGCATTGTAGGAAAGCGCTTCTGCAACAGGCTGATCAAATTAAGATCCTACATCTGTACAACTCAAGAGTTCATATACAGGCAGTGCCATGCTTATTGCTGTGTTTATATCCCTATATTAGTAAATGATGCAAGAGGTAGTCAACTAGCATGATATTGCACTTCTACATCCAACAACATTCTGTGATATATGTTAGGGTAGTGTATCATAAAGTATAATGGAAGACCTGCTTCGAAGAAATGGTAAAAGTGTTCAATTAAATTCTCATCCTTTATCCAAATTGATTGAGAATACTAATGTGTCTTTTAAAAGGCCATTACCTAATTGGATGCAACCTCATTCATAACAGCAACATGATTCGGCAAAGCTGTTAACACGTCTCTTCTCTACTTTAAGTAAATGAGACACCCAGTCTCATTGCCGTTTTAAGTCTCCTCCCTTGTTTTGTATGTCACTCATACGACTCCATGCTCATTAATCAGACAATCAATAGAGCGGAATGCAGAGGGAAAAAGTGAAACACAGATCAATAAAATGCAACATATTCTGAGTGTATGTGGGGGCTGACTGTCAAACAATGTGATTGGAGGCAGAAGGCAACTTTTTCATTTTCCAAAGTGGTTCTAAAGCAGTGTCTCACGCCTGTGGATTGGGATTAAATTAGGCCCGCAATGACAGAAAGATGCATACAGAATCCCTGGCTCCATCCATCCTGACAGCTAACTGGGGCTTCAGACTCGCTCTTGGATAAGTGGAACGGACACAAGAGCATAGGGCCATTTAAAAAAATGTGCCCACAGAAAACTAACCCCCGAGAACCCCATGTGTAGCATGGACAAAGCAGCTCTGCGCCACAGAGAATGAATTGAGTTGGATGGATAGAAAATATTCTTACCTATCCAGAGGTTGTACAGGAGATATAAATGATTTGGCCTCTGTAATTGTACAGAGCCATTCCTCTGAATTATTCATAAAACACCCAGGTGTTTGATTTTTGAATGTGACTGCTGTCCGACAGTATGAGGCTGAAAGTGAGGTCTGAATTCTGCATACAAGACTACTTCAAGACCTCTTGTTTCATTCTACTTCATTTTCAGCACAGTTATTACCTGCCTGTCATGTTCTTCCACATTTACTTTATCCACAGATTTTTTATAAACTGCACCTGTTATTTTCTCCCACTGTCTTTATAAGTCAGTGTTTTGGTAAACAGTTCTTGGCTCGGCTTGGCTAAACTGTCCTGCCTGCTCTTCCTGGTCAGGACTGTATCTGCAGGGCCTGTCCTGGGGGAATCTATCGCTATAGTAACAGTAACTACCTTTAATAGTACCTCTGAGGGGTTGTGTGTTTTGGACTGTGTAATCCCTGAATATCCAAGGCATATTTCTGTCCATGCCCTGCCTACTGGGAGAGTGGTACCCTATCTGTCCCCATCCTACTGTGTACCCCTGGAGATGTCTCTCTCTCCATTTAACAATAGTGTCTCACAATGACTTCAATAAACCGAATAAAAGTCATTTTAGTGGATACAACATCTGGATCATATTATGATATCTAAAGGTCAAGAATGTGGCGATGATCCCCCTCAGTTAATTTCAAGATGAAACACAATTGACATTTATAAAGTGTGTACACAGACCTGCTAAAACACATCACCATTATAAAAACATCCACCTTCTGTGACGCAGCGCTTGTGGCCTGCGGCATAAAACAGCAATATCCTCCTCACTCTGCTGGAGTCTCTTTTTAACTGAAGAAATTACACAGTGGCTTCATAGACTATAGAAGAGGTGAAGAGTGTACTGGAGTCACCCAGCTAGGAGTGTGATTGTGATGGGGTAGCAGCAGCGTGTGCAGTTATTTTGTGTTTTTGCAGCCACATATTTCTGTTCCCCTTAGTATTGAGAGTGCTCTGCTAATGAGCACCCCCCAGCATGCATTACTTATTTATAAACCCCACACCCCCAGAGGCAGCCTGCCTTTTGCCGCCTGTTTTCCTCTTTCTCTGTAATCCTTCCCTTTTGTCTGGAGGAGCAGCTCTTCCGCTCTCACTCGATTTATCCCTCCTCAGAAGTTGTACCTTCACACACATACATATTCATGACCGTGTTACTTCTTCTCTCAAAAATATCAGCCAGTGAAAGGGAGTCACCATTGATTTGTAGAGGAATGTGCATACAGTGAGGGAAAAAAGTATTTGATCCCCTGCTGATTTTGTATGTTTGCCCACTGACAAAGAAATGATCAGTCTATAATTTTAATGGTAGGCTTATTTGAACAGTGAGAGACAGAATAACAACAAAAAAATCCAGAAAAACGCATGTCAAAAATGTTAGAAATTGATTTGCATTTTAATGAGGGAAATAAGTATTTGACCCCCTCTCAATCAGAAATATTTCTGGTTCCCAGGTGTCTTTTATACAGGTAACGAGCTGAGATTAGGAGCACACTCTTAAAGGGAGTGCTCCTAATCTCAGTTTGTTACCTGTATAAAAGATACCTGTCCACAGAAGCAATCAATCAATCAGATTCCAAACTCTCCACCATGGCCAAGACCAAAGGATGTCATGGACAAGATTGTAGACCTACACAAGGCTGAAATGGGCTACAAGACCATCGCCAAGCAGCTTGGTGAGAAGGTGACAACAGTTGGTGTGATTATTCGCAAATGGAAGAAACACAAAATAACTGTCAATCTCCCTCGGCCTGGGGCTCCATGCAAGATCTCACCTCGTGGAGTTGCAATGATCATGAGAACGGTGAGGGATCAGCCCAGAACTACACGGGAGGATCTTGTCAATGATCTCAAGGCAGCTGGGACCATAGTCACCAAGAAAACAATTGGTAACACACCAAGCCGTGAAGGACTGAAATCCTGCAGCGCCCGCAAGGTCCCCCTGCTCAAGAAAGCACATATACATGCCCGTCTGAAGTTTGCCAATGAACATCTGAATGATTCAGAGGAGAACTGGTTGAAAGTGTTGTGGTCAGATGAGACCAAAATCGAGCTCTTTGGCATCAACTCAACTCGCTGTGTTTGGAGGAGGAGGAATGCTGCCTATGACTCCAAGAACACCATCCCCACCGTCAAACATGGAGGTGGAAACATTATGCTTTGGGGGTGTTTTTCTGCTAAGGGGACAGGACAACTTCACCGCATCAAAGAGACGATGGACGGGGCCATGTACCGTCAAATCTTGGGTGGTTTTACCACCAAGGGTTTTACCACCAAGTACTAAGTCATGTTTTGCAGAGGGGTCAAATACTTATTTCCATATAGGCTACTGAACTGTAGATGGTTGTAGGAAATATGCTACGATTGGTCCGTCAATCTGAGATAGTCAATGTCATCAAACATCATCCTTATACAAATTACTAATAAAGACTGTTAAAGGTTGATATAACAAAAATAGAAAACGTATATCAATTCACAACCACTAATATGAATAACATCCCACCTTGACAATTTGATTAATGTTCTAGGGGGAATATGGTTGTAATTACCAGTTTTTCAGCTTTGTTTACTATCCTGATTGATGTTCTACATCTTTGATCTGCTGTCCTAATTAATGAAGTTGAGGATTCTGGTACTATTTTTTTCTAAATATTCCACACCTAGATACTGTTTCCATGCATACCTGTACCACAAGTGCCCATCTTTATGTGTCAGGCCCAGATTAATTCATCTGTTTTTTATGAAGTGTGAATATGGAAATCCCTGTACATAAAACAGTCTGCAATCCCATTTCTCTCTCTGATCTGTTTACCAAATCCTCTGCCCTGCTTTTAATCCAGGAAGGCAGAGAAGAATGCACAATCTTCCCCCTTTCATGATAGAGAGATGATAATCTGAAAGGTGGGATAGATTTGCAATCTTTTAAAAAGATGATAAAAACAGAATATGTATTCATATGAACATTCTCACTGCACCACTGGTCATTTCAAGTGTAAAATTCTTAGACTGTGATTTGATCTCCTCTGTTAGTATTGTAACAGTATTTTGAGTACTGAAGGAGCAAAGTAAGGACGCTGAATTTCATATATGTGGTCCACTTTGGATAATCTTTGTGGATATTTTACTAAAACACTTGCCTTTATTTGAATTCAAACATTGAGTTGTTCAGAGAAAATAATCCTTGAGGATAGTACACAAATAAAACATTCAAGAACATACAGCATCATCCACATATTTTAATTAGCAAAACAAAACACCATGCTTGTCATTTCAACATTAAGTTAGAATCCAATCTTTTAAAAACCTCTGACTGAGTAAAAAAAAGTGCAAATATATACAAAACACTTCATTGCAGCCAGCGTTTAAAGGACTCATTACTACAACTCCTTCAAACTAACGAAATAAAATATAAAAACAAAAATAATAATTTAAAAAGAAACATTTTAAACAAATAATTATACAAAATATATTTATATATTTATATAGAATTAAGGACTAGGCAGAGCAATCATCCATTCGTCAGTCAGTCACAAAGCTACTTTCTCTCCAGACAAAGTTAATCAATTCCATATATCTTTGAAGCTGTAAAGAAATGTGTTACATTAAATCGATTAAAACATTTGGGACAAACAGACAAAACCAACAAATAAATTAGAATTAATTTATCTGAGACAAATGTTTAACTTTTTTACTAGAACACTGACTGAAATGTAGTTATGGATCTAAAACTGACATAGCTTCTACAGTATCTACTTAGAAACATCACAAGTTTGCACTCACTCTTTTCTTCCTTACATGTTACAGGTGCTTTTTTATGTTGCTGTTTATACAACATTACAAAACCAGACGTACGGCCGCGGCTCTGTTCTACAGCCTAATCACCTGGCCCTTCACTAGTTTACATATGATGTATGTGTAACAGTGTTGCTTCCGTCCCTCTCTTTGCCCCAATCTGGGCTCGAAACAGGGACCCTCTGAACACATCGACAACTGCCTCCCAAGAAATATTGTTACCTATCGCTCCACAAAAGCCACATCAAGGTCTCAGAGCGAGTGACATCACTGATTGAAACGCTAATAGCGCGCACCGCTAACTAGCCATTTCACATCGGTTACACTCACCCCCCTTTGACCTCCTGCTCTGCAGCAACCACAGCAGCTGGGTAGAACCCAACTAAGTGATCCAAGTCAACAGCATCAATGTTGCTTCCGTCCCTCTCTTTGCTCCAACCTGGGCTCGAACCAGAGACCCTCTGAACACATCACCAACTGCCTCCCAAGAAGCATTGTTACCTATCGCGCCACAAAAGCCACCGCCCTTGCAGCGCAAGGGAAACAACTAGTTCAAGGTCTCAGAGCGGTGACGTCACCGATTGAAACGTTACTAGCGCGCATCGCTAAACTAGCTAGCCATTTCACACCGGTTACATATGGCAGGCAGCCAAACTGTACTTTGGATATGATTACAGATTTCACCCCAAAAACCTGATACCTTGTTGCACTTACTATTTTAATTGTTTACTTATGTGGGTAGATTGCAACCAGATTCAAACCCTATGAGATGGCGTTAACCAAGAGGTACTAAATCAAAATTCAAGACTTCTCTTCCAGATTAAGCTTTAATTTTGTAAAGTGGCTCAAGCAGAGCTTTGATATCTGTAATACACCTGCAATGCTGAAAGGCCAGCTCTGGCAAGTTGGCAGTCATTTCTGACTGAGTCATTTTCACATATGGTGGAAGGTGAAATCCACCCCCAGACCTAGATCCAGATACACTGACCCAATTTCTCTGCCCCAAAATAACACCAGGATGTTGAAACCCATTCTCCTTAATTATCCTCCTGCAGCTCTTAACATGCTAATGAGCTCCAGTTTTATTTGAAAATGTATTTCCCTCAGAGTTCCAAGGCCAAATTCTAAATTGATTTGGAGCTTATCTACAATGTGCATCTTCCATGTAGAAAAACGTGTCTCTCTCTCTCCTGGTGTGGATTTAATGAAATGTGTGATGGGTTATGAAAATATATAATAATGGCTCTTTTGTTCCTGGGCTGATAAGCAAGCCTAATTATTCTACAGTAATGAGTTTGTTTCAGATCCATTTCATTTACATCTAAACAGAGCATCATCGTGTTAAAGGTCACAATGCAAAACAACACCCTGCCAGAATCTAGAGGATTAAGACCTGTACACTGATAGACCAAAGTATTGGTTTAATTTACTAACAATAGATTGTATTTAATCTTTCAGGACTTGATGGATAAAAATAACTGTTAGTTATACTGAAATATTTATATTCAGGGCCAGGACTACCACAAACCTCTGGCTTTAGTAGCACAAATACATATTTGTCTAACATTAGTTATTGGGAACATTGTAATTTGAGGCTTTATCCTATTCAATTAAAAATATTTTAAAGATATGTTTGTACCTGAATTTTTAAACATTATATAATCTATGGTTAACATGTACTATAATATGTGGGTCAAGCCTTACAGCATTATTCAACCCAAAGACAAGAGAGTGATCATTTGATTATTCTCTGTGCCTCCTTTGGTCAGTCTGCATTCCTCACTGTTGTCACCAAACACTAGACGTGGCGATCAAAAGTTTACTTTTCAGTTATGGATGTGAAGGAATTCTGTTATTTACTGAATCTATGATGTATCCTAAATGAACCCGGTCCTGTGAGGGAATTGGCATCAAAAAGACTCCTGCAGCCATGTTACACACTCAGCCTATCGGACAGTACAGAGCACACTAACTGTGTTCAGTCACTAAAACTGCACAAAACAAGAGTTTACATTCTTGTGTAAAATGTAAATAAATATGAAATAAATAAAGACAAAACAATAAATACTTCATCATTGGATAGGGCCGAACTCAAAACCACATGTAAATGTACTCAAATAATATTCAGGTATAAGACCACCAGACTGTATTTCCTCCTAGCAGAGGAGTCCCCTGTCTGTTGTGCTTGGTGTTGCATTACACATTTTGTTCAAGCTGTCATTTGCAATATGGCAAAAATCTGGAACAGAAAGATGACTCCACAGAATGATCATCTCAAGATAGAGAGCCTCTAACATAACTATTGGTTTAGTGTAATCTAATGAAACATGGCTTTCTGTTTTAGAACTAGACGTATTGCTCGTGACGGATCGATTAGATTTAGGATGCTTGATATGGGTAAAAATTGTTTCCACAACAGCAGTGGCCCTGGGCTCTGGATGGGAATTCCTCAGATCCTGACAGATCAGATTCACAGTGGTGCAGACTGACACAGGGATCTAAGTACAATTAGCTGGTCAGTTACAGTAGGGGTGGAACATCTATGAGGAGAGGGCTTCACTTCCTGCTTGAATGCAACACAAAGGCAAGCTTTAAAACGCTGGACTCTGAGCTGAGCCTCACCATCAGCAAAGGTCCATTTGGCCCCGAATTTCAAGAACAAAAAAATAAAGCAAAATAAAAAGGCGCTTTGTAGCTATGGCATTTGAGAGACGAGGGGGATGACCCACCCTCAGCCCAGCCCCAACACTCCCCTCAATTTATGTCACTTAATTAGGCCTCTGGTGCTTCCAGAATTTGGTCTCTTTTGTCCATACACTGCCTCATTCATCACGCACTGGCATCAAACCTCCAACCCTAACACAACAAAACAGAGCCTCAAAGCTTTCCTTTGAGGCCAATAGGTTATGGTCTACTACTTGTACCTTACCATACTTGTGGTAAGACCCATACATTTCAAGATCAAATCCACAGTCCACACCTAAATGTTACTTTTCAGCATTTTGTACAATTATTATCCCAGACCAAAAGCTACTCTTCCCATGGCACTAGCTTGGCAATTCAGAACAGTTTCCAAGGCAACTTACTGTATGCCTCTATTGGAATGTATCTCGTAGTATCCACAGCAGTCCTCTTCCATTAGATTAGGCAGTTACTAAAGAGTATTTCATTGAAAAGGCCAGTGTGGAGAAAAAAAATACTCAGAATGTTTCACTGGCAATGGCAGGTAGAGGTTTGAGGGAGTGAGGATATTGGGCACAGAATCTGGTCAGTAGACATTGGGCTTAATGTGCTGTGCTGTGGTTCGTTGTGTTGATTGTCCAGTGTCTTATGTCCTCATTTTTACTAGCACAAGCTGTGGATGTTCCAACACATGTCCGTTCACCAGTTCAACCAAACCCCCCTTTTCTCCCCCTTTCTCCCCGACCCCTGACCCCCTGTTCCATCCTCTGCCCTCAGCTGCTGCCCGACATAAGGTTAATGGCTTGTTCCAGTTTGTGTCGCAACTTGTGTTTGCGGCAGTACCCATCCCTGTCCAGTGCTGTCAAAATCTGAACAGAAAAGTTAGATAAATAATTTCTCAACATTAATAAGAACGTTAATTGCATTACATTTAGGTATAAAAATAAGTTGCACTTTTACAATATGAGGACTAATAAAGCACACGATTGGCCCATGCCTCTTACCTCCTCTTTGTACTTGTTGATGTAGAAGTAGAGCTCACTGAGAGCACTAAGAGTGTTGAACTCGGTGCCATGGAGACGAGACTGCTCCACCAGATAGGCATCCATGTCCTGGTCACTGATGGTGGGCATCTTACTGATATCTCTGTAATACCTGACAGAAGCAAAGAGACACAAGAGTACTCAGTGTTTGACTCTTTGAGATAAAAGTCGATATGACAGCAAATAAGATTGATGGTAACTGAAATCGTACCTCTCCACCCAGCTCTTGTAGTTGGGGATGTCTTTAGCGTAGAGCAGCTTGTTGGAGGGCGAGTCCTTGCCCAGGCGGTGCTCTGATGTAGAGCAGGAGTCCATGAAGGTCTGGGCCACCACAGACAGACAGGCGTCCGTGATGCTGCTCTTATGGATGTCAAACACAAACTGGGGGTTCTTGATCACGTTCACCCAGAAACGCAGGGGCAGACTGTCAGATAGAGAGAAAGCAGAGAAACAGTAGGAGAAAAAGGTTGGGACTATTATAAGGGAATCTTAGAGTTAGAATTAGAAAAATGTATTAAAGTGTCACTACACAATGATACAATAGATTTTAAAAACCACATTGTGGACCACTCAGAGCTTTGAGACAATAAAAGCAGTCACAGTCATGGTACAGTATGGTACAATCTTATGAATCTGAATGTATTAAATCTATATTCCATTTGTCACATTTTAGTCATTTGTCATAAAACACTTGACTAAAAAGACTCAGTTCTACACCTTTATAAAAAGAAAGCTGAAAGCAAAAGTGGCGAGGGAAAAACTCCCTTTGGCTGAGAAAGAACAGGAAATTGCACATAATTCTTGTCATTACTCCCTCCTTTGAAAAGTTGATCATGGAGTGGGCTTATGAGTATGCCTGTGCCATTCAGGGAAGGCTAGTAGCTCTGATTCATTAGTGGCCATTTCAAACAGCCAAGAAGACTGAGACAGACTGAGACTTTGACCAAATGCACAGATACAGCTTGGGTTCCATTGGCTTATTTAAGGGGCAGCTATAAGAAACAGGGGCAGACAGAGAGGTCACTCTGTGCTCACCAGTTGCTCTTCCAGGTGTGGCGGACGTCCGGGTCAGTGATCTGCCTCCTGTCGGCCTGCTCATCCAGGAAGTCAAACATATACTTGATGGCCAGAGGGAGGGCACTGCCGCGGTGAGCCGTGCTGAACACTGTCTCAAACAAATCATCCACAAACTTCTGCAGAGTTCCCTGTAGGGTGATCAGACAAGTGGTGTTAACACAGTGTCCAAGAAAGGAATGTGTGCCTGGCAATGATACATTGTCATGATACATTATGAGATAATTCACAAAAATACAACGAAAAGAGACCTTGGTTGCCAGTAGGCGGGTGAGATAGATCTCAGACACCATCTTGCTGCCGCGGTCGCCCTCCCGTTGGTCAGCGTGCTCGTGGTTCTTGACCAGGTGCCAGAGCTTGGTGCCAGTCTCCTGGTCAGGGGTGATCATGGGGGCCCGGGAGCGCAGGCTGTCTGGGCTGCTGGACGTCCTCAGGAGGCTCTCTGGAAACACGACGACACACAGTCAGATACTGTAGGAGGCTGGGTGGGGGTGGGCTTTCATACAGTAGGTATGGAAAAACTGAAAGGGTCATTGATACGTACCATAGCGGCTCAGAGAGCGGGTGAAGGTAAATGAGTTAGCAATATTGTAGGCTGAGACCTGCTTCTGGACCAAGGCTACCAGAGAACCATCGGTCACCTGGAGGAGGAGAGATCTTTAATATTGTATCATTAAATGAATGACCATCAATATGATAGTATTTGTCTTTGTGTGTGAGTAATGTGAATGAGTATTATGTGGATGTGTCCAGCTGGTGATGCTGTCTGACCTGGTAGTGGGCCAGGGTGTTGAGCCTCTTCCAGTCACTCTCGATCTTCGTGGTGACGTCCTCATCTTGAAGGATAATTCTGGTCAGTCTACCTTGTCGCCACTCTGTGAGGAACAACAGAAGATTGGTTTGATCTGATTAGTTTAACCTGTATCTTTAGTTTCAACAGGGAATCACTATTAGCCAATGATGCAATTAGTTACAATAAATCCTTCACAGTAATGAAGACAACCTTCACATAAGAGTGAGTATGTCTGTAGTCTACGAGGCTGTTATTACCATACACCAGCGTTTCTTAATCTTGGTCCTGCACATTTTAGTTTTTTCCTTAGCCCTTCACTAATGATTCAAAATATTGACTATTAATTGATCATTTGAATCAGCCGTGTAGTACTAGGGCAAAAGCAAAAATTTGCACCCCTTGGGGTTAAGAAACACTGCCATAGACATAGATACACTACATGACCAAAAGTATGTGGACACCTACTCGTCGAACATCTAATTCATGAATATGGAGTTGGTCCCCCCTTTGCTGCACTCTTCTGGGAAGGCTTTCCACTAGATGTTGGAACATTGCTGCAGGGACTTGCTTCTATTCAGCCACAAGAGCATTAGTGAGGTTGGGCACTGATGTTGGGCGATTAGGCCTGGCTCGAAGTCAGCGTTCCAATTCATCCCAAAGGTGTTAGATGGGGTTGAGGTCAGGGCTCTCTGCAGCCAGTCAAGTTCTTCCACACCGATCTCGACAAACCATTTCTGTATGGACCTCGCTTTGTGCACGGGGGCATTATCATGCTGAAACAGGAAAGGACCTTCCACTGTTGCCACAAAGTTGGAAGCACAGAATCGTCTAGAATGTCATTGTATGCTTTAGCGTTAAGATTTCCCTTCACTGGAACTAAGGGGACTAGCCTGATCCATGAAAAACAGGCCCAGACCATTATTCCTCCTCCACCAAACTTTACAGTTGGCAATATGCATTCAGGCAGGTAGCGTTCTCTTGGCATCCGCCAAACCCAGATTAGTCCGTCGGACTGCCAGATGGTGAAACGTGATTTACCATTCCAGAGAACGCGTTTCCACTGCTCCAGAGTCCAATGGCGCCGAGCTTTACAGCACTCCAGCCGATGCTTGGAATTGCTCGGCCATGGAAACACATTTCATGAAACACCCGACAAACAGTTCCAGAAACAGTTTGGAACATGGTACTGAGTGATGCAACCGAGGACAGATTATTTGTAAGCACTACTCACTTCAGCACTGGGCGGTCCCGTTCTGTGAGCTTGTGTGGCCTACTACTTCGCGGCTGAGCCGTTGTTGCTCCTAGACGTCCACAATAACAGCACTTACAGTTGACCGGGGCAGCTCTAGCAGGGCAGAAATTTGACGGACTGACTTGTTGGAAAGGTGGCATCCTATGACGGTACCACATTGAAAGTCACTGAGCTCTTCAGTAAGGCCATTCTACTGCCAAGACAACGCAGGAGCGGCTTCGGGACAAGTCTCTGAATATCCTTGAGTGGCCCAGCCAGAGCCCGGTCTTGAACCCGATCGAACATCTCTGGAGAGACCTGAAAATAGCTGTGCAGCGACGCTCCCCATACAACCTGACAGAGCTTGAGAGGATCTGCAGAGAAGAATGGGAGAAACTCCCCATATACAGGTGTGCCAAGCTTGTAGCGTCATACCCAATAAAACTTGAGGCTGTAATCGCTGCGAAAGGTACTTCAACAAAGTACTGAGTAAAGGGTCTGAATACTTATGTAAATAAGGTATTTCTGTTTTTTTTTGTAATACATTTGCAATAACTTCCAAAAACCTGTTTTCATTTTGTCATTATGGGGTATTGTGTGTAGATTGATGAGAATTTGTATTTATTTAATCCAATTTAAAATAAGGCTGTAATGTAACAAAATGTGGAAAAAGTCAAGGGGTCTGAATACTTTCCGAATGCACTGGTTCTTACCAAGGTCCATGTCGTCAGCCTGGGGTCTCTGGGAGTAGGGAATGCCCTTGTATACAGCGTCCAGCAGCTTGTCCTTGACCTGAGTGACCGTGTCACAGTTTAGCACCTTCACCGGGACCTCCGTGCCTGCCTCGCCCTCCGGAGGGATACACATCAGAGTCTGAGGAGGGAGAAACCACAGGGCTGTCAGTACATTGTCAAACTTTTGCATAATTTCTGCCAGTAATTTTGAAAGTAGCACTCACGAGCCGAAAGTGGTCCCCGAGAATTACATACAACGTCACATATGAGCAGATATGTGCACCACGTCATTGCTCTCTCTATCGCTCTCTGCTGTGTCCACTGAGCCGTTGGGCCCGCCCTGCAACCACATTGGATAACGCTGGGCAGGCCTTTTGCTAGCAGCAAGCTCATTGGTTGAAACTCGAATGACTACGGGGCTGGCGCACGTGGGCTGAAATGTAGCAAAGATGGAGCTGCACAGCTTCCAGAAAACAGTCGCTTTCAAACTAGGGATTTCGTGGCTAATTGAGGTAAATCTGTAATTCTGCTCATATATTATGCATGTATGAACTACACATTGACACATCCATCCCAAAGCGGGAGGTTTAAAAAAGACTTACTAGTCGTTAAAGTACTGTTCAATCTCATTAAATAAAGAGAGAGATTTTGACTGCAATTTCCTCAGGTGTTTGTTTTTCATGAATCACTTTAAATGCTATTTTATCAATAGTCCCCCCAGATATATTAACTGCATTGTCGATAATGAAGATTTCATCTGTTTGAAGACAATCAGCGAAGAATAAAAGCGATCTGGAGGACACATTTATGAGCCATCCTCAGGTCAATAAAAAACTGACAGAGGACATTGATTTAACTACAAACAAGGATTTATATGACACCATGTGCCATAGTTAAAAGGAGGAGATTGAGGATAGAGAGCAAACGCATAATATCTTTTTAACAGTTCTGGCACCCCTTCACAGCTCAATCAGTCACAATATAGAGAAGTCAGGCTCTATTTGGGAAACTGTCATTATAACAAATGAAGATGCATTCAGCCTAATGTGCAACTTGCATTGACAGATTAACTAACATAGAGGAGTGGTGTCACAACGAGGCCATCCTCTGAGTTCATATACAAACTCTATGCAGAGATTATCATGAATAATAGATTCTGTATTGTCTACTGGTTAATATCTTTCTATAGCCTAGTGTGCCATGTTGCTATGTTAATATTGACAGACGATAAAAAATTATTTGCTGCAGGCCTGACGGGGTTTCTGTGTTCAACACTATTTACTCTAGAGGAATCCTGACTATTGGAAAAGCACTGATTTTTCACACAATCTACTAACTAAAACTAACTAAACGCCATCAAATGACCTACGTTGCCTCTTGGAATAGCCAAGGTGCAGTATCCATCCAAAAAGGTATATGATTGTGACCAGAGAGTAGAGGGGTCCTTCTAATGTATTTATATACTGGGCATGTACACGTTGTGCTACCAGTCCATATAAATTCATGAGGAGACCTTTGGTGTGGGCTGGGTGCGTTAATCAGGTGATTAGCACAGTGTGCAGCTGGCACAGGGTACCACAGACATCTGTACCACTGCCACTCACTGATCATTAGCAAAGTCAATTTCCTCCTTGCCATGCACTGGAAATAGTTAACAAGTGGGGCATTTGTGATTAAAAACAAATTATACAGCAAATTATAGGAATTCTCAAGGCACCAGAGAATCCTCATCATTTGAGGAGGTCCAAGGCCAAGCAGAGTTCTGACAAGGGATGATTTTGGGCATCTTGGTGGTAAAAGATGGTACATTGCCTTCAGAAAGTATTCATACCCCTTGACTTATTCCACATTTTGTTGTGTTACAGCCTGAATTCAAAATGGATTCAATTTAATTGTTTCCATCTACACACAATATGCCATAATGACAAAGTGCACATTTATTGAAAAGGAAATACAAAAATATTAAATTTACATAACTATTCACACCCCTGAGTCAACAGTTTGTAGAAGCACCTTTGGCAGCAAGTTTCTAATACCCTTAACAGATATAGAACGCTGCTACAGTAATGTGTTGATAGCAACAATTGATAACCTTTCAGACAATTAAAAAAATGCCTTTTCAGACAGTAGAATTCTGCTCCGGCATAGAATGTTCTGTATTGTTTCCCTGACAACGACAAACGTTGCTGATTGATGTGCTGTTGTGTTGTTTTCATGCTGTTTTTTTATGGTAGGGTAGCTAGATACTTTTTTAGGAGAGTGTGATCTGTGTGCAGGCAGCAGATAGGCAGGCTGTGCACAGGCAGCTCGAGGTTATTTGATTGACAGTTCTGGTTGCCTAGTGATGGACATTAGTCCCGCTTCAAAAGCGGCATTCCTTTACAGAAAGGTAAAATGCCTGTTCAATTGCGCTTCGAAACTTTCTCCAGAGAAGGTTTCGTTTTGGCATTTAAAAAGCTGTAGTGTACCCTTACAGACAAACAAACATGCCGTAGCTGAGGCGCTTTCAAGACAGCACATTCCGTTTGTCTGAAAAGGGTATAAGAGCTTTCCTCACCTGGAGTGTGCAACATTTACCCATTATTATTTTCAAAATTATTCAATCTCTGTCAAATTGGATGTTGGTCATTGCCAGACAACCATTTTCAGGTCTTGCCATATTTTCCAAGTAGATTTCAGTCAAAACTGTAACTCGGCCACTCAACATTCACTGTCTTCTTGGTAAGCAACTCCAGTGTAGATTTGGCCTTGTGTTTTAGGTTATGGTCCTGCTGAAAGGTGAATTCATCTCCCAGTGTCTGGTGGAAAGCAGACTGAACCAGGTTTTCCTCTAGGATTTTGCCTGTGCTTAGCTCCATTCTGTTTCTTTTTTATCCTGAAAAACTCTCCGGTTCTTAACGATTACAAGCATACCCATAACATGATGCAGCCACCACTTTGCTTGAAAATATGGCGAGTGGTACTGAGTAATGTGTTGTATTGGATTTGTCCCAAACATAACACTTTGAATTCAGGACAAAAAGTGAATGGCTTTGCCACATTTATTGCAGTATTACTTTAGTGCCTTGTTGCAAACAGGATGCATGTTTTGGAATATTTGTACTCTGTACAGGCCTCCTTTTTTTCCCTCTGTTAATTAGGTTAGTATTGTGGAGTAACTACAATGTTGTTGATCCATTCTCAGTTTTCTCCTATCACAGCCATTAAACTCTTTAACTGTTTTAAAGTCATCATTGGCCTCATGGTGAAATCCCTGAGCGTTTTCCTTCCTTTCTGGCAACTGACTTAGAAAGGACGCCTATATCTTTGTAGTGACTGGGTGTATTGATACACCATCCAATAACTTCACCATGCACAAAGGGATATCCAATGTCTGCTTTTTTATTTTTACCCATCTACTAATAGGTGCCCTTCTTACAGAGATGAGGTAGTCATTCAAAATCATGATAAAAACTATTATTGCCCACAGAGGGAGTCCATGCAACTTATTATATTACTTGTTAAGCACATTTTTACTCCTGAACTTATTTAGGCTTGCCATAATAAAGGGGTTGAATACTTATTGACTCAAGAAATGTCAGTGTTTCATTTTTTATTAATTTGTAAAAAAATATATTTAGAAAAATAATAATTCCACTGACATTATGGGATATTGTGTGTAGGCCAGTGACAATACATCTCAATTTAATCAATTTTAAATTCAGGCTGTAACGCAACAAAATGTGGAAAAAGTCAAGGAGTGTGAATACTTTCTGAAGGCACTGTATATCTATCCGATCTGTGTATCTATGGTCCATAGGATCAGAGTATCAAATACTGCAGTACTTCCCAGTAAAGTTGATAGTCTTAGATAATGCCATTTAAAGGGATACAAGAGATAACCATGAATGATAGTTATCGATAGTGTGCACAGATGGCCCTAGATTTATCGATAACAGAGCCTCCATCATCCATAGGTGGTACAGATTATGAGTGATTTAAGGGTATATGGAAGCAGGGGGCATAAAGCCGTCCTATAGGGTTGACCTTTACTGGGGTTCCCCAGGGCCAGAGATATAGACAGCTCCTCCGGGAGCATCTGTCTCTTTAGGGCTAATTCCTCTGACATCTGCCATTCCTTCTATTGATCCCTATGAAGGAGGTAGAGATGAAACTGTCCTGAGTTGATGCTGCAGTGTTTTACCAGGCAGTGTGCTCGCGAGTGAGGAACGGCCTCGGATGCAGATTCATGGAGAAGTCGAGGGGTGGGAGTGGGCGGGATACCAGTGTATCCTACTAAGTCAGCGTATTGCTATTTTTCCATATAAATAATTAATATGAGGTAATATTTAGAGAATTCCTGTGCTGTTTCTATTTTTTATTCGCAAATGTGGGGTGTGACGCTTTTATGTGGAAGTCAATGGGTTGCTGACGGTGAGTAAATCAATAATTGTTTAAGTGTAGTATTTCCTGGCAGTGCTGCTTGGCCGCCTCGTTGGGGAGAGAGAGCGATGTGGTGGGAAGGTTTGTTTATGGGCAGACAATAAATTGCTTGATTTGTTTGAATCATTACTGGCCCGCAGCAGGTCATTGTGTGATTGAGTGCTGAGTGGGTTCGTTCCAAGAGCCCTCCCTCACCCATTCAGCCCCAGCTCCGTCTCCTACCACTGCCTACACTGGTATCCCACAGCCAATGGGGGAGCCACGGTCCACATCACTTCCTCAGTAACATGACAGGTGATTTCCATGGCAAAGAATGCTAAACATCCTCCTGTTTGTTTTGCTTCTTCAACCACATTAAGTGAGAATCAGTACATGGATTCATCTTGCTGTCCTGGGACTGAGGGGGTTGGCTCCGTTGGGCCACACTCAAATGAAACATGAGAGGTGTGTGTGTGTGTGTGTGCGCCTGTGGAGGAGGGTCTTTCCTTACCAGCTGTTTGTAGTCGATCTGCTGGCGGATGAGCTTGTCCTCACTGAGGGAGTAGCGAGCCTCTCCTGTGATTGCGTCTATAGGCCCCTTCTCCATCTGCTGCTTGATGGCACAGTACAGCATGAACAGAGGCTCTCCTGCACACTCCTGAGAGAGAGAGAGAGAGAGAGAGAGAGAGAGAGAGAGAGAGAGAGAGAGAGAGAGAGAGAGAGGAGGGAGAGGGGGGGAGAGGGGGAGGGGGGGAGGGGAGAGGGGGGAAGGGGGAGGGGGCAGAGGGCAGAGGGGGAAAGAGTAAAAGCGGAAGAGAGAGGGAGAAGGGGAGAGGGATCGCAATCACATCCCTTTCAGACAGCATAGTGAAGAGTGGGGAAGTTACCAATTACCCACTTACAGGCTTTTGATTACTAACCAGTGATACTGAGAACACTATTATTTAGTTCTTAAGGCTGATTAATTTGACATCATTAATTACAACGTGACATCCTGAGTCTCAAGCTGCTCGGGCACAGAGTGGCCTTCCAGCCCAGACACACAGAGGACAATGGACAATCTACCAGGCCTCCAAATCCTGCTGCCAGTAACCAAATGGAGCAATATTCAAATCCATACTCAAACAAAGGAAACCCCAAACACACAAACGACCCCAAATTGTCTAACTTAAGTAGCATTCAGTAAAACTGATTGGTCATGCTGGGATGTGTCAGTGATTTTCTGTATTACTGTATTGTGTTCAAGGGCATGTTCTTCTGTGGTCTTAATCTGTAAAATTGAGTTGACGTCATACTTAATAACAGCATATCTGCAGATTTCAAGTTACTCTCTAGAATTTCTTCTCAGTTGAAAACCAGTCAAACGAGAGTAACGAACAAGTAGCTTCTATATTTTTCCAGACCATGTCCGATGAGATTAAATCCTCAGATAATTTGTTCTTCGCTAAAGGGGTTTATGTTGAACATGCTAAGTATGTTTGTTTTCAGAACTTCATACATTTGAACATGACATTACATTTGTTATTTTAAGAAACTCTAGAACCTTTACCTTCCCGAATAACATCTACCCTAAGGTACTGAACCACCTTAAGATATATATTTTTGTAAAAAAAAAAAAAAGATGCAGTGATAAGCCTTGCTAAGAAAGCTGAATATTGCTATGCAAGCTGAATATGAAAATGTGAAAGTCAATTCCGAATAAAGGTTTAAGTAAGGCTTGTGGAAACATTTCAGGGTAATTACTTGGGGAGACTGGGGAGATGGCCAAAACACTTTAACATCTGCACTGATGTAACTTAAATATACTTGGCTGTCATCCAGAGCTACATTCCAAGAGGCATTTCAGGCCTGAAT
Source organism: Coregonus clupeaformis (assembly GCF_020615455.1). NCBI lineage: Eukaryota > Metazoa > Chordata > Actinopteri > Salmoniformes > Salmonidae > Coregonus > Coregonus clupeaformis. The sequence goes on from NC_059215.1 coordinate 28,360,631, forward strand.
GCTCAATGGGCCTGATGTTCTTGTCCTTAACGCAAATGGCCATTTCAATCCAATCCACGAGTAAAGCAGGAGCAGTATATGGGCAGGACAAATACAGAAAGGCCATTTTGGTTGGTGGATGTGGTTAGACAAAATGACCACAACTGCCTCTGGAGTGATTCCCACTGTGCTGCGGTCACACTGAGTGAGAATTAACAGCACCAGTACCATGATGGAGACACTTATCTCCCTCACTAACTTTAAGCATCAGTTGTCAGAGCAGCTTACCGATCACTGCACCTGTACACAGCCCATCTGTAATTAGCCCACCCAACTACCTCATCCCCATATTGTTATTTACATTGTTATTTATTTTGCTAATTTGCACCCCAGTATCTCTATTTGCACATCATCTTCTGCATATCTATCACTCCAGTGTTAATACTAAATTGTAATTATTTTGCACTATTGCCTATTTATTGCCTTACCTCCATAACTTACTACATTTGCACACACTGTATATAGATTTTCTATTGTGTTATTGACTGTACGTTTTGTTTTTGTTTATTCCATATGTAACTTTGTGTTGTTGTTGTTTTTATCGCACTGCTTTGCTTTATCTTGTCCAGGTCGCAGTTGTAAATGAGAACTTGTTCTCAACTGGCTTACCTGGTTAAATAAAGGTTAAATAAAAAAAATTAAAAAATGATTAGCCAAAGAACTCCACCTCAAAACTATAATTACAACTCACACATTACACTAATAATAGCAATTAAAGATCATTTCACAGAATTTCAGGTTCAAAAATGAAAACGGGGACAGAAAGAGTACAGTCCACAGTGTTGCTATAGACCTACCTGTGTTTCAGCCAAACAGATATGTTTTGAATAAATCAGAAACATAAATCTTCTGCTATGTACCTACGTCTCTCTTCTCTGAACCTACATTAACCCTCAGTTAGAAATAAATCGGAGCACCATTACAACTGCCTTACCTTGAGGAATCGATGCAGCAGAAACGTAAACCAGTTGGTGAGCATCTTCTCTGCCACAGACTCTGTCCTACAGGAGAGATGAGACACCGGTCAGTTTCAACAACACGTGTCCTATACACATACAGCATGAGTAGAGGTGTTAGTGAGGGAGCGAGAAGAGAACACTAGCCCATTTCTCTACAGGTAAGTAGCCTCACCGTCGGAGCAGCAGTTTGGGATGGTTGCGGTTCTCAAGGTTCTTCTCGATGAGGTCTGCCAGCAGCTGTTTGAGCACCATGGTGGCATACTCCATGCGGCCCTGCAGCGCGGCCATGAGTAGAGAGGCCACGTTGCCGCGGTCCCGCATGGAGAAGGACCTCTGGGCCTCCAGGGTGTGGATGAAGGTCAGCAGGAACATCTTATTGTGCAGCAGCTGGCTGAACAGACGCAGGGCTTTCTCCACATTGGCCGGGGACTGAGGGACAGGACACAGGAGGGGGGCGTACACAAATCACATTTCAAAGGGGGTGGGGGGGGTTGTACACAGAGGTGGGAATACACAAAAGGAAGTCCAAAGGGTTCAGAGGGGAGAGGGAGAGAGAGGGAGAGAGGAAGAGAGGGAGAGGGGGAGAGAGGGAGAGAGAGGGGGACATTGCAAGAGAAAAAGGGGGAGAGAAAATGGTTTGTCTTTGTTGTATGAGTATTACATTACAAAACTTGGCTGTAGTGACTTAAAATATTCCTCCCTGCTGACTATTTTCCAAACATTTCTGCGGCAGTCTCTAGTCGAGTAGTCCACGGAGGCCTGGTGGGGCTTCTGGGTTGATTCTGCCTCAGGTTTGAATTAAAAAGAAAGGAGGTTGCTCTGAAGCTCGGCGTACTGCTGGCTACTGAGCTTAGGGGATTTTTAAACAGGATCTATCGCTTTCTATATTCCTTTATTTTTTGGCCAGTGAGTTACAGTACAAGAAAAGTGAACCTCATGAAAGCATATTCTTCTAAGTTACCAAGACAAGTGAAGATAGAAGCACAAGGCGGTGAAGTGAAAGAAACTACTGCTCTAGTTCTCTTACACTTACATCCAGCTCCTTGAGGACGGGGTGCTCCTCGATGCCAGGGAACATGACTCTCATGGTGTAGGTGCGATACTCCAGGAATGGAATCTTCACTCCGTCCATGTCATTGGTCAACTCCTGGATGTCTGTCTGCAGCTCAGCGAATGCTATGTTGACAGAAGCAGAGGAGACAAACCTCTGAGTCACTGTCTGGATGCTTAGGACAGCATATTTTGATAATCATCATACTGTACACAGTCAGCTGTGTGACATGAGTAATACTTGTTTTACCTCGTACAGATTCAACGTCTGAGAAAACATATGGTAAAGAATGTGGAGTGATTGACTTGTCCTGTATCATATTGTCACATATCTACAACAAGAGCATCACAATAACATAAACTATTCAGAGCAGGCAAATTCTGATAGCACCCTTGTCACTACTCTTAAAAAAGTACACACAGCTCTCTGATAAGAGCATATCAAAATCACCTGGCAGTCAATGTTCCAGCTCACTTTCATGAAGCATTCTTTGCTTGAGGAAAAAGCAATGGTGTCATTTCAGTGACAGCCATGTATGTGCAACGCATACACATAAACGTATACCCGTTTTTTTGTGGTGATGGTGAAAAGGACAGGAGAGAAATAGGAGAAGGAGGAGGGTCATAAAACCAGTGCTCGTACCTTCTTTACACTCCAGGGCCACTCTGGACTCCAGGTTGTCCATCTGCAGCTGCAGGCGTTTCAGGGTGCGGTCAGCATCCCGGGTCTTCCTCTTGTAGGCGATGAGCACGGCGATGATGGCGATGAGGAGCACCCCTCCTCCCGCCCCGATCCCGATGATGGCCGGCAGGGTGAGGGTGCTGTCAGAGTAGATGTGCAGGGTCCCTGGGAAGTACTCCAGACCACCCACCACAATCTGGAGGAGAAACATAGAGATGGAAAAAATGTGGCTCTGTGATATGAAGGGTTTCATAACTACAGTTTGTAGCACAGACTCAGAGGTACATGTTGAACGTTTTTATATTTGACCCAGGTTCATTGGAGCCTCTTCTAACATCTCCTTTTTAAACTTCAGGCCAATTACTGATGGCCTCCAACAGGTTTGGCTAACGAGTTTCACCTTTACCCACCCATTCCACTCTTGCTGTGTGCTTTAATTATTGAGTGGTGTGGATGGAAGGGAACAGGGAGAATGCCACTCTGCTGTCTGTGTGTCTGTCCGTTGCTGTGCTGTGTGTCAGGTCATTAACACAGCTGGTCCAGCCTTCTCGCTATGCCATGTGTCGTCATCCCTCCCTCCCTCCCCCATCCCCCTGGGAGGGAGATCACTCCACCTCACCCATCACCGCTACCGCTCTCTCCCCCTCTCTTTGATCTCAGCTTTGATTTGTAAACGTACCCTTCTCTCCACAGCTGACTCTATTGATCTGATTAAATTGATTCTGAGCGTTTCACTGAATCAACAGCCAGATACCTCGTCCAGGCGTGTTAGTGTCAAGTCAATACCATAGGATCAGGACGATGCCTTTGATACAAAAAGGTAAACAAGCTGCCACACTCCAGACTAAATCTACCTACTTCTAATCATTCTGTGCCGTGGTTGTCTTGGCAGCTGGCACTGTATAAGAATACATGGATAACTGCTTAAGACACTTGCAATTATCAAATTGACCAGACTGCCCTCTGCCGAATAAATCTGTCCATAAAACTGTTTAAAAAGGAATTGCATTTAATCAATCCAAGATTATTATTTTTCACCTTTACTGCTTAAGCCCACAGTTGAAATCATTGTGCGCTGAGGCGTGCCTGTAATAAAGAGAGGTAGTCATGTCTGGCATTGATGATAATGCTCCGAGCTGCGGAGTCAACAGATAGTTAGATTAAATGGGAAATTGCTTGTATCAGCAGGCCTCCGTAATCATCATAAGTGCTTAATGCATGATGACCCTTTCCCATTTGAACTTTACATTTGTTGGATTAGCATTCAAGTAAAAAAATGGCCAGACAGCCAGAGCAATTATAGAATTGATTATTGATGTGCAAAGACCTCAGAGTCAGGCATGTTCCCAAATAGCACAGATAAAAGTGCATTAACTACATGTGAAATACATTTAGGGAAATAACAGGACTGGATTATGGCCAGAGCAGTTTTGCCAATGGCAATTAAGGATATCTCACAAAAAGCTATTGTTGACATAAAATACTCAAACTACAGTAAACGGTGGGTGGGACATCTGGTCTTACCAGGACTCTCTGTTCCCCGGTCAGGTCTGGCGAATCACAGAGCAGCTGAGACTCCGAGACGGTTAACAGACAGGGTGTTTCACCAATCATCACGCTATAGTTCAGGCGGGTGTTGCCCGGAGCAGGGGGAATCAGATTCTTGCCCTGTTTTAAAAAGAAGCATGTTGTTAGTTTTCAAAATACCTTTTTTTTGGACAATAATCACCTTTATCAGACTAAAGCACACACACAATCAAGTGATTGTATGGGTCTTCAGAGTATTATCAATCCTGACTTGTAAATCCATCCTCAGCTCAGGGATTTGTAAGTAGACGTGTAGGGAAGTTGTCTTTGTACTGGTTCTGTCTCACAGGACCTCTCTTGCTTTGGACCAACACCCAAGACATTTAATCTCTAGAGTTTTATTATTTCTCTCAACTGACAAAAGTAACATAAAATGAAACCAAACGAACACAATCTACTTACTTTGAGGATAATGGGAGAGCCAGGCTTGACCTCCAGTATCCCAGAGTTCCCTAGTGTTTCGAAGGTGGGGTTGGGGTAGTAGGTGAAAGGTGTCCCGTTGAGGACGAGCAGCGCGGCCACGTGATCCAGAATGAAGCCGTACTCGTCGGGGTGCAGGCCTGACTCTGGGGCCTGGTGCTTGGTGTAAATGATGCCTGGGGCCAGACAGGTCATCACAGAGTCATTTACCACAGTGCACACCTAGACAGGAAGAGGAAGATGGAGGAGGAGGTTCAAACCAGGAACATGTATGAGACATAGGGCTCTATTTTACCAAAACTAACGCAATGATACATTTTGCGCTGGAAGTAGCGCTATAAGTCGGGGGGGGGGTAACATAAACGTTTCTAAATGCGAGGGTCACCGGCATCATCTCATCTATCGTTCCATGATGGACACATGGACATGTAGCCTAAATGGAGGGGGTTTTACGCACATTCAAAATAATAACAGTAGCTGGCTGAAACAATGTAGGCCTACAATACATAGATGAAAAGGGGATGTCAGCTTGATGTTTGCTGCTCCAAAACTTGATATTTTAATAAAGCTTAGGTGATTAAGATATATTTAAAAAAAAATGATAGTCTTGGCTACTTGGTGAATGCATTGGGCAGGACAAAAAAAACAGACTTCATTTAGGGGAGGGGAGGCTATTCTTAGTTTTTTATCAAATTAAACAAAACATTTCTAAATACGAGGTTCACTGGCACAAAAAGCACATCTCTCTTGTTCCATGTGCATATGGGCACTGTGCGTCACGGCTGGATAGGCTGCGTCAAAATCCATGCCATAACCAACCACATTACAGCTAAGACCTGCTTTTGGTGAGTCTTAATGACCCAGTGGAGTCAAAAATTTGATTTTCCTGTGTTTTATATATATTTCCACACTATGAGATTGGAATAATACTGTCAAATTGTGATAATTATGATAAAGCCCTTTTAGTGTAAGAGCTGTTTAAAATTGACTGTACCCATAAAATGTATGTAGTATGTATAAGCTGGAAGTAGAGGCCTAAGCATTGTTGTTCACTAGTTTACTCCAATTAGGGAAGGGGTGGTGGGGTTGGAAAGTAATAAAGGAAAATATATTTTTTTAAAGGATGTGTATTTTTTTGAGCAGTGTATATATATATATATATATATATATATATATATATATATATACACTGCTCAAAAAAATTAAGGGAACACTAAAATAACACATCCTAGATCTGAATGAATGAAATAATCTTATTAAATACTTTTTTCTTTACATAGTTGAATGTGCTGACAACAAAATCACACAAATATTATCAATGGAAATCAAATGTATCAACCCATGGAGGTCTGGATTTGGAGTCACCCTCAAAATTAAAGTGGAAAACCACACTACAGGCTGATCTAACTTTGATATAATGTCCTTAAAACAAGTCTAAATGAGGCTCAGTAGTGTGTGTGGCCTCCACGTGCCTGTATGACCTCCCTACAACGCCTGGGCATGCTCCTGATGAGGTGGCGGATGGTCTCCTGAGGGATCTCCTCCCAGACCTGGACTAAAGCATCCGCCAACTCCTGGACAGTCTGTGGTGCTACGTGGCATTGGTGGATGGAGCGAGACATGATGTCCCAGATTTGCTCAATTGGATTCAGGTCTGGGGAACGGGCGGGCCAGTCCATAGCATCAATGCCTTCCTCTTGCAGGAACTGCTGACACACTCCAGCCACATGAGGTCTAGCATTGTCTTGCTTTAGGAGGAACCCAGGGCCAACCGCACCAGCATATGGTCTCACAAGGGGTCTGAGGATCTCATCTCGGTACCTAATGGCAGTCAGGCTACCTCTGGCGAGCACATGGAGGGCTGTGCGGCCCCCCAAAGAAATGCCACCCCACACCATGACTGACCCACCGCCAAACCGGTCATGCTGGAGGATGTTGCAGGCAGCAGAACGTTTTCCACGGCGTCTCCAGACTCTGTCACGTCTGTCACATGTGCTCAGTGTGAACCTGCTTTCATCTGTGAAGAGCACAGGGCGCCAGTGGCGAATTTGCCAATCTTGGTGTTCTCTGGCAAATGCCAAACGTCCTGCACGGTGTTGGGCTGTAAGCACAACCCCCACCTGTGGATGTCGGGCCCTCATGCCACCCTCATGGAGTCTGTTTCTGACCGTTTGAGCAGACACATGCACATTTGTGGCCTGCTGGAGGTCATTTTGCAGGGCTCTGGCAGTGCTCCTCCTGCTCCTCCTTGCACAAAGGCGGAGGTAGCAGTCCTGCTGCTGGGTTGTTGCCCTCCTACTGCCTCCTCCACGTCTCCTGATGTACTGGCCTGTCTCCTGGTAGCGCCTCCATGCTCTGGACACTACGCTGACAGACACAGAAAACCTTCTTGCCACAGCTCGCATTGATGTGCCATCCTGGATGAGCTGCACTACCTGAGCCACTTGTGTGGGTTGTAGACTCCGTTGAAAGCACCGCCAGCATTCAAAAGTGACCAAAACATCAGCCAGGAAGCATCGGAACTGAGAAGTGGTCTGTGGTAACCACCTGCAAAACCAGTCCTTTATTGGGGGTGTCTTGCTAATTGCCTATAATTTCCACCTGTTGTCTATTCCATTTGCACAACAGCATGTGAAATGTATTGTCAATCAGTGTTGCTTCCTAAGTGGACAGTTTGATTTCACAGAAGTGTGATTGACTTGGAGTTACATTGTGTTGTTTAAGTGTTCCCTTAATTTTTTTGAGCAGTGTATATATATATATGTATGTATACAGTGAGGGAAAAAAGTATTTGATCCCCTGCTGATTTTGTACGTGATCAGTCTATAATTTTAATGGTAGGTTTATTTGAACAGTGAGAGACAGAATAACAACAAAAAATTCCAGAAAAACACATGACAAAAATTTTTGAAATTGATTTGCATTTTAATGAGGGAAATAAGTATTTGACCCCTCTGCAAAACATGACTTAGTACTTGGTGGCAAAACCCTTGTTGGCAATCACAGACGTCAGAAGTTTCTTGTACTTGGCCACCAGGTTTGCACACATGTCAGGAGGGATTTTGTCCCACTCCTCTTTGCAGATCTTCTCCAAGTCATTAAGGTTTCGAGGCTGACGTTTGGCAACTCGAACCTTGAGCTCCCTTCACAGATTTTCTATGGGATTAAGGTATGGAGACTGGCTAGGCCACTCCAGGACCTTAATGTGCTTCTTCTTGAGCCACTCCTTTGTTGCCTTGGCCGTGTGTTTTGGTTCATTGTCATGCTGGAATACCCATCCACGACCCATTTTCAATGCCCTGGCTGAGGGAAGGAGGTTCTCACCCAAGATTTGATGGTACATGGTCCCGTCCATCGTCCCTTTGATGCGGTGAAGTTGTCCTGTCCCCTTAGCAGAAAAACACCCCCAAAGCATAATGTTTCCACCTCCATGTTTGACGGTGGGGATGGTGTTCTTGGGGTCATAGGCAGCATTCCTCCTCCTCCAAACACGGCGAGTTGAGTTGATGCCAAAGAGCTCGATTTTGGTCTCATCTGACCACAACACTTTCACCCAGTTCTCCTCTGAATCATTCAGATGTTAATTGGCAAACTTCAGACGGGCCTGTATATGTGCTTTCTTGAGCAGGGGGACCTTGCGGGCGCTGCAGGATTTCAGTCCTTCACGGCGTAGTGTGTTACCAATTGTTTTCTTGGTGACTATGGTCCCAGCTGCCTTGAGATCATTGACAAGATCCTCCCATGTTGTTCTGGGCTGATTCCTCACCGTTCTCATGATCATTGCAACTCCACGAGGTGAGATATTCCATGGAGCCCCAGGTCGAGGAAGATTGACAGTCTTTTGTGTTTCTTCCATTTGCGAATAATCGCACCAACTGTTGTTACCTTCTCACCAAGCTGCTTGGCAATGGTCTTGTAGCCCATTCCAGCCTTGTGTGGGTCTACAATCTTGTCCCTGACATCCTTGGAGAGCTCTTTGGTCTTGGCCATGGTGGAGAGTTTGGAATTTGATTGATTGATTGCCTCGGTGGACAGGTGTCTTTTATACAGGTATACTCTTTAAGAGTGTGCTCCTAATCTCAGGTCGTTACCTGTATAAAAGACACCTGGGAGCCAGACATCTTTCTGATTGAGAGGGGGTCAAATACTTATTTCCCTCATTAAAATGCAAATCAATTTATAACATTTTTGACATGTGTTTTTCTGGATTTTTTTACTGTTGTTATTCTACATTTACATTTACCAGACGCTCTTATCCAGAGCGACTTTCAGTTAGTGAATACCTATATATATATATATTTTTTTATACTGGCCCCCCGTGGGAATCGAACCCACAACCCTGGCGTTGCAAACGCCATGCTCTATCAACTGAGCTACATCCCTGCCGGCCATTCCCTCCCCTACCCTGGACAAATTGTGCGCCGCCCATGAGTCTCCCGGTCGCGGCCGGCTGCGACAGAGCCTGGATTTGAAACAGGATCTCTAGTGGCACAGTTAGCACTGCGATGCAGTGCCTTAGACCACTGCGCCACTCAGGAGACAGGATTCTGTGTCTCACTGTTCAAATAAACCTACCATTAACATTATAGACTGATCATTTCTTTGTCAGTGGGCAAACGTACAAAATCAGCAGGGGATCAAATACTTTTTTCCCTCACTGTATATACAGGGAGAACAAGTATTTGATACACTACCCGATTTCTGGTTTTCCTACTTACAAAGCATGTAGAGGTCTGTAATTTTATCATGAGACTGTGAGAGACGGAATCTAAAACAAAAATCCGGAAAATTCACATTGTATGATTTTTAAGTAATTAATTTGCATTTTATTGCATGACATAAGTATTTGATCACCTACCAACCAGTAAGAATTCCGGCTCTCACAGACCTGTTCGTTTTTCTTTAAGAAGCCCTTCTGTTCTCCACTCATTACCTGTATTAACTGCACCTGTTTGAACCTGTTACCTGTATAAAAGACACCTGTCCACACACTCAATCAAACAGACGCCAACCTCTCCACAATGGCCAAGACCAGAGAGCTGTGTAAGGACATCAGGGATAAAATTGTAGACCTGCACAAGGCTGGGATGGGCTACAGGGCAATAGGAAAGCAGCTTGGTGAGAAGGCAACAACTGTTGGCGCAATTATTAGAAAATGGAAGAAGTTCAAGATGAAGGTCAATCACCCTCGATCTGGGGCTCCATGCAAGATCTCACCTCGTGGGGCATCAATTATCATGAGGAAGGTGAGGGATCAGCCCAGAACTACACGGCAGGACCTGGTCAATGACCTGAAGAGAGCTGGGACCACAGTCTCAAAGAAAACCATTAGTAACACACTAGGCCGTCATGGATTAAAATCCTGCAGCGCACGCAAGGTCCCCCTGCTCAAGCCAGCGCATGTCCAGGCCCGTCTGAAGTTTGCCAATGACCATCTGGATGATCCAGAGGAGGAATGGGAGAAGGTCATGTGGTCTGATGAGACAAAAAATAGAGTTTTTTGGTCTAAACTCCACTCGCCGTGTTTGGAGGAAGAAGAAGGATGAGTACAACCCCAAGAACACCATCCCAACCGTGAAGCATGGAGGTGGAAACATCATTATTTGGGGATGCTTTTCTGCAAAGGGGACAGGACGACTGCACCGTATTGAGGGGAGGATGGATGGGGCCATGTATCGCGAGATCTTGGCCAACAACCTCCTTCCCTCAGTAAGAGCATTGAAGATGGGTCGTGGCTGGGTCTTCCAGCATGACAACGACCCGAAACACACAGCCAGGGCAACTAAGGAGTGGCTCCGTAAGAAGCATCTCAAGGTCCTGGAGTGGCCTAGCCAGTCTCCAGACCTGAACCCAATAGAAAATCTTTGGAGGGAGCTGAAAGTCCGTATTGCCCAGCGACAGCCCTGAAACCTGAAGGATCTGGAGAAGGTCTGTATGGAGGAGCGGGCCAAAATCCCTGCTGCAGTGTGTGCAAACCTGGTCAAGACCTACAGGAAATGTATGATCTCTGTAATTGCAAACAAAGGTTTCTGTACCAAATATTAAGTTCTGCTTTTTCTGATGTATCAAATACTTATGTCATGCAATAAAATGCAAATTAATTACTTAAAAATCATACAATGTTATTTTCTGGAAATTGCTGTTTTAGATTCCGCCTCTCACAGTTGAAGTGTACCTATGATAAAAATTACAGACCTCTACATGCTTTGTAAGTAGGAAAACCTGCAAAATCGGCAGTGTATCAAATACTTGTTCTCTCCACTGTATATATTTGCGAGAGAAAAAAACATATGGGGGATTGGAAGTGATGCAAACAATTACATTGATGGAAGATACAGTCTATCTGCAATATTAAAGCTGATCTACCCCCTAAAGAAGAAAATAAAAAAAGAGCTGTTTGAAAAGACCGCCTGAAATTTCAGCCTGTTTTGGTGGGATGGAGTTTTGGCCTGCCTGGTGACATCACCAGGTGGTACATTTGTTAATAGACCAATAAGAATGAGAATTCCAAACCTCTCTGCCCATAACAGCTAGTTTTCAGTTTTCCCCTCCCCACTCAGACCACTCCCAGACAGTCCTAGCAAAATTCTTGTTTGAGAAATTGCTCTCGCTAAGAAGTTATTTTTGACCATTTTAATTTAAAACAATCACAGTAAGGTACTTAATTGCAACCCAGAAATGATTGAGATAAAAATGGCTGCATTGGGCCTTTAAATCTCCCTATTTGCACTGAATGAAATTGTAATTTTTACCCTCGTTTTTAAGGACACACCTCAAATATTGCCATCCTCCCACCTCAGCGCAAGCAAGCTGATGTTAGACAGGTAAATTGTAGAACCTGGCACAAGGGGTGGAAAATGCCAGAGCGCCACTTTTTACATGCTGAAATTGCCAACTAAAGTGCGTTGACATTTGTGAAGCCTTAGCGCCAGACGAAAATAGAGCCCATAGACTACTGTGTAAAACCACAACACTGATGTTTCACTAGAATGCCAGTAGCAAAAGCTTATTGCGTAAGTCCTTGCTGCTACAGATCCGGTCAAATATATTGGCACCCTTGCACTTTACAATGGAGTGCAATGGAGCAGAATGTTTAGTTTTTTCTTTTCAAAACTGGTTGTATAGCTATTTTTACTCTGTAGGCACCTGCAACTTACCACAGTTGAGATAAATTACACAGTAAACAAGAATAATTGTCTCCAACCAAATTCATTTAAATCTTCAATAATTTAGTCCAGGCCATTTTTCTACTTTAAAGTGTTTCTTCTTGGTCCTGTGCAGTTGTAAATCAAACAAATACACGTGTAAACACCTAACGTTTTTTCAATTTCAACTTATTTGAGAATAAATAGTGAATTATGCAAGGGTGCCAATATATTTGACCACATCTGTAGCTATTCTACAGGTTAACCATTTGTAATAATCAGAGCGGTGCTGTGCAAACATGAAATGTACTCCCTGACGAAGGCCATGCAACCGAAACGCGTCAAATAAAAAAAAAAACTTGTTTCTATTGAACATGCCATCCAAATAAAGGCATTTTAATTAATTATATGAAGAGTGCCTTGGTCCTCCATTCTTTTTGATGGAATGTATTATATTTGGAACACTTACATTAGTAGTCTCTATTCCTCCATACTTGGCACGGACTTTGGGTTCCTGGATGGTGAGCAGGTTGGTACCTGTGACGGTGATCAAGGTGCTACCACTGAAACACAAACAGAAGCATGGTGGTTAAGAGCTATCAAGCTATGCTAAAGACCTGGTATCATGTCAGCTAGCTATTGCACACTGGTGATATGGGCAGAGAGAGAACAAGGAATGAAATAAGAACTTCCGTGTAGCAGAGGTGCTATTTTGCTACAGCATGTTGTTTGTATGATTTATCTTACAGTACTGTTGGGATTCAGAGGAAGCTCTACAGTCCCCTCAAGGGTCCCATGAATTAGGATTTTATATACATTAGATACATCATCCCCCATACTGTCTATTGTGCTTTAAGTGTCATGGTGAAATGGCTACAATGGGACTGTGTGGGCGTCTGTGTGTGGCTTTGGGGATCATGTTGTAATCTCTGTGTGTTCCTGGTTCATTACTGGCAGTAATAGATGGTTGGGCTGAGTTTCTCTTCAGGACTCTCCCAGGACCCTGGTCATGCTCTGAGAGGCTCCAGCCCGTTGGCTGGGAGAGGAGAGGAAAGGAGAGTAGAGGAGAAGAGAGGAGAGGAGGAGAGAGGAGAGGAGAGGAGGAGAGGAGCGGTGCTGGGGCTGGGATCACCACTACTCACTTCACTATACTCCAGTTGGGCTCGATGCTGGAGATGGTGGGGTCCTCAGTGTAGATGTATCGTGTGTCACTGCTGGTGACTTCGGCTTTGTCAATTAACAGCTTGATTGATGCGGGCCCCGAGCCAGACAGTGACGACGGTGTCACACACACAATGTCCCTGTTTGTCCTCCTGTGTGGTTTAGGCAGAGAATGTCATATAGTAGTATCTCATAGAATGAATTCACTGTCTGAAATGACACTCAAGACAATGTCATGCTGTCACACTCTCACTGTCACAGACAGAGTGTGTACAGTATGTTCAGTTCTGAGTGTACTGCACAGACAACAGTGCACTACTATACTACCACAGTCCATTCCCCTGAGGTGGGATCAAGCTGACTACTCACTTAACAAACAGACACTCCTCCTGGGCGATGAACACAGTGACAGTGCTCCCAGCGTCCAGATGACGACCTGATATTGTCAGCCTGGTCCCTCCAGACACGGGGCCCTTCTCCGGGCGCACACGGTTGAAGCTGGGGGTCTGAGAGAGGAAGGAAACTCACTGTTAACACCCAGCACCAGCAGCACACAAAACAATTATGCAGTTTTTGTGAAAAGCTACAGTGCAACAAACCGATTCCCATTATATTTCTGGTAATTGCTGCAACACACTGCACTGCAGTTTAAGTATTTTCAGTAGCACAGTGACAGTGACATGAGTGAGAATGTTATTTTCTTCTGTAATTAGTTACATACGTAATTGCTCCATGCACATGTATTCATTTGGCTGGGAGCTGCGTTTGGGTTCTGCTGTAATAGAACTGCAGGACTGCTATTGATTGCTCGTTTAAGGGCAGCAGTGAAGCCCATTCATTTCAGTCAGCTGCTCGGCTCGCAGGCTGAGGAGATTATAAACTAACGTCACATTCCTGTTTCACCGCTGCTTAATGCTCCATTGGGATAGCTGGGTAATTACTGTATGTCACATCGGCCACACTTTCTTTCACAACATGTTCACCATCTCTGTATTGCAGCATAAGACTAGTTAGTTCCCGGGGCAGAACCACTGCAATTGGTTGGTATCCTTCCTCTGCCTCCGGAAACGGCCAGACACTTTCTGCACAGTCATCGTTCTGGAAAGAGATGGGGTCATGTGGGGTCAAACGCACCACAAAGGAGTAGGTCTGGGACGATTGAGTGCGGTACTCTGCACTGCACACCCCGATACACAGCTCCACTGGGCCACCTGGAGAGTGGGGCAACAGCGCCTCGGACATGTCACACACGATCCTGAGGGACAGAACACACACACTCAGCTGTCAGTCAAAGGCCCACTGCTTATGTTGCCTAATGTTAAAACGAAATAGAGTTAGCAGACATATGACCAAGTATCACTCATTTACTTGCATACCATTCAAGTGAAACCCTATTGACAAAGTCACCACACTCACCTCTCAGCGCTGATGTACTCGGAGGGCACAGGGTTACAGCGAACCCCAGCCACCTGGACATGGGCGATCTCCCGCACCTGCAGCCCGAGGTTCTCCCCCTCGATCATCACTCGCGTGCCCCCCTCTTTGGGCCCTGTCAACGGGTGGATCTGTCCATGGAAACAGGGTCAAGGTCACGGAGAAGCAATCTCCCTGTCAGCATGCTCACACACAGCAGAAGGCCTGGGTTCAGAGGCTCTAGCCCACAGAATTAAACACAACCATACAGTATTATACACAGTATATCTCTGTGCTCCAGTCTTACCTTGCTGATACGGGGGTGGCTGCAGCGGACGTTGTGTCTGCCGTGATGCATCCAGTTCTGCTCCGGGGTCTGGCAGTGCTGCCTCAGGAGACACTTTTTGTTGTCCAGGCACCAGCCACACTCAAACGCTGTGCTGGCCTTCAGACACAAGCCACAGCTGTCCCTCTGGGCCTCACACTTATACAGCAGGGCTGAGCACAGATAGACAGATACAGAGACAGACAGACAGACAAACAGGGAGGGTTAACACTCGTCTAAGATGGAGTCTGAGACAGAAAGGTGAGTGGGTGAGGCGCGCTGCACAGCACAGGTCCTGAGCTGCTAATCTCCCTTTATCCCCTGCTCAGCCTCGTCCTCACTCCTATGCAGCCGCCTCGATAACACAGGTTTAAAGGTGAAGATGGTACACAGAGTTATTGACCAGTTCAGGAGGAGAACATAATCAAATACTGTGCAGCTAGCTACATGACTAGCTCTCTCCTCTCAGCTCATCTTTGCGCAGGGCCAATAGCCCAGTGGAGAGATGCTATCTGCAGACTGATTGTGGAGAGCTACAGGTCTCTTTCAGAGTGGCCTGATGAAACCAGTGAGATAAAGCTCCTTTGAGGGAAGTATTGACAACCACTATTTGTCCCCGACTTGCAGTTATACAAGGTGTGTTCATACAAAACATGGGACTGCACATTTAGTTCTGTCTCTTATCTCTTACTCACCTACAACAATGTTTGTCAATTTAACAGTTTTGAAGACAATAAGAAAATAACTGCACAGGCTTAATCCACATTTGCGATTGAATTATCCCACTGAATATGATTTATTGTGGTAGCCATAGCCCCCAGCACTGTACATAGAGTGAATTCATCACTCAAGTGCCACTAGAGGGCTCAGCAAGGGATGACCACATATTTGACCAGTGTGTCTGTTGTTTCGCTGTTGTGTGCCAGTTATGTCTTCGATTTGTCATTTACACTATTTAGCTGCAACACTATTATGAAGAATGTATGATTCTAGAAATTATAAAACAACATACCTTTCATGGTGGGAGGCTTGTCGATGAAGAAGTCTCCATCCCAGACGATAGAGAAGTCAACAGGCAGGTCTCCCGTCTCGTCCCCATCATACCAGTACTGCAGGAGGAAACACACATAAAAACCATGAGTCAATCATCATACTGTACTGACGGTGCATAAAGCCCAATATCATTCAGAGCATGACAAGCCTTCATAGGGCCCTATTAATAAAGACAGTGGCACTCATTCCACTTACTGTGGTTTATGACTTGGCTCATCAGTATAAACTGAGTTCATGGCTGGCATGGCTGGCTGGCACAGTGCAGTGGAAATCATAATGCTATACTATACACTATACTGTACAACGAAAAACACTTAATCTGCTCTGTGTAACAACCCATTAGCCATTAGCCACTAGCCTAGCCACTACATTGCATAGCTGTGAGGGAGACAGGGAGACATAGTGGCTTTTTTGACAGACTAGGCTTTGAGTTAATCTGGCTTTTTGTAGAGAGAGAGAGAGAGAGAGAGAGAGAGAGAGAGAGAGAGAGAGAGAGAGAGAGAGAGAGAGAGAGAGAGAGAGAGAGAGAGAGAGAGAGAGAGAGAGAGAGAGAGAGAGAGAGAGAGACAGAGACAGAGAGACAGAGAGAGACAGAGAGAGAGAGAGAGAGAGAGAGAGAGAGTGTTGCTGCCCTGTGTCTGTCAGGTGAAGGAGGGGGTGGTGGTTTTCCTGCCTGTGTTTTAATTAGCAGCAACACTCAGAACACTAAGCCAGCAGCAACCCTGAGAGAATATCGCTGATCAGCCACATTGATCCACGGCCAGAACACTTATGGGTGTTCATAAGGAGGCGATGGAGGAATGAGGGCAGACGAAAAGCAAGGGAGGGCCCTGAATTCAGCATTAAAAAGGGAACTTATTGCAAACCACCTTAAGTTGACTCTCAGCAGATTCAAAGAGAGAGAGAGCAGCTCCAGTTTGATAGGTCAGCTACTGTATGGACAACCAAGATGGAGGTTCCTGTAGGTTCCTGTTGAACCGTTAAGTCTTGATGGAAGTATCAGATGTGACACATTTATCCATCCATACCTCACCTTTATCCATCCATACCTAACCTACATAAATCAGAGCTGAGGAAACAACCAGCCTCTCTGAATTCCTCATCAGTCCAGGGGCATGTTAACTGGAAGATCAGCTGTGGTATGTTTGACTGTGTTTGAATGTGTGTGACTATTTGTGTGTGTGTATGTGTGTGTGTGTGTGTGTGTGTGTGTGTGTGTGTGTGTGTGTGTGTGTGTGTGTGTGTGTGTGTGTGTGTGTGTGTGTGTGTGTGTGTGTGTTGGTTCTTCTATCCTTGTGGGGACCTAAAATCCCCCAAAGTCCCCACAACGATAGTAAAACAAGGAGAATTCTCCCTCGTGGGGACATTTCCCACGTCCCCATGAGGACAAAGGCTATTTTAAGCTTAGGGGTTAGGTTTAGGGTTAGGGTTAGAATTATGGTTAGGGTAAGGGGTTAGTGCTTAGGTTTAGGGTTAGGAGTTAGGTTTAGGGTTTGGCTTAGGGTTATGGTAAGGGTTAGGGTTATGTTTAGGGTTAAGGGTTAGGGAAAATAGGATTTTGAATGGAAATTAATGTTAGGTCCCCACGAGGATAGAAGAACATAACATGTGTGTGTGTGTGTGTGTGCGTACGCTCACATGCCTGTGTGTGTGTGTGCACGCATGTGCATGTGTGTGAAGGTTTGAATCTTTGTGCAGCTGTTCTGTGAAATATCTGGAAGCAAGTCCAGCAGGGAATGTAGCAGTGTGGATGCTGAAAGGCTGAACTAAAGCCCACTGAACCTGTCGACACGTGGCTCCAAATGTTCTTACATCTCTATAGGGTCCAGTTGGTTCTGCGGGCACCAGTCCATAATTGAGGTAATTTATGGATCAGCAGCTCCCTGGGTGGGGTCACTGAATTAACTTCCCCCAATCATATCACTTCACAGAGTCACACAACAAAAACTCAACTCAACTTGAGACCATCCTCACTCCTATCCATCAAACAGACATATAAACTACAGCTAACCTTTGTGGTGTCTGTTTTTCAGCCCAAAAATTGAAAGTCTATCGGAAATGCCTCATTCAACAACAGCATTTAGTGAAATGGTTGATAAGGCCAACGATATTCTTCACAGTCCAATGAGGCGTTACATTTGTTCAATAGGTAAACTAAATCAGGTTGGTGAGTTGATGGCAGCGTTCAAAGCCTTGGCAGGTTCAGAAACAGATATTAATTTGTAAAAATCTAGGTTGTTGTCATGTACTCTTCCCAAGGCCCTGATAATGAAAGCCACAGGAGAGCCATACAATGTGTTTCTGGAATTAATATAATATGTATTTCTTAGCCTTCTCCCTCTTTTTCAAGAGAAAGGCAGGCAGCTTTGAGGAGATTAACGGTTATGTGTAAACGGGGGGAAGCTTTTGTGTTGGGTCATACAATGCAGCTTATCTCTGCCAGTCGTGAATTGATTTTCCTCCGGCCTTGGTTCCACTGGATCTGAGACTAGCGAGTGGAGACAAATTGGCCTGGTTCTGTCAGACAGCTCTCTGGCGAGGCGAGTCATTGAGGTAATCTTACCTTTAAAAAAACAAATCCATCACTGGATACAGATATAGAAAAAACATTTCAAACTTGCGCTACCCTTTGAGACAAGGACACTATTTTTATGATTTGTTGTCTACTTATCATTCGGTTTTAATGGGTTGCAAACAACAACAATGGAAGATATTCCTTTTGATATTCCTTTTGATCAATGAAAATTGGGTCTATTGAAGGGACTAATGTGAGAGATACACATTGTAAGCAAGTTCATTTTACCGTAGGAATTGGGTGGCAGGTAACCTAGTGGTTAGTGCGTTGGGCCAGTAACCGAAAGGTCTCTTGTTCAAATACCTGGGCTGACAAGGTGAAAATATGTTGATGTGCCCTTGAGCAAGGCACTTAACCCTAATTTGCTCCAGGGGTGCCGTACTACTATGGCTGACCCTGTAAAACAACACATATCTCTGCTGTATGTGACAACATTTTTTAAAACTATATATCAAAGACGATACATTCAGAGAAAAAATACACATTTATAATTTGTGTTTATTCCGAATAAAGTAATTAAGATTTCAATTAGGCCATTGAACACTGACAGGGATCGACTGTATTTATCTGCAGCGGCTTAACCATCAGTCTAAATGAAGAGGACAAATACTGTACTTAAGATGTAGACTGTGAGCAGTAGAATTGGCTGCAACTGTGCCATCGATGCTGGCTCCTTGTAGTGACAGAGTGAAAATCTATTTACCTTAATGATGGAGG
This sequence comes from Coregonus clupeaformis, assembly GCF_020615455.1. Lineage (NCBI taxonomy): Eukaryota > Metazoa > Chordata > Actinopteri > Salmoniformes > Salmonidae > Coregonus > Coregonus clupeaformis. The sequence goes on from NC_059215.1 coordinate 28,379,757, forward strand.
CTTTCCTGTTTCATTTAATTACATTTCGAAATTTGACCGACTTCAGCAAAATTACCTTTGAAAAAGGGTATTTTTCCTTCTTAAACATACACAGTAATTAATAGGGAGTCCATATTAGTGAACATAAATGATATTTTCTGCAAACCACACTTTCATCATTCTGATTACTGCACTAGGAAAAAATTTGTACTTCGTCATGGTGACAGATTTAAGGTCACACTAGCTTGGTTAAAGAAACAGATAGGGTAATCTGGAATGGTTTTATTGCCATGGTTGAACTTGTGTCATCATATTTGAGGTAAGTGCATTAACCCAAGAAAACCAAAGCATACTTTTCACATGATGACACCAAAGCATTCTTTGTAGATGACTTTGGGAATCTAAAAAAAGTGTTCAGAGCAGGGGTAACTAACGCGCTGATTTCTCAGTTAGGGGAATACAGCTGAGGCTCTCTCCCCTTCCATTGCTAGTGCTTAAAGCAAAACAAACAGGATGAAACAGGCTCATAATTCATGCTATTGATTGATCACCTCATTTAGTGGACAATTTATTCCACCAGACCCCACCTGCTACAGAGCCTCACATGCACAATCCAGTATATCTAACCTCAGAGACCGACAGGGATGCAATATGCAACAATCACAAGAGAAAGGATAAATACCATAGCATTAGAATGCCATTTTCTATGGTTAATACAAAGAGCAGGTGTAAGATAAACCTACCTAAAAATATATGTATGCAGTGCACAATATATCATATCCTACTACTTAGTGTGCATGGAAGCATGTTTACACTGACCATGAGGTGACATTCCCCACAGTATCACTAACATGTAGATTGTTTCATGCTACATTTCTTCCATTAGTGGGGCCTTTGGTGTCAAGAGCAGGGCAGGTCATTTCCCTTCCCAGCTGTATGTTCCACTTAGAAGCACCAAAGACATTCATAGTCTGATTGGGCACTTGATGAGAATAATAGAATAATGAGGGCATGCTGGTTCAGAAAGCCTGAAAAAAGAACATGTAAGTGTTTTTATTCAAAAAGCTTTGCTACCATCGTCCGGGAATAATGGTGTTCTTTGTGAGAGCACTTTCCATCAAATGGGTAGTTCAGAACTTGGTCATTGTGCAAAAGGCTTTACTGTACGTTTCCTGGGTAACACCGCCAATGCCTGTCGCTAAGGGGTCAGCAGCGCTTAGCAACACTTACGTCCATGGATTCATTTGGATTTCCTCTCATCTTGATACAAAAGATGAAAAGTCCCATGTATGCCGATTCAGCCTATCAAAGGTTATACGTGTGCCATGTGTAATCTGCAACGTAAAGCATGCTGTCAAACAAAAATGCACAAAAAACCTTTACATTATCAAAGCAAATGCTTATTGAGTTTTAACGGCAAAGACCCTACTTATCATTTATTTCAAAGGCAGTGTGCATATGTGTGGGGGGTGTATCATACTGATTTATTCCGGCTATGGCAGCACATTGCTGATGTCTGCAGTACAAATCAAGCGGGAAGACAGATAAAGGAAAGAAACAAGCATGCATGCGTTTGAGCTGAATTACAGTACATCTATGCGTTTTGACATGATACCAAATCACATTTCTGAAGGATATCGTACAGTTGGGGAATGTGATTTATGGATTGATGTGGATCAGAATGAATTATCATATAGAGTTGTCTAATCTTTATGCATATGTACCTTACAAAAAGGTACTGTATTTCTCTTTGGATGCAGGTGGGATGTGGGTCATGCAGGATGCACCTGCTGCAGTATAATTTAAATTACATGTATCCAACCACACCAGCAGGAAGCCAGTATAATAGCTTAACAGTATCTGTTCTATTTAGCTGGACAAAATGAATGAATGGAAATGCCAAAGTAGAGGCAGAGAGACAGGGAAGAGTTGGAGCATGGAAAGAGGATTGCGGGCAGAGGCAAGGGTACAACCTTGTGTTGTATTTATGCAGGATGTGCTGTCAGACATATGTGTTGTTCTGGTCTGTTTACTGGTCTGTCTGTCTGAGGGCAAACTGCTGTTATCTGTCTGCATCACTGACACAGGGCTACTCTAGATCTGTGGCGCATAGACATCGTTCACATGCTGAACTGCACATCACGGGTCAACTTCACATACAACAGTCCTGGAAACACACACACACCAACATGGACATACAAGCCTAGGGCTAGTTTCTCTGGTGAATGACAGTTCTATGTACTGTATAGTGGACTTTAAAAATGTATTTACCAGGACAAACCAGTTGCCTATAAATGTAGATAAGGGTACACATACAGAGAGAGCATTGTGAGAGTGAGAAAGGCCAGGCGGCGGGAAACAGCAGAGAAGTGGGAGATGGGAGGGAGGCTTGTTGGTCCACTAGAACACCCCCTCTCTCCCAGGGAGGGTCAGGAAGGGGCCCTGATTAGAAGAGAAGATCGTCACAGGGATAAGAGAGCTGATAAGAGGACAGTTATGAGGCAGTGATGGGGTAATATGAGTGGTCCGGCTGTGTGTTTAGTTCCCATTAGATGAATCAAATCAAATCAAATCTGAGTAATATCTCTGTTAGTTCCACCCTGAGAACATTTACATCATCAAGCAGGGCCAAAGTAGCCTGGGCGCCTGTCTGTTTCTGCTCTTCTGTCAACTCCTTATGGAATTGTCATGCCAAACAATGACACGGAGTAGAAGGAGTGAAATGTTAGCTAAACAGACTGGTACCCAGGCTAGGGCCAAGGCTACAGCTGAGTCACATAACTATCACTCAATCTCTGCATTACTGTACCTACAATAACAGCTTTAAAGCTAAACCTGACAGTGAAATCACATTAAACTGCAACATGCTACTAGACTAAAGTTGAAGTTGCCCTGTCTGGTAAAACATATTGGCACAGCTGGTGAACATGTCCAACAGCATGTTTAACCTAACTAACCCCCACCTCAGAACAGGGGCCTCCCATTAGGGCAAAAGTGCTGACTGATACCTGAAAGTTCTCAGTGAGGGGGAGACTAAACAGCAGTTGATATTGATTGATTCAGCATTGCCCATCTGAGGACACTCACAATTGCATTAGCATGGACCCCATGGCCTCAAAGTCACCTGGCTGCAGCAGTCTTGACAGCCACTCGTCTTGACGGCCATACTGATTGATAGTCGTTGCCGCTGAGTTGAGTGTGAGGGGAGGGCGGACAGCACACACCCCAGGGACTGAATGTAATCTGCGGCATGTCTTTACTATGGCTAGATTACTATTCAGGAGAGATCCATCAGATAGGGGGAGAGACAGAGAAGGAAGGATGATGTGGCCCTAGCCCGCTGTGTCACAGGTAATCAGACTATCAATTAATCTAAAGATCCCTTCCAAACAGAGAGAGGGGGAGAGGGGGCTGGGAGAAAGAAAGAGAGAGACAGAGGGTGAGGGTAGTAGCTACCAGTCAGAATGGGGGAGGGGAGTCGATGGGGGAGGGGAGTAGTAAAAAAAATGTCAGTGCCTGAATATCAATCTCAGGGCGTGGTTTCTCTTTCTGTCAGATTGAGATGAAGCAGGGGAGTGTGAGGGAGGCCTAACATTTACAGTTTAATGTTGTATACTCAGCCTGTCCGTGTGTGTGGTAAACAGCCTCAAATGTTTACCTCTAGCTGAAGTGATTAACACACTAGAGTCCATCTATTTATGCTGATTGCCTCACTATATTCATAGAGCTGTTTCATTGTTCACACAGCATCTGCAGAGTTATGCTTTGAACAATCCAAACCCCAATGCCCAATGCTCTAACCTTTGTGCACTCACTTAATAATGGTCTACCACAAAACTACTTTCAATTTCATTTTAAATGCATAGCTGTAGCGTGCGGGTGGGGGTCAGAGAAATAAATAATGATGAGAGGGAGGAAATGAGTGAAAGCAGATGGAAGGACAACAGTTGCTCTTCGCGGCAGGGTCCTTCCGAAGGCCTTCACAATGTAGTGCGCCAGGCAGTATGTGTCAGCCAGGGAAAGGACAACAATCAATCCTAACCCGACCCGCTGGGGAAGGCCGTGTGTGCTGGATACGTGATCCTCATTATTAAATTGCCACGGGATATCAATTGTCCTGTGTCGAAGGACAGTGGCCCACAGCCTGACCTTTGACCTCCAGGGGTTAAGGGGGTTAGAGGGGAGACACTCCGTGGCAGAGGGAACGCTGCGGCCCCTCCACCCACACCACATTCCCTTTTCCTAGGTCACATTGTCCAACCAAATTAAGACCCACATCCTGTGACTGGCTAATTATTTTACAAGATTCCCTGGGGTTACTGTGACAACCAGATGGGTCACAGAAGGCAGCCGTCTGTAACATTACTATGAGACAGAGGGAGTAGGAGAGAAAGGGGAGAGAGAGAGAGAGAGAGAGAGAGGGTGTTACGGAGCGAGAGAGAGAAAGAGGGGTAGAGAGGAGACTCAATGTCAGCTCTTTGACATGCCACATCTTTCACTGGGATTGAGAAAACAACTTTAATGCTCTGAATTGATGTCTTTGCTGATTTTGCGGATAACGTTTTTTTGTGATCAGTGACTCAATGGAAAGTCACCTTGATTTTTCTGCCTATTATTTCCATGTGAGAGAGAGGAAGAGAGGCAGAGGGGGAGGCATACTCTTTCTCTATACAAGTATTGGTAAGGGACCTGTGGGAAACTATTTCAAAAGATCGGTGTAAGATATGCATAATAGTATAAAAGTACAAAAATAGTTTTTACACTGGACCAAGATTCCAAATCAAATAACAATTTACATTATCTTTTACAGTAAATACTGTATAAACAACAACATTCTGAGGGCCTGGAAATAAGGCTTTCAGTGCGGATAAGTCATATTAATAGGCCATGTACTCACTGAAGTGTTCTGGCACTGGATACATGAGCTGTTGAAGCGTACAGCTGGGATGCGTTGCATCTTGCCCTGGATGTTGAACACACACTCATAGTTCTTCTGTCCAGACTGGGGCTGAGGGAGGTTCCGGGCTCGCAGCGTGATTGGACGAATGATCCCTGCAGGTACCAGGATGTCACTGGTGGGCAGGATCTGGGGACAGCCCTGAAAATCAAGAATCACAAACAAAGTTACAAATTAACACTCTACTAATTTTCTTTGCAAACTCATTAGAATAAGGGATGCCAGAACTGATTAATAAACATAACATTCATTAAAACTTGGTCTCCATAGCTAAAGAAGACGTATTGATTCCAGTTTATTGAGCGGAGAGCAGCAGTGAGTTATGTCCATTAGCAGCTCTACTTTCCCAACAGGGCAGAGGTACAGCCAACCAGATGTGAGAGATCTGCACAGAGGCCATTAAAAGTGGAATAGCTTGAAACCAAAGCAAACGTAGGTTAAAATCCCTATTACACAGCTGTTGGATCCATCTCTGATTTTATGAGCCACAAATCATATTGATGAAGCGGGAAATTAATATCTTCCTTAGTCCTGCATGTCTGCCTGTGCTAGTGAGGTGAGCACAGCTCCAGAGCCCAGTTAGGGTCCAGGCATTTATCACAGGGATTACTATTGACATTGCGGGAAACAACACATAAAGGATCTCGGAAGTCACAGGAAAGTCACTATTGATGCAATGATTACAATCCAAGAAAATTGCCGATGTGCGCATCCCCAACCGAGATGCCACGGCAGCTTAATGTCCCTTCAGACCCCCTGTGTATTAAAGGATCTTTAGAAATAATCTGTTATCCATTTAGCACTGAACAATAATCAAGGAGGCTGTAAAAGCAATTTGCCAGACTGGAGGTGATAAATCAGAGGCCTTGTCTGGGTGGGAGGAGACGGCAATTGACGAGGAAGGCGGTGGGGCGGAAGGGAGGGAGAGAAGCCTCTGTTTGCAGGACAGACACACCGAGCACCAGCCAAAGCCATGGTAACAATGATGCAACTCCACAGCCCACACAGCCATAAATCTTGCGTCTGGCAAGCGATTTGTAAAGGTTTGTATATTGGTGCATCAATAAATCTCCTTTTCATATTCTGTGGATGAAGAGAAAGATTTACTTCCTGCAGGGAGGTGGTGGTGGGCACAGGTGGTGGTGTTAGCAGGGTTCTGCCTGCTATATGAATCCGATTTATCAGCAGCGCCATTGAATAACCTCCATCTCCATAGTGAGGACAGAAGGTTCCAGACTGGGGATGGTTAACCTTTTGGAAATGATGAATGGCTCAAATCGCTTCTCAACGCTGCTTTGTCAATTGGCAGGTTGACGTTCAAAACACCAAATAGATCCACTGATATCACATATGCCACATCGAGTCATCAGGTACCTAGCCTCAACACCTGGTTTGCCAGAAAATGCTAAATCATGTTCAGTATGACAAATGCATACATCAAAGGTAATGTGAGTGAGAACATTTCTGAATAGCAAAACTTTCCCTGGTAACAGCCAAATACATTTGACTACATTTGTCAATTTTGACTGGATTCAAGAGAGGTCTGCCATGGTGAAAAATGAGATGAGACTAACATCATCCTAGCAACCAGGCGATGGTGTACAGTAGCACATCCCTGATGGCCTAAGAGCTACTATCTTTGTAGAGAGCTCTATTCAATGGCTGACATATACAGTAAGTACAGTGGACCGGGTTACTTAGGGCCTGCTCATTGGATTTCATGGCTACCTACATCAGAGTAAAAACAACATCACAAAGATGCTTTGAGAGGTTGGCACATCAGAAACACATGATTCATTTAACAGAGTAGTACAGCCACAGCAGTAACATATGTTAGGTGAGGACTCATGTTTAATTTTTTTTCCCTTTTCAATTATTTAAGTGGACACATTATAAAACCCAAAACTACTATTACATTGCTTCGGAAGTACTTATTTCTACTACTTTTATCAGAAAAGCGAGAGTGTGTTTAATCCAAAATGTATCATTCTACTGGTCATTCAAAATAAATGTAAGTCGCTACACAGTGTTCTCTGTATATGCAACACTGTCACGTATAAGGACAGAGGCATTTCTACTGGTTTCTCTCAGTGTAGTTTGAATGTTTATGAATTCCTCTGTCTGCGTTTCAGGGGAATTGAATACAAGCGTAACCCCAAGACGCCACCACCATTTCCCCTTCATTCCCGTCTGCTAAATTGCATTAACAAGCTTTAATCGGCTGCATATTAGGGGTGAAACAAGCACAGGATAAGTGGTTTGTTTATCAGAAACGTTTGTGTGACATTCTAAAAAGCCCGGGGCAGGTAAGTGAGGTTTGTCATGATGAATTGGGACTCTTTTCACAGGCTGACTGGAAGACAAAGAGGAGGAGGAAGGGGAGGACCATCCTCCTCAGTGAATTTCATACAAATAAAAATAGTGAAACATTAAAAAAGTGATCCTTTTTAGATAAACCTATACTGAATATATTCACATCACCAAATAATTGATTAAAACACACTGTTTTGCAATGAAGGTCTACAGTAGCCTCAACAGCACTCCGTAGGGTAGCACCATGGTGTAGCCAGAGGACAGCTAGTTTCCGTCCTCCTCTGGGTACATTGACTTCAATACAAAACCTAGGAAGCTCATGGTTCTCACCCCCTTCCATACATTTACACAGTAATTATGACAACTTCGGGGGGCGTCCTCCAACCTATCAGAGCTCTTGCAGCATGAACTGACATGTTGTTCACCCAATCAAAGGATCAGATAATTACTCTAGTACTGAAAGCATAAGCTATAGCTACCTAGCACTGCAGTGCATAACATGTGGTGAGTAGTTGACTCAAAGAGAGAGAAAGACAATAGTTGAACAGTTTTGAACAAATAACTGTCTTTAATAAATGTCTTTAAATTATTATTTATTTTTTAACATTGGAAGTGATGCAGACAACTACATTGATGGAAGTTAAAATCTATCTGCAATATTAAATCTGATCTACCCCCTAAAAAAAAAAAAAAAAAAAAAAAACAATGTCTTGAAGGAGAAGCAAGAGAGAGAGCTAGCTATATTTTGTTGTATTGTTTCTTCACTTTCACTTAGCTAGCGAATGAAGCTAGCTAGTTTAGCCTACTCAAACACCCGGCTCAAATAGAGAGGGATGCTATGTTAGCTAGCTGTTTATGTCTATCCAACACTGGAACTCTTCCAAGTCAAGGTAAGCTTTTGGTTTGATTAATTTATTGCTACTGGGACCCGCCGGTTTAACTGCTAAACTGCTTGCTAACTGCACAGTGCCTTCGGAAAGTATTCAGACCCCTTAACTTGTTCCACATTTTTCTCATCAATCTACACACAATAAAAAGGTTTTTAGAAATTGTAGCTAATTTATACAAATTAAAAACGGAAATACTACATTTTTTATTTTACCTTTATTTAACTAGGCAAGTTAGTTAAGAACAATTTATTATTTACAATGACAGCCTACACCGGCCAAACCCGGACGACGCTGGGCCAATTGTGCGCCGCCCTATGGGACTCCCAATCACGGCCGGTTGTGATACAGCCTGGAATCGAACCAGGGGGTCTGTAGTGATGCCTCAAGCACTGAGATGCAGTGCCTTAGACCGCTGCGCCACTCGGATTTACATAAGTATTCAGACCCTTTACTCAGTACATTGTTGAAGCATCTTTGGCAGCGATTACAGCCTCAAGTTTTCTTGGGTATGACGCTACAAACTTGGCACACCTGTATTTGGTGAGTTTCTCCCACTCTTCTCTGCAGATCCTCTCAAGCTCTGTCAGTATGGATGGGGAGCGTTGCTGCACAGCTATTTTCAGGTCTCTCCAGAGATGTTAGATGTTAGATCGGGTTCAAGTCTGGGCTCTGGCTGGGCCACTCAAGGGCATTCAGAGACCTGTCCCAAAGCCACTCCTGCGTTGTCTTGGCTGTGTGCTTAGGGTCGTTGTCCTGTTGGAAGGTGAACCTTCGACCCAGTCTGAGAACCTGAGCGCTCTGGAGAAGGTGTTCATCAAGGATCTCTCTGTACTTTGCTCCGTTCATCTTTGCCTCGATCCTGACTAGTCTCCCAGTCCCTGCCGCTGAAAAACATCCCCACAGCATGATGCTGCCACCACCGTGCTTCACCGTAGGGATGGTGCCAGGTTTCCTCCAGACGTGACGCTTGGCATTCAGGCCAAAGAGTTTAATCTTGGTTTCATCAGACTAGAGAATCTTGTTTCTCATGGTCTGAGAGTCTTTAGGTGCCTTTTGGCAAACTCCAAGTGGGCTGTCATGTGCCTTTTACTGAGGAGTGGCTTCCATCTGGCCACTCTACCATAAACGCCTGATTGGTGGAGTGCTGCAGAGATGGTTGTCCTTTTGGGAGGTTCTCCCATCTCCACAGAGGAACTCTAGAGCTCTGTCAGAATGACCATCGGGTTCTTGGTCACCTTCCTGACCAAGGCCCTTCTCCCCATTGCTCAGTTTGGCCGGGAAGCCAGCTCTAGGAAGAGTCTTGGTGGTTCCAAACTCCTTCCATTTAAGAATGATGGAGGCCACTGTGTTCTTGGGGACCTTCAATGCTGAAGAAGTGTTTTGGTACCCTTCCCCAGATCTGTGCCTCGACACAATCCTGTCTCGGAGCTCTACGGACAATTCCTTCAACCTCATGGCTTGGTTTTAGCTCTGACATGCACTGTCAACTGTGGGACCTTATATAGACAGGTGGGTGCCTTTCCAAATCACGTCCAATCAATTGAATTTACCACAGGTGGACTCCAATCAAGTTGTAGAAACATCTCAAGGATGATCAATGGAAACAGGATGCACCTGAGCTCAATTTCGAGTCTCATAGCAAAGGGTCTGAATACTGTAAATAAGGTATTTCTGTTTTTTAGTTTTAATACATTTGCAAAGATTTCTAAAAACCAGTTTTTGCATTGTCATTATGGGGTATTGTGTGTAGATTGCTGAGGATTTTTAAAATCCATTTTAGATTAAGGCTGTAACGTAACAAAATGTGGAAAAAGTCAAGGGGTCATAATACTTTCCGAAGGCACTGTGCACTGTACTCCATGATTGTAGCTGGTTTACTAACAATTTAGTTCTAGTAGCTAGTTTGACTATGACGTTCGCTAATATGGTGACAATGATGTAGGCTGTGTGAAGCAGTTAGCGGTTATGATATGCAGGTTTGGCTTGGAAAGTTTTTTTTTACCTGGTCACAGACAGCTGATGTGTTGTGCACTGAAGTCCACAAGCGAAGTGAAAACGTGAGAGGAGTAGATGCAAGAAGGAATTATACAAGCAAAATGATCATGCTGTTTGTATGTGGCTATGAAAGTGAACTGTTTGCGTGTGATCAGGGGTGTATTCATTCTGACGATTCTGTTGAAAATAATTTCTTAAATGGAAGCAATCGGAACGAAATGGGGATAAACATACCAGAATTTGTCCAATAGAAACTCTAGTTTGTAACTGTTGGACTAATGACTACACCCTAGATTAGCTAGATGCAGGCAAGAGTGTGCAAGGCGGTATTGAATGTGTCACTGTCTGTCACCTTGATTACTTACAATTTTCTCTCAACCTGTGCACCTACGTTATAAACTTTCATTCATAGGCTAGGTTGGGTAAAGGGAAAACTTGAGTATCATGTAGTAGCCTAAACCTATCAATGTTACATTGAGCTGGGTGAATGGAATATGAATGACAGTCATCTAATATGCTGTAATAGAAATAAGGCCATGCTCATTAAAAAAAGATTTGTCCTCCCTCATCTTAAACCTCACGACCACCACTGCTGGCTATGCTATAAGACATGTAATACATGTGAGGCTAATGCAATAAGCCATGTAATAGAGGAGCAGTCCCTCCTCGGTGATAGGCCTACACTACAGTAACAGTATAGTCTCTGAGGCAGCTGTATATTCCCCCCCAGAAGGGCCGTTCCCTAATGCTGATTAGCACCCCATTAAGAAAGCCCGGGCAGTTTACAGCCTGTTGACAGTGTTTCCATTAACCGTATTGTGCATATCCCAGTTATCACACAGCTAAGCACTTTTCTCTGTTGAAACATTAAAAGCCAGAGACGGTAGTGCGGTATAATCTCTCTCTCTCTCTCTCTCTCTCTCTCTCTCAGCAGTGACTAGCAAAAAGGGGCTGTTGCTGCTTACATATACGTACATTTCTCCTCCACCATTGCTTAGTCACTGTTCTTTCCCTTTTCTATTTCTCCTCTCTTAATCCCATTTACAGTCTCCATTCGCTGTAATCCTTGAAATGGGCTCCCTACGCGTGGTAGAAAAAACACAACCCTCCAAATCATCTGAGAGCTGCTCCAATTAAACCCTAGCTACACGGCAGGCTCCTAATTCTTCCTAATCAAACTCAAACTAGTAGCTTCTAAACTCAACGTGGGAAATATATCGATTGAACACTGTCAGTGTGCTATTCTGGACTCCAGTATCTTCTACAATTTATAGATAGATATTTAAAAAAAATACTAATAGAAAAGCAACCATCTAAAAAACAACAACATATGATATCATAGCTGACATGGAAATATCCCTTGATGACAGAGAAGGATTCAAGCCACTTTCTGCAACAAAGACCGGTAGACTGAGGCAACAGAAAGTTCTCACATATAGGCTGTTACCAATAACAAAGCATGCAGGGAACCAATTTGATCTTGATGTTTTACATGCAAAGTGTTCTGTAGCTTATCACTCTTGTTTGGCATGAGAAGAGAAGACAGGGAGGAGGGCCTTATGCTACTCGTCTGTGGGCTGTACAGTGGCCTCTGGTTACACAGTGAGTAATGGGCCACTTTGGTTTCTGTGGCCGTGGAGGGGACTCGGTAATGGGCTGCTGGTGACAGATGCACACAGTGTCACTTCCTGTCTTGCTGAGGCCCTGATCCTATTTTGCCGTCCCCACCACTGAGTGCCAGGACCACTGCCATGCTTCCTGCCGGGCTAATGGCTCCTCGGTCACTCATCCCACAATTAATTACTGGGCCATCACTCGTTAATAAAGGGCCGTCCCACTGAGACACAGCGCCAAGGGGAACAGAGGGTTGTTTTGGAGAGCCCAGCAGAGCACTGTTTGATCTCAGGGGCCCTCTGGGACAGGCCAATATGAAAATGTGTCTTTGAGCTCTCACTAAATATTAGGAGTCCCAGTGAGACGCTCCCCCTGAGCTGGCGAGGAGCTCCCTTTAAGGTTAAAGATCTGCATGGTGTAATTAATTTTAGTGTAATGATTAATGTGGGGGAAAATGTGGGACGGAGCAGGCAGCACAGTATCTATCTGCCAGCCTGTCTGTCTGTTGGGCTCTGTGACTGGCTGGCTGGCGGGGCCAGAAGATTATCTTCAGATGGAAAATCGATTCCTACTCTGATCCTCTCAATTGAGGAGCTGAGGCTGAGAATAAAAGAGCATCCTTGGTCGTGAACAACTCTGTTATCTCTCGGTTTAACAAACCAATTAATGTAGTAAAAAAGCAACCTTTCTCATCACAAAGCCTGTTTCCAAACTCTGTATGCAAGATTTGGACTCAACCCTTACATTTGCAGCACAGCAACGTCTTAAACCCATATCAGGTTTCACTCATTCAAAACATTCCCCTCTCAGAAACCAAACAGTTTACGGCTGTTCGTCCCCACAGGGATGACTTTTCCCACCCTAATGAACCTGGTGAAGGACCAGTAATGAGCAACCATATATCCAATGTAAATAGTAGTCATCATCACATCACTGAATACACTGACTAATGACGCTACCCTATCTAAATGACAACACATGACTCAGGGCAGGAACATTTTACATTTGCTTATAGATACATACAGAATGAAACTTTTCTTCAGGGGGGAAAGGGGTTTGTTTTTTATTTCTCATTTCCTGTGAGCTATGCATCCTTGTGGAGGACAGTGAGTTTGGAAGGAGCTCAGTTCTGATCCAGTCCTATCTCTCTCTGCACACTCCTGGGCTGAAGTAGGCCACTGTGCTGTGGATTATACAGTAGGATCTGGCTGGCTGGCGTGTCCTTGGAGAGGCATGGGGGAGAAACCTGTTCAGAGCAGAGCAACACATCTCCTCCCCCCAGCCCATAGCCCTGTCTCTCTCTCTCTCTCTCTCTCTGTTTTTCTGTTTGTCTGTTTGGAGTGCCCCCGCTGTTTCTCTGAAGCACCTCTCCAACCCAGGGCCAACACAGCCCTGGTAGCACACTGGAGAACAGGGCTGCAGATGAGACATGCTCCACTGACACAATCACACACATACACACACAGACAGACACGCATATGCACACAGAGAGATACACACACTAGAGGGCTGCATTCCTGCGGGACCTGCGTGTCCAGACAGAGTTCATTGCTCCGCGGTCGTCATTTTTCGACCTGCGGTCAAACAAACAACTTTGGGATTAAAATATTTTTGTTGTCCCACAGATTATTTGGGAATGGTCGTCTTTCTGCTTTGTATACGTTAGCCTAGGCCAGGGATGGGCAACACTTTTGCCCCAGCTCCAGCTAACACACCTGACTCCAATAATCAACTAATCATGATCTTCACATTAGAATGTAATGTTAGTTTAATCAGCTGTATTTGCTAGGGATGGGGAAAAAGTGGGACACCACTATGGTCCCCGAGGACTGGAGTTGCCCATCCCTGGCCTACCTATTGTATTAAAAGGCGACAGGTAGCTTAGTGGTTAAGAGCGTTGTGCCAGTAACCGAAAGGTCGCTGGTTCTAATCCCTGAGCAGACTAGGTGAAAAATCTGTCGATGTGCCCTTGAGCAAGGCACTTAACCCTAATTGCTCCTGTAAGTCGCTCTGGATAAGAGCGTCTGCTAAATGACAAAAATGTAAATGTAAAAGCACATCTTTGTTGCATTATTCACACACTCAGAATTCACTGCTTCAAGTTCAGTAGCCTACCTCTCCTCTCCTAGCGCGGTGTGCGAGACCAAGTGCGCCTAGTATATGTGTAGTCTACAGGTTCAGTAGCCCTACGTGTGAGATCAGGTGCGTGTGTGGTCTCAATTAAATAGAGTAGGCTATAGTCTATGCATGGGCGGAGAAGAACGGGGCAGTTATCTATCCAAGGAAATGTACTTCACAAATATGATTAGACTATAGTTTACTATATTGTCTAGAAATAAATATTGGTCACCCATATTTGTCTCCGTCTGAAAATCGTCCCACCCCTAAAAGGTAGGCTATAAAAACGTAGCTTAAGAGAAAGTGCAAGTCTCTCCAACTCTGCTCTCTTCAATCAAAGTCTAGCCTATTGGCTGATATAGCCCAGTAATACAGATAGCCTATATAATGGGCCATGTGAGAATCTCTGGTAATTTAACATATTTCTTAGGTTATTTTTGCGCATTTTGATATTGCCTATAGGCTGCAAAATTGCTGCAACCATGGCTGGCAAGTAAGCTGCGTCACATATGCCTAAAATAACATTGGATATACAGTGGGGGAAAAAAGTATTTAGTCAGCCACCAATTGTGCAAGTTCTCCCACTTAACAAGATGAGAGAGGCCTGTAATTTTCATCATAGGTACACGTCAACTATGACAGACAAATTGAGATTTTTTTCCCCTGAAAATCACATTGTAGGATTTTTAATGAATTTATTTGCAAATTATGGTGGAAAATAAGTATTTGGTCACCTACAAACAAGCAAGATTTCTGGCTCTCACAGACCTGTAACTGCTTCTTTAAGAGGCTCCTCTGTCTTCCACTCGTTACCTGTATTAATGGCACCTGTTTGAACTTGTTATCAGTATAAAAGACACCTGTCCACAACCTCAAACAGTCACACTCCAAACTCCACTATGGCCAAGACCAAAGAGCTGTCAAAGGACACCAGAAACAAAAATGTAGACCTGCACCAGGCTGGGAAGACTGAATCTGCAATAGGTAAGCAGCTTGGTTTGAAGAAATCAACTGTGGGAGCTATTATTAGGAAATGGAAGACATACAAGACCACTGATAATCTCCCTCGATCTGGGCCTCCACGCAAGATCTCACCCCGTGGGGTCAAAATGATCACAAGAACGGTGAGCAAAAATCCCAGAACCACACGGGGGGACCTAGTGAATGACCTGCAGAGAGCTGGGACCAAAGTAACAAAGCCTACCATCAGTAACACACTACGCCGCCAGGGACTCAAATCCTGCAGTGCCAGACGTGTCCCCCTGCTTAAGCCAGTACATGTCCAGGCCCGTCTGAAGTTTGCTAGAGTGCATTTGGATGATCCAGAAGAGGATTGGGAGAATGTCATATGGTCAGATGAAACCAAAATAGAACTTTTTGGTAAAAACTCAACTCGTCGTGTTTGGAGGACAAAGAATGCTGAGTTGCATCCAAAGAACACCATACCTACTGTGAAGCATGGGGGTGGAAACATCATGCTTTGGGGCTGTTTTTCTGCAAAGGGACCAGGACAACTGATCCGTGTAAAGGAAAGAATGAATGGGGCCATGTATCGTGAGATTTTGAGTGAAAACCTCCTTCCATCAGCAAGGGCATTGAAGATGAAACGTGGCTGGGTCTTTCAGCATGACAATGATCCCAAACACACCGCCCGGGCAACGAAGGAGTGGCTTCGTAAGAAGCATTTCAAGGTCCTGGAGTGGCCTAGCCAGTCTCCAGATCTCAACCCCATAGAAAATCTTTGGAGGGAGTTGAAAGTCTGTGTTGCCCAGCGACAGCCCCAAAACATCACTGCTCTAGAGGAGATCTGCATGGAGGAATGGGCCAAAATACCAGCAACAGTGTGTGAAAACCTTGTGAAGACTTACAGAAAACGTTTGACCTGTGTCATTGCCAAAAAAGGGTATATAACAAAGTATTGAGAAACTTTTGTTATTGACCAAATACTTATTTTCCACCATAATTTGCAAATAAATTCATTAAAAATCCTACAATGTGATTTTCTGGATTTGTCTGTCATAGTTGATGTGTACCTATGATGAAAATTACAGGCCTCTCTCGTCTTTTTAAGTGGGAGAACTTGCACAATTGGTGGCTGACTAAATACTTTTTTCCCCCACTGTATACCGTGGGTAAATAATGTGGAACTGCGGTTGGGTTCGGAACCAGTTCTTGCATTAGCGAGTGGGAGTCAGACAGAAAGCCAGCGGGTGTGGGCAGGTGTGGTATGAAAAGCCGCGGGTGGGAGTGGGATGAATAAATCAGTCCCACGCAGACCTCTAACACATACACATATGCACTCTAACACATACACATATGAGACAGAGATAGACACAGACACACGCACACAGATCCACACACTCACAATCTGAAGCTTAAAACTTGGACAACTGACATTGACCACTGGACAGAAATACTATCAGTTGAATAATAGACCACTGTGCTAAGTACAAAAAACGCACTCTGGCAGCTGGCCCACGTCAAAATGGATTTTTCCCCTCGGCTTTACTTTACAGCAAATTATAGTGAACTTTCTTAAATCACAACATACCAGTCCAAGCCTACTTCTAAAATCCTCCTATGATATGTGTGCTCGTTTGTGAATCACCCTCTCTTTCTCTGTGGGTGTGAAGGAAGAGGAGACAATACTGAACTGCTTCTCCACCATATTCCCCCTCCAGTATCAACAGTGTATGAGTCACTCCTTTTCGCTGAGTAATTCCTTTTTTTTCTAGGGAGATAAGGAGATTGTCAATCGTGGTGCTGGGGGCAAGGAGGCTGGGGGAGGCAGTGACGGGCGGGCTGGCACATCCCTGCCGCCCCGCTGCTGGCTGCCTCTGTCTGATAAGCCTAGATAAGGCATCACTTTGATGTTCAGTTAAGTGTAAAATTTAAATGTGCCAAAAGTCGAAGGGTGCGTGTTTCCACCCCCCTGTTACAAAGGGACGCTGCTCCTCTTTTCTCTTCATTTCCCTTCTCTCCCCTACCCCCAGTCACTCCTGATCCTTATTCTGAACTGAGATGGCTCTTCTTGTAAAGTAAGGTGGTTGTTAATTAAGGGATGTATTCTTATATGATGCTTGTATTAGTTTCATCTTCTGTCTCCAATTCATTACGATTCGTCCATTATGATTCTCCTGCTAAGAATACAGAATAATGAGGGTAATTTGCTTTATTCTGTTAGTTTCAAAGTTCATTGTTAATCTATCATCATTTTGTGTTATCAATCATCTTTGAACAGAACATGGAAGTTTACAAGCTGGTAGAATCTTGTGCGAGAAGACAACAACCTCAGATTTGGCCCTGTCTGCATCCCAGTCATATGAAGGTTGTTAAGGTTCTGTATGGCATCTCTTGCTGAAAAACAACCCCCGCAGTAAAACTACAGTGTTAAGTCTGAGCCTCAAAACCCTCCTTATATACTGCTGCCCTGGGATTCTCAGCTGGTCTGTGGCCCAGTCAAGTGTGTAATCAATGTGTTCTGAGACACAGAGAAAGAGAGAGAGGGGGTAAGGCTTGATGCAAAGCCATTATGAGATCCAGCCTTTTGTGAGCGCAATTACTCTGGTGTCACTCTCTGTCACAGTAAACCATCATTTGTTTGATGGTTTGACACTCTCAGGGGAATGAACAGAGGCATATAAACAATGTAGGTTTTTATATATAACATCAAATAAATATACATTGTACCAAATATTATGAGGTACAATGGAGATTAAATTGTTTTATTGTTATACCACACCATAGCACATTAGCTTATTGTTAACCAAGAAGCTAGTGACCTTTTTGGTCAGTTCGCTAGTCAGCTCATGCTCTTCTTTCCTGCAATTTTTTTTGGGGAAACTACAACCCATCTTAAAGTGCCTGCATATAAACGAAGGAAATTCCATTTGCTTTTGAAAAGATGGGCGAACAAAACTTCTATGGTTCAATATGACAAAGAATGCCAAGTTGACGACTGAATGGGACTTTAAGACCACTCCAAGAAGCTAGTTCCCAAACAGTGCCGACAATGTGTCCCGGCAGTAGTGAATGCTCCGATTGTGTGGATCACACACACAACATTGGGACCAGTGTGTTAGATTATTGGGTCAGCCAGACTTAGGTTCACAGGACCATGACCAGGTTGGATTCTCCACGGGATGTAAAGGACTGCAGCGCTGAGGTCATATGAATAATAAAAGCAGACAGGCAGCTCCACGGACAGCCTTCCTGTCACCCCGGGGGCCTCATCCTGTGTTCAGTCTGCTGTGAGATGGCCATTCATTAGTGTCTGTGTGGGCAGTATAGTCTCTTACCTCCACGCTGCTGACGCGTCCCTCCTGGAAGGAACACTCGGCCAGGTTGTTGGTGCAGATGTGGCGGTATTTACACCAGTTGCAGGGGAAGGGGCTGCTCACACAGGAGGTGCACCTGGGGAGAGAAGGGGGAGAGGGCGAGCTCTCAGATTAAACAGCCTGACTTTGACTAAAGAGATCTACTGTCTGTGTGGATGAGAAGGGATGCCTACAGATCTCCTGGTCAATATGTCTTCACCCTCTCTAGTAAACCTGCAGGGCCCGTGGGCTAAGCTAGCATCATCTTCTAGCTGCCTTTCAATTAGAAATTAGAAATTAATTACAGCCTAAAAAGCTGTTTCAGCCGCAATCAAAATTATGATTCCAATTAAATAATGTATCTAAGGACTATGAAATCCCTGTGGACCACTGACAGTCTAACCATCAACGATAGGCAGCACAGGTAAACGTCAGACTCTCAACGCATTGTAGGAGGACAGAATAAAAACCCAAGTGGTTTTCCTTCCATCCTCGTTCCACTCTCACTCTGAGCCGGTCCGCGTTCCCCTCCACCCCTCCTCCACACTGAAGCCTATTGCATTCTGAGCACAAAAAGGTCTGCATGAGGACAGGAACATACACTTTGTCCCATACTAATCATAGCCTTCCTCTGGAGGCACGGTTCAAATCCCCTTTGGAGGGTACTCAGCAGTCTGCTCACACTGACTCCTAAGCTACACTGCACTGTATAATCTCCAGGCTGACTGCTGCCTCCCTGTTGGTGTGGGGGACATCGGAAAACATTTTGCAGGCAAGCCACATTTCATACATACACCTGGAAATAATACCAAAACATTTTCAATATGGCGGGCTGGCTACACGTCGACCATGTTAATAGCATTTGAGTCAGTGTATTCATAGAGATTTACAATGCCTGCTCCAGACATATAGTATACCTCAGCAGCCCTAACTCTTGTAAAGGGAATGAAAATGCCTGCTTTAATATGAGAGCAATGAATGCCACTGGCTGTAGGCTGGTGCAGTGCTGCCTTCCACTGCAGAGGGAGAGGATCTGCTGTAAATACTGTGTGCAGATCAGCATGTCTTGACTGAAATATGCAATATGCTGCGTCAGGGGTATAAAATCCATCAATTCACTTTGGTCTAATTTCAGTGAAGCCTGAGAAACACAGCACAGCCAAAACTTGACACACTGATGAAGGGAGTTTCCTTCCTAACATCATTGCTTGGAAGTGGAGTCAGTAGCCATTTGGACTGGTGTATCCGGAAACTGGTCAAATCAAATCAAATTGTATTAATCACATGCTTCTTAAACAACAGGTGTAGACTAACAGTGAAATGCTTAAGGGCCCTTCCCAACAATGTAGAGAGAAAGAAAATAGAGAAATAATAGAAAAGTAATAACACTTAATAATACAAGTAATAATAAATACACAATGAGTAACGATAACTTGGCTATATATAAGGGATACCAGTACCGAGTCGATGTGCAGAGGTACGAGATAATTGAGGTAGATATGTACATATAACTAGGAATATAGTGCCTAGGCAACAGGATAGATAATAAACAGTAGCAGCAGTCTATGTGATCAGTCAAAAAAGTTAGTGCAAAAAGGGTCAATGCAGATAGTCCGGGTAGCTATTTGGTTAACAATTTAACTAACTATTTAGCAGACTTATGGCTTGGGGGTAGAAGCTGTTCAGGGTCCTGTTGGTTCCAGACTTGGTGCATAGGTACCGCTTGCCGTGCGGGCCTTCCTCTGACACCGCCTGGTATAGAGGTCTTGGATGGCAGGGAGCTCGGCCCCAGTGATATACTGGGCTGTATGCACTACCCTCTGTAGCGCCTTGCGGTCAGATGTCAAGCAGTTGCCATGCCAAGCGGTGATGTAGCCAGTGAAGATGCTCTCAATGGTGCAGCTGTAGAACTTTTGGAGGATCTGAGGGCCTGTCTTGCCCTCTTCACGACTGTGTTGGTGTGTGTGGACCATGATAGATCCTTAGTGATGTGGACACCGAGGAACTTGAAGCTCTCGAACTGCTCCACTACAGCCCCGTTGCTGTGAATGGGGGCATGCTCGGCTGTCGTGTCGTCAGCAAACTTAATGATGGTGTTGGCGTTGTGTGCGGCCACGCAGTCATGGGTGAACAGGGAGTACAGGAGGGGACTAAGCACGCACCCCTGAGGGGCCCCCGTGTTGAGGGTCAGCGTGGCGGATGTGTTGTTGCTACCCTCACCACCTGAGGGCGGCCCGCCAGGAAGTCCAGGATCCAGTTGCAGAGAGGGGTGTTCAGTCCCAGGGTCCTTAGCTTAGTGATGAGCTTGGGGGGCACTATGGTGTTGAACGCTGAGCTGTAGTCAATGAACAGCTTTCTCACATAGGTGTTCCTCTTGTCCACATAGGTGTTAACATTGGCTAGTTGTGGCGTGTTTCTGAGTGCCAAAATGTGTAGGTCTGACTGGGTTTATACCAAATATACTGTACATGGGCGTGCATGATATAGCCCCATCCTATATCTCTGATCTTTTATCTCCCTACGAGCCAGGACGTAGCCTGAGATTCTCTGGCAGAGCACTGTTGACCATTCCAAAGTCTAGGTTGAAAACTAAAGGAGAGCAGGCAATTGCCATTATGGCCCCTAGACTTTGGAATGGTCTGCCAGAGGAGATCAGGCATGCAGATTCAGCGCCTCTTTTAAATCCCTGCTGAAGACACACTTTTATAAAAATGCTTGATTTCACTGTATGATTTTAATTAGCTATCTTGTTTCTTTCTCCTTCATCCTGACTATGTTTCTTGGTTTGAACTTGTAATTTATTTTACTTGTATTGAAAAGTGCTATACAGATAAAGTTGTATTATTATTATTTGAATGCCTGGGGAGAATATGATTGACAGGTAAATAATGGAGATAGGAAGGGGAGAACTGAGAGGTGTTGCTGGGGAGACAAGAGAGAGAGCCTTAAAAGGTATCCCAGAGATGTAATAATTTCTTACCTTCCAGTCTTACAATAAACAGCTTTTGTACTTAAATGCCTAAAATGCCAGGGGGAGATTTGGTGAAAGTATATAATCAGTCAGAGCTTCAGAGCTAGCTACATTCCCATTCATAGGTGGTCATTATCCCAGAGGATGCAAGAAGGGAAGGAGCTCTTACGGCAGGGTGGCAAAGAAATTGTGGGAGAAGAAAATGGGAGCCAACGTGGCAGTGCTGGGGTGAGTGAGCGCTGTCCACCAGCAACACCAGAGGGGGAAACAATTCAAGGGCTAAATGTTCCCACAGGGTTTTTGTGAAAACAGGAAATCTGGCTTGGCTTCAGGCAGACTGCTCTGGCAAGGTAGGCCTCTGCCGAGGTTGCCATGGCAACTGGCGAGCCCTGCATGGATTATGTTACCCTGCTTCCTTACACTAGAGAATTGATCGTTGTGTATGCATTCTGCCAGCCGACAAGGCAATTTTATTCTCTGACATAAAAACGCATTCATTTAATAATAATAATAATAATAATAATAATAAGTAGAGCGCTTTTCTTTTACAGACATAAATCACAAAGCTCTTTACATTGAGAGCAACCATTAAAATAAACATTAAAAGGGCTCTACAAATAAAAGGGCTAAAAAACATTAAGCGAGAAATTAAAAGATAGCTAGCGGTCTAGTACTATAGAAGACACACAAAAAAAGTAAAGGAGGCAACAAGGACAAAACAATAGAACTCGAAACTAACGTATAAGACCAACAACAGACCCCCCAACAGAGATCACATTAAGCGAAGGTCAGTTTGAATCTCAAACTTAAAGGCAGTGGTGGTCTGGGGCATGCGGAGGGTGGGGGGGAGCTTGTTCCATGCGGAGGGTGGGGGGGAGCTCGTGGGGCCGGCAGGTAGCTTAGTGGTTAAGAGCGTTGTGCCAGTAACCGAAAGGTCGCTGGTTCTAATCCCCGAGCCGACTAGGTGAAAAATCTGTCGATGTGCCCTTGAGCAAGGCACTTAATCCTAATTGCTCCTGTAAGTCGCTCTGGATAAGAGTGTCTGCTAAATGACTAAAATGTAAATGTAAATGTTCCAGAGTCGGGGGCTGAGACAACAGAATGCTCGGTCACACATTGTTTTTAGGTGTGTCTTTGCACGGAGTCTTTGATCATTTGACCGGAGTGAACGTGAAGACTGTTTAGGGCTGAGAAGTTCACTGAGGTTTTGGGGACCAGAGTCATTTTTGAAGACTAACAGGAGGATTTTGAAGTTGATTCTGAACTGGATGGGTAGCCAGTGCAGAGAGGCTAGAATTTTTTTCAGATCAGGTTTGGAGAGAAAAGGACAGAGCCAGGTGATGTTTCTCAGGTGAAATCATTATTTTTTGCAGACGTATTTTATGGGGTCGGAGAAAGTGAGGGGTCCAGTAACACTCCAAGGTTGGAGACAGAGGAGGACAGTTGGCTGGATGGGTGGTCCTCTGTAGCTCAATTGGTAGAGCATGGCGCTTGTAACGCCAGGGTAGTGGGTTCGATCCCCGGGACCACCCATACGTAAAGATGTATGCACACATGACTGTAAGTCGCTTTGGATAAAAGCGTCTGCTAAATGGCATATTATTATTTTTACATTTTAGTCATTTAGCAGACGCTCTTATCCAGAGCGACTTACAGTTAGTGAATATATATTATTTTTTTATACTGGCCCCCCGTGGGAATCGAACCCACAACCCTGGCGTTGCAAATGCCATGCTCTATCAACTGAGCTACATCCCTGCCGGCCATTCCCTCCCCTACCCTGGACCAATTGTGCGCCGCCCATGAGTCTCCCGGTCGCGGCCGGCTGCGACAGAGCCTGGATTCAAACCAGGATCTCTAGTGGCACAGTTAGCACTGCAATGCAGTGCCTTAGACCACTGCGCCACTCAGGAGTATATTATTATGGAGTATATTATTATGGAGTGGCCACCAAGGTGATGGGATTGGTTTTGGTGTGATGGTGTGATGGGGAGTGCCGATGAGGATTGCTTGTGTTTTAGTATTGTGAGTTGTAGGAGGTTGTTTGACATCCAGGCTTTGATGTCATCCAGACTGTTGGTGAGGGTGTTTATGAAAGAGAGGGAGTCTGGGATTGTTTTTATGTAGATCTGTGTGTCGTCAGCGTAGCAGTGGAATTGGATGGTGCGTTTCCTGATTAGGAGACTAAGGGGGAGCATGTAGATGATTAATAGAATGGGGCATAAGACGGAGCCTTGAGTGACACCACAGGTAATCGTGGTGGGTTCTGACTTGGCATTTCCTTAGCCGCAAACAAATTATTTTAAACATGTTTGGATGTGATGAAGACTGAGTTTGCCAGACCACCGCTTTTTCTATGTTAACGTGATGGTGGTCCTCTGTAGCTCAGCTGGTAGAGCACGGCGCTTGTAACGCCAAGGTAGTGGGTTCGATCCCCGGGAACACTCATACACAAAAACAAAACAAAAATATGTATGCACGCATGACTGTAAGTCGCTTTGGATAAAAGCGTCTGCTAAATGGCATATTATATTATTATTATTTATTATATTATAATCTTAAACAGTGAGGCATCATGTAAATTAAAAAACAATGGCAATATACACAATATTCTGTACACTCCTCCATGTCGAAAAAAATAACACTGACACCCACACCATCGACCCAGTGCTAACCGAGAGTCTGGTGCAGCTGAAGTGCAAATGCGCACATATGCCAGTCAAACGATGCTGCTCAACAAACGAAGCAGAAGAAAGACGAGACCTCGGGGCATGGAGCTCAGCACTTCACAGAAGCTGCAGCCAGCGAGAGGCTCTGAGCGAGGGGCTCCGACTGATCCTAAGAGAGATGCACAGTCCCATTGTTCTGCCTCAGCACAGCTGTGGTCTGGGCGCCTGCCTGCCTGGCCCTGCCCTGTGTGAGGCTGCTGCTGCTGCTGTTCCAGACCAGGACCATCTCAAATCATATTAGCCAGCAGCATCTGGCCAGCCTGTCCAGGACGTTATGTGGTCATGTGTCCTGTGGTCGTATGATGGATAACAGGGACAGGGAAAATGGAAAAGGACGTAGCAGTGGCACATCACTCTTTGTGTACGACATGATTGCCAGTTCTCATTGGTTCTGTCATTGTATTTATGTGTCCTTCCTTGTATTTTTGCTTTCCAACATGAGTTTCTGAAAGTCCTTGACGTCAGTGACGTTCAGGTCGGAAAGTCAGGGCTCTAGAAAGATGCCAAAGTTTTCGACTTGGAATTCCGAGTTGGATGACCGTTCAAAGCAATTTTTCCCAGTCGGATCTTGTTTTTTTCCTAGTTCCCAGTTGTCTTGAACACACTGAAGTCAGAGATGTACGAGTTCCCAGTTCCCAGTTGTTTTGACCACGGCATTAGTCTCAGCGGAGGGAGGGCGAGAGCTGCTCTCTCCTTAATTTCCTCCGGTGAGACTGACCAGAGAGAGGGGACACCATCGTCCACCTGATGGTGAAACTCGAGGCGTACCGCATCCGCATCTGCCTCAAGCACAAATTCATGTTGTTCCTATGTCCAGAGAAAGTTAAATATTCCTTGATATTAAAATAAAAAAAAGGGAAATACCTAGTCAGTTGTACAACTGAAATGTGTCTTCCGCATTTAACCCAACCCCTCTGAATCAGACAGGTTTGGGGGCTGCCTTAATCAACATCCACAGCACCCAGGGAACAGTGGGTTAACTGCCTTGCTCAGGGGCAGAAGGACAGTTTTTTACCTTGTCAGCTCAGGGATTCGATTCAGCAA
The DNA here is from genome assembly GCF_020615455.1 of Coregonus clupeaformis. Lineage (NCBI taxonomy): Eukaryota > Metazoa > Chordata > Actinopteri > Salmoniformes > Salmonidae > Coregonus > Coregonus clupeaformis. The sequence continues at coordinate 28,404,683 of NC_059215.1, forward strand.
CCTTTCGGTTACCAGCCCAATGATCCTACCCGCCAGGCTACCTGCCGCCATGACGAGCTGCTAATAATAATAAGAATGCAGGGCTACTCATTCATTGCAGCTGCAGCGCAAATGGCAGCAGGGAGAAGGTGTTTTATGTTTTGGAATAGTGTTGAATAAAAAGTGTTGACAGTGCTGAATAAAAAATGTAACATGAACTCACTGATAAAAATAGCAGCTCTTAGCTGTATTCTTTGACAGTCTCTCTGGTCATGGTTTTAAAAGTTATGAAATCTCACGTAGGCTAGTATCAAACTTCTAGGCACAGTGATTTGAGCTATCCAATTGGCCAGTGCAGTAGGCACACTCGATTTAGCCACATATCTCCTGGTCCGCTGGGTAGGCGGAGTTTGGCTTTTCAGACAAATGAAATGGCTAAAAATGGGAACACTTTGCCTACCCGGTACACAGGGCTTCTGAATCAAGTGTACCTACCACCAACAGCCTTTATCATTGGTTTTCTACAGAAATGTTTGGTGATCGACTAGGAATGCGATCGACCAGTTGGTGACCACTGACCTACAGTATTTTTTACACCATTATAAAAACAACTTGACAAGGAGATAAACGAATGAATAAACAGGTCACCTGTTACTTGTCAAGGCAGTTTCTCAGCCTGACGTGGCTACACAGTCCTGTAGAAATCATAAAATAACTTCAAGTGACGGACTGACTCAATCAATATGTTACTTCAATGAAAGCTACTCTGTCTTTCCTCTCCTCAGAGAGAGAGATGAAAGATCATAATAGACAGATACTTACGACTGGAGCACGCTGCAGTTGTAGAAGACGAAGTCAGTGGTGATGAACTTGTGCCCTGTCTCCTTGGACTTCAGGAAGAACTTGACCACTCGCTTGTCACCTGAAATGACAGAAGAACCACAGTAAGCCAAACAGCCTAGAAGCTCCCAAACAATTATCCGTCCATCCGAGGTCCCATACCCCAGGAAAATAATCTTCTTTCTAAGCAAATTCAATAATGTAGATTTGATAAAAATGTCTGATTGCTCCTGCCTTTTATCTACCATTTCCATTACCAAGAGAAGTGCACTTACGGTCCAAAACAGGAACCCTACGAACAGATGTACTATTTCATTTGAAGTAAAGGCTGCATCTCAACTAGTCCAATTATACCTGTAGGCCTGACTTCAAGATAATTGGCTAAGCATTTCCAGTGGACTTTAAATAATTGCCATTAATGGAACAAAACACGAGCTACTGCACTTTTCAGGTTCCCATCAGTCCATCTAGTAAGAGCATTCAGTTGTTTTCCCACCAAAAATCGAAAACACATTAAGGCCCATGTCCACATGGCTCAGAAAAACTAAAACACTGTATACGTCAGACACATTACAGCAGTCTGCACAACAAGCAGATATGATACAACCCACTGAAGTGTATGAAAATATATAGATAATATCATACAAAAAAAGTATGGTTATAGTGATAAATATGATAATCAGAAAATAAAAACATTATTATTCAATGGACAACCTTTGAACGTGGTCCTCTGTATCTCAGTTGCTAGAGCATGGCGCTTGCAATGCCAGGTTAGTGGGTTCGATTCCCGGGACCACCCGTATGTAAAATGTATGGACGCATGACTGTAAGTCGCATTGGATAAAAGCATCTGCTAAATGGCATATATTCGTATTATTATTACTATAGATTTATAGTGGTATCTGATAGAAGCTTTACCGTATCCCTGTGTGAGGGAGGGGACATCTTTGAGGGAGGGGGACATACAGAGGATCTGCCCCTTGGCCAGCACCTCCCCTGGGCTCTCTGTCAATTCCTCAAACACACACGTCACCCCGGCTGACAGGCTGGGCACGTTGACCACTTTCACAGTCAGCTGGAGGGAGGAGAGGGGAGAGGGAGAGAGAGGGGGGAGGGGCGTGGGAGAGAGAGGGGGAGGGGCGTGGGAGGGAGAGAGAGAGGGAGTGAGAGAGGGAGGGAGAGAAGCATATTAGGTGACAGGTGGAGTTATCCCTGTGCGTATCCTTGCATCCCAGTGAAGGTTATACTAATACCAGAAATCTTTAATGACAGCTTAATAAGCCAACTTCATATTGGTAATGTTGTGATTAGCTAGCGTCGTGTTTTTCTCTGGTGTTAACAGTGTTTTTTTTTTGTGTTTTTTTTTACAACCTGTAATTACCTGAGTGGAAGTAGAGGTCACAGACATGTTGTTAGGTGTGACACTAATGTCCACACAGTGATCCAGCTCTGTGTTAAAATGCTGCGGCTCGGCCCACTTCTCACAGGCCTCCTGTCTGGAACACCTGGGAGGAAACACAATGAGGTTAGGGGTCAATAATGATCACAACATTACATGCTGTCCTACTACCAAAATGACACTCAGCTCAATACAGTACACAGCCTGCAGCCATATTACTGGGTAAAAATCCATCCACTCCATTGTCCAACAGAGCACTGGGAGTCTGGGACAAACTCTTAACTTCTGGAATAAGATTCAGTTGTAACAAATGACTGAGGTGGCTTAAGTGGGCAGGTCAGGTATGAGCAGAAGCACAGAAATTATACCAGTGTATGGTAGGGCTAAGATGGCGCCAACGGATGGCGCCTCGCTTCGAGCTCCTACAAAACATGTCAGATTTCTACTTTTTCTTCACACCTGCACTGTTGGAGCTCGGAGCTTAAGTATTTCACTGTACAGTGCCTTGCAAAAGTATTCATCCCCCTTGGCGTTTTTCCTATTTTGTTGCATTACAACCTGTAATTTAAATGGATTTTAATTTAGATTTCATGTAATGGACATACACAATCCAATTGAGAATCTGTGGTATGACTTAAAGATTTCTGTACACCAGCGGAACCCATCCAACTTGAAGGAGCTGGTGCAGTTTTGCCTTGAAGAATGGGCAAAAATCCCAATGGCTAGATGTGCCAAGTTTATAGAGACATACCCCAAGAGACTTGCAGCTGTAATTGCTGCAAAAGGTGGCTCTACAAAGTATTGACTTTGGGGGGGTGAATAGTTATGCACGCTCAAGTTTCCTGTTTTTTTGTCTTATTTCTTGCTTGTTTCACAATAAAAAATATGTTACATCTTCAAAGTGGTAGGCATGTTGTGTAAATCAAATAATACAACGCCCCCCAAAATCCATTTTAATTCCAGGTTGTAAGGCAACAAAATAGGAAAAATGCCAGGGGGGGTGAATACTTTCGCAAGCCTCTGTACTGCAACTACGTCTGTGACCCAGTGCATGTGTCTAAATCAAAATCTCATCTAATCTACTCTAATCATGAACACACATTTAGGAAAATACATGAAAACACCAAAAAATTACAAATGTTGAAATATTCTGAGCCAAGCACCACATCGCAATAAACTTCAAAATATGTTTTTGTCACCAATTACCCCATTGTCAGGTTAATGTTGCATAGCAGACACTTTTATACAGCTAATTGACCTAATTGACCTGGTCTTGATGATAGGAACCAATTGTTTTATAAATCCCTATTGAAGCCAGAACAATGACAATTCTACCAAATGTTTTTTGTGACAAAAATATGATCAGGTTTATGCGGCATATCACCATTCTCTCTCTCGCTGCAGTTTTATTTTAAGCCTGTTATTTTCCGCTGTGGAAGTGAATGTCCTATTTTTCTCCTTACAAATTCTAAGGAGCAGCTGGATATTAAAACATTTATAACAGCAGCACATTTGTTAGACGTGGCATTACTGTAAGTGCAGTTAAAAGTTTCACATGTTTAAGCTTGACAGCTGCACTGAAAGTGGCTGTGGATTATCTACAATAAAAACTCCTGCTTACTCACCAACCAGCACTGTCCTATTTACCATGTCCACTATGCCACTGGATTTTACAGCAGACGATTAGGGATCATCTCACATTAGGACAGACAGAGCAGAGCATGACAACACACAACACTATCTCACTACAATCTCCATGAACACCATGTCCAGAAACCATAAAATAAAATATTGTAATGTGATGACAATTAAATATAAAGAAAAATAAAAATGAAATGAATGAAAATATAAACTGTTCTGTTCCGCCAATAAAACTTGGAATGTGTCACATGCCCACTTATATTTCACAGGCTCATGAATGCGAGAAAGCAGAAGCAGTGAAGCACAAACTTGATTTGAAGGTTAGCATTCAATTTAAGCGCGTGATAATTCAGTCTCGATCGTCTCCGGAAGGAAATGTATTTTATTTTCCTTTAGAGCAGGGTTCTTCAATTCCGGTCCTGGAGGGCCGAAACACTTCTGTTTTTTATTTCTACCTGGTAGTTAATTGCACTCACCTGGTGTCCCAGGTCTGAATTAGCCCCTGATTAGAAGGAGAGGATGAAAAACAGAGGTGTTTCGGCCCTCCAGGACCGGAATTGAAGAACCCTGCTTTAGAGGAACATCTTCTTCAAGAATGAAGAAGCCGCTGCAGATCCAGGGCTGTTTTTCACCCAAGACGCAACACACCATAAATTATTTGTTTACTTCTAATTAAAGCCATATGTCTGGGGAAAGAATGGGGGTAGGCTTAATAAAACATGCAGGGCCTAGCACCAGACATGACTGCTCTCTGTACAGTAACTGGAACTGTGGTGCAGCCAACAACAATTCATATCACTGGGATTCTTCTGTTGCTTTGTCATTTCTTCTCATTCAGTTTCCAGGAATGAGATTTAATTCAATTACAGTGCAGCCCTCTTCCTAGTGGAATGGCAGATATGTGATTTATGGTGAAACGTTGTCCCCCTGGAGTGGAGGTCCCTTCAGCTTCTCTCTCTCTCTCTCTCTCTCTCTCTCTCTCTCTCTCTCTCTCTCTCTCTCTCTCTCTCTCTCTCTCTCTCTCTCTCTCTCTCTCTCTCTCTCTCTCTCTCTCTCTCTCTCTCTCTCTCTCTCTCTCTCTCTCTCTCTCTCTCTCTCTCTCTCTCTCTCTCTCTCTCTCTCTCTCTCTCTCTCTCTCTCTCTCTCTCTCTCTCTCTCTCTCTCTCTCTCTCTCTCTCTCTCTCTCTCTCTCTCTCTCAACTCTGCAATGATGCCATGAATAATCCAGGGGATCAGGGACGTGCATTAGTGACTATTCTTTGTGGGGACAAAATGGACTCAACACATCTTCAATTAGCAGGTGAGGAGTCCTCTGTAATATATGATCAAGTGAAATGGGGCTATAAACCGTCAGAGGAGAATGTAGTGAGGCACTAGAGGGACGTGGGTGAGAAACGGGAGATTGGGTGTTCACATTAACCCTAAGAGAAAGCCATGCGTTGAGCACATCGCTTAATTTAAACTTGAGAACAGCCCTTTTTAAGGAATAAGCCCAGGAAAGTGGAGTAACTGATTCAGTTCAAATTTGGTCATTTATTTTGGCAGATAGGCTCCCTCCCTACATGCCCAATTCACAATTTCAGGTTTCACGAATTCTATTACCCTGCCCTCACACAGTGTCCTCAAAGTCAAATGAATCCAAGGCCACATTCAAACCACATTATGATTAGACCTCTCTGTTCATTCTGACTCTAAAAGGCAAAGTTTCACCATGTTCAAATTTTAATTGGACGGAGGAGTTTAAAAAAGCCTTTCATAACACATGTAAATCATCTAATAATAATGTAATTACATCATTCAAATGGGAGTGTTGGGGTTAAATGGAAGCATTGCGACACAGAGACAGGATCAATTGAGCACATTAATTGATATGGGGAGGGTGGGGGCCGTAACGGCCACTAAGGGTCTGGGTTAATTATCTATTTGACTTTGATTAGTGAGAAAGACGACACAAGAGACAATTATGTCTGCTGAGGGGGCGAAACCATATTGAAAGGACAGTCACTTATCACTGGCTTTTTTTACTGTACTTTTTTCTGTAACCTTCAACCATGTTAATCTGAAACACCTTCTCTCAAAGACATCCGACAAAATGTGCAGTTCTGCAAAATGTTGGATAAAAGAAAGGCTATCGTCAAACAGTAAACATTGCAGATGTTCCATATTACATTAAAAGCATATGATGTTTTCATGTAATAGTAGTTGCTCTGAATGATCCTCTAATTATAATAATACGCTGACAATCCCAGTCTTATTTAAATCGACGCAGAGGTACCTTCACCATTCAGTGAGCACTTTACATTAATAACTGAACAGATACTGACATATGATGGTGTGCTGTCATTTCACGGTGTGCTTTCATCATTTATAGAACATTAATGAAGTCTCTTGAGTAGGGGAAGTTTCCACAAGATAAATGCCACATGAGACATCCTAACCAATGCCGCACTCAACAGATACAGTAGCAGAGAAATCACTAAATAAGCCTGATTTGAATCACACTGCAAATCCATCTTCTAGTTTCCTGTTGTTGCCATGGACACAGACCATTTCCCAGGGTGTATTTTGTTTTTTTTCTCCTCTACCCTGGCTCGACTAACATGATGGCTCGAGGCTAAAGAGCCCTGGAGGGATAGCAGACAAAGCAGAGACAACAAGTAAAAGAAAGGGACGCAGGTCAAAGCTAGTCTCCCAAACGAGAGTGTTTTTGGCAGGGGGTGTTTTTGAACAGCCATCTCCCATGGCAACCCATCTTCCCAAGGGAAGGGGAGCTCTGGCAACACAGTTTAAGAATTAAGATTTAACAACCCCAAAATGTCACTGCATTGTTTTCCGGAGCATCACTCAAATATGTGTCATAACAGTAACAAGACAAGCGATAAGTGCCTGGATAAATGTCTATATTACAGATCAGAGGAACACATGACAATCCCTACCACAGTTTTCATATGAAAACTCATAAATCATACCACCTTCAAAAGCTTCAGGCAGTGCATTCAAATTGATAGTGCCTTAAATGAGGTCTTGAGAGTTACGTCACATAGACGTGCCAAAATAAAGCTCTCTATCCGTGAAATGAGAGCAAGGGTTAAATGGGGCCATTACATACATCTGTGGTAAACACTGAAATATACAGCTGAAGTAGCTACCTCGTGAACAAAAAAGCAATATCCCACAAAGGACTCAAAATAAAAAACCTCAAGACCAAAAAATGACTGCTTTATAAAGTTCAGTATATTATTAGTTTCATTTTAGGACCTGTGACCGCATCCATTGGCCTAGAAAAAGTAATATCGAAGATATTGAAGAAACCACAATGAGTTTTAGTAGCCTGGTCAGAAATCCCCAAAATGTAAGACAATCTAAAATTGAGCACCAAGTAAAGTGTGTGCTGTCTGAAAACGTGGCTCATTGACTGGGCTTGAATAGAAGATGCCCATTGTGGTCCATGGAAGCGAGTCATCCCAGTAATTTGAGTTACCTCCTGCACATTAATGAGCAGTCTAAGGTTGCCTGGCCTGGCCTGTATCCTGCTAGGATGAACAAAGCCCTGCTCTCTGTTTCTCAAGGGCCCCAACACTGTGAGACAACACAACTCGGACTCCGCCGATCATGTGACCTGAGTGTGTCTGCTGTCCCACAGACTGAATGTGCCTGTCACCCATCTCAATCTGACCCAATCAACTTCCCTTTGTTTCTCTGTTTGAGCATCATTGGGGTTCAAGTAGACAGCCAGCCTGACAGACAGCACGTTGAAGCCACCTAAAGGAACAGAACACGAGTGGATGGGAATAGAAGAGGATTGTGTCACACTCTGGGATGACGCTTCACCAGACAGGTTGGACGTATGAATCAGGCACAATTTAGCCATTCAATCTATTCATCACTTTGCTTGATCTCACACTAATTGCACTGTGCAGTGGTTGTCACAAGGTCATGTAAAACATTTTGGGGATACTGCATTAATATGCATACAAATATCATTTTCAAACTAGTTTGTTAAAATCGATGCTAATTATTACATCATCAGTCCGAGATTCAAATTTTAACTAAAGATTGTTATCTTGATTAAGGTATGGATGGCAGGGAGAAATATAAAAGGACTGAATTAAACGTTTTTGTTATTTGAAATTCCACAATGGTCGTCATTGAGGTCTTGGGCTCAGAAAAAAATTATTTTCATCTACCTCTGTACATTATCTAGATATGCAACACAGTGAGAAATATTGAACTGCTGAAACCAGGCCTTACTGTGAGAAATGTAACTTAATGAAACAATTTCAGGACTTTCCGATAAAACCCATGACTTGCTATTTAAAAGACATGTGCTTAAATTTTCTGGACCCTTCATTGATATCCACTCTGCTTTTTTAGTGTTAGTTCGTTTTTCCGTTAATCATGGTCTATGTCAGTGAAACCCCCTCCATATTGTGGCCATTACACTCAATAAATTAAAGGGTGCACTATGCAGCAGCCACACATGCTTATCCTTTTGCAGGCATACCCTTCTCCCCGTAACTGAACACAGCACTCTCTCATGACGTTCCCAGTCAATTCATCTACAGCGGGACTGGAGGAAAAATTTGCCTGATGACAAGTGAGGGAGTGAGGGAGGAGTGGCAGAGGGCCAGCAATATCTAGACATTTCCTGAGCTCCTACCAGCTGCTGCCCAGGGGTCATCCCAGGGGTCAACAGGAAGGAGCACATCTGGAGCAGCTGTCACCTGTCACTTCCTGTGTGGAGCGGACCAGAGAGGGCCAGGTGGACTGAGTGACAGCAGGCAGCTTCCCACTAGTTGGGCTGAACCCCGGATCTCTTAGTGGTGCCATTAAAAGTCCATAATAAACTGGATGTATTGCTGCTAGACTGTTACTTTCCAACAGCATCTGGCCATCCTGATGTTTAACAGAGCCTCCATTATTCTCACTTTGATTGGTATCAAATGTCACCTTGGAAATCTGTGCAGCAGTACTGGAATCAATTAATGATGTTAAAGTTGGTATCAATTGTGGCAACTTGATCACACAAACCAACCAACCATTATTTTTGTTTTCCCAATACATTAATCTACCCACAGAGAAGCTAAGAATGTAAAGTGATCCACTTACTTGTTGTGAAGGACACACCATCCACAGTGGGGGTCTCCAGAGCCCAGACAGGTCTTGCAGGTGGTGTACTGGCCACAGCTCTCCACAGGTAGCCTGCTCACCTGCAGAACAGAACAGAACAGAGCTTCAGCTTAACATCTGATTCAACCCACACACACTCTCACAGGCTCACACTAGCACACTAGCACTGTGCTTTTCTCACTTACTCAGGCTTTTTCACACATACCGTTTTTCTTTTTATGCGAAGAGAGTGTCAAACAAATCTAAATCCAAGCCATAACCGTGAATTTGTCATGATAGTGTTAAGTTTACGTAAGATTTTCTGCTATGAAATGAAAAAGAGTGAAAATGTATCGCTCACAAATCTTCATGGGTTTTGGGGCACATCCGAGCTTCACAGACTAAACAATTCCCTGACACGAGGTCTGAATCAATTTATTAAACTGTGGCTTTCAACACGGACGTCTCGCATGCTGAAAATCTTTCTTTAGTGTAAGCGATAATGTGGATGCATCAGACCAAAAAACTGTAAGCACTACACTACACTACACTACACTACACTACACTACACTACACTACACTACACTACACTGTATTTGGTTCTGTGACACCAGCCAAGCCTCCAGCCTCTGCTGTGATAGAGTGGGTCAGTTCAACAGTGTTAGTAAACATTTCAAGCCTTTAAACGCTTGACGACTTATTCAACATACCACCCATGGCTAACTAAGAGTGACACAGTGCAGAGCCAGTGGAAAGAGTAATTTGCGGTTGTTCCCATGCTGTAAACATGCACAGTCTAATGGGTTGCCTTGAATGATTGATTTAAATATAAATACATTATATTTTAGTGATCATCCCCCTCCCTTTAGCATCAAGTGAGACCATCCTTTTACATTTCCAGATGTCACTGGGTGATATGCCACATACACTGCATGCACAATGCAGTTCTCTGCATGTCATTCATGTGCCCTGAAAGGACTTTGACAAAGACCTCCCTGCCACTTTCATCTCTCCTAAAGTGCTGAAATGCTTACGCTGAGGGTACCTAATCTCCTTTGATCGTCTTTAAAATATATATTCTGAAACAGAGAAAAACACAATCCTGCCCAAAAGGGATGTGGCATTGCCTTTCAAGTTGCTGAGCTCCTGGTTCCTAGTATTGCTGCAGTGGAGAGAGCTACTAGCATTAATGCTAAGCGTTAAGCCTGGCAGGCCCTGTGGAGCGCAGGCCTGCCTCTCTGCCTCTAGTGTCAGGGAGTCAGGCGGTGGGTGGGCGAGGTGTTATGCCAAGCTCTGTGCTTCCTGTCCCATGCTAATTTATGGTGCAAAGCGCCAGCATGTAAACACACCACCACCACACCACCGACACGTTTTATAATCCTCTGCCCTAAGTCTCCATTTATGACATTATGCTCGACTCGCAGCATCCCACAAGGACCTTGCAGACAGACAGCTCACAAAGGGATGATGGAATTAAACAAGTCCACTCTGAAGTGGAGGTTGCTTTGAGAGACAAAAATAAAACATTTTATTAAAGCTGCAATATGTAACTTTTTGGGGCGACCTGACCAAATTTACAAAGAAATGTGAGTTATAGATCTGTCGTTCTCATTGAAAGCAAGTCTAAGAAGCGGTAGATCAGTTCTATGTGCGCTATTTCTATGCTTCCTGTCCTTAAGTTTCGTTTTTTGTGTCTTTTACTTTCAGTTTTGTACACCAGCTACAAACAGCTGAAAATACAATATTTTTGCTTATGGAAAATATATTTCACAGCGGTTTAGATGGTACAATGATTCTCTACACTATACATGCTTGTTTTGTCACATAAACTTAAATTAGGCAAACTAGGAAATTAAATGGCGGAGCGATTTCTGCATAGTGCAGCTTTAAATCGATAATAAAAGCAGGCTGCCCACTGAGGACTTATCTTTTATCCTTTTTATGTATGATGGTGTTATATTATATATGCACAGTACTGTTAAAGTTAGTGCATGAAAATAGCATCATCAATTGCCACACATCAATCTGTGTTTAAAGTGGGCCAGTGTGAAAAGCAGAGTGCTATCCTCAGTGGAGTTCATCTTTGATCCACTGTATTTACCTCCCTGTGATAACCTACAACAAGAGGGTCATTATGGGGCTGAGGTGCACTCATGCCAACCTGTGCACCTGCCTCTAATGAAATATTCAAATCTCCCTGCTCTGCCGGTCAGTGTTGCCTATAAATTATTTACCTACCGCAATTCATTCACATTTCATAAAAACGTAAGCAGGAGGCAGGCTCTGAAGACGCATGTACTGTACAGTAGGCAAAAATCACAGTGCAGGAGTGGTTTTAGAGAAGATGAGAAAAAAGGTCTACTCTACATGCATTTCTTTAATCAGTTCCAGATAAACAGCTCTTAATACACATCCTGCATACAAAAACAAATCAATTGGGAATCATTTGACAAACGCTTAAGCATTGGAGTGCCTCACATTTAATCATTATGGGAAATATCAATATCTGGAGCAGACCAGTGTGGTTTTACTCCATCATGCATGAGGAAGCCCATTGTTTGAGTGAATGAGCTAGGCAGCACAGAGCAGTACCATTCTCCCTCTATCAGATTCATCTGTTAATTCTGGCCATAGGGGATCCTCCTCTCCTCTGTGATACCTTTCCTCGTGGCCACTCCACCCTACATGCTCCAGGAGGGGCTGCTCTATTCCTTTGATCATGCACCACTTCTCTCTAACATCAGTCTCTATCTAACAACTCTTCAACGACAACTCTGGATTCTAGCTGGGAGTTTAGAGAAAAGTTGTATTTTTTGCTGCCCACTAAACTGTAGTACTGAGGTTTAACAAGAGCTCTATGAGCTGCTATATCTATTTATATAACACTGCACCAAAATCATATCTCTTCATTTTGACTATGCAGACCTTTTCTAAATCACAAGACAGCCTGCCAAGTCTTTTCATTGGCGGGCTCTTTCTTTCTTTTTTCTGAGACATGCATTCTGGCGGTAAAAAGTGAATGGGTAAAGATCAAATCTTTGTGAGAACTGTACAACGACAACAATTCATCCTTTCTTTCAATGAATTGCTAAATTCTGAACAAAACAAATAACCTCTGAAAGATGTATTATGCAGGGAACCAGTATCATTATTGTGTGCAGCTGCGTGTACTGTATGTATGAGGCTCTCTTCTAGTCAGCTGCAGAGGAACTTGGTGTGTTAACCTTCCTATCCAATCCTCAGCTGTACAATAAGACCTCTTAGCATAGAGCTATTCTGCAAGCCTCTCCATGGAGACACTTCCCCGAGGTTTCCTATTAGGGAACCAGCTGAGGCAGAATTCAAATACATAGAACTGGTGTTTCATATTCTGTCTTCCTGTCGCACAGATGCTAAAACAACATAACCGAAATTCCGGTTGGGTTTTAAAACAAAGCAGACTTGACAGTGCCTGGGTCTAATTCAATTCCTTTTGACAAATGTATCTTTATACGGCCAAGATAGGTCATCATAGCGCAGAACAAATGTTTTCACACGCATTATGAATGGAACCATGAAACGAAAGCAAATCTCTCGAGAAGTAAATCAGTTAGAGATTACATAAAGGTCTGAGAATCTCTGAAAGTAAGACAACACTGTATTAAACTCTGTGGTGGTTAATGCTGGAACGATCTACTGTAGACGAGTTCATACTTTTCCCTTCTCACATCCTGAAATAAAAATATGGATCGTCTTTGGTGGACAGTGCTTTCTTTATGTTGTGTGTGTGTTTCTGTTTGGGTGTGCATGCGTGCTTCTCTCACCTGTTTGTCACTCAGCAGGTAAATGTATTGGTAGTCAGGGCTGAATACCATGTCACGCAGAATAGGTTTCCCTTCAACCACTGTAACGGTCTCATACAGCAAAGCACTCTGGGATGGGGGAGGTATGCCATCCACTCGAATCTGAGGAAGAAAGAGACAACAAATTGCTAAATAATTTCATAATTTTTTCAAATGACTATTTAATGAGTCATGACGATGTAATATAATGTGGGGATTTTTTTGTACACCAAACTGTATGTGGGGAACATTTTCAAGGTTTAAAAACAGATATTTTTTTATATTTTTTAATTTTGCTTTGCATCAGACCCAAATAACATTCCACAAATCTCCAACAAATCCTCAGCTCTTTCGCTGACCTAGAAAATAAATTCAGAGGATTTCTGAATATGGATGGGAGAGGGGGGCTGATGAGGAGGAATTGTCTCAATATGTAAGATCAGTAAAAAGATGAATCAAATTTTAATGATGCTTACTATACACAAACAGTAACACACACACACCCACCCAACCCCCACTGTTTCATCATTACCACCTTCTCTGTTTCCTTACACTGATAATTAGAACGCTGAGCGGGCTTGGTAAAGGAGTTCTAAAAATGTCAAATTCACATAATCTTTGATGTGATTAGGAATAAATACTGTGAGCTCTGACAACTGCAGTTACAGCTGCAAAGCTCACCTATTTTCACATCCTTTATTCAGGAGGGAAAAAAGGTGGCAGCTTGCTTTTCTGTCCTAATCAATTTTGATGGAAATGTGACAGAGGGAGGAACGGAACGGTAAACAAACCAAATTAATGCAGAGGAATCCATTTTGAAAGAACATGAAATAGAACTGTAGAAATCTAAGGACATATAAAGTGGAGCAGATGTCAGTGTGACAAGCTTGGCTTTCTCCTAAATATCTGGGTCAGCCTGAAGTGACAAACATCGTTAGTCTGTTAATTAGCTGCCTCCTCATTGCTGCAGTCTTAGTAATTAGTGTTGACAAGGTGGCATCAATTAGTCGAAGGCTGCCATATTGGGTGTCACAAGTTTCTGGCCAAGATGGAGACTGAGACCATGCCCCCCAAAGCAGTGGGACAGCAGGGATGGAAATATGACGTTCATTGTCTGCGCTTTGTCAGTTCAAGTGATACCAGCTGCAGTCACCTCACACCCAGCTATCTGCTGCCATGTTCTTCATTTTCACAACTTCCAAATGCCTGCATTTACCACAACAATTAGCATGTTCCTCTAGCAAGTTCTTCTCTCTTTTTTTTTGTTTTAAATCTAGGGGCATAAGATCATTCGGGAAATGGATCCTGGGGCTTATACCTGATTACACATGATCAAATATGAGATGTTAAACCATTTTGCATGGCTGTTGCGCAAGACTTTACATACAAGCTTTCAACGTTATGATGCAAAATGCCCTCAGATCAAGCTGAAGAAAATTTTACTCATAATTAGTTGACGTCGTGATCAATAGTTTCAGAATCCCATTTCATGGACTCATCCTCTCAATGTAGTGGGTTGGAATTTATTTTATATATTTTTTTAACTACAGTTGAAGTCGGAAGTTTACATACACTTAGGTTGGAGTCATTAAAACTCGTTTTTCAACCACTCCACAAATGTCTTGTAAACAAGCTATAGTTTTGGCAAGTCGGTTAGGACATCTACTTTGTGCATGACACAAGTAATTTTTCCAACAATTGTTTACATACAGATTATTTCACTTATAATTCACTGTATCACAATTCCAGTGGGTCAGAAGTTTACATACACTAAGTTGACTGTGCCTTTAAACAGCTTGGAAAATTCCAGAAAATTATATCATGGTTTTAGAAGCTTCTGATAGGCTAATTGACATCATTTGAGTCAATTGGAGGTGTACCTTTGGATGTATTTCAAGGCCTACCTTCAAACTCAGTGCCTCTTTGCTTGACATCATGGGAAAATCTAAAGAAATCAGCCAAGACGTAAGAAAAAATATTGTAGACCTCCACAAGTCCGGTTAAGCCTTGGGAGCAACAATAGTACGCAAGTATAAACACCATGGGACCACGCAGCCGTCATACCGCTTAGGAAGGAGATGCGTTCTGTCTCCTAGAGATTAACGTACTTTGGAGCAAAAAGTGCAAATCAATCCCAGAACATCAGCAAAGGACCTTGTGAAGATGCTGGAGGAAACAGGTACAAAAGTATCTATATCCACAGTGAAATGAGTCCTATATCGACATAACCTGAAAGGCTGCTCAGCAAGGAAGAAGCCACTGCTCCAAAACCGCCAGATTACGGTTTGCAACTGCACATGGGGACAAAGATCGTACTTGTTGGAGAAATGTCCTCTGGTCTGATGAAACAAAACTAGAACTGTTTGGCCATAATGACCATTGTTATGTTTGGATGAAAAAGGGGGTGGCTTGCAAGCCGAAGAACACCATTCCAACCGTGAAGCACGGGGGTGGCAGCATCATGCTGTGGGGGTGCTTTGCTGCAGGAGGGACTGGTGCACTTCACAAAATAGATGGTATCATGAGGAAGGAAATTTATGCGGATATATTGAAGCCATCAGTCAGGAAGTTAAAGCTTGGACGCAAATGGGTCTTCCAAATGGACAATAACCCCAAGCATACTTCCAAAGTTGTGGCAAAATGGCTTAAGGACAACAAATTCAAGGTATTGGAGTGGCCATCACAAATCCCTGACCTCAATCCTATAGAACATTTGTGGGCAGAACTGAAAAGGTGTGTGTGAGCAAGGAGGCCTACATACCTGTCTCAGTTACACCAGCTCTGTCAGGAGGAATGGGCCAAAATTCACCCAACTTATTGTGGGAAGCTTGTGGAAGGCTACGCGAAACATTTGACCCAAGTTAAACAATTTAAAGGCAATGCTATCAAATACTAATTGAGTGTATGTAAACTTCTGACCCACTGGGAATGTGATGAAAGAAATAAAAGCTGAAATAAATCATTCTCTCTACTATTATTCTGACATTTCACATTCTTAAAATAAAGTGGTGATCCTAACTGACCTAAGACAGGGAATTTTTACTAGGATTAAATGTCAGGAATTGTGAAAAACTGAGTTTAAATGTATTTGGCTAAGGTGTATGTAAAGTTCCGACTTCAACTGTACATCCAACTATATTTTCTTGCCAAATCAAAAATAGCATAAAAACAAGGAAATTGAACAAAAAGTGGGCTACTTCACTGACAATAACTGAAACACTGACTGTAACAATTGCAGCATTATCAAGCAACTAAGCAAACAAGAAGCCAGAATACAGCCAGTTCACACTTAACAAATCGCTGACATGCAAACAGCTAAAGGAAAACAACATGCCAACCTGACATGATGCAGGACCTGCCGGGTCCATAATAAACAACTGTCTAACAGTTGACCTTTTATTGTGCCTGTTTAAGAGTGAAGAATAAACACAGCAGAGTGAACTCCTGTGAGCTCTTGTTGATGCTGTAAAACCATGTGGCATACAGTTAATCAGGCCTGATGGTCCAGTACAGTTGGCTAGCCCTATGGGAATATGACATGCTAAACCAGAACAATATCACTGTTGTTAAAAAGATGCTGAGGAAAATGCTGGTTCATCTGAAGAAATTAAAGCACTGTATTGTTTTATTGGAACAAACATTTGATTAAATCCGGAAAAAAACCGAATTAATAATCAGTTCTTATTTGTGAGCAGTCCTCAAGCCATTTCAGAATTACACTGGCTGTCCTGCAGCAATGCTTAATGAAATTAACATTGCTATGATCCACAGTGTGGGTGTATAATTTTACTTGGTGATATGGTGCTGCTAGTGATAGACAACATTTAGAGACTGCATTTGCCTAAATGTCTCTACATGTTGTCTATCACTAGCAGCACCATATCACCAAGTAACATTCTGAGTGTGAGTAAATGTGCTTGGCAAATAAAGGTGCTTCTGATAGTTGTCTGCAGTCAGTATACTGTAACCACCCTCCACACAAGCCTCAACATATCAGTACATAATGAAGTCAGGGATATTGCAACTACATTTTAGTCTCTGGGAAGGTAATGTCCTCCTGAAATGCAGAGTGCTTGCTACAGCCTGCTGAGAGCTGACCTCTTGACATCAAATAGCTCAGATGAAGGTAACAGGAATTTAGATAAATATTACACTCCCATCAAATGATGTCATGGTGGCACAGGGCTCAGATTCATCCATTAATGAACTTGCCTGGGCCCGGTTTCCCGATAGCGATAGAACATAGGCTTACGAGCGTTTTAACAATGCATCTTTCCTACAACGGCCGAAGATGTAACATGCGTTTCCCAAAATACCACCCAGAGAGAACATTCGCTAAGTGCGTCGTTGAGGCATGTGTCTACACTGATAGGATCGACAGAATGGCAGCGCTGCTCTCGGATCAGCTTTCTCCAATCAAATGTTACCTTAACATTAGAATACTGATGAAGGATCAGCTCCTAGAAAGATATTATCAACTATGGCTGCAAATATAGAGGTGGCTTATTCAAATGCTTACCCTATAATAATGTCCTAAATCAAGATTTGGCACATCAATGCACGCATGTTGTTACACATCATGAAATACATTGAGGCAAAAATGGCAGACAGTATCCTACAATTAGCAAAATAGAACTCAATTGAATGACATGAAATTGATTCAAATATTATAGAAATATAGGCTTATAGCCTATCCTGTAGGCTATATATCTTTTAATGCATGCAGTCATCTCGGTTTTCATTTGAAGCATCTTTTTATCCTTCGCTTGTTTTTAACATTTGCAAAGACATTGGCAACTTTGTATTTGTAGTCAACTTCATTGTGAAGTTATGGGATGTCACAGAGAGACAGATAAACATTGTGTTTCTATGTTAGCGGAGATCTTCTGTGTATAAAATGATGTGGTAGGGAAAAAAACGCATCTAATGACGCACTTAGTTGTTCTATGAGTGGTCTGAGGCAGGCGGTAAATAACAAGCGTTTTCAAGTGCAACTTTAGTAATGATGGTTTTGGGGAAGGCTCTGAGATTTAATGATGCTCCTACGAAGGTTCTAACAATGAGCTTAACCTTAAGATGCTTTTGGGAAACCGGGCCCTGGCTGGCTGGTGGGAGAGAGAGAGACTGGGCCCAGGAGCTCTGACTGCAACACCGCCTGCCTGCCTGACGGGTTTCATCATAACCCCATTTCCCCTCTATCTGCTTGTTTGGTTGCTTGCCTGCAATTGCAAGCACTCATCAGGGCTTCTTAATAAGGGGCAATCATGTGTAGTTTAGGCTGATTTGTACCTTCTCTCTGTGAATCTGTAATTTATCTTATTTCAGTTTGCTATGATTTTGCACTGTATCATGGAATGGTGAGAGATACTGTATATTATATAGGCATTCTTGCATGTTTTCTGCAAATATGAATATCAATTGATTATAGTTACTATTTCCGTAACTGCACTGAATGTTCTGTAAAAGTATACTTGATAAAAGAGATAATCTTCATTTTTGATTAAATTTGAGATAATAAAATAAACGTGACTGTATCCCCTAATCCTTTAATTTAAATGTCTGCATATCCTCCGAAGCCGTTACAGGGCTGAGAGTAAATCAATGTAGCTATGTATAAGGTTCTCCATGCCCCAGAATATAAACACGTGTCAAAGAGAGCAAGGCGTTGTGAGAGCTCTGACCTCTGTCTGTGTTCCAGGGCTGTGAGAATACACAGGCCGCTGGCCCTGGGCCCCAGCCATACAAGGTAATTGTGGGAAAGAGATAACATTTGAAAAAGGGCAACAATAAAGGTGGAGAGGGGAAGGATCATTGTGAATCAGGGGTCTAGCAGGGGTTATTGACTTTACTGCCAATCATGCCAATCACAGCAGGATGGATTGTCTGTCTCAGGAAGGATGCCATTCATCAGACAAATGACGGAGGGTGAAAAACAGAAAGAGAGAGATGGAAGGAGGATGGAGAATTAGAGAAATGACACCATCTTAGGCCTTCATTGTAAAAAGAAAATATAATTTGGAGGCAAGTACTTCAAAGGAAGGTACAATACCTCCCCCTTCCATAGACAGGAAGACATTTACTGTGAGCACTCTGTGGAACTGTTAATGAGCTATATCGTTAAATATCTAAGAGACTCATAATTCTCCTTGTTGCAAATTACACTAAATGTGGTCATATTCAAAAATGTATGCACGCATGACTGTAAGTCGCTTTGGATAAAAGCGTCCGCTAAATGGCATATTATTATTATTATTATATTCAGAAATTGATTGAAAATCATCCTTTGGTAGTGAAGAGAGAGTGGAACCTAATATAGTGTGTTTTTCCACACAGGGGATGCACAATTTTTTTAAATATTATATCAACTCATTGTAATTCTTTATTTAGTTGCACTTTATATGGAATTCTTAATACAGACATGCAGTAAGCACTGAACACAGCTGAACTGAACTAAACAGAACTGTTCAACTATTTATATCTTACGTTCTACCCATGTTTCAGTCAGTATAACATATACATCCTAAAACTGCAAATTAAATACTCAGTGTTATCCGTACAAGGAAATACATTATAAAAGACTTGAACACAATAACCATGGTCTGTACCCTCTGAATCCTGCCAAAACAAATTCCTGCTGCCACAATGTGACTATACAGTTGAAGTCGGAAGATTACATACACCTTAGCCAAATACATTTAAACTCAGTTTTTCACAATTCCTGACATTTAATCCTAGTAAACATTCCCTGTCTTAGGTCAGTTAGGATCACCACTTTATTTTAAGAATGTGAAATGTCAGAATAATAGTAGAGAAAATCATTTCTTTCAGCTTTTATTTATTTCATCACATTCCCAGTGGGTCAGAAGTTTACATACACTCAATTAGTATTTGGTGGCATTGCCTTTAAATTATTTAACTTGGGTCAAATGTTTCGGGTAGCCTTCCACAAGCTTCCCACAATAAGATGGGTGAATTTTGGCCCATTCCTCCTGACAGAGCTGGTGTAACTGAGTCAGGTTTGTATGCATCCTTGCTCGCACACACTTTTTCAGTTCTGCCCACAAATTTTCTATAGGATTGAGGTCAGGGCTTTGTGATGGCCACTCCAATACCTTGACTTTGTTGTCCTTAAGCCATTTTGCCACAACTTTGGAAGTATGCCTGGGGTTGTTGTCCATTTAGAAGACCCATTTGCGACCAAGCTTTAACTTCCTGACTGATGTCAGGAAGTTAACGGTGGTCATTATGGCCAAACAGTTCTATTTTTTTTTTATCAGGCCAGAGGCCATTTCTCCAAAAAGTACGATCTTTGTCCCCATGTGCAGTTGCAAACTGTAATCTGGCTTTTTTATGGTGGTTTTGGAGCAGTGGCTTCTTCCTTGCTGAGCGGCCTTTCAGGTTATGTCGATATAGGACTCGTTTTACTGTGGATATAGATACTTTTGTACCTGTTTCCTCCAGCATCTTCAAAAGGTCCTTTGCTGTTGTTCTGGGATTGATTTGTACTTTTCGCACCAAAGTACGTTCATCTCTAGTAGACAGAACGTGTCTCCTTCCTGAGCGGTATGACGGCTGCGTGGTCCCATGGTGTTTATACTTGTGTACTATTGTTTGTACAGATGAACGTGGTACCTTCAGGCATTTGGAAACTGCTCCGAAGGATGAACCAGACTTGTGGAGGTCTACAACTTTTTTTCTGAGGTATTGGCTGATTTCTTTTGATTTTCCCATGATGTCAAGCAAAGAGCTACTGAGTTTGAAGGTAGGCCTTGAAATACAGTGGGGGAAAAAAGTATTTAGTCAGCCACCAATTGTGCAAGTTCTCCCACTTAAAAAGATGAGAGAGGCCTGTCATTTTCATCATAGGTACACGTCAACTATGACAGACAAATTGAGATTTTTTTTCTCCAGAAAATCACATTGTAGGATTTTTAATGAATTTATTTGCAAATTATGGTGGAAAATAAGTATTTGGTCACCTACAAACAAGCAAGATTTCTGGCTCTTACAGACCTGTAACTTCTTCTTTAAGAGGCTCCTCTGTCCTCCATTCGTTACCTGTATTAATGGCACCTGTTTGAACTTGTAATCAGTATAAAAGACACCTGTCCACAACCTCAAACAGTCACACTCCAAACTCCACTATGGCCAAGACCAAAGAGCTGTCAAAGGACACCAGAAACAAAATTGTAGACCTGCACCAGGCTGGGAAGACTGAATCTGCAATAGGTAAGCAGCTTGATTTGAAGAAATCAACTGTGGGAGCAATTATTAGGAAATGGAAGACATACAAGACCACTGATAATCTCCCTCGATCTGGGGCTCCACGCAAGATCTCACCCCGTGGGGTCAAAATGATCACAAGAACGGTGAGCCAAAATCCCAGAACCACACGGGGGGACCTAGTGAATGACCTGCAGAGAGCTGGGACCAAAGTAACAAAGCCTACCATCAGTAACACACTACGCCGCCAGGGACTCAAATCCTGCAGTGCCAGATGTGTCCCCCTGCTTAAGCCAGTACATGTCCAGGCCCGTCTGAAGTTTGCTAGAGTGCATTTGGATGATCCAGAAGAGGATTGGGAGAATGTCATATGGTCAGATGAAACCAAAATAGAACTTTTTGGTAAAAACTCAACTCGTCGTGTTTGGAGGACAAAGAATGCTGAGTTGCATCCAAAGTACACCATACCTACTGTGAAGCATGGGGGTGGAAACATCATGCTTTGGGGCAATTTTTCTGCAAAGGGACCAGGACGACTGATCCGTGTAAAGGAAAGAATGAATGGGGCCATGTATCGTGAGATTTTGAGTGAAAACCTCCTTCCATCAGCAAGGGCATTGAAGATGAAACGTGGCTGGGTCTTTCAGCATGACAATATATATATATATATTTTTTTTTTCACCTTTATTTAACCAGGTAAGCCAGTTGAGAACAGGTTCTCATTTACAACTGCGACCTGGCCAAGATAAAGCAAAGCAGTGCAATAAAAACAACACAGAGTTACATATGGGGTAAAAAAACATAAAGTCAAAAATACAACAGAAAATATATATACAGTGCGTGCAAATGTAGCAAGTTATGGAGGTAAGGCAATAAATAGGCTATAGTGCAAAATAATTACAATAGTATTAACACTGGAATGCTAGATGTGCAAGAGATTATGTGCAAATAGAGATACTGGGGTGCAAAAGAGCAAAATAAATAACAATATAGGGATGAGGTAGTTGGGTGGGCTAATTTCAGATGGGCTGTGTACAGGTACAGTGATCGGTAAGGTGCTCTGACAACTGATGCTTAAAGTTAGTGAGGGAGATAAGAGTCTCCAGCTTCAGAGATTTTTGCAATTCGTTCCAGTCATTGGCAGCAGAGAACTGGAAGGAATGGCGGCCAAAGGAGGTGTTGGCTTTGGGAATGACCAGTGAGATATACCTGCTGGAGCGCAGACTACGGGTGGGTACTGCTATGGTGACCAATGAGCTAAGATAAGGCGGGGATTTGCCTAGCAGTGATTTATAGATGGCCTGGAGCCAGTGGGTTTGACGACGAACATGTAGTGAGGACCAGCCAACAAGAGCGTACAGGTCACAGTGGTGGGTAGTGTATGGGGCTTTGGAGACAAAACGGATGGCACTGTGATAGACTACATCCAATTTGCTGAGTAGAGTGTTGGAGGCTATTTTGTAAATGACATCGCCGAAGTCAAGGATCGGTAGGATAGTCAGTTTTACGAGGGCATGTTTGGCAGCATGAGTGAAGGAGGCTTTGTTGCGAAATAGGAAGCCGATTCTAGATTTAACTTTGGATTGGAGCTTCTTTATGTGAGTCTGGAAGGAGAGTTTACAGTCTAACCAGACACCTAGGTATTTGTAGTTGTCCACATACTCTAGGTCAGACCCGTGAGAGTGGTGATTCTAGTCGGGTGGGCGGGTGCCAGCAGCGTTCGATTGAAAAGCATGCATTTAGTTTTACTAGTGTTTAAGAGCAGTTGGAGGCTACTGAAGGAGTGTTGTATGGCATTGAAGCTCGTTTGGAGGTTTGTTAACACAGTGTCCAATGAAGGGCCAGATGTATACAAAATGGTGTCGTCTTCGTAGAGGTGGATCTGAGAGTCACCAGCAGCAAGAGCGACATCATTGATATACACGGAGAAAAGTGTCGGCCCAAGAATTGAACCCTGTGGCACCCCCCATAGAGACTGCCATAGGTCCAGACAACAGGCCCTCCGATTTGACACACTGAACTCTATCTGAGAAGTAGTTGGTGAACCAGGCGAGGCAGTCATTTGAGAAACCAAGGCTATTTAGTCTGCCAATAAGAATGCGGTGGTTGACAGAGTCGAAAGCCTTGGCCAGGTCGATGAAGACGGCTGCACAGTACTGTCTATTATCAATCGCGGTTATAATATCGTTTAGGACCTTGAGCGTGGCTGAAGTGCACCCATGACCAGCTCGGAAACCGGATTGCATAGCGGAGAAGGTACGGTGGTATTCGAAATGGTCGGTGATCTGTTTGTTAACTTGGCTTTCAAATACTTTCGAAAGGCAGGGCAGGATGGATATAGGTCTGTAGCAGTTTGGATCTAGAGTGTCACCCCCTTTGAAGAGGGGTGATCTCAGACGTTATGAAAGAGAGGTTGAACAGACTAGTAATAGGGGTTGCGACAATTTCGGCGGCTAGTTTTAGAAAGAAAGGGTCCAGATTGTCTAGCCCAGCTGATTTGTAGGGGTCCAGATTTTGCAGCGCTTTCAAAACATCAGCTGTCTGAATTTGTGTGAAGGAGAAGCGGGGGGCATGGGCAAGTTGCAGCGGAGGGTGCAGAGTTGGTGGCCGGGGTAGTGGTAGCCAGATGGAAAGCATGGCCAGCTGTAGCAAAATGCTTGTTGAAATTCTCGATTATTGTAGATTTATCGGTGGTGATAGTGTTTCCTAGCCTCAGTGCAGTGGGCAACTGGGAGGAAGTGCTCTTATTCTCCATGGACTTTACAGTGTCCCAAAACTTTTTGGAGTTAGTGCTACAGGATGCAAATTTCTGTTTGAAAAAGTTAGCCTTTGCTTTCCTGACTGCTTGTGTATATTGGTTCCTAACTTCCCTGAAAAGTTGCATATCGCGGGGGCTATTTGATGCTAATGCAGTACGCCACAGGATGTTTTTGTGCTGGTCAAGGGCAGTCAAGTCTGAGGAGAACCAGGGGCTATATCGGTTCTTAGTTCTGTATTTTTGAATGGGGCATGTTTATTTAAGATTGAGAGGAAATTACTTTTAAGGAACAACCAGGCATCCTCTACTGACGGAATGAGATCTATATCCATCCAGGATACCTGGGCCAGGTCAATTAGGAAGGCCTGCTCGCTAAAGTGTTTTAGGGAGCGTTTGACAGTGATGAGGGGTGGTCGTTTGACCGCGGACCCGTTACGGACGCAGGCAATAAGGCAGTGATCGCTGAGATCCTGGTTGAAGACAGCTGAGGTGTATTTAGAGGGTATGTTAGTCAGGATGATATCTATGAGGGTACCCATGTTTACGGATTTAGGGTTGTACCTGGTAGGTTCGTTGATAATTTGCGTGAGGTTGAGGGCATCTAGTTTGGATTGTAGGATGGCCGGGGTATTAAGCATATCCCAATTTAGGTCACCAAGCAGTACGAACTCTGAGGATAAATGGGGGGCAATCAATTCACATATGGTGTCCAGGGCACAGCTGGGGGCTGAGGGGGGTCTGTAGCAAGCGGCAACAGTGAGAGACTTATTTCTGGAAAGGTGGATTTTTAGAAGTAGAAGCTCAAACTGTTTGGGCACAGACCTGGATAGTATGATAGAGCTCTGCAGGCTATCTCTACAGTAGATTGCAACTCCACCCCCTTTGGCAGTTCTATCTAGACGGAAAATGTTATAGTTGGGGATGGAAATTTCAGAATTTTTGGTGGCCTTCCTGAGCCAGGATTCAGACACTGCTAGAACATCAGGGTTGGCGGAGTGTGCTAACGCAGTGAATAACTCAAACTTAGGAAGTAGACTTCTGATATTTACGTGCAAGAAACCAAGACTTTTGCGATTACAGAAGTCAGCAAATGATAGCGCCTGGGGAGTAGGAGTGATACTGAGGGCTGCAGGGCCTGGGTTAGCCTCTACATCACCAGAGGAACAGAGGAGGACTAGAATAAGGATACGGCTAAAGGCTTTAAGAACTGGTCTTCTAGTGCGTTGGGTACATAGAATAAAGGGGGCAGATTTCCGGGTGTTGTAGAAAAGATTCAGGGCATTATGTACAGACAAGGATATGGAAGGATATGAGTAAAGTGGAGGTAAACCTAAGCGTTGGGTAACAATGAAAGAGATAGCATCACTGGAGGCATCAATTGAGTCGGTCTCCGCGTGTATGGGGGTGGGACAAAGGAGCTATCTAAGGCAGGTTTAGCTGGGCTGGGGGGATCTACAGTGAAATAGTACAATTAGAAATAACCGAAACAACAATAAGCTAACCATGTTTGGGCTGAGGCTAAACATAAACAGGATGTAGTACCGTAAAAAGGAACAGTCCAGCAGACATCAGCTGTAGAGCTGAGTTATCATAAGGTCCGGTGAACAGCAATAGGATAGTTCGGAGGCTGCTAAAGCACTAGCGAGTAAGAGGCCACGGCTAGCGTGTGCTAGCGGGCCGGGGCTAGCAGATGGAATCTTCGTGGTCGACGTCGTAACCACATCAGACGATTTCGTCGGCAGACCAGTCGTGTAGGATCGGCGGGGCTCCGTGTCAACACTAGGTGGTCCCGTCCGGTTGACAGAGAGGTAGATAGCCGGGAGATGGGCCTAGCTCAGGATGATTAGCCAGACCACAACGTCCATTTTGTTGCAGCTAGCTGGTAGCGATGAATCCGGAGTTAAAGGTCCAGTGATTCAGTGATTCCGGCAGAAAAACTGATATGTTCTGGGTCGATAACGCGCTGTGCAGACTGGCCGAATATCCGGTGATTAATGTCCAGTGATTAAATTAATCCCGCAGAAAAAAAAATCCAATGTTCTGGGTGAAATTCCGCTAACTGTGGCTAATAGCAAGTAGCTAGTTAGCTGGTTAGCTAGTTTCAACTGGAGATTCTAGATAAAAGGTAAGTCAATAATAGAATCCGTTCCACATTGAGTGAGGCGGGTTGCAGGAAAGTATATTTTGTAGAAGGATGAAAAGTCTGATAGGGAAATATGTACGAAAAATACAAAAAAACAGGGTATTTACAGGCTATTTACAGACACACGACAAAAACAGAACTGCACTACTACGCCATCTTGGAATGATGATCCCAAACAATGATCCCAAACACACCGCCCGGGCAACGAAGGAGTGGCTTCGTAAGAAGCATTTCAAGGTCCTGGAGTGGCCTAGCCAGTCTCCAGATCTCAACCCCATAGAAAATCTTTGGAGGGAGTTGAAAGTCCGTGTTGCCCAGCGACAGCCCCAAAACATCACTGCTCTAGAGGAGATCTGCATGGAAGAATGGGCCAAAATACCAGCAACAGTGTGTGAAAACCTTGTGAAGACTTACAGAAAACGTTTGACCTGTGTCATTGCCAACAAAGGGTATATAACAAAGTATTGAGAAACTTTTGTTATTGACCAAATACTTATTTTCCACCATAATTTGCAAATAAATTCATTAAAAATCCTACAATGTGATTTTCTGGATTTTTTTTTCTCATTTTGTCTGTCATAGTTGACGTGTACCTATGATGAAAATTACAGGCCTCTCTCATATTTTAAAGTGGGAGAACTTGCACAATTGGTGGCTGACTAAATACTTTTTCCCCCCACTGTATGCAAAGGTGAAAATATTTAATATGATGAAGAACACAGCAAGGCTATGTAGACATTTACTCTTCATTGAATAATATGGCACATGAAGACATAAATTCTGAACATGCAATAAATATCACTTCACTTAAACTGCAGCTGCTTCAATGTATTCCTTAACTCGAATATACTCAGCAGACCATGTATTTATATTCAAGTGATACTGTTACATTTCATATCTGTGTGATTTTGTGACAAAATCATTTTCTTTGATGACGTTTAACATACAGTACAATACAATACAAAACAACACAATACAATACAATACATGGCAAACTAAGAAAGAAAAGGAAATAGCATTCGTCTCTCATTCCTCCCTCATCTCATGTGTCTTATTTCAAGAACCAAGTCTGACAGTTATTGCAAAATACTCTCCAGCACCTTGCTCAGTCAGATCCCTTGAATCACTTAAAAGCGTTGGCACTCTCTCCAGCGAAGGAAACTCACCTCTGCCAAGGGAATGAGCCGTCTGTCATTCCCATCCCCAGTCACACTTACACCTTTAGAGCCAGGAACACCACATCTGGCCTAGGTACCCAGCTTTTATTAAACGCTTTGAAGAAAAGGTTAGATATTTAGGATCAGAGTATCAGTGCTTAGGGCATGTCTGAAGGCAATGCTTTTAAGTGCCAATGTCTGTTTTACATTTATTACATAATGCTGAGGCTGCTGGGAGTTTTTTATTTTGCAAGGTTGACCTGAGTGTAAGACAGGCTATATCCAACTTTGAACAGAAACCAGAGGATCGAATATATGTTGCAGTTATTGAACAAAAAGCGTATTCTCTGGTCCTCCCACGTACCCTAACTACAGTTGAAGTCAGAAGTTTACATACACTTACAGTGGGGGAAAAAAGTATTTAGTCAGCCACCAATTGTGCAAGTTCTCCCACTTAAAAAGATGAGAGAGGCCTGTAATTTTCATCATAGGTACACGTCAACTATGGCAAACAAAATGAGGGAAAAAAATCCAGAAAATCACATTGTAGGATTTTTTATGAATTTATTTGCAAATTATGGTGAAAATAAGTATTTGGTCAATAACAAAAGTTTCTCAATACTTTGTTATATACCCTTTGTTGGCAATGACACAGGTCAAACGTTTTCTGTAAGTCTTCACAAGGTTTTCACACACTGTTGCTGGTATTTTGGCCCATTCCTCCATGCAGATCTCCTCTAGAGCAGTGATGTTTTGGGACTGTCGCTGGGCAACACGGACTTTCAACTCCCTCCAAAGATTTTCTATGGGGTTGAGATCTGGAGACTGGCTAGGCCACTCCAGGACCTTGAAATGCTTCTTACGAAGCCACTTCTTCGTTGCCCGGGCGGTGTGTTTGGGATCATTGTCATGCTGAAAGACCCAGCCACGTTTCATCTTCAATGCCCTTGCTGATGGAAGGAGGTTTTCACTCAAAATCTCACGATACATGGCCCCATTCATTCTTTCCTTTACACGGATCAGTCGTCCTGGTCCCTTTGCAGAAAAACAGCCCCAAAGCATGATGTTTCCACCCCCAAGCTTCACAGTAGGTATGGTGTTCTTTGGATGCAACTCAGCATTCTTTGTCCTCCAAACACGACGAGTTGAGTTTTTACCAAAAAGTTATATTTTGGTTTAATCTGACCATATGACATTCTCCCAATCCTCTTCTGGGTCATCCAAATGCACTCTAGCAAACTTCAGACGGGCCTGGACATGTACTGGCTTAAGCAGGGGGACACGTCTGGCACTGCAGGATTTGAGTCCCTGGCGGCGTAGTGTGTTACTGATGGTAGGCTTTGTTACTTTGGTCCCAGCTCTCTGCAGGTCATTCACTAGGTCCCCCCCGTGTGGTTCTGGGATTTTTGCTCACCGTTCTTGTGATCATTTTGACCCCACGGGGTGAGATCTTGCGTGGAGCCCCAGATCGAGGGAGATTATCAGTGGTCTTGTATGTCTTCCATTTCCTAATAATTGCTCCCACAGTTGATTTCTTCCAAACCAAGCTGCTTACCTATTGCAGATTCAGTCTTCCCAGCCTGGTGCAGGTCTACAATTTTGTTTCTGGTGTCCTTTGACAGCTCTTTGGTCTTGGCCATAGTGGAGTTTGGAGTGTGACTGTTTGAGGTTGTGGACAGGTGTCTTTTATACTGATAACAAGTTCAAACAGGTGCCATTAATACAGGTAACGAGTGGAGGACAGAGGAGCCTCTTAAAGAAGAAGTTACAGGTCTGTGAGAGCCAGAAATCTTGCTTGTTTGTAGGTGACCAAATAGTTATTTCCCACCATAATTTGCAAATAAATTCATAAACAATCCTACAATGTGATTTTCTGGAGAAAAAAATTCTCAATTTGTCTGTCATAGTTGACGTGTACCTATGATGAAAATTACAGGCCTCTCTCATCTTTTTAAGTGGGAGAACTTGCACAATTGGTGGGTGACTAAATACTTTTTTTCCCCACTGTATAAAGTGCCTTCAGAAAGTATTTACACCCCTTGACTTTTTCCGCATTGTTGTGTTACAGCCTGAATTTAAAATGGGTTTAATTGAGATTTTGTGTCAATGGCCTACACACAATACCCAATAATGTCAAAGTGGAATTATGATTTGAGACATTTTTAAAAATTAATTAAAAATAAAAAGCTGAAATGTCTTGAGTAAATATAATAACTATTCAACCTCTTTGTTATTGCAAGCCTAAATAAGTTCAGGAGTAAACATTTGCTTAACAAATCACATAATAATTTGCATAGAAGGGCACCTATTTTTTAAAAGCAGACATTGATTATCCCTTTGAGCATGATGAAGTTACTAATTACACTTTGGATGGTGTATTAATACACCCAGTCACTACAACCATACAGGCGTCCTTCCTAACTCAGTTGCCGGAGAGGAAGGAAACCGCTCAGGGATTTCACCATGAGGCCAATGGTGACTTTAAAACAGTTACATAGTTTAATGGCTGTGATAGGAGGAAACTGAGGCTGGATCAACAACATTGTAGTTACTCCACAACACTAACCTAAAAGACAGAGTGAAAATAATAAAAATATTCCAAAACATGCATCCTGTTTGCAATAAGGCACTAAAGTAAAACTGCAAAAGATTTGTCAAAGAAATTCACTTTATGTGCTGAATACAAAGCGTTATGTTTGGGGCAAATCCAACACAACACATCACTGAGTACCACTCTTCATATTTTCAATTATGGTGGTGGATGCATCATGTTATGGGTATGCTTGTCATCGGCAAGGACTAGAGAGTTTTATGTAGGATAAAAATAAATGGAATACATCAAAGCACAGGCAAAATCCTAGAGGAAAACCTAGTTCAGTCTGCTTTCCAACAGACACTGGGAGTTCACCTTTCAATAACAATAACTTAAAAGACAAAGCCAAATATACACTGGAGTTGCTTACCAAGAGTGGCCTAGCTACAGTTTTGACTTAAATCGGCTTGAAAATCTATGTCTAGCAATGATCAACAACCAACTTGACAGAGCTTGAAGAATTTAAAAAATAATGATGTGCAAATATTGTACAATCCAGGTGTGCAAAGCTCTTAGAGACTTACCCAGAAAGACACAGCCGTAATCGCTGCCAAAGATGATTCTAACATGTATTGACTCAAGGGTGTGAATACTTATGTAAATTAGATATTTCTGTATTTAATTTTCAATACATTTGCACTTTGTCATTATGGGGTATTGTGTGTAGATGGGTGAGATAAAACAAATCAATGTAATCTATCTTGAATTCAGACTGTAACACAACAAAATGTGGAATAAGTCAAGGGGTATAAATACTTTCTGAAGGCACTGTACATGATGTACAGTGGGAAAAAAAAGTATTTAGTCAGCCACCAATTGTGCATGTTCTCCCACTTAAAAAGATGAGAGAGGCCTGTAATTTTCATCATAGGTACACGTCAACTATGACATACAAATTGAGGAAAAAAAATCCAGAAAATCACATTGTAGGATTATTAATGAATTTATTTGCAAATTATGGTGGAAAATAAGTATTTGGCCACCTACAAACAAGCAAGATTTCTGGCTCTCACATACCTGTAACTTCTTCTTTAAGAGGCTCCTCTGTCCTCCACTCGTTACCTGTATTAATGGCACCTGTTTGAACTTGTTATCAGTATAAAAGACACCTGTCCACAACCTCAAACAGTCACACTCCAAACTCCACTATGGCCAAGACCAAAGAGCTGTCAAAGGACACCAGAAACAAAATTGTAGACCTGCACCAGGCTGGGAAGACTGAATCTGCAATAGGTAAGCAGCTTGGTTTGAAGAAATCAACTGTGGGAGCAATTATTAGGAAATGGAAGACATACAAGACCACTGATAATCTCCCTCGATCTGGGGCTCCACGCAAGATCTCACCCCGTGGGGTCAAAATGATCACAAGAATGGTGAGCAAAAATCCCAGAACCACACGGGGGACCTAGTGAATGACCTGCAGAGAGCTGGGACCAAAGTAACAAAGCCTACCATCAGTAACACACTACGCCGCCAGGGACTCAAATCCTGCAGTGCAAGACGTGTCCCCCTGCTTAAGCCAGTACATGTCCAGGCCCGTCTGAAGTTTGCTAGAGTGCATTTGGATGATCCAGAAGAGGATTGGGAGAATGTCATATGGTCAGATTAAACCAAAATAGAACTTTTTGGTAAAAACTCAACTCGTCGTGTTTGGAGGACAAAGAATGCTAAGTTGCATCCAAAGAACACCATACCTACTGTGAAGCATGGGGGTGGAAACATCATGCTTTGGGGCTGTTTTTCTGCAAAGGGACCAGGACGACTGATCCGTGTAAAGGAAAGAATGAATGGGGCCATGTATCGTGAGATTTTGAGTGAAAACCTCCTTCCATCAGCAAGGGCATTGAAGATGAAACGTGGCTGGGTCTTTCAGCATGACAATGATCCCAAACACACCGCCCGGGCAACGAAGGAGTGGCTTCGTAAGAAGCATTTCAAGGTCCTGGAGTGGCCTAGCCAGGGAGTTGAAAGTCCGTGTTGCCCAGCGACAGCCCCAAAACATCACTGCTCTAGAGGAGATCTGCTTGGAGGAATGGGCCAAAATACCAGCAACAGTGTGTGAAAACCTTGTGAAGACTTACAGAAAACGTTTGACCTGTGTCATTGCCAACAAAGGGTATATAACAAAGTATTGAGAAACTTTTGTTATTGACCAAATACTTATTTTCCACCATAATTTGCAAATAAATTCATTAAAAATCCTACAATGTGATTTTCTGGATTTTTTTTTTCTCATTTTGTCTGTCATAGTTGACGTGTACCTATGATGAAAATTACAGGCCTCTCTCATCTTTTTAAGTGGGAGAACTTTCACAATTGGTGGCTGACTAAATACTTTTTTCCCCCACTGTATACAACTGAATGTTTTCACACACAAAATGAAGACTTTTATCATTGTTCACCTCATATTGCACCTTACAGACCCCACAGTACAAGGAATATTGAGAAAGAGGTAATGCTGTTACTACACATTTGAAAACAGAATGGGTGAAAAACATCCCTGTTTCCTTATCAGATTATAAGCGAGAGATACACTCCTGCAGTTAGTTTCATTTTCCAAAAAAATGGCTACCCTTTTTTGTTAGAAGGGAATCTATTCTACATTAAACCTGAAAGCTATGGGTCTGTGAGATGAGGTCAAAATCCTCAAGCTGTACATTTATCCTCTTAAGAGAAGGGAGGACACAAAGCCCAGCACCCCAGGAACTGAACAAAGGGCCTGTGATTCAATTAGGAGCCTTATCCTGTTTCCCCCCAGCCAGCCTGTCAGATCAGGCTAAAAGCACTGGTGGACCCAGCAAACAGAGGTGGCTCTCAGTCCCTACTTACACTCAACACCTGCTTTGTTCCAGCTCTGCTCCATGGCTCCACGGCCACATAGCCTGAGGACCAGCTCAAAGTTTCCAATACAAACGGCCCATTTCTCTCTTATACCTCGATGGTTGGCCTGTGTCTGTGTCTCTGTGACCCCTGACCTGACCTGACCTCTGTCAACAGGGATCTGTGGTGCGTTTGTGTTATGTCTGTTTTACAACTGTGATGAACAATTAATTGACCTGTCTTTTTTTTCAATTTGTCTTCATTAAAACGAACTGTAGGCTGTGTGTAGAGGCCAACATGATTCTGAAACATCAGCTACACAGACATGATACTGACCCCAATTTGCTACAGGAATGTTGATGTCCAAGGGTGTCAAATAAATAAATGTCTGACACAAATTTTCCTTCTATGACACAATTCTCAGACTCTTCACGTCACTTACACTAGCATCTGCTCTTACGACATCAAGAGATACACTTACGTGAAAATTGCCTCTTTTGGAGTATCTTTTCAATATGTGAGTTGCATACATGCTTGCTCTCCTCTCAGAGCTGTTTCTATCATGTTTCGGTAAACAAGCAGTACTTGGTTTGTGTGTTACCATCATGTGCCTCCCAGGAGTCCTCTTCTCTGATCTCTAGGCCAGGAGGGTGAAATCTGTGTGCCCACACTTGGAGGTCCTCCACCAGCCAAGCATCATAGAGTGGCTCTCACCAGCCTAACTAGAGTCCTCCACTACAGTTGTCATCTATCTCACCAACAACCATAACTACAGTCCTCCACTATGACATCCATCAGGTCTCATCTAAAATGAGAAATGACTGAGGATTATTCACGCTTACTGTCAATCCCCTTCAGAAAAAGACAACGCAGGTTGGGTTATTAGGTTAGAGTACGGCCTATCTTCTCCATTACTCTACAGCCGTACTTACTGGACCCCCGAGGTGACATCAGCAGATAACGTAGGCTGATCATATGACATGGTTCTGGTTGATTAGACAACCAAATGCTGCACTTTGGTCATGTTGCTGAGTCTATCCCCTTAATCACAAGCACTACGTAAATGATCTAACGTATCACCAAAAGTAATCAGTAGTCACTATTTATTATCCTCGCTAGTTAACCTATCATTGTTTTATTATTGTAGGAAGTCAACATGTAAATTGGTTGCAGATGGATCAAAGCAGTGGTGGTGAAATTTTTCTTCCTGTTTGTTCTAAAATCACTACTGTATTTTGACCTGCCAGAGAACCCCCGCAGCCAGTGATGGGTGGTGAATTCCGCTCAGGCCTCTGAGCCAGTCACACAGAGAAGAAGTAGTGTCCCAGGATGTTCCCTTTCAAGAAGTGCTGTCAGGAAGCAGAGTCTGGTCAGGCTCCAGTGATCACAGCGAAACCAGTTGCCAGCAGCCACTCCTCAGGTACGGGGCTGGAGCCAAGGGACTGTCAGTAGACTGCCCAGTCATCTCATAGCAAGACTACGACACACACACACGTGTACGCGCAAGCACACACAAACACAAACGCACACACACACACACACTCAGGCATCAGGAGGGTCTCTGTCAGGGCTCCAGTAAAAATGAGCTAAACTTTGTCTATGACCCCAAATAGACACCTAAAACTCCAATAAGCCAATCCACCCTCCACCTCCTGGCCAGCCACAAACACCCTGAACATGAAACTGCATTTTGTCTGGGAATTAATTAAGCAGGAAATTGCTTGTTGGTTTAGCACATCCTCGTGCTAGGAATCCACCCCTAAAAGTGAACTGTCACATGAGTGGACCGACAGTGTTTGTGTTAGCTGAACCACAGTCCAGGGAACTTTATTTCCATCAAATCTTTAACAACGTTTGACAGCTTTCCTACGGTCTACAACATGAACAGTGTGAAGTATAAAAAGCAAATAGGCCTAGTTGAACACAGGGCGGGTTAGGACGGTTAGCTAGTGGAAAACAACTGGGACTATTTCTGTGTAGAAACACAGATTAAAATGGAGTGGATGCCTAATTTATGATCCATTATGTTTCTAATGCAAGTGTGAACCAACAAAAGCAGGAAACAGGAAATTCACACAGGAAATGCAAACAAACGTCAGAGCTCTTAATTTGACACATGATCACACAAACGTTTACCGACAAACCTTTCTACTACCTGTTCCAGTGAAGAATGTGGGTACTTTCTAGAACAATATTAATCATTGGACAGGTCGGTACTTTCATTTCTGTGATTGTTCTATGGAACAACCATTGTATTAAGAGGTTCGAAAAACATGATTACAATCATATAATTGTAATAAACTCGAGTTCTGCATCTTGTTGACTTACAAGCCTGAAGCAGTACAAGTTTTAAGTTTTCCTGGTGAATGAACTACATTAGCCTATACAACAGAATACATTATCATTGCCAACAGTGTACACAATATATGTATGGGGAGCTATGCTGTTATCCTCCAAGTGCCAGTTCTAATCTGTCAGATTCATTTGAGTCATTTTGAGCAGAAACTGTGTACACTGTCTGTAAGGACAAACAACATCCATGTCCCGATGTTTGAAGACAAACAGACTTAATGGAGCTTAGTGTGAGGCACTCTCCTGGTTCAAAACACTCCAGTACTGTTGTTGAATCTCTCTCCGACTGTCAGGAATACAGGGCTTTGGCACAGTACAGTACAGTGTTGCCACAACTAGTACTCATTCTCCATAATCTTTATTGATAGTTTTGCCTATCGGAAATTGATTACGATTCAATTCATTTGCAAACAAAGACCGTCTTTGTCATCCGCCTTCATTGTATGATCAAAGGCTTAACAGGGGCACAGAGAGATACATTATACCATGTCTGAAATAGTTCTGCTGTTTATCTTAGTTTCCCTTTTTTATTATTACATAATGAAGCATCAGAGACAGACACCACGGGTTATGTTAAATCTTAAATTTGGCCAATTAAAATTCACTTAACATGTTTACTGTGTTTGGCTTGGCCAAAATGTGAGGCCCTGAGAAAAGCATTAAACAGAGATTGAAGGAATCCAGGTGTCCTACTCTCCACACCCCTATGCCTGCAAAAGCAGAGGTGTAGAGTTACTGAAGAGGAATGCCATGCACTCAGGTTCTGTGGCTCAGATGGGATCTCTCTCTCTCTCTCGCTCTCTCTCTCGCTCTCTCTCTCTCTCTCTCTCTCTCTCTCTCGCTCTCTCTCGCGCTCTCTCTCTCTCTCTCTCTCTCTCTCTCTCACCCTAAATGGGGAATGACCAGCTGCCAGTTGTGGAGACTTCCCGGGACTGTAGATATCCAAATTCCTTATCCCGCTCAGGGTCATAGTCTTTTTACTCTCTACTTCCCGTTGGCATTCTCTCTTTACAATACCTACATGTCTGGTAGCATTCCTGCCTTCTTGGGTAATTTAACACACACTTACTCAACTTAATGTACTGTTCACTGTGCTGGAGACATTGTTATTTATGTGTGCGTATGAGGCATTTGTTTGATGTATAGGTCTTATCTCCATTGTGTTTTTTTAAGCTGTCATACAGTGGTGTTGCTGCTA
The DNA here is from genome assembly GCF_020615455.1 of Coregonus clupeaformis. Classification (NCBI taxonomy): domain Eukaryota; kingdom Metazoa; phylum Chordata; class Actinopteri; order Salmoniformes; family Salmonidae; genus Coregonus; species Coregonus clupeaformis. The sequence goes on from NC_059215.1 coordinate 28,440,716, forward strand.
ATACATCTACGGCAGAAATGTGACTATTCTCCGTCACTGCGTTACGCTCAATAACATTCCATTATTTGTTGTGCATATACAACACATATACTGCACATACATGAATCAGAACCCATGATTAACACTGACAACTAAACAATCACACCGACACAGGAATATTGTCACCAGTATTTATTTGTGTTGAGTGGATAGGCCAGGAAGTCACAGTAGCACCCTGTTGTTCTCTACTGTAGAACACAGACTCAGGAAGGCTGTGGACCTGCAATACTCCAACCAGCTGACCCTTTACAACAAGTTCTTGGCCACGATTTATGACCTTCGAGTTGCAATAAAAAAAAAACGCAACCTCTATATAAGCAATTTCAAGCCATCCTATATATTTGTGGCTGACCCGAATTGGTTTCTGTGCACTAAATAATTCAATTTGAGCCATCTGGAAGCCTTGTGATCTAATTCCGTCCATCTCCAAAGAGCTAGCTGGCTGCAGTTTACAGCATTTCCACCCATGCCTTTGTGGCAGCAGAGAGGGAGGAGAGAAGAAAGAAGTACCAGGGATGTGTCAGTAAGTCTCTCATATCTCAGAACAGCTTGAAACTGCCTGGTCATCTCCGGGGGGGTATAGGCCTGTTCCTTAGCACACACACAGCCTTGGCATGAACTCCTGAATCAATCAGAGCATGTGTATATCCCTCTATACAGATCTGTCTGTCGGAAAGGTGGGGGTGTTGGTACTCGTCTGTAAATGGCTGACATGGGTTGGCCCTTTGAACCTGTCTCTCTATGCTCTATGGGAATGGGGGTGTCTGTACGCCCCTAACTTGAATAGCAGCATGTAAGGGTAGTCAACACAGAGTCTTTAAACACACCCCTATCCTTGGCTTTTTGTGTGCTGCTGGCATCCAACACGTAATACCCCACCCACACTCTATCTGATAAGTTAGTGTTAAGACACAAACAGTCTGTGTCAACAGAGCTCTGTATGTCTGAAGGAGAGTAGAGCCTCCACAATAGAGGAGCAGCACCTGGCCAAGTGATTATTTCACCCATCCCCCATCCCCACACCTCCTCGCTCTGCCCAGGGCCCCAGCCCCCTGTTTTAGTATGCACTCGCTAACAGGAGGTGATAATGGGTCTTTTCCACAGGGGGTGAGCTGCTCCTAAATTAGCCACTTTCAGAGCATATAGAGAGGTTGTAGCTTCACACAATTGTTGGTCAGAGCTGACTGAGGTTGGCAGACTTTCTCTCTCCCAAGACATTTATCCTGAAAAAATGGTTTTTTGACATTCCCTCCAGTAAAGAAAGCCTTCAGTTCCCGTGTGAATATGGACACTGCGGTACAGTCCCTATCTGTTCGACCTCTCTCTATCTCTACTCTTCAGGCCACAGATTAAAAAGGCCAGACTCATTTGGCCTTATAAAGCCTACCAGGAGTTTTTAACTCTCTTTTTAACATTGTGAGTGCTTCTGACCATTGACTGTCCAGAGGGTCTTGAATAAAGAATTGATTAGGTGGATAAAGAGAGGCCATTTTGCTGATCTTTTGCTCTCCACCATGGAGGGAATTATGGATGTCTGTGGGCAACCAGTGGAGGGAGCCACTGACGACTCCTCCACAGCAGCATGCCTCTCCTGGAGGGCACTCCAATCTGCCTCCTCTCGCTCTCTCATCAGGGTCTGGAGTGCGCTGAGGATGGGGGGAGACTATGTGGTTAGCTGGGGTACATTAATTACTATCTCCAATATTAGTGATGACGGCGATGATGATAGGACTACACGAGTGGCCTGGGCCATAAGCAAATCCCTGCTATACTCATATACCCACTTAAAGGCCCCCAAAAACAAATCACTGTAATTATATGACTGTCATTGTAGATTATCATAGCTAATATCTTTCAGGCCATTTGTGTTTCAGTGATGGATTCTAATCCAAGTACACTCCTGGCACGCCTTACTCACATTTCCAATGAACAGGTGTTTCAAAACATTCAGAGCTATTTAAAGCACTGACTTGCACTCCCTACCTCTCTAGCTCTTGTACAACTTCCTTAAATCCCGGTCTTACTCTATAAACCTGCAAATGTTCCTGCCAATAGCCATTCGGAGGAGAGAATATTAATCCAGAGAACATCCCGACATGAACACAACCCAGTGCCATTTCCTCTTAAAAGTGAAGTAGACATATAATATGTCTGATAGGATTATGTGTCGTATTCCTTAATCCACAAAAACGAGCTATTTAATTTGTAAATAAAAATGTGTGCTTTATTTTGTATCATATTCTAATCATATTTAGTGGATAAAAAAAAAAAAGCAACAGATTGATTTGTATAGAAACCAATTAAATCAACAGTGGTGTAAAATCAGTGGACATCAGTTAATGGCAAACAGTAAAAGGAAGGCAAAAGCTCTCCTTTGTTCGAAGCAATTGTTGCAACAAAGTTCTAGAGACAAGCCATTGTCATAGCGATGGCAAATACTGTAGGTGGTTGTGGATATTGGATGAAATACAGTGAGGTCCAAAAGTATTTGAACAGTGACACATTATTTGTTGTTTTGGCTCTGTACTTCAGCACTTTGGATTTGAAACGATACAATCAAATTAGAAATTCTACATTAATGTGGATGCTACCATGATTACGGATAATCCTGAATGAATCGTGTAACATGATGAGTAAGAAAGTTACAGAGGCACAAAGATCATAACCCCAAGACATGCTAGGTTAGCATTTTTTGGGGGGTATGATATTTACAGTGCCTTCAGAAAGAATTCATACCCCTTGACTTATTCCACATTTTGTTGTGTTTTTGTCTGAATAACCTTTTACTGCAGTGGGCTAAATCAGGGTCACACAGAGTGTTTCTTGCTAGTCTTAAACTAATCTACTTTGTCTCCCGAGTGGCGCAGTGGTCTAAGGCACTGCATCGCAGTGCTAGCTGTGCCACTAGAGATCCTGGTTCGAATCCAGGCTCTGTCGTAGCCGGCCGCGACCGGGAGACCCATGGGGCGGCGCACAATTGGCCCAGCGTCGTCCAGGGTAGGGGAGGGAATGGCCGGCAGGGGATGTAGCTCAGTTGGTAGAGCATGGCGTTTGCAACGCCAGGGTTGTGGGTTCGATAAAATAACGTATGTGCTAACTGTAAGTCGCTCTGGATAAGAGCGTCTGCTAAATGACTAAAATGTAAAAATGTAAACAAAAGTGTATACCTCACACACATAGTTATGGGCTTACAAAAAAGATGACACCTGTATCATGTCAGATATATGTATTACATTTTGAGTTTGCATCCCAATATTACACTTTATACACATCACAGAAGACTGAAATATAACAAAACTGTTTGACATAGAAAGAAAATATTAATTAATTAATTATGAATTATGAAATTATGAAGAATATTAATAACATTCCACCCATGAGGCCACTAGGTAATTTGACTGCAGGAAATGGCTAAATATATTGTTTTTATCTCACCCATCTACACACAATACCACATAATGCCAAAGTGAAAGCATATTTTTATAAATGTTTTGAAAATGAAATTCAGAAAGACCTCATTTACAGTGGGGAGAACAAGTATTTGATACACTGCCGATTTTGCAGGTTTTCCTACTTACAGTTGAAGTGTCCCTATGATAAAAATTACAGACCTCTACATGCTTTGTAAGTAGGAAAACCTGCAAAATCGGCAGTGTATCAAATACTTGTTCTCCCCACTGTATATAAGTATTCACACCCCTGAGTCAATGCATGATAGAATCACCTTAGGCAGCGATATTATATGATGAAGAATACAGCAAGGCTATGTAGACATTTGCTCTGCATTGAATAATATGGCACCTGAAGACATAAATTCTGAACATACAATAAATATCACTTCACTTAAACTGCTGCTACTTCAATGTATTCCTTAAATCAAATGTGAATACTTTCTGAAGGCACTGTATGCCTCTGTAACTTTCTCACTCATCATTATTCACAATTCATTCATAATTATAAAGAATGGTAGCATCACATTAATGTTTAGAAACATATTCTATTCTTATTTACAAAAACAGTGACTCCAAAATGACACAATACATTATTTACCATTAATTTCTATTGGGCACAAAATAATCTGAAACACAACCAAATCAAACTACAAATGCATCCAACGAGTTTGAGAGTCACAAGCTTGATGTATTAATTGTATGCTAGGAATATGGGACCAAATACTAAACTTTTGACTACTTTAATACACATATACTATAAGTGAATTCATCAAAATACTTTTGGTTCCCTAAAATGGGGGGACTATGTACAAAAAGTGCTGTAATTTCTAAACGGTTCACCCAATATGGATGAAAATACCCCACAAATCCCCTAAAGCTGTCAATCTGCACTTTAACCTCATAGTCATTGTATCATTTCAAATCCAAAGTGCTGGAGTAAAGAGCCAAACAGCAACAAAATATTGTCACTGTCCAAATACTTTTGGACCTCACTGTAGTTGCATTCAAAGAGAGCATTCAATTCTATATCTAAAATTGGTCATTTTGGCTGACACACTTTTTTTTATGAGTTAATTGTTAATGTCCATCTGCCTTTTTGTGTGTGATGACGGCCTGCCTTATGTATTAGATATTACATTACTGGTGTAATACATCCGTGACTATCCAGTGTCATGAGTAATGAACCTTATTGGCCAAGGGTGAACAGTACACAATAGATTAACAAGATGGACGACAGCATGTCTCCTCTCCTCTGTCTGCAGCTGAGCTGACCATCCTGTGTGCTTATCTCAAATAACTACCCAGGGAGCCCCTGGATACACCACCCAAGCATTGCCCACTGAACCATTAACCCTTGAGGAGAAAATGGGGTAAGGGGAGGTTTAAGCTCATTAATCGCCTTTCAATCTCCCACAGATGCATCAGTCCACCGAGAGAAGGGAACAAACAACACAGGACCACCAACCAGCGGGGCTACCCCCCAAGGCATGCAGCCACACAACAGTCTCTCCCTTCCCCCTCCTCTCCCAGAGAGATGCTCTGTCTGGACACCCCCTGGTCCCCCCAGTGCTGCAACTCATTGTCCCAAATTGATAGAGGCAGAAGTGGGGAAGAGGCGAAAGCTGCGGGACACAGGCAGATGAAGCTGTTTCTACCAGCCCCCAACCAACACAAACTGGAGGTCGCCTTCCTTTCTTCATCTGGTTACATATAACTGCTGTAGATTTTCTGTCTTCTAAAAATAAAACCAACGTAACTGTATTATTTATAACATATACTTATTACGTATGTCTTATAACATAGCATATTATAGCCTATCTATTCACATGGCTTTATGCAAAACAGGAAACACAGTTTGTGTGTTTTGTTTACAGCATTTTTCAGGTCTACAGCCTGTCCCCATTTGACAATAGGCTCATTGTAAACTTTAAGCCAATAGTCTAGTCAGGATACTAGTCTGGCCAGGTGTTGACACCTGAGAAGTCAGTGTTTGAGGCTTGCTATCTGATTGGCATCCCACTATTCTTCTGAATCCTCTGAAAGACAAAAAAATACATTTTATCAGATGAGTTTTAAAATGGTGTTATATCATACTGCGACAGTGAAGAATGTGTTAGTGATGAGATCAAATGTTCAAAAAATCAAAACACACAGGCTACCGTTCCGTTGCTCATGCTAATTTTTTATACATGTATATTTACTTCCGAAAGGGCTCTTAAATAATTCAACATGAAGGTTACCACACACTGTACTTCTATCACCATTTTATTTCAGTGCCCCAGAGACAACTTCCAAGGTCAGGCCTAAGCAGGCTCACTCCATCCAAGCAGCAAACCCCAGTACACTCACAGACTTTACAGCCTAATCCACAGCTATGTGCCAAGGAGCATTCTCAAGTTATCCCAGTGGCTTCTCCCAGACAACAACACAAAAGTTTTAATCACATCTTGAGGAGAGTGGGAGAGAGATAGGGACGCAGGGAGAGAGACTAATAAAAACAAGGGGAATCATTGGGGAATGCCAGATTTGCGTATTCCTCTATTTCCCTGGCAACCAAAAGGTAATTGATTTACCTTTAATTACGGCCTTATCAGATTTCTTGACTTTGGCTGTATTTGTGTCATGTCTCAAACAGCTGCCTAATGTTTTGTATTCCAACCATTTACAATGGACAATTTACATAATTTCCCCGCTGAAACCAACTGAGCACCAGTATTGATGAGGTTGGTTTCATGATTACTCGTCTAGTTCCATTGTCCTACGCTGCAGGCATACACAGTATTACCTTGGTGCTCAATGGAGTCATAAACCCTGGCAAATCAATACAATTGATAAAGATATCTTTAAGCCATTCTTTAATAATTGGATGAGGACATCATGTATATCAGGGAGAGATGAAGCACTGAACAATACTAACTAGATATAAAAATGTAAAAACATAATTAATTAAATTCATGCTATTATAAGGCTCACTGCATCATCCAGATTTGCTGAGCAAACTCTTTATCTACATTTTAATAATCTGGCCAATGATGATAATACAATACCATACGTTATACATTCATAAGAAACATCTAAAATGGTCACATTCAGGCATTTACTCACTCCAGTACACTTCATTTTGATTCATTTAACAATGGACTCAATCATGTCTGGATGCAGGCTGAGTTGTCTTGCTTCTGTTTCGAGGCAGATAGGCAGAGGCTAATTGGAAGGAGAGCAGAGGGCTCTCAGAACTGGGGCTGACTCAGCTCTTTGTCAAGTAAAGTGCTCTCACTCCAGTGGTAATTCTAAAGTATTCATCTTAAATGTACTGTAAAGTATTTTGTTATGATTCTCTGAGTTTTCGCACCCTTCCTACTGACAACGACCGAAGCGGACCAAGGCCGAGCCAAAAACAGTTCCTCACACAGGGAGGGCGGGGTCACCTGACCTAACTTCACCACCTACGTATGTCAAAACCCAGATGAGACAGCCTACGTTTCACTCTGTCTGCGTTCATTCCTCATCTCTCTATCCCTCGCAGCCCGGATTCAATCATTACATGTTTAATATTCCTTTGACATTTCTGTCTTATTTTCATTAGCTTCTTTCATCTTTATGTAGGTGCCCTACCCTTTTGTTGGGGTCAATGTGGATTCCAGACCCAGCATCTCCTTCCCTGACTTCATCAAGACAAAGAGAGAGGAGAGAAAGTGCAGCGCAGTAGGGCTCGGGGGGATTGTAAATGTTTTCAGCATGAGGTAGCCAGCCTGCGCTAAGTCAATCCTGGTGAGGGGAGGCCTGGCTGGCCTGGTGGCTCAAGGGATGTGTTGGACCGGTTCCCTACTGGATTCCTAATCATAACCACCGGGAACTGGGTGGCATCTCGCGCCAAAATGAAAATGTATCAGTTGGAGTTTTCTCTATCTCTTGCTCTCATTCTGTGGCACTGATATATACTGTGCTGGCAGCGCCAAAATAAATATGTCTAGGCTGCATTCCAAACCTGGTTTGGATCTGCTACTGGTTTCTATTTTCTAAAGTCCTAGACAACACTTTCTAGAGATTATATAAAACTTCTGTGAAAGTAAAAGGAGTCTGCTTTAGAGCAAACTACATTTGTATTTAAAATGAAACCTTATTTAGCTATGTTAGTTACAGTATTATGTCATTTACTAATCTTAAATGAGAAACAAATGCAATTAGTAACTCATCTTATAGATGAGTGATTTAATCAAGGTTTCAGATTCTCCTAAATGAATGCTATTATTTTTGTATCTAGAAGTTTCTGCTCTGACAGCAGACAGGACATGTCCCTCTCTCTATTTGTGTCCCTTACATCAGTGAGTTCTCAGTTCTCATGTGGACAGAGAAGTGGTCATAACATTAAATGACACAAAACAGACCAAGCACAAGACACTGTGAAATAAACATTTCAAAACACGCAGTAACACAGTACAAGGAAAGCTGAATCTAAGGCCAAAGCTAATATCTGAAACTGAAAAAATTAGAATGTTTTCACAATTGAATGAATAAAACTATTGTCATAAACCTCACCGCCCCACTCCTGCTAATCCATGTCAATTTTCAGAGGTGGCTATGAAAATAGGATGCTATATAAAGGGCTTTAAGAATATGTTTTCCCAAGATGCCATCATGCCTTGTGTGTGTGAGAGATTTGCGCCGACATCAACGTCCTCTCCCCGTTCAAACGACTGTTCAGCCTGACAATGTCATTAGCAGTGAGAGCCTTAAACGCAATATTGGGGACAGAATTGGACACATACTGTTAGCAGCCCATAATACCACACTGACGGTATGTCTCTTTTATCAATGCACTCTGTCATAGTGATGCTGTGAAGACAAAGACAAAGGAGTAGACAGGAGCGGCCTTGTAGCAGCACGCTACTCTATAGAGGTGCTGGAGGAGACTGTAGTTACTTAGGGGGACTGTCAACTCTCCCACAGGGAATGTGCACCCCACAATGCACTTTAAGAAAGAGCCAGTTAGGGTTGATTAAGTCCTGGGCTGACGGGGAGGGTGGGGGTGGGGAACGGAGGTTGAGGGGAACACAACCAATATGACACTGCCAGCAGGGTATGATTACACCTCATGTGAAGGCAGACAAATCTTCTGGGGCACACTATCTTTCACACAGGCATCTGCCATGTCCTCTATGTGTGTGCCTGGAAGAGTAATCAATAGTTATCGAGCAAATAAATTGAAAATAATAATTGATTTAAAGAAAGGAGGAGGATGCCTTAATTTGTCATCTTCACATGATTTACAACATTAGAGGAAAGACAAAAACACATTTCAAAAAGGATGTTCACATCAATACAAGGGTACTTAAAAAACCCAAGGTCACATTCAACTCAGGCTCTAAAACTAAACAGTAAAATCTGGGAGGCTGTGCTGTGGATGAGGTGACGACACGCTAACAGTGGCCATGTGAGCAAATAGGCGATTAGAGCTGTGCAAACACAGGACTTGGCTAGCGCCACTCAGGGCCAGTGGCACCGGCTCACCCATTGCTGCAAAAGCATTTCCGCCACAGTGGAACACACAGCAGATCTGCTCAGTGTAGATAAACCCAGACAGAACAAGACTGAGCAGCACCACGGCCCGAAAATCATCAGGCGCACACAGAGGTCAGGGTGTTTTTGGTAACTGCACTGAGAAACGGTGAACCTCAGTCTCCCTCTGTCTGGGGTGTTGATTAAGAAAACAAGCATCAGCACAGGGCTGGACTGAAGGCCTCGGCCGTGCATAAAGTATAAAGGCTGGAAATGTCATTAACAGTAAGAGCATGAGCACATCAATAAAAGAAGACTTGAGTCCACTAGCAGCTGTTTCCAACCAATGTAAATGATCAATTAAGAATGTTCCATCCTCAGATGTTCCTAGCACTAAATCTCAGCCAGGACAATTAATTTACAGCATCTAAACACGGTCAATGCTGCTGCATCTTTAGCAGAGGGAGACGAATCGCTGCACCACTATCTAATCTGGGAAAGGGGACTGGGGTCTGTCTAATCTACTGTGAAAACTACCATAAAGCAACGCTATTCAAGATGGCATGATTAATTTACAATGACCCGTCACATCCTGCTGCTCTGAACACTGCCGACCTAACGAACAGGGGAAGCAGTGCTGAGGTAGGTCTTATTATTGTAAGGAAATGATTGTCACTCGGCTCTATCTAGCTCAAAACAACGTTACCAATAACATTCAGTGTATGGAGCTGATCAGCATTTTGATGAGAGTATTTTCTTGTTGAAACCATTTTCTTACCATTATCTTCCAGAGGGGGAAACAGGTTAATGCAATTTGCACAAAACTTTTCCTTGAAAGTGTGAATTCTCATGACCTTCCTGTAACAACAAAAACATGAATCAGATTTGACCGTCAGTGTACATGCAGTATGTGTCTTATATAGACCTTTAGAGACTAGAATATAGACCTCCTTGTCAGGCAAATGTGAGCATCCAGCCAAACTGTAAGAAGCGTCTTATCAAGAACATCACCAGTGAAGAAGCAGAAGACTTAATTAAGCAGGTTTTGTATGTGGCACTATTAAAGCCCATCAGACAGACAGACAGACATCCCTTTGTTTCCTCGTCATTGTGCTCCATAGAGGAGCGTTTCCTGCTTTCAACCCCAGAGACAATGGAGAGTACAATGAACAGTAATCATAGAATTATCAGAAATACAAGACTGATTCCTTTGACAGATTTCATCCCTACCCTTTTCAAGATCGTCAAAAGCTAGCCTACAATTCTCCTAGCGACAAATTCCCAGCTCGTTTTTATTTTTCCATGAGGATTGTATTCAGTCTTTGGCTGTCCTTTTCCTCAGAGAAACAGGGATTCCGAAAGCAACACAAATGAAATATTTTGGTTTCTATTTCTGACTAACTTGAAACTAAAGGTGTTCGAGCAGACACTTTTAAATAGAATATCAATAGGTAGATTTGATTGCAGAAAGAATCATTATCCCATCTATTGTTTAATACACCAAACATGGCCCTATGTAGGCCTAGTCGTCATGTCCATGTTTAGACCCATAAATATGTGTCAATAAACAATTTCTAAAAGCAATTTCTGGTGCCCAATACACCCCCACCCCCTTTTTGTGGCATTCGCTTCACTGCTCAAATCAGTGTTCTAGAGAAATACCCCTCTCCCCTCCCTTTCCCTCGCTCATTCTTCAATTTGTTAATTTTTTTTCTGGGAAAATGACCTAGTTCCAGGTGCCGGGCTTAGAAAGTCGCTGAGCAAAATCCACTTTCACCCCTTGCCCTCTGAGGTCCCCGGATATTTATCCCACAATCCCCTAGCAATGACATCATACATCTGAAACGGCTGACACACCACACACTGACCTAGAACAGCATTCTGACTCAACAACAAAATGGAGGGAGAAATGGAGAACAAGCCTCCCATGAGATAAGGAGAGGCCAGCCAGGCAGTACGTGAAGAGAACACGTTATAGGTTCTGTGTTCGTCGTGCGGGGGAAAGGAAGGGGAGGATGGGTGAGGGACACACAATCTGGAATGGATAGCCTACTGTTCAATTCAATCGGAGGATCTGTATAAATCCATTCATGTAAACATTTAGTTATCTACAATCTGCTATTGCTTACATATTTATCCCGTCAAACGTGTTTGGGATGTTTACAGACACTCAACTCCAATGTATACAGGCTCAAATAAGCCTTCAATTGAACTGTCTGCTTGGTCATTTAGAGCAGGATTGAAGGTGGCTGTTGTTGAAATGGGCCAGTGTCTTGTGACGAGGCTTTTCCCCATCTGTCTCTTACAGTTAGCTCGCTGCCTACAACAGGATCCAATAAGTTAACCAATGCTAATTACCTTGGACAAACCATGTCAGTCTCAAAATATTCTGTTTCCTTCCTTTACAGAAAAACTAGAAAAGCAAAAAATACAGAAATTACATGAAACAAAACATATATAGTCCAGTGATAGTTGCTTGCCAAAATGTGGTGGTGAGCCCATTTTATAAACCAACGACTAACCATGGCCTTGGGTCACTCTTTTAAAATAGGGAGCTAGGCCTAATTAAATTAAAATAGGTTAGATATTACTGCACTGTTGGCGCTAGGAACACAAGCATTTCGCTACACCCGCAATAACATCTGCTAAATATGTGTATGCGACTAATAACATTTGATTTGATTTGATAAAGGGAGACTTATCTCTTTGGCCCAACTATGTAATGGATAGCTTGTTTAGTAATGTATAATTCCTCCTCTTTCTGTATTCTGTCCTTGGTAGAAACCATATCCAATTATCTTTTCTTATGAGACAGTCTGTCTGGACACACTCGTCACAACAAGGAATGGCTGACCAATAAGACATTCCACAACAGTAGCAGAGATGTAACTAGGCCTAGAATCAGGCATCACTTCTGCCCATGTCATTCTGTACCACACTGACTCGTCCACAGAATCAAAGATGCTCCAAGGTAAATTCAGTTTCACCCTCAAAACCTTTCCTACATTTTACTGGAGGAACCTGCTAATGCATTTACAGCATTAGCAGGTATGTGAAAGTTTGAGCTACTCTGTCACGATCCACAGTAGGATCTGTATTGAGGACTGGTGAGAGTGAATATGGTCAGTGTCGGTCAGGGGGAAAACCGTTTTGTTGTGTGTAGTAGCATCATGCAGGTCACAGAGAGAGAGCTCTTCTTTGTTGGCCTCTTTATTAAATAACTCCTCTCTAATCGTCCCATGTGAGGAGGGTAACACTTCCAGGGAAATTTCATTGAAGGTACATTCAAGGTACAGTGGCTTGCGAAAGTATTCACCCCCCTTGGCATTTTTCCTATTTTGTTGCCTTACAACCTGGAATTAAAATTGAGTTTTGGGGGGTTTGAATCATTTGATTTACACAACATGCCTACCACTTTGAAGATGCAAAATATTTGTATCGTCAAACAAACAAGAAATAAGACAAAAAAACAGAAAACTTGAGGCTGCATAACTATTCACCCCCCCCCAAAGTCAATACTTTGTGGAGCCACATTTTGCAGCAATTACAAATGCATGTCTCTTGGGGTATGTCTCTATAAGCTTGGCACATCTAGCCACCGGGATTTTTGCCCATTCTTCAAAGCAAAACTGCTCCAGCTCCTTCAAGTTGAATGGGTTCCGCTGGTGTACAGCAATCTTTAAGTCATACCACAGATTCTCAATTGGATTGAGGTCTGGGCCATTCCAAGACATTTAAATGTTTCCCCTTAAACCACTCAAGTGTTGCTTTAGCAGTATGCTTAGGGTCATTGTCCTGCTGGAAGGTGAACCTCCGTCCCAGTCTCAAATCTCTGGAAGACTGAAACAGGTTTCCCTCAAGAATTTCCCTGTATTTAGCGCCATCCATCATTCCTTCAATTCTGACCAGTTTCCCAGTCCCTGCCGATTAAAAACATCCCCACAGCATGATGCTGCGACCACCATGCTTCACTGTGGGGATGGTGTTCTCGGGGTGATGAGAGGTGTTGGGTTTGCGCCAGACATTTTCCTTGATGGTTAAAAAGCTCAATTTTAGTCTCATCTGACCAGAGTACCTTCTTCCATATGTTTGAGGAGTCTCCCAAATGCCTTTTGCGAACACCAAACGTGTTTGCTTATTTTTTTCTTTAAGCAATGGCTTTTTTCTGGCCACTCTTCTGTGGAGTGTGTGACTTAAAGTGGTCCTATGGACAGATACTCCAATCTCTGCTGTGGAGCTTTGCAGCTCCTTCAGGGTTATCTTTGGTCTCTTTGCTGCCTCTCTGATTAAAGCCCTCCTTGCCTGGTCCGTGAGTTTTGGTGGGCGGCACTCTCTTGGCAGGTTTGTTGTAGTGCCATATTCTTTCCATTTTTTAATAATGGATTTAATGGTGTTCAAAGTTTCGGATATTTCTTTATAACCCAACCCTGATCTGTACTTCTCCACAACTTTATCCCTGACCTATTTGGAGAGCTCCTTGGTCTTCATGGTGCCGCTTGCTTGGTGGTGCCCCTTGCTTAGTGGTGTTGCAGACTCAGGGCCCTTTCAAAACAGGTGTATATATACTGAGATCATGTGACAGATCATGTGACACTTAGACAGTTGACTCATGTGACACTTAGACTTTATTTAACTAATTCTGTGACTTCTGAAGGTAATTAGTTGCACCAGATCTTATTTAGGGGCTTCATAGCAAAGGGGGTGAATACATATGCACGCACCACTTTTCCGTTATTTATTTTGTATAATTTTTTGAAACAAGTTATTTTTTTCATTTCACTTCACCAATTTGGACTATTTTGTGTATGTCCATTACATGAAATCCATTAGCATATTAAAAAGATTGTACAAAAAGAGGAGAGTCTGGGCCTCTACAAAAATATTCATGCAAAAACAGCATGCTTTTCTCATTTGTCAACATAATACATCTTCACTCATGACCTTTCATCATTTTCGGGAGTCCAGAAACAGCAGGGAGTCGATGTGGGGCCATAGAGGAAGAAGAAAAATGATAAACCTGCTGGATCATCTTCCCAGCAGACTCCCAAGGTTAGTTCCAGCCTGATGCTAGAGCCTGCAGTCAGAGAACGAGAGACAGCAGGACAGCAGCGGAATGATAAAATGTGTCTGGCAGGAAAAAGCCAGGCTTTGCAGCTACGTTGCATTCTGACCAACTGAAAAATGACAAATCCTTTTCTTATCGAAATTTCAGAAACTGTTCCCGTTCCCGACGGAGTAGCCTGTACAGTAGTAAAGATGAAGTGAAATGTTTCGTTGCTACAGAGGCCAGCTCCTGAATCACCAGGAGGGAGGCAGGAGCACTGGGTCTTTATAGCAGACAGCCAGACACAGGTGCTTAAGTGCTAAACACCCTGAATTTACGACGGTGGCAGCACTGACCTTAAATGAAGTTATGAGTGGTACGCCATTAAATTATAAAAAGAAAATGCCCAGATGAGGGCATATCCAAGAGGGACAGAGTCAGGCAGCCTGCCCAAAGGGGCGTTATCCCAAAACACAACACACAACCACTTACTGAACCTGTGTCAGATAGGTCAGAGGTGTAAAGCAATTATTCTTGACAAGCACATAAAAACAACAACCATAAACACATATACAGTAGCAGTTGTAGCAGCCTGCTACAGTAGTGAGAAATGTCATGGCAGTGAAGGAATGACATTCTTATTTTTCACCATTACATTACAGTAACCCTTTTATGTTCTAATTACATGGATTCTTGTCATAGCAAAAAAATCTCACTTTGTAACACCCACTTTGTTATTCCATCAGCAACATCGCTTCATCACAACAAGTTGTCGGCACATCTGGTCTTAAAGACGGAAGGAAAGATTGGTAGAGAGAATGGGATACACATCTGGAAGCTATTTCCCCCACCAAGTCTAAAACTCTCTACTGTTTAACAGCTCTCCCCTCCCCATTCTCACCACCACAGCAGCGACCTATCCCCGTGCTCCCGTCAAACAGAACAACAGCTCACTCTGGGCATGGCAAAGCCGATAGGAACTGCTGTGTGGTGGTCTGTGAAGAGGTCTCCTACTAGTCTGCTACTCGGGTGTTGGGTAATCAGGCTCATGGGTGATTTCCGCATGGCTCCAACAGAGAGCTTGTCTACAATGTAGGTATGTAGTATAGACATGGAGTCTGGGACTGAGGCATCTACAAAAAGGCTGAGGATCTGATGAATCTGTAGTTCTTGAATAGATTCTGAGGATATAAGACAAACCAATAGCATTTGCTGGCCGAGAGTACTTAGCAACTCTAAACGTAATTTGCGAACCGTGTGCACACCGATTTTGTTGGCAGTCAAACGTCTATAGTGGGTGGTCCCTAAAACACAGCACGCTGAACGATCGGCAGACAAACGCTAGATCCATATATGGTGAGATGTGTGTGAGCCTTAAAACCTGTCAGAGATTCACTTGATCCCTCAACCCTTGGAAAGGCTGAGTGCTTAGCAATTTCTATGAATCTCCAACCATATGTTTATGACACAATGCTTGAATTGCTCAACAACCTTGACAAGGTCAATGAAAAGCAGCACAAGTGCAGGAAATATTTCTTAACTATAAGAACACTTTCCAAACAGAATAAAAAGCGACAAAAGCGAAAATGTATGCCATAGATATAAAACACGCTTGGCAGAAAACAACACCTTTCCACAAAAGAACGACGTGATAGAGATGTTGTAGGAAAAGCTCTTGAGAACTCTCCCATTCATGTGAGACAGAGTGGACACTTCAGAAACACTCCCCTTAAAACAACACATGGAGAACAATGGCCCCTGCTCTCCAGACACAACATCACTCAGCCTTGTTCTGTACCAGGGGATTTACGGCAAACAGATTTCCCCATGATCAAACCTGTCGTGGGCCGGGAAGGCTCGTAAATCTGGGCTCTGGCCTGCTCCACAGCTCATTCACCCAACACTGATTTATATTGCAGAATTAGCTCCCATTCCAATTTGAGGCTGACGGCACTCTGGCCAGATGCAGGGAGAATCGAACAGGAGACAATGGGATGCAGACCATGTCATTTAGATTAACACCTGACCTGCTCTACTCGTCTACTGCTGTAGATATAAACTGTTATAGGTAACCTTTAGGATGGTGGGCTCTTCTTGACTGTCCTATGGATTGCCAGTGCTTTAAAATGTTGAAGCTCTATAATATAGTCAATTTCTTAGCTTATGGCATTATTTCTTATTTAGTCCCAGCTATTCAATATTTCCAGTATCATAAAAAGCCAACATCAAAACAAACCATTGCTTGGCATCTAATATTAAACAAAGTATTCAATATTGAAAACTGTTGAAGAAACGTCATTCTTGTTGCATGAATTCCCTATGGAAGACGAGACAAGATGACCAGCATTCGAAAAATAGGACAGTTTATGCACACACACACACACTCGCTCGCTCACGTTCACACACACACACACACACACACACACACACACACACACCCACCAGCAGTGGCACCACACCAGCACAAGCAATAAAATAAACCTGACAACCTTGGTCTCATACACAGCCTGTTGCTGACTCACAGACTATGTGATCCAGAAAGGCCTTTTCCTATTTCAGCAGTAATAAATGTCTCACTGCAGCCCCCTCCATAGTGGTGATGGGGATATAAGGTGTATTTGGACCAAGAGAAGAAATGATGCAACCAACCACTGCTGCATTAATGACACTGTATTGTCTACATTTCAATACCTTTTCAAACCGTTGATTACATTACAGTTGTTTCAGCTGAATGCATCTTGCTCAGTGTCACAGTGTAAGTATCCAGTAGTGTGTAATAGAATTAGCAGAATCCCAAACAAATACACAGCTGTTCATTACCTACACAAGAGTACAGGTGCAAAATCAAATCAATCAGATGCAATCATCGTTCATTCATAATAATAACATTACAGTTATTCTTGCCTGAAAGTATCATCTTACAAATCAATACAAATACATTAAAATCAGCTCGGTTCTCGCCACTTAAACTATTGAATATTTTCATAATAGCCTATTCTGAGTTAGCCTAGATCTAACGTTGGTTCCTCTCTCCTACAGATGTCACTGTATCCCAGTGAAAGCCATTGGTAGGCAGCAGGGGACAGGAAGTACTGGGGCTCATGGGTGATTTCCGCATGGCTCCAGAAAGCAGCTTGTGTTCTCTATTCTTTTGCCAAAACAAACAAGCCATTCTGAGAGGAGATATGGTGCAATTATACAGCCTCCTCCTTCATTCTCTAGCTCCCCGTTATGGCAGGTAGTCTAACACTTCACACTGGGCTACAACATGCTATACCTCAGAGCAGCATTTCACTGGCATAAAAAAACATAACATCCACAGGATGAAACTTGCAATATCCACTTTCTGTTAACCTTTTACTGTAGTGGGCTAAATCAGGGTCACACAAAGTGTCTTAAACAAATCAACTTTGAAACAAAAGTATACACCTCACACACATGGTTATGGGCTTAAAAAAAAGAAGACACCTGTGACATGTCAGATATAGAGTTGAAATGTATTACATTTTGAGTTTGCAACCCAATATTACACTTTATATACATCACGACTAGGTGAAAAATCTGTCGATGTGCCCTTGAGCAAGGCACTTAACCCTAATTGCTCCTGTAAGTCGCTCTGGATAAGAGCGTCTGCTAAATGACTAAAATGTAAATGTAAATCACAGAAGACTGAAATACAACAAAACTGTTCAACATAGAAACACCGGAGTTTCGGCATTAAAATAAATAAATAATGTTTATTAATTATGAAATTATGAAGAATAAACATAACATTCCACCCATGAAGCCACTAGGTTATTTGACTGCAGGAAAGGGCTACAGGATAATTCCACCACTTTTCAACATCATTTGCATTATCTCAAGCACAATACCAGTGTCTACATATGTGAAAATGTAGCATTTCTACATTTTGCAGAAAATCAATATATAGTTATATAGTTAAAAAGTTGACATCATCAAAAGTAACGTTTCTTGCTCTCCCACGAGCAAGAAACTTAAAAACAGTGATTTTAAAACATTATGAGATTTGCAGTGTCTTGGGGAGCAAGAAAATACCCTCCCCTCTGGCTAGAATCTCGTTGCAGGTTTTGAAAATCACTGTTTTTCATACTTTTAATCAGAGTGGCGCAGTGGTCTAAGGCACTGCATTGCAGTGCTAACTGTGCCACTAGAGATCCTGGTTCGAATCCAGGCTCTGTCGTAGCTGGCCGCGACCGGGAGACCCATGGGGCGGCGCACAATTGGCCCAGCGTCGTCCAGGGTAGGGGAGGGAATGGCCGGCAGGGATGTAGCTCAGTTGGTAGAGCATGGCGTTTGCAACGCCAGGGTTGTGGGTTCAATTCCCACGGGGGGCCAGTATGAAATAAAAAATAATAATGTATGCACTCACTAACTGTAAGTCGCTCTGGATAAGAGCGTCTGCTAAATGACTAAAATGTAAATGTAAAAAATATCACAGAAAAGCATTTTTTAGGACCTTTCTTCTTATCTTTTTAACCACATATCATAGAAAAGCGCCATTTTCACATTTGTAGACACTGGTATGGTGCTGGAGATAATGAATATGAGGTTGAAAAGTGGCAGAATTGCCCTTTAAGTAGAACTGTGATACAACCTATCTATTTGGTTTCTTTGAGAAAAATAGTGGGAATAAGCCCTTTTAGATTGTGTGAAAATGTTACTTCCCTGCTCTGGCTTGGCCTCTGCAGTCTGCTGCTTCTTATTTCGCAATAATACATTGTCATGCACCACTAAAACATGATCCACTCACAAATGAAAACCTCAACCCACTAAGATTGTGTGTTTGCAAATAACGGAGTTACAGTTTTTAATACACCTAATTAATTAATGACGATGATCTATCTGCATTTAATACAAATGTATTAAAGTGGCGAAAAAGCAGCATCTTAAAAACTTGAAATGGGAAAATGTGCAGAGAGATTATCATAAATGCCTCGCTGTATTATCATTAAGCAGATTAACATATTAGGTACTGAATCATCCTGACAGACACTGTCATCAGTATGGGCTAAATACTCCAAACTCTGCTTGTAGGCATAGCCTTGTGACCCAGTCATTTTAGCAACAAGCAAGGAGATAGAGGTAGGGAATATATTGAGACATGCATCAACAGGAGACCTCATAAATAACTGGAATAGAAAACAAAACACGAGACTACTCTCCAAGGAGAAGAGATTCTAACTAAACCCATGCTTTTCCGTATGTATGTGAGCACAGTTTAATTTCTCATCTGGGAATAGGACGGCAAGAATACAGAACTGGGGTGTAATTAATTTTCTGTCCGAAGCATTATAATTACTGTGTCGAGTGAAAGGTAGCCAAGTCAGCCTCTACATCCTGCCCAACATCTCATCATCCTGCTCACAGTCAACTGCAACTTAATCCTGCAAAATCAACACAACAGACCACCCATTTAACATACACAACAAGGATGAGGGACTGTGGATTTATAATAGAATGATTATTGATTCCAATAAAAAACATTATCGTACGTTTGTACTATAAAGATTTCTTCTCATCCAATCTCAAGCTATTATGTCAAATGCAGAGCACAGACTAAATGACTTGATGCTCAAAGATAGAAGGATAGTTTTAACCCAAAGGAAAACTAGAGGAGGGATGGAAGATTTTGGAGTTCGCTGGGCAGGAAAGTGAGGGGATAATTTCTCAGAAGCACCATTTGGAATACTGTTATTGTTCTAAGCAGTAGGCACAGAGGGCAGAGTGAGTCATGGGGTGTTTTTTCTTTTAATATAACATTGTGGGGGTAGACCATGATTCTCTCTCTCTGGTAGGGTGCAAAACGACATTCTCCTGTCCACAAAAACAATGGAGGTTGACTGAAATAGCATCATACTGTATGTATCCCTCTCCCAGTCATCGTCACATTCTGTTGTGATACATTCTGATGTCATTAAATCCAAAATTCATTTTAAATCAGTGGTCACCAACCGGTCGATCACGATCGACTGGTCGATATTCAAGGCATTCCTAGTCTATAAAAAAAAATAAAAATGTATCACCAAACATTTCTGTAGAAAAGCCATTTCATTTGCCTGAAAAGACAAACTCCGCCTACCCAGCGGACGGGGAGATCTGTGACTAAATAAGTGCGCCTACTGCGCTGGCCAATCGGATAGCTCAAATCACTGTGCCTACCTACAGCTTCCACGACCCCGGCCACAGCAAAGTTTGATACTAGCCTACGTGAGATTACATAACTTTTAAAAACATTACCAGAGAGAGACTGTCAAAGAATCTAGCAAAGAGCTGCTGTTTTTATGAGTAAGTTCAAGTCTAAGTTTTATTCAGCACTGTCAACACTTTTTATTCAACACTATTACAAAACATAAAACGCGCTTCTCTCTACTTTCGCTGCAGCTGCAATGAATGAGTAGCCAAGTGTATCGATAGCCCTGCGTTTTTATTATTATTAGCAGCTCATCGTGTCTTTTTTAATATCAAGGAGTATTTAACTTTCTCTGGTTATAGGAGCAACATGAATTTGTGCCTGAGGCAGATGTGGTGGGACTCGAGTTTCGCCATCAGGTGGAAGACGGTGTCCCCTCTCTCTGGTCAGTCTCACCGGAGGAAAGGAAGGCGAGAGCAGGGACTGTAAGAGGTGGACCCTCTGCTGCTCTCTCCCTCCCTCCGCTGAGACTAATGCTGTGTTTAAAACAACTGGGAACTCGGAAATCTCTGACCATTCAAAACAAGATCCGACTGGGGGAAATCATTTTGAACAGTCATCCAACTTGAAAACTCCGGCATCTTTATAGAGCCCTGACTTTCCGACCTGAAGTTCACTGACGTCATGACTTGACCTTGTTTTTTCTGAGGTCCCAGTTGTCTTGAAAGCACCATGACCATGAGATGCAGGTACCGTCAGTCCAGTAAAATAAAAAAGCAAATTATTAGCAAATCAGATGTGTCTTGCAAGTGCTACACCAACTGATCTATTTTGTTATCAAAGCTCGAGTTTTGAAATATAATATAGTCTGAGAAGAACAATATTGGCAGGCCATGCATATAGCCAATATGCTGTAATAATGTATTAGGCCTACTGCTCAAACCTCATTCCTACAGAACAGTTTTTATTAAGTTAATGTTACATTTTTGAAGTCATGTTTTTTTTAATTCTGAGCAGTAGATCTCAGTTTGCTTTTTGACTGATAAAGTGATCTTGACTCAGAAAAGGTTGGTGACCACTATTCTAGATGGTATTCCAAGAAGTGTTTTTACTTTTTCAACAGTGGCTTAGATTTTTTCCCAGTCAGACAGTTATGAAAGCACAAACTCCAATTTATTATCATTGTTTAATTAACCCTAGACGTCACTGGTCAGTGCTTATAAGCACTATCACCATGCACTCTTCAACCACTCCGTTTCCCTGCCAGTCTGAGGTTCACATACTGAGTACAAACCACAGATCCACATGAGGGGTTGCGATCCAAAATTGCCATACGTACGTGTATATCAATCAAAAAGGCTATAATGTATAACACATAGAAATACATTGAATTCAATAGACTAATAATACTTATCTATCTATAGAGTTGATGTCATTAGTCAAGACCCACTAATGTTTTTCTTTTTCAGAAATGAAGTGCAACTGGGTTTTCTAAAATAAATAAATACTTTTTGGACTTTAAACAACATTTTGAGAAAACAAGCTGGCGTTGAATATAAACTACCCAGCATTTAAACCCAGTGGGACTCACTGCTGATGATTTTCATCTATTTTAAATGACAGAGCAGCGATGATAACTTGTGTCAACCCAAAATAAATCCATGCAGAAGAAGATGGAGGCTGAGCATATACTACCGCCAACTCAAGTCAGAAAGGCCATATCTATACAACACAAAGTCCCAAACTAGAGAAAGATCATTGATTTTCATAAAGCTTTTATAGAGTCAACTGAGAAAAGACCTCCATGGCTTCCACTAGCAAACTCATGGAATATTCAATCCTGTTTTTGACAGAAAAAGCATTCTACATCAAGCAACAACAAACTGTGAGCCATCATATTTGTGCATAAAATATCTAATAATGTAGGGAAAGCATTGTAATTTTGAATTTTGTGGGTGAGGTGGAAAAGGGATAGTTGTCCATCAATAATGAGCCTGGTATTGACAACTTCGATGGAAAGCTACTGAGCATGTAGCGGACTATATTGCCACTCCTATTTGTCATATCTTTAATCTGAGTCTGGAGAAAAATGTTTGTCCTCAGACCTGGAAGGAAGCCAAAGTCATTCCGCTACCCAAGAATGGTAAAGCACCCTTTACTGGTTCTAACAGCCGACCATTCAGCTTACTGACACTTAATTGTGTTTGACCAGATACAATGCTATTTCACTGTAAACAGATTAACAACAGACTTTCAGCATGCTTATAGAGAAAGGCACTCAACATGTACTGCACTGACACAAATTACTGATCATTGATTGAAAGAAATTGATAACAAGAAGATGACTGATGATTGTGGGAGCTGTATTGTTAGATTTCAGTGCAGCCTTTGATATGATTGACCATAAGCTGTTATTGGAAAAACATACAATACCAGTCAAAGGTTTGGACAAACCTACTCATTCAAAGGTTTTTCTATTTTTAAATATTTTCTACATTGTAGAATAATAGTGAACACATATGGAATCATGTATTAACCAAAAAAGTGTTAAACAAATCAAAATATATTTTACATTTGAGATTCTTCAAAGTAGCTTTTCCTTGATGACAGCTTTGCACACTCTTGGCATTCTCTAAACCAGCTTCATGAGGTAGTCACCTGGAATGCATTTCAATTAACAGGTGTGCCTTGTTAAAAGTTAATTTGTGGAATTTATTTCCTTCTTAATGCGTTTGAACCAATCAGTTGTCTTGTGACAAGGTAGGGGTGGTATACAGAAGATAGCCCTATTTGGTAAAAGACCAAGTCCATATTATGGCAAGAACAGCTCAAATAAGCAAAGAGAAATGACAGTCCATCCTTTCTTTAAGACATGAAGGTCAGTCAATGCGGAACATTTCAAGAACTTTGAAAGTTTCTTCAAGTGCAGTCACAAAAACCATCAAACGCTATGATGAAACTGGCTCTCATGAGGACCGTCACAGGAATGGAAGACCCAGAGTTACCTCTGCTGCAGAGGATAAGTTAATTAGAGTTAACCGCACCTTAGATTGCAGCCCAAATAAATGCTTCACAGAGTTCAAGTAACAGACACATCTCAACATCAACTGTTCAGAGGAGACTGCGTGAATCAGGCCTTCATGGTCAAATTGCTGCAAAGAAACCACTACTAAAGGACACCAATAATAAGAAGAGACTTGCTTGGGCCAAGAAACAATGGACATGGACATGAGCAATGGACATTAGACCGGTGGAAATCTTTCCTTTGGTCTGATGAGTCTAAATTTGAGATTTTTGGTTCCAACCGCAGTGTCTTTGTGAGACGCAGAGTAGGTGAATGGATGATCTCCGCATGTGTGGTTCCCACCGTGAAGCATGGAGGAGGAGGTGTGATGGTGTTGGGGTGCTTTGCTGGTGACACTGTCAGTGATTTATTTAGAATTCAAGGCACACTTAACCAGCATGGCTACCACAGCATTCTGCAGCGATATGCCATCCCATCTGGTTTGCGCTTAGTGGGACTATCATTTGTTTTTCAACAGGACAATGACCCAAAACACACCTACAGGCTGTGTAAGGGCTATTTGACCAAAGAGAGTGATGGAGTGCTGTATCAGATGACCTGGCCTCCACAATCACCCGACCTCATCCCAATTGAGATGGTTTGGGATGAGTTGGACCGCAGAGTGAAGGAAAAGCTTCAGTTGGTAGAGCATGGCGCTTGCAACGCCAGGGTTGTGGGTTCGATTCCCACGGGGAGCCAGTATTAAAAATGTATGCACTCACTAACTGTAAGTCGCTCTGTATAAGAGCGTCTGCTAAATGACTCAAATGTAAATGTAAATGTAAAAGCAGCCAACAAGTGCTCAGCATATGTGGGAACTCCTTCAAGACTGTTTGAAATGCATTCCAGGTGAAGCTGGTTGAGAGAATGCCAAGAGTGTGCAAAGCTATCATCAAGGCAAAGGGTGGCTATTTGAAGAATCTCAAATATAAAACATATTTTGATTTGTTTAACACTTCTTTGGTTACTACATGATTCCATATGTGTTATTTCATAGTTTTGATGTCTTCACTATTATTCTACAATGTAGAAAATAGTAAAAAATAAAGAAAAACCATTGAATGAGTAGGTGTGTCCAAACATTTGACTGGTACTGTATGTGTTATGGCTTATGTGTTACCTCTGCCATATAGTGGATTCAGAGCTATCTATCTAACAGAACAGAGAAGGCTTTCTTTAATGGAAGCTTCTCTAATGTTAAACATGTAAAGTGTGGAGTACCGCAGGGGAGCTCTCTTGGTCCTTTACTCTTTTCTATTTTTACTAGTGACCTACCACTAGCAGTAAGCAAAGCCTGTGTGTCTATGTATGCTGATGATTCAACATTATACATGTCAGCAACCACAGCTGGTGAAATCATTGCAACCATAATTTTTATTATTATTATATTATTATTATAAACAAAGAGTTGCAGTCAGTTTTAGAATGGGCGACCAGTAATAAACTAGTCCTATATAACATCTCTAAATCTAAAAGCATTGTATTTGGTAAAAATCATTCCCTAAGTTCTAGACCTCAGCTGAATCTGACAATGAAAGTCTGGTGCTGCAAAGAAGGACCTAGAAAAACACCAGCTGGCCCAGAACAGAGTGGCATGTCTTGCTCTTCACTGTAATCAAAGGGCTAATATCAATACTATGCATGCCAGCCTCTCTTGGCTAAAAGTAGAGGAGAGACTGACTGCATCGCTTCTTGTTTTTATAAGAAACATTAATGTGTGGAAAATTCTAAATTGTTTGCATAGTCAACTTACACACAGCACTGACACACAAACTTACCCCACCAGACATGCCACCAGGGGTCTTTTCACAGTCTCCAAATCCAGAACGAATTCAAGGAAACGTACAGTATTATAGAGCCATGATTGCATGGAACTCCCATCTCATATTGCTCAAGTGAACAGCAACCTGGCTTTAAAAAACAGATAAAGCAACACCTCACAGCACAAACCCTCTCCCCTATTTGACCTAAATATTTTGTGTGTATGTACTGATAGATGCTACTGAATGTAAATGTAATATATGAAAATGTTAATGATAAATGTAGGCCTAGAATAATAGGTCTCGCTCTGTTTTTTCTCTCTCTGTGTTTAACATTTATGCAGTTCTGTCCTTAAGCTGTTCTGTCCTGCTGCTATCACAACAGCTAATGGAGATCCTAATAAAATACCCCCCCAAAATACTAACGTGCTACAAATATTTAATCACATTCCAGAATAAATCAGACAAAAAGGTTGGTGTTCGGTGAAATCCCATCTCTACCTCCATCACCAGAGCTTCCCCAGGCCTTCACCTTTTAAGCATTCATGTAAAGGATTATAACACAGCTAGCGGGGAATAATTGATCGGCCCAACTGAACAGAAAGAATCTCTCTTACCTTTTTGAGGTGTCCGCTGCGGGTTCCCACAAACACCACTGAGTGGTCTCCATAGGTGTAGGCTGCTACTGCTCCCATGCCGTCTACGCGGTCATCATACAGAGGGGTCCCCTCTATCACCCGTAGACCCCCCAGAGGCTGGTTCAACACCAGCCCACAGAAATCATCCCCAATCTGCTTTGGCTGCAAAACAAAACAAGAAGGGGACAATGTTCAGAATGTATCAAGGTATTGGATCAAATGTAGCCTATTTACTAATTTGGGGCCTGGAATACAGAAAACGGTAATAGGTTTTGGGAGCTTTCTTTATACACCTCTAGGGGTACATAAAGAAAAATGACCATGCCATCAATTATTAAGATAAGAAATGTAATAAGAAATACCCCTCTGAGCACAGGTGAAACTGCACATTCATGTTAAATAGAGATATTTATTTTTGCTCCGAAAGCTACCCACTGGGCACAGATGTCAGTTCAACGTCTAGTTTTGATTTACATTTGGTTGAGTTGTCAACTAATGATAATTCAACGTGAAATCAAAAAACAATTCTACATGTCATTGGATTTAGGTCGAATATTTGTTTGAAAAAATACAAAATTCCCTTATGTTAACCACTTTTTTCAAATCCAATCAGTTTTCCACGTTGATTCAATGTCATCACATTGAATATTTTGGTTGAAATAACGTGGAAACAATGTTGATTCAACAACTTTTTGCCCAGTGGGTAGGCTGACCATGTCAGTCTGAAACATGCCGTTGTGGGAGGAGCAAACGGTTGTTGATGAGCCTTTATGAAGGATAAATGTATCAAACAAGGCCTGTGCGAGAGTCTGGCACGCACACTCTCATTATGAGGTCAAGGGCTATCGCTGTGCATGAGAAGGGGCAGATAATGCAGATGAAGCAGGCCATAATTTATCAAAAAGAGATGATCTGCATCAGCTATGGGGAGCCCTGTTCCTCCTAATAAAAACAACCCTGCCTTCCTAAAGGGATCCAGGTCCTAAAGGGATCCAGGTCAGCTACTGACGCGCGTTGTTCTCCTCACCATCTGCCTTGCTCTGCCCTAAAAACTAACGAGGTGGGTTTGGGTGGGGGTGGGGTGCCCTCAGACATTATAAATGTACAGAACAGTTTTGGGAGAAGCTCTTCAACTGTTCCTGATTTCAATCCTTGAGACAGGTACCCTAATAAAATGCAATCCTTTAAATGCCCTGCTGTATTTTTAAATGGATCACAACTTAACTGTATGTTTTATGAGTTGCCTCAGGGAAGCTGTGAACCAAATAAATGATACTGTAATACAGTGATACGACTGGAGTCAGCTTCATAGGAGATATCCTTCTATAGAGATAAAATGTTCTTAATTTCTTATCCAGGATAAAGTTACTGTAATATAAATTGTTCAATTTGTCAAACATTGTATAGATCAGCAGGGATTTCATTCTGTAAAAAAAAAATTCTGGATGGAAGAAATACCAAAATAGTCATCATAGCTCATAAGGGGAGAGTGGTTAAGATATCATAGGAAGTTTAAAGTTTAAAGACATTCAAAGTTCCTCCATAGAAGCTGCTCCTCCATAGGTATAATTCTGTAGGCCTAATTCAGATAATGCATGTCATAACAAGATGCCCAGCGCTTTAAGGCAAGCTTCCTCTATCCTCTCTCCTCACCCTCAAAATGTCAGTTGCATTTCGCGCCCTACACTGTGACTGGCAGCACAGTGTGTGTGTTTGTCTTTCATTCTGATTAAACCATGCTGTTACAGCAAAATACAATTTGCTTTTCACGACTTTCCTATACAGATTAAATTGCTTACCCGGTCCACAGCAAGCTGCTCTAGCCACACTGATTGGTGAAATAATTTAATGTCGAGCTAAATGAAGAAAAAATAAAACATTTTGGGTACGAACCAGTTCAGAACATTATTTTGATGGTCGGAACATTGGAACGGAACGGAAAAAAAAGATGGTTCTGTTCAGAACAAAACGATTTGATTTGATTTTTTTTTCTTCAACCCTTGATTACAATTCTGAAATATTGTATAACATATGCAAATTAGGTGATATGTCATTACATTTGAGCATATTTGCATATACCGCAAATATATTTTTGTGGACACTGGATAAAGTCAGCCTAAATATTTTGGTTTCATTTTGTTAGGACCGGATTTACAAATTATTGATATATACACTACTGGTCAAAAGTTTTAGGACACCTACTCATTGGCTACTCACAGGGTTTTTCTTTATTTTGACTATTTTCTACATTGTAGAATAATAGTGAAGACATCAAAACTATGAAATAACACATATGGAATCATGTAGTAACCCAAAAAGTGTTGAACAAATCCAAATATATTTTATATTTGGCATTCTTCAAATAGCCACCCTTTGCCTTGATGATAGCTTTGCACACTCTTGGCATTCTCTCAACCAGCTTCACCTGGAATACATTTCAAACAGTCTTGAAGGAGTTCCCACATATGCTGAGCACTTGTTGGCTGCTTTTCCTTCACTCTGTGGTCCGACTCATCCCAAATCATCTCAATTTGGTTGAGGTCGGGTGATTGTGGAGGCCAGGTCATCTGATGCAGCACTCCATCACTCTCCTTCTTGGTAAAATAGCCCTTGCACAGCCTGGAGGTGTGTTGGGTCATTGTCCTGTTCAAAAACAAATGATAGTCCCACTAAGCCCAAACCAGATGGGATGGTGTATCGCTGCAGAATGCTGTGGTAGCCATGCTGGTTAAGTGTGACTTGAATTCTAAATAAATCACAGACAGTATCACCAGCAAAGAACCCCCACACCATGACACCTCCTCCTCCATGCTTTACGGTGGGAAATACACATGCAGAGATCATCCATTCACCCACACCGCATCTAACAAAGACATGGCGGTTGGAACCAGAAATCTCCCATTTGGACTCCAGACCAAAATACACATTTCCACTGGTCTAATGTCCATTGCTCGTGTTTCTTGCCCAAGCAAGTCTCTTCTTCTTATTGGTGTCCTTTAGTAGTGGTTTCTTTGCAGCAATTCGACCATGAAGGCCTGATTCACACAGTTTCCTCTGAACAGATGATGCTGAGATGTGTCTGTTACTTGAACTCTGTGAAGCATGTATTTGGGCTGCAAATTCTGAGGCTGGTAACTCTAATGAACTTATCCTCTGTGGCAGAGGTAACTCTGGGTCTTCCATTCCTGTGGCGGTCCTCATGAGAGCCAGTTTTATCATAGCGCTTGATGGTTTTTGCGACTGCACTTGAAGAAACTTTCAAAGTTCTTGACATTTTCCGGATTGACTGACCTTCATGTCTTAAAGTAATGATGGACTGTCGTTTCTCTTTGCTTATTTGAGCTGTTCTTGCCATAATATGGGCTTGGTCTTTTACCAAATAGGGCTATCTTCTGTATACCCCCCCTACCTTGTCACAACACAACTGATTGTCTCAAAGCGTTAAGAAATTCCACAAATTAACTTATAAGAAGGCACACCTGCTAATTGAAATGCATTCCAGGTGACTACTTCATGAAGCTGTAAAATACTAAAGACATACGTAAAAAGCATTTTTGGCAAAAAAAATATAAGAAAATGTTATCTAGAATAAAACTTTGACAACATATCAACAATTCCCTGTGAGTAAGTCTGGATAATATATCGAAGGATAACCACACAAACGTTGGTGAATGTAGATGCTTCTGAAGCTGAGAGAAATTTGTTGGTGTGTGGGAAGATTCTGACTTTCGGGAAATGGCAGTTAAAGGCAAGTACACTGAATTCAGCCTACCAATCACCAAATGCCTATTTTGACCCAATCACTATCTCTTAAAAGTAAGTTACTACATACTCCAGTTTCTAATGTTCTGTATTAAATGGGCTTTCCAATTATTTGTGATTCAATGTAGTGAGCTTTTGAAATGATGGATGTATGGCCATTTAAAAGTGTCTAAAATTCATGAAATCTTGATGACGGTAGTATGAATATACATTTACATAAAGTTTTTGACATGTTGACATGTACTTTTTTTTTGTTTTACTTTTTGAAAGTACTCATATTAAAAGTACCAAAACAACCAAAATCTCAAAATGTGTAAGTAGATGCAAAAATCTCTTTAAATCTTTAAATGTTTCAATATATTCATTGGGCTTTTGGGCTATTTAAGTTAATGAGGTATGGATGAAATATGCAAGTAAACCAAGCAGAATATTGGCTCCGGGGCTGGGGCCTGAGGCTGGATAGAAGTACTTCATTTGAAGTGGAATTACTAAAAAGAAATGGTGATGACTCACCGTGTTGATGCATGGGAGCTCCTTGTTGAGCAGCCATGGCAGGGACAGCTTGCCTTCCCCACGGTAGCACGACTTGATCCTCTCCCTCATGGCCAGGTTGATCTGATGCAGGGTAAAGAGACACAGGACTGTTTCCCGAGGCGGGTTGGCCCGGTTCTTCTGGCCCTGGGAGAACACCACAAACAGCACATCCTCGTCCTCAGAGAGCCCTAAGGCCTGGGCCAGCATCCGACCTGGACGGTGCTTGTAGGCGGACTGGACCAGCCGGTACTCCACCCCATCCTTGGTGCAACCCAGGGGGAACTCCACATACGAATAGAACTCGGTGTCATTGGAACACATCCGCACTATCTTGGAGGTGAAGAACTTTTCACCAGTGGCATCCATCTGGGTGAGCTGTGTGTCCAGCTGCAACGTGAGGAAGTAGATGTAGGTACGGCTGGAGAATCCATACACGTAGTAGATGTCAAACGCCGGGTAGAGGGACAGAGTGTCGGAGGGTATCTTGATTTGTGAGGACACAAACTCGTCCTGGTAGACCAGACTGAACATGTTAACACTCTCTTCATCAGCGACCAGCTTACGGCTGGACAGGGTAGGGAAATACTCTGACTTGCCATCGATGGCTGCACCGATGAACAGCCGACTGCCCCCCTTCTTCTCATTCTTCCACTTCCCTTCTGTTCTGTCAACCACCACTCCTGCCATGCCGTCGGCCTCCCTGGCTCCAGAGAGGTAGTGCTCCTTACGGTGATGGGGCTCTCCCAGCTTGAAGAGGTCCTCCAGCCGCAGGAACTGACACACACCCTGCCAGATGCTTCCACATGCTACCAGGCGGTTGCCAGCGTAATCAACCAGCAGCAACTTGTTGACATTGTCAGAGGACTCCAGTTTATGTGCACAGGCTCGGACGCTGGGAGGGGGGTAACATTTGGCGTTGTCTTCCACGGGGCCAGTCATGTGTGAACGCAGCTCTGTTAGGTTGGCAGACAGCTTATAGACCAAGTTCACTGCTCCCACATAGACCTCTCCCGTCCGGCTGTGCACTGTGAGATGAGTGAGGCTTGTGTCTGTGACCCTGTAGGTGCCTGTCTCAGGGGGAAGCTTGGTCGGGGCCATGGGGAATGCATTGTTGGTCCCAGATTGTAGAAAAAGGAAAAATATCACCAGCCATTTGGGTGTCATGATTGAGATCTTCTGGTGGTGGGGGAATAGAGCTCGTCACGTGAGCTTATTGCAGTCCTTCGTCCGTCTCAGCTTCAGTGGTTCATGTCTGAAATGAAAAACAGAGATTTGGTTAGGATAGGATATTTATTTACCTTTATTTCAACAGGGAAGTCATATTGAGACTAAAGTCTCTTTTAACAAATGAGGCCTGAACAATACAAAAACAAGGTACATACAACAGGCAATGGATTGCAGTACTGTATAGCGTCCGCTCTTCAAAGTTTAATGGCCTTTATGCACTCCAAAAAATAAGTAGTGGGAGAAAAAGCACATTCAATTTTCAGCACTTTTCAGTGACCCCCCCCCCACCAACTCCTCACTGTAGTCCATTTGGAGGTATTAATGACTAAATGTGCGAGTCAGCCACTGAGACAGCTGTGTGTGTGAGGGAGGTTTGGGGGAGTGTATTGATCATAGGGCTTCTGTTGGTGCCAGGGATTGTCACTCCCACTCCCTTCACTCAATGGATTGCTAATAAACTTTTATAGCCATCACCAACACTAATCCAGAGCACATTTGTTAATTAGGAAGTATCGCTACTAGGAAAAGAGAACGTGGCGACAACAGAAGATACACAAATGTACAGGGGTAAATTACACAAAGATGTCTGTGCTGTGATATATTAGTAGCCGACCACAGGATAA
Source organism: Coregonus clupeaformis (assembly GCF_020615455.1). Lineage (NCBI taxonomy): Eukaryota > Metazoa > Chordata > Actinopteri > Salmoniformes > Salmonidae > Coregonus > Coregonus clupeaformis. The sequence goes on from NC_059215.1 coordinate 28,472,509, forward strand.
TGCTACAGTGCTCAGTGGGTCAAACATCGCTCCACTGCTCAGCCATGATCCCCCCCCACCACTGATCAGAGCTGCCGGAATGAAAGAGGCTCAACAGCCTGGGTAGGACTGGGATAGGAAGTAGCAACACAGGAAGAATGGGCCTTTAGTCATCTGACACATTTCAGCAGTTTGGGGTTTCAGGTATTAGCAGCACACAGACAGACAGACAGACAGACAGACAGCACCTCTAGCTCTTACTAACCGCTACTTTGTTCTCTGGGTGAGGTGTCCACAGTGTATGGTGAGTTTCGGTAGTGAAGTTAACTCACAATAATAACAGTAGCTTTGTTAGGTTGCTGTGAGTGTAAACATCTTTGAAGAAGTCTCTGACCTCACTGTTTATGAGTCATAATATAATAATAATATAATAATAATATGCCATTTAGCAGACGCTTTTATCCAAAGCGACTTACAGTCATGCGTGCATTCATTTTTTTTTTGTGTATGGGTGGTCCCGGGGATCGAACCCACTACCTTGGCGTTCCAAGCGCCGTGCTCTACCAGCTGAGCTACAGAGTCATCATGTATTAGTCACAGAGAGAGAAGGAAAAAACAGTAACTCATCACAAATTTGGGTATTTAGTATTTTATTAGGATCCCCATTAGCTGTTGCAAAAGCAGCAGCTACTCTTCCTGGGGTCCACACAAAACATGAAACATGACATAATACAGAACATTAATAGACAAGAACAGCTCAAGGACAGAACTACATACACTTTGAATATCCAATCATCCATGTAATAGTGTTTTTCAAAAAAACAATTGTCTTACTAGCATTACCTACTCTACTTTAATGCGTTTTATGCCACATTCGACAACAGTTGGGGATATCAAATCCTTTGTTTCGCAAATGCATGCTTGTCAAAATAGTACTTTTATCAAAACTGATTACCTTCATTGTGAGAATTGATTTATTTGTGCTCACAGGTCTAAATGGATACGCATAGATAACATGCTGACCAGACCGCGCGTGCGTCAGCGTGCGCCATCGCACGCTTGTTGATTTTTTCCTCCCACACCAGACACGATCAGGACACGCAGGTTGAAATATCAAAACGAACTCTGAACCAACTATATTAGCTTGGGGACAGGTCGAAAAGCATTAAACATTTATGGAAATTTAGCTAGCTAGCTTGCTGTTGCTAGCTAATTTGTCCTGGGATATAAACATTGGGTTGTTATTTTACCTGAAATGCACAAGGTCCTCTACTCCAACAATTAATCCACAGATAAAAGGGTAAACCGAGTTTGTTTCTAGTAATCTCTCCTCCTTCAGGCTTCTTCTTCTTCTTTGGACTTTATATGTTGGTTGGCAACCAACTTTAAGATACATTACCACCACCAACTGGACTGGAGCATAGACCTCAATTCATCTTTCAATCACCCACGTGGGTATATGCTCCTAAAAACCAATGAGGAGATGGGAGAGGCAGGACTTGCAGCGAGTCAAGCGTCACAAATAGAACCAAGTTCTATTTTAACGCCTGGCCACGCAGACGCTCGCTGACGCGCACAAGCAGTGTGGGTGCAATGATTGAATAACACGTATGTGTACATTTATTTAGCAACACTCGCGCACGCGACATGTCCGGTCTGGTCAGCATGTAAAGAATGACATTGCAAGACCCCTCCTAATGATAGTCTCGTGTGAAAAGGGAGATTTTCCCATGTTTTTTTTTCTTTCATCCACCCATGCCACTCATGACAATGACTATGCTTCATGAATACAGAGAATGGATAGAATTATTACGCCTGCAAAGATCAGTGCAACACTTTCTCATTAGCAGCCACTATTTGATAAATCTGCCCATGAGTGTATTAAGTTTAATAACAAATGGTAGAATGTTTCAATTAATACAAAATATCTATCCGCTGCGAAAATGCTCAGGGACAGATAGGAAGAATTTACTTCAAAAGAGCAATTCTGAAGCTAGCGGATGCACCCTTCCCTTACACGTCTGTGACTCAAAAAAATATATCATGAAGTTCTGAAACAGAATAGGTGAGGCCACTTGTTGCCTTTAAATTCAGCGCAAAACCCCCAATAATTGTCCATTGTAATACAATGCTGTATTGTAGTACATTTTCTGACTTGTGGAATACTATTGAGCAGCAGTCACAATGATTTCATTACCATAGAAGAGAGAGGAACACTGGTGCCACTTAAAGCTGAATGCCTTAGCAGAAAATCAGGATCTGGAATCTCAGAATTCTAAAGCAGGGATGGTGCTACAGCTGAATCAAAAAGCAGACTCCAATGATTTACTTAAATAACAACTGTAAATAACATATGAAACCTCAGCAGGAAATAAGACCAGCGAGAGATAAAGACAGAGAGAGAGAGAGAGAGAGAGAGAGAGAGAGAGAGAGAGAGAGAGAGAGAGAGAGAGAGAGAGAGAGAGAGAGAGAGAGAGAGAGAGAGAGAGAGAGAGAGAGAGAGAGAGAGAGAGAGAGAGAGAGAGAGAGAGTGTGTGCAGTGTGTGTGTGTGCAGTGTGTGTGCAACCATTAACCACCTGAGAGTAAGCTCATTTGACAGTGATTAGGTTTAGTTGAAGACTTACTAGTGTGGAACATAGCCTATGGGTTTGTGATGCGATATGTAATAAGCTATAGATTCACTAGGCTATTACTCAATACCTACCAATGGCTTTGTTTAGGTCATGACATCTAAAACATTATAAGAATAGATCACATGCAATATTGTAATATTCTGATACATAATACAAATTAACAAGCGAGTTCAGGTTATGTGTAGTGGAATTCCAAGCCTCAGACAGCCCAACTCCACTCTTTCTCCATTACACCATCATTTACATTAACGTCTCTCTACTAGTGCAGTTGGATAAGATGAAGGATGGAGGGGATGAGAACATCAGAATAATCCTTAAATACTGACTGGCTGCTGCTGCCTGCCATCAAACTCAATCTCCTTTAGAGGTGGAGATGAGAGGGGGCCATGTTTTTAGATGAACGGTTAGGAATGGAAATAGTGTGTTGAGTTGAGTGTCTGTGAAACGTGATCTCAAAGAAGCAATCAGTGCAAACACCATTTCACTTAATCAAGGACTCTGAAAACATCACTCTCTCTTCACTCATACTTCTCTAATGAGGGTCAACAGCACTTGTTAAAAAAAAAGAATTGCTCTCTTTGCTAAATTAAAGATATTTTACACTCATGGGTACAGATGACAATACCAAGAATATATTTGAGAGTTTCATTTCAAAAGCACTCACCCCTACTCAACTTTTAAAAGTTCACATATGGGTCCGTTGGCCTCCTACTGCAGGGTGGCAGGTAGCCTCGTGGTTAAGAGCGTTGGGTCAGTCACGGAAAGGTCGCTGTTCCCAATCCCCAAAAAATCTGTAAATATGCCCTTGAGTAAGGCACTTAACCCTAATTGCTCTGAATAAGAGTGTCTGCTAAATGACTAAAATGTCTGATTAAGCAGTACCACCAAGATCTTTCCTTTTATAATCAAGTGATATTTTTGCCATAAAAATGAACATGTTTTGGGACGAATACAGCATATATTTATTTCTACTATAAGTACAGTAGCACTTACAGTATGTGATTATTAGGTCAAACACTCCGCCCAAGCTTAGGCTAAGCATAGATTGGTGTCTGTAGTTAGCCTTGGTATACATTCCACATGAATACATCTAAATCAGTCTTTGTGGGTTTTGTGAAACTCTGGAATGGTGCTATATAAGTCCATCACATCAGTGGAGAAAGGAGTTCATAGGGGACAAAAGAGGGAACTCAAAGTGTCATCTGATTGTTTCCTCTTTCTGTTATTTTAGTACTGTTTATCATCCTGTAGGACTGGAGGGTCAGTATTTCCCTCTCTATTTTCTCTATTACACCAGAAATGAGAACAGGAATCCTGGCTGAGACACTGGCCCAATGTTGTCCATTATTAACCCAAACCATTCCCCAAAGACCACTCACATGCATAAAGGAAACGAACTTATTGCACAGCTTATTACACAGTACCACAAACTAAACTAAGGAACAACAAGGATATGGAATGGCTAATACATTGCATAGGCAGATAGTGGTATAGTGCTAAGTTGAATGCACCAATTTGTAAGTCGCTCTGGATAAGAGCGTCTGCTAAATGACTTAAATGTAAATGTAAATGGTATGGAAAACCAGTGTGTGTTCCCATTAGGATGTTGCCTTTGGTCTTTGGTCAGATCATCATCATCATTAATAAATAGGTACCATTACTTTATCCATTAGAATTTCCAAGATAAAGCTTACTGTGAGCATGAGCATCAGCACATGGTGTTCACATTGTGAGTGTGGCTATAACACATTAGGTAACTAGTGGGTAAATCTATTGTAGGTTGCTCAATGTGTTTCTGCTCTACTTGTAGCCTATCATTTGTAACCACATAGGGTGTGTCCTTTAAAGCCATTCCCTGGCTGTTACCTTTGGGAAGAGGGGGAAAGAAATCACCTGCCCAGGAAAAATAAAAACAAAAGATATCATTAAAGATAAAAGCAAAGTGTGTTATGTGTGTTACCTCCTTGGCAGAGCAGGAGCAGACAATGGAGAGGATGACATTAAACTGAGAAACGGCTTGCAGACAGAAGCTATTACCAATGTCTGTGACTCTCCTTGCCAACTAAGCCTGGACCTTACTCAGCCAATGATATCATGAAACTCGAATGCCCCTTGTATACAATGACAAATACAGGATGGAATCTTGGTTTGGTGATTTCAAGATCCCATGTCTGAACTGGCTGACCATATCTGCTCTCTGATATAGCTAAGCCAATAGGTTTTGAGGTATGCAAATGAGTGTATTAGGTGTTCCATAGCCTTTATTTCACCACCAATTTTCCCATTTATGAGTGTTAGCTGTAGGTTTTAGGAATAGGCTAAAGCACTAAGAGTTCCATTCAAACTCATTCATATAGGGAGTGTAAAGTGAGGGTGAAAGAAGGGTGAAGGTCAGTCCCTCCATTAGTTTCTTTCCTTATAATCTCATATTATCTGGATTAGTCTAAAAACTGGCATTATTCTGCAGTGCCGACATTAAAAGACAACCAGACATCAGACAAGTGCCTCTTTGTGCAGATGTTTTGAGGCACATTAACAGGGCTGAACAGGGCGGCCCATGTGTTGGCCCTGCGTTAATTGCAACCTCCCTATAACCTGTGGTTTAAACATAATTGTCGCCAACAGTGGCTATAATCTTCATTGTTAAAATACACATTGTACCGTCGGCAGTTTCCTCCCCTATGAAAACCGTCAACATTCCATAAGAATGAAATAGGCTACGTGATTTGAAATTGCATTATGAAGAAATCCATTGTCTTACTAATTGAGAAGGACATTTGAGGCAATGGGTAGCCTATGAAATTATAGCTATTCACAGAAGGGAATGTGTTTCTAATTCGCGTCCACATTTTTCTGATAACAAATGTGAAGTCACGTGATAATATTTCACAGGAGCTGTTACAGATGTATCAGACAGTAGTAGCCTGTGTGAAAACAACCCGAAGACGAATACACCCTGTTCGTGTAGCAGCCAGGTAATCCAATTGGCTGGTCCTGCTTGGAAGACTATTTTGTAGTCACATAAAAAGCACAGATTCCCAATTTGATAACATTAATCTGCCAAGTTAAACGTTAATGACATTCAACCTATATAATAGTCTACTGTGTTTTGGTTTTATCAACACTCTAGGAAAATAACCTACCCATGATGTTATCAGATGCAGATGTTGGACAATAATTAATGTATATTTTGTAAATAAGAAAATGAACTATGTATGAAGACCAGGGTGTTCCCATGTTAAATTGAATGATCATATGGCAAATGGATCTGTTTTTCAATCAGATAAATAATGTTTTTAACGCCCCCTTTGTTCTGAATGCAACCGCCGCGGCTCCTTCCATCACACACTATGCAACATATCCAGCCAAAGCCCGCACGCATCCTTTCAAAGGGCATGATAAAACTAAAACATGCAGTCCTACTAACTATTGCTTATGAATATGTTATAATCACTTTCAGGATACAAACTGCATGGTGTTTTAAAAGCCATATAAAGCCCAGTCATGGTTTAAAAACATGCTTCGGAATCAAACCCTAACGTTACTCTGTCTCAGCTGCATAAGCATCGTGAGATGAGATCGGTAATGAAACACAGGCTCATGGACCTACCTGTATTGAAAGTGCAACAGTTACATCCACGACCACGTACAGTTCTTTTTCCCGCGGTTAACACATAGGCCTATAATTATTTGTTAATTAAATCTGTGCAAAATCCTCGAAATAAACCAGCAGGGAATTCACCGCTTGAATCGCATGGCAGTCTCTAACCATTAGGAACGGTCTTGCTTTCTTCAGGAGGAGCAAGGCTTGCGTAGCAATCCCTTTATGGAATGTACCACTTCCAACAAGGGGCTTCAAACTCACTATTGTTCAATAAAGCATAGAATAAGATCAAATACGATTGATACACTGAGTTACTAATGAACTATTACATATATTTAATTACAATACACATTTTTGTATTCACTTTTGGTCTCTATGTATTAGAATTATATATGATCACATTTGGCATGTGCTTAAATCTACCCTAGTAGCCTAGTTGGAACAGGCTCGCCCATAATTTAGTATTTTTCTACCAAACCCAGTCCCAGATGTTAGGTAGAAGGCTGGATTTCCGAGGCGGATGGAGATGTTTGCTACAAAATAATGACGAGAAACATGAATTAATGATACATATGTTGCAGAGAAATTAGTCTAAACCCCCACGTGGAAATAATCGTTAGGCCTGATCTGTGACTGTCTCCAGGTTATGACTTCAAGGGACTTTCTGTGCTTCATTATAAGGGAAATGTAACTCATATTATCAGTCATTTTAACTCTGCAGAGTAGCCGATCTATAATTTTATACAGATCTCTTGGAACTGGAAGATGTGTTGTTTATAAACGTTTATAACTGTTATATTAAATGTTTAAATTACAGATGAAGAAGGAAAAAAGTTACAATTTCATAAACCCAATAGTTATTTCCTCAAATTACCTGGCTCCATCTGCAACTTTGTTTAAGAAACTCAATACCTTGTCTATTTACGACATTAATGTACGCCAATTAGGCACTTTCATCTACTAATACTCATACCTCCCAGACAGTATACCTAAAACCTTCAATTGATTCTTCCAGGTTAATTTTGAAATGAATCTATATAACATAAGACACTGCGATAACCTTCACCCTCCCCACTTCCGGACCTCACATAGTCAATTCTCTATCAGATACAGAGGTACCATACTCTGGAATTCTTATCATCACATTTCCAAAACATCACCATCCCTTAATAACTTAAAGCGAATAACTATGTAATCACCTCTATTTAGCCTAACTCTCACTCTCGCACACATGCACTCATGTTTAAACAAAACAAAATTATATTTTTTTCCCGTGATTACTGATTAATTAACTTATACATTTATAATTAGTAGGTTTTGTTATCTGTTTTAACAAAACATTTTTATTTTTGTACTTATGTGTTGTATATTGTTTTTTTGTGGTGTGGTTTTCATATACAGTGCCTTCGGAAAGTATTCAGAACCCTTGACGTTTTTCACATTTTGTTACGTTAGAGCCGTATTCTAAAATTGATTAAATAAAATAAAATTCTCAGCAATATACACACAACACCAAATAATGACAAAGTTAAACCAGGTTTTTAGACATTTTTGCAAATGTATAAAAAATAAAAAACAGAAATACCTTATTTACATAAGTATTCAGTCCCTTTGCTATGAGACTCGAAATTGAGCTCAGGTGCATCCTGTTTCAATTGATCATCCTTGAGATGTTTCTACAACTTGATTGGAGTCCACCTGTGGTAAATTCAATTGATTGGACATGATTTGGAAAGGCACACAACTGTCTATTTAAGGTCCCACAGTTGACAGTGCATGTCAGAGCAAAAACCAAGCCATGAGGTCGAAGGAATTGTCCGTAGAGGTCCGAGACAGGATTGTGTCAAAGCACAGATCTGGGGAAGGGTACCAAAACATTTCTGCAGCATTGAAGGTCCCCAAGAACACAGTGGCCTCCATCACTCTTAAATGGAAGAAGTTTGGAACCACCAAGACTCTTCCTAGAGCTGGCCGCCAGGCCAAACTGAGCAGTCGGGGGAGAAGGGCCTTGGTCAGGGAGGTGACCAAGAACCCGATGGTCACTGACAGAGCTCTACAGTTCCTCTGTGGAGATGGGAGAACCTTCCAGAAGGACAACCATCTCTGCAGCACGCCACCAATCAGGCCTTTATGGTAGAGTGGCCAGACGGAAGCCACTCCTCAGTAAAAGGCACATGACAGCCCGCTTGGAGTTTGCCAAAAGTCACCTAAAGACTCTCAGACCATGAGAAACAAGATTCTCTTGTCTGATGGAACCAAGATTGAACTCTTTGGCCTAAATGCCAAGCGTCACGTCTGGAGGAAACATGGCACCATCCCTACGGTGAAGCATGGCGGTGGCAGCATCATGCTGTGGGGATGTTTTTCAGCGGCAGGGACTGGGAGACTAGTCAGGATTGAGGCAAAGATGAACAGAGCAAAGTACAGAGAGATCCTTGATGAAAACCTGCTCCAGAGCGCTCAGGACCTCAGACTGGGTCGAAGGTTCACCTTCCAACAGGACAACGACCCTAAGCACATAGCCAAGACAACACAGGAGTGGCTTCGGGACAAGTCTCTGAATGTCCTTGAGTGGCCCAGCCAGAGCCCGGACTTGAACCCGATCTAACATCTCTGGAGAGACCTGAAAATAGCTGTGCAGCAATGCTCCCCATCCAACCTGACAGAGCTTGAGAGGATCTGCAGAAAACCTGCTCCAGAGCGCTCAGGACCTCAGACTGGGTTGAAGGTTCACCTTCCAACAGGACAACGACCCTAAGCACATAGCCAAGACAACACAGGAGTGGTTTCGGGACAAATCTCTGAATGTCCTTGAGTGGCCCAGCCAGAGCCGTACTTGAACCCGATCTAACATCTCTGGAGAGACCTGAAAATAGCTGTGCAGCAACGCTCCCCATCCAACCTGACAGAGCTTGAGAGGATCTGCAGAGAAGAATGGGAGAAACTTTCCAAATACATGTGTGCCAAGCTTGTCATACCCAAGAAGACTCGAGGCTGTAATCGCTGCCAAAGGAGCTTCAACAAAGTACTGAGTAAAGGGTCTGAATACTTATGTAAATGTTTTTTTTTGTTTTTTTGTTTTTAATAAATTAGCAAACATTTCTACAAACCTGTTTTTGCTTTGTCATTATGGGGTATTGTGTGTTGATTGATGAGGGAAAAAAACGATTTAATCAATTTTAGAATAAGGCTGTAATGTAACAAAATGTGGAAAAAGTCAAGGGGTCTGAATACTTTCCGAAGGCACTGTACAATCAATTTAGAGTACCATTTGCCCTGAACAGCGTAAAGATATAAGACATTATAAATGCAACGCTATTCTGATCCTGCAATATGCAACTTATGTGTGGGAGTCATAACCTATCAATGATGTCGTCTGTCATTCACCAGTGATGAGGTTTGATGTCAACCACCAGCCAGCAGCAAAGCAATCCACTTATTCAAATCATGTGGCCAGTAATAGCCTGTTTAGGAGAAATGACACTTGCAATCCCCCACTGCACTAAACACAAATTCAGCTAAAGTACAGTGAGGGAAAAAAGTATTTCATCCCCTGCTGATTTTGTACGTTTGCCCACTGACAAAGAAATGATCAGTCTATAATTTTAATGATAGGTTTATTTGAACAGTGAGAGACAGAATAACAACAACAAAATCCAGAAAAACGCATGTCAAAAATGTTATAAATTGATTTGCATTTTAATGAGGGAAATAAGTATTTGACCCCTCTGCAAAACATGACTTAGTACTTGGTGGCAAAACCCTTGTTGGCAATCACAGAAGTCAGACGTTTCTTGTAGTTGGCCACCAGGTTTGCACACATCTCAGGAGGGATTTTGTCCCACTCCTCTTTGCAGATCTTCTCTAAGTCATTAAGGTTTCGAGGCTGACGTTTGGCAACTCGAACCTTCAGCTCCCTCCACAGATTTTTCATGGCCCAGTCCATCGTCCCTTTGATGTGGTGAAATTGTCCTGTCCCCTTAGCAGAAAAACACCCCCAAAGCATAATGTTTCCACCTCCATGTTTGACGGTGGGGATGGTGTTCTTGGGGTCATAGGCAGCATTCCTCCTCCTCCAAACACAGCGAGTTGAGTTGATGCCAAAGAGCTCGATTTTGGTCTCATCTGACCACAACACTTTCACCCAGTTCTCCTCTGAATCATTCAGATGTTCATTGGCAAACTTCAGACGGTCATGTATATGTGCTGTCTTGAGCAGGGGGACCTTGCGGCGCTGCAGGATTTCAGTCCTTCACGGCGTAGTGTGTTACCAATTGTTTTCTTGGTGACTATGGTCCCAGATGCCTTGAGATCATTGACAAGATCCTCCCGTGTAGTTCTGGGCTGATTCCTCACCGTTCTCATGATCATTGCAACTCCACAAGGTGAGATCTTGCATGGAGCTCCAGGCCGAGGGAGATTGACAGTTCTTTTGTGTTTCTTCCATTTGCGAATAATCGCACCAACTGTTGTCACCTTCTCACCAAGCTGCTTGACGATGGTCTTGTAGCCCATTCCAGCCTTGTGTAGGTCTACAATCTTGTCCCTGACATCCTTGGAGAGCTCTTTGGTCTTGGCCATGGTGGAGAGTTTGGAATCTGATTGATTGATTGCTTCTGTGGACAGGTGTCTTTTATACAGGTAACAAACTGAGATTAGGAGCACTCCCTTTAAGAATGTGCTCCTAATCTCAGCTCGTTACCTGTATTAAAGACACCTGGGAGCCAGAAATCTTTTTGATTGAGAGGGGGTCAAATACTTATTTCCCTCATTAAAATGCAAATCAATTTATAACATTTTTGACATGCGTTTTTCTGGATTTTTTTGTTGTTATTCTGTCTCTCACTGTTCAAATAAGCCTACCATTAAAATTATATTACAGTGGGCAAACGTACAAAATCAGCAGGGGATCAAATACTTTTTTCCCTCACTGTACATTAGGTATCTCCACAAACTAGTGCTCTTTGTTGTGGTTTAAATTAATAGCATTGAATGCATTTGTATTTGTCAATGTACAGAGTATACCAAACATCTTCTTAATATTGAGTTGGATGGATGTCCTTTGAGTGGTGAACCATTCTTGATACGCATGGGAAACTGTTGAGCGTGAAAAACCCAGCAGCGTTGCAGTTCTTGACACAAACCGGAGTGACCTACTACCATACCCCATTCAAAGGCACGTCAATATTTTTCCTTGCCCACTCACCCTCTGAATGGCACACATACACAATCCATGTCTCCTTCTTTACATTTTAGTCATTTAGCAGATGCTCTTATCCAGAGCGACTTACAGTTAGTAAGTGCATACATTTATTTTTATTTTTTATACTGGCCTCCTGTGGGAATCGAACCCACAACTCTGGCGTTGCAAACACCATGCTCTACCAACTGAGCTACATCCCTGCCGGCCATTCCCTCCCCTACCCTGGATGACGCTGGGCCAATTGTGCACCACCCCATGGGTCTCCCAGTCGCGGCTGGCTACGACAGAGCCTGGATTCAAACCAGGATCTCTAGTGGGACAGCTAGGACTGCGATGCAGTGCCTTAGACCACTGCGCCACTCGGGAGGCCATAACCTGTCTTTAACCTGTCTCCTCCCCTTCATCTTCACTGATTGAAGTCGATTTAACAAGTGACATCAATAAGGGATCATAGCCTTCACCTGGATTCACCTGGTCATGTAAAGAGCAGGTGTCCTTAATGTTTTGTATACTCAGTGTATGTGGGCCTTCATGAGGCCTGGGAAGTGGAACCATACAATGCAAAACATTTCATTCTGTAGTATGGTATTCTAGGTTGAATCACACTCATTGGGTTGATGGGAGTAGAATTGGATCAGTCCACAATACAAAAACCGGAGAGTTCCTAAAATAACCCTTGGTTGGGGTTGGGTGGGTTAGGAATGACCAAGTAGCCTGGCTCACTTTGGTAGCCTCCCTGTCCCTGTAATCCAGTTTGAGTTTGAGCTTGGCAGGTTTGGCCACTTGTACTTCCTCCCTCTGTAATTGTGACTGTCTCTAATTGAAGCCACTTGAGGAAGACAGCCCTTCCTCCCCCGTTCCTTGACCACATTGTGCTTTCGGAGGATGGTGCCCTGCTGAAAGCTGGGAGATGTGAGCAGGGGAAATGCAGGACCATGAACCCCCAGAGCAGATGAAACATCCATGTGGTTTCCTTTGAAAAACACAACCCTCATCACAGGGACCCCAGCATCTTTACTGGAGCAACCCTCCAATCATATTTGGTGTGGGATGTTCTTCCAAGATGTGTTTGTTTACATTTATTTTTTGTCTTTGGAACTACAAGAATACACTGCACCAATGACGTTTTAATTCTAAATATAAGAAAAGTATTATTCAGCAGTCATAGCAAAGTTCAATGGATTCCTCCAGAAAGGTTGTTATGTCTAGAGAGGACACACGGTAACTAATTCTATCAATCTAATTACAGTTATTTTCTTATTCAATGAGCATCAATTCATAAATGTACAGAATATCCTGATATCAGTCTACAAAGCAGGTCTCTGTCATCATGGGACAATGATAACATGCCACAAAATGGAAACCAGAACGGCATTGGGAGGCATTTTAAATACAGGCCTATGGTACATGGTCTCTTTAGTACTGTATATGCTCTCAGTCCAATTCTGTAATATTCATTTACCATTTGATAGAATAAAATAGCCTCTAGGTGGTGTCTGTCCTTTTGATGATGTCAGGTTCTCCCTGGAAGAATCCTTATTAATTAGATTGCATACATTATTATTAGACTTTTGCAAGCATGTGGTTCAGAAGCAGTAGTCCCATATGGGTCCTGTCTTCTCGTGGGGTTGGAGCGGGGCCAGAGTGTATTAGAGAAAGACACTTCTTGAGTGTTACACAGATATATTGTTATGTTGAGGGACCTATGATTTCTGCAGTTAAACTTCATTAACCTCAATATGAATGAATTATTTAAGAAACCATTAATACTTTAATCTCAGCCTTTGAAATAAGAAATGAAGTTGGCAATTTCAGAGGCTGGAAACATCTTATGGCCAATGTTAATTGCTGTAACATTACTCTGTGCTGTAGTCAGCCTGAGAGCCTGCCTTGAACTGCACTCTACCCCCTGGAAGCCACCACTGCCCCCCAGTGGCTACATGAGTGAAACAATCAATCAAATGAGTTATTTATATAGGCAGATACACATAGGGCGATATTCAATCATAGCAGGTTGTCTAATGTCTCCAGGGTAAGAGAACAACATTCTTATTGCACTGAGAGAATATGTGTTTGGATTATTTAATCAATAAAACAACTCAACATGTCATCCCCAGCTCTGCTGCACTCTTTGCCAAACGTTCAGCTGTACTAGAATATTCTGCTGGTACAGAAGCCTACCTACAGTATATTTGTCCATTTTCACACAACACACCCTCTTGTCCCATTAGTTGTTGTCCTGTTTTCGCAGTCATCACAATTGCAAAACTATTTGTGGTAAAGCTTTCTTAATTTCCCAGAAAACCATGTTTGTAGTTCCTGTTGTGAGTTCACCTATCATAGAATCTTATTTTCACACCAAAAAAGGTTAATGGGCATTTGCATTTCCAAGGATCAAACTGAAAATAGTGCTCCCCTGATGTGTTTCTTTGTAACACCTTTGTACTCCTGAGTGGCGCAGTGGTCTAAGGCACTGCATTGCAGTGCTAACTGTGCCACTAGAGATCCTGGTTCGAATCCAGGCTCTGTCGCCGCCGGCCGCGACCGGGAGACTCATGGGCGGCGCACAATTCGTCCAGGGTAGGGGAGGGAATGGCCGGCAGGGATATAGCTCAGTTGATAGAGCATGGCGTTTGCAACGCCAGGGTTGTGGGTTCGATTCACACGGGGGGCCAGTATAAAAAATAAATATGTATTCACTAACTGTAAGTCGCTCTGGATAAGAGCGTCTGCTAAATGACTAAAATGTAATGTAAAATGTAACACAGTAGTAGCCCAGTGTGAAAAAGCAGACAATTTTCATTGTTGTGAGGCATGACCACCTACACAACAGGGGCTTTAGGTTTGAAATGTTCATGACACACACTCGTTGGTTTTACTATCCAAGTGGGGACCAAAAAATGTATTCCCATTCAAAATCCTATCTTCCCTTACATTTTAGTCATTTAGCAGACACTCTTATCCAGAGCAACTTACAGTTAGTGAGTGCATACATTATTGTTTTTATACTGTCCCCCCGTGGGAATCAAACCCACAACCCTGGCGTTGCAAGCTCCCCTATCCTGGGCCAATTGTGCACCGCCCCATGGGTCTCCCAGTCACGGCCGGCTACGACAGAGCCTGGATTCGAACCAGGATCTCTAGTGGCACAGCTAGCACTGCAATGCAGTGCCTTAGACCACTGCGCCACTCGGGAGGTTAACCACACAGAGAGAGCAAGAGAGAGAGAGAGACTTGGCAAACAAAAAATATTACTACCACGGAGGAGGAATGTACGTGTAAATTGATGCCTACTCCCTGTTAATTTGCTCAAGTCACCATAAAAAGGGTTGCAGCATGCATGACAATGCCCCTCTCTATTGACTGCTGGGTGGTTAGGCCTGTCCCCAGGCTGCTCTTTAGTCCCATGAGCCTCACATCTGGCCCATATAAGCCACTGCAGCTGTTTGTGAAATCATGTGTAGTTTAGAGGGTCCAGGCCACAAGGAGCCCCCTCCTCCCCCTAACCACAGCGAGGTGGAAAGGGAGCAATTTGACTGTTTGAGCCTGTATCTCATTCAGGGGCTTGTTAAAACCAAGCCAGTAGTCCTGTATCATTGTAAAGATATATTTTTAGGCCTTTCATGCAGTGGTTTATGTGCTAATTTTCTTTCAAATGTGTGTGTTTGCTTGGGTTCGTAATGGAAAACAACTGATTTCAAACTCTTAAAATGTGACATGAGAGAACACTTATCAAGTGTGGCGATACACAGTAAAAAGACAGAAAAGCGCTATGTAGCTGCTTCTCATAATGCACCATATCACTGCAGTTTACTATAGTGTACAATTTCCATTGTTTTTTTTTTTACCTTACTGCAAAAAAATGAAGAAAACTTCAAAATGGAGTTGAAACAGTTGCTAAGCAACACTTTCTTGTGCTGTGCCCCAACAGCAGCATTCACATTATTCCAGTCGGTGGGATATTCCAGGGGGGAAATGACTTTTCAGTTTGCATTAAACGCTGCATAGATATCCGGGAAAGTTCTCCGTGCATTTTGCTACTTGGTTGACATGAAATTGCTTGTGGCAATATATTGAGTAAAACTCATAACATGAGATGCCAAAATAATCTACAGTAAATACAGCAGTATCTTACAGTATACAGTGATATTGTGAATGCTAGTGTATGTGGTAATACTAATATAGAGAGAAAAAAGAAAACACACATGTATTGTTCATACAGAGATAATGATGGTAGTATGAAATGTATGGCCATACTTATGTATGATGATCAATGAAGATGGTCTATGCTCAGGGCATCACAGTAGGTGGACAGTAGGTAATGGCTGGTATCAGTGATGGGTTGAGTGGCAATATGATAAGCAGCTGTTGTTCACTGATACACAGGCCTTTCCACTTGAATTCCAATTCATGCATGCCTGTGGTCTCCTTTCCACTCTTTGAGCCAACACCCCAAGTCTTGGAGCTGCATCAGCAAAGCCACTGCCACGCAGCACACTCCCTCTGTTCCAGCTCCCTGTGCCATCTCCCAACTTCTGCTATTTCAGAAAGAGCTGTACTTTGTGGTTGGAGAGAATGAGTGATAAAGAAAGCGAGAGAGAGAAAGTGAGAGAGAATGTGAGAGAGATGGGGAGGGAGGCAGAGCACAGTATGTATACGTTTCAGGGGGAGTATAATCCATTGTAACCACAGATCCTGCCTGCACTACCAGTATCCTTTGCTATAATCATAGTACACTCCCAAACCTCCTATACCCCAGCTCTTTGCCCCAGAGAGTCCAACTCACAGGCATTCTCAAACTGAACTGGAGAGAATTCAGTTAGCCTACTGCTCGACACTACCCTGTAGCTTAATCCCATATCAATTTATTAATCAATAAACATATCCAGTGATGATGACATTTTGATTACAGTTTGAAGTCTAGCGGGAACTGACAAAGGCACTAAGACAGGAAAACATTGTATGTTGCCCAGACACTGTATGAGACCACACTTAAAGGCCCAGTGTAGTCAAAAATTTGATTTTCCTGTGTTTTATATATATTTTCACACTATGAGGTTGGAATAATATTTTGAAAATGATGATAATGCCCTTTTAGTGTAAGAGCTGTTTGAAAAGAGCGTCTGAAATGTCAGCCTGTTTTGGTGGGATGGAGTTTTGGCCTGCCTAGTTAATAGACCAATAAGAAAAAGAGTTCCAAACCTCTCTGCCAATAACAGATAGTTTTCAGTTTTCCCCTCCCCACTTGAGAAATTACTCTTTGCTATGAAGCTTTCTTTTTTTCTTTTGGATGATTTTAATTGAAATAAATCACAGCAAGGTACTTAATTGTTACCCAGAAATGATTTGATATTAAGATAAAAACGTCTGCATTGGACCTTTAAAGGTGCACTGTCACTCACTACACATTCTGTAGCTATGACGTAATCCAGTGGACTTTCTGTGGGTCTGGAAGTGTCATAATGTCATTATGTGGATTTCATTACAGCTATTGAACTTTTGCCTCTTTTCACCAGAGTCAAACTACTGAGTATCCAGTCCTGCCAGGTATTTAATTGAAACCAGCCTCTTCCCCTCTCTCCCTCCTTTCTTACAGCACTTTGACACCGGTCCAACCCAACTCCCTTTCACCCCTTCATCCATCTACTTCACTTCTGGCTCTAACCCTCAGCAGCTCAGAGCAATATACATCCAAACCCCCTATTCATTCTATGCCAACACACATAGTCACAAAGGCCAGAGTTGATGTTGTAATCTTCACCCTTCACCCTTCCTCTCCCTCTCCCTCACACTCATTTTCGCACAGAACAACACTGTGTGCAATTGGATTAATTATATTTGTCTTTATTTATATGGATTTATTTTCATTGATATTTGACCCAAAAGATTAGAAAGGTCTTATTGTAAAATTGATTTCTCTGAATTTATTGAATAGTAATTGAAGTAAGAAAACAGATGGGTAATGAGATCAGATGTAAGATATGGACCAATCAATACCTTTCTGCTTGTAAAAAGGACTAAACAGGTCAGGATCAATTTCTAAGTGTCTACCCTAATATACGCTCTTGTGTCTGTAGTTTACACAATGGCCACAGGCTATGGTTGACTATTTTGATTTTGCTTGGTTATAATGTGAAACACTTGTCTTAGGAGAGCAGTTGTACACCTTATCAGCATTTTACTCCTAAACATTAACAATCCTAAGAAATCGACCACAGAATGACCCACCTAGACGAAATACAAAGAACATAACTTGTGGCATTTTAATGTAACGCTATCCAGATATCTACTTTTCTTTATCTGATGTATTTGCACACATTTACATTTTAGTCATTTAGCAGACGCTCTTATCCAGAGTGACTTACAGTTAGTGAGTGCATTCATTTTTTCATACTGGCCCCGCGTGGGAATCGAACCCACAATCCTGGCTTTGCAAGCGCCATGCTCTACCAACTGAGCTACACGGGACCTAAGCAATACATGGCACACAAAGCAAATATGTCCCACTCAGTACGACAGTTACCGTAAGATGTAGAGGCAAATGTTGTTCTGTGTTTTATGAGTTTATGTTAGGATAAGGTAAAATTCTATTGATCCCCTAAGGGGAGATTTGATATCAGCCGTCAATACATCAGACACACCAGCTAATAAACATCAGCATAGGTCAAAATATGTATTCCGCTTTAGTGCATTTTAATGTGTGTGTGTGTTGTGTGTGAAGCTGAGTGAGGGGTTGCTATGAGATAGCTGGAGGCTTGGGTTGAGAAGCCATGGCAGAAGGTCATTAGATTCTCATTTCACATTAGCATCTGCTGAATGGGATTAGCCATCCAGCCGAGTTTAAACCCCTGACATCCCACAGGCTCTGCCAACTAGAAAATGGAGTGGTCATTAGCAACACCCCCTCAAGTGTCTTTTTGTGCCTAAATCCAACACACTCTCACTTTCTGATGCTCCTCCCAGCATTGGGTCTCAATGGCTGGGGTAAAAGAAAGATGTTCTTGTGGGCAAGTTTCTATAGGAACACAACATAGGACCACACATTTAAACCAGTGGCTATAATTTGTTAGCGATTGAAGTGTATTGCAGATTTAATCTCTAGAGACTGCTCTCAGTTTTTTCTGCAGACAGAGTATTAGCTTGGTATCTGGAAGATACACAGATGTTCATTTCAGAGTATAAGAAGTTGGCTTTTGATTGATTTCAGTGACTGAAACATCATAGCAGCACAGCCACAAATGTTCAGAGGTCAATCATCAAAGCTGGTATTTCCATCACAGAATGTTCAACAAACTGTTTTCCAGTACAGTACACAGTTTTTACTGTGATCACAAGAACATTTGTTGTATCTACATGTAAACTGCAATGACTGTGTGGTACACAGGCCTAATACAAATACTTATTTCAAAGAACCTTGAATAAATTGTTGTCTTTATTGTAAGTCCTCGTTACCAGCAATGAGTAGACATCAAAGCAATAAAGTCTACCTGTGAAAACACATTTTACAATACCTGTTTCGTCAAAAATGAAAAAAGCTCATTATAATAATAATAATTAATCATTATCTCATGTTATTATAGTGCCACCTGTTGGTTACTACCATCACACCATAGCGCCACTGAGCTTCAATTGGTAAATGGTATTCAAAACCAATACTTGTCTCAGAATTGAAAGTTGTTTAATATAGTTTTTTTCATCAGTAACATACATCACAATAAATAATGATCTGAAAAATATACGAACTCAAATGGGTTACAAAAGATAGATAGATAACTGTATTTTTGTGATCATAACAAGTAAAAATAAATACTCTATTAAAGAGCCCATTCCCATTGCTTCTCAAACATTAATGAGTAAAGTGTTGAGTAAAGTGTTGCCAGGCCTGGTATATGGCTGCTGTATCATCTCTCCATATGACTCCACTCTGCCGGGGGATCCCGAGGCCCTTTGGGTTTTTTAATGCGACAGTTGAACTCTGAGGGAAAGTTGAGAAGTGTGGTTGGAATTACTTGAAGACACCTGCAAGTACATCTAACAGTTTACATAGCCTTGTTTTGACATCCAGTCGCAATAATGTTACTCATGAGATTCTGAGGAAATGTATATTACATTCGGTAGCTATAATGGCTTTAGATACAGTATATGCCATTGGACAATATCATTACAAAGATAAGCAGATATTCACCCATGCTACCAGGAGTGCAGATGTTGGTCATGTGTTTGATGGGATTTGAGACATATTCATAGTCATCTTCTGTCAAGGAATAACGCTCAGCTAGAAAAAAGCAAACGATAAGAATCAGTAAAACATTTTCCACATAAACAGTTCAATATGGCCGTCAAGAAATTGTTACTGGCAAGAAACGGAAAGTATTGCTCATTTGTGGTCAAGTTAGGACACAAGCCTCGACTCGGGGGCGGGGTTACTAGATCTAGATTGCAATATCCTTTTGAAAGACAGGATATTCTGTGCAGGATACTAATGACAAAAACAAAACCAGAGCTGGCCTCACATTGGTCTCCAAAGGTTGCCCTAAAATCCTCTCACCTGTGACCAGCTCATAGCCACTCTGGTCCTCCACTGCCGAGGCCTCAGCTAGCCTGTGATTGGCTGGTCCGGCAGTGTCATATACGGTTGAGACAGCTGGAAGCGGGTTGGCTGGAGGACACCTGCTCTTGGGCTTGACCATGCTGTAAAAAGCACTGACATGGCATTTTGGGTTGCCCAGCTCTGCGTTGTCATAGTGATGGAGAGCGGCCGGAGGGGCGGTGGAAGAGGCTGGTGGCAGGAGCTGTTTGGACTTGTTGACCACAGCATAGGTGTTATTCATCTTCTGCTGGCGAGGCTGAGGCAATCTGTGCTGCACATTAGAATTTCTAAAGAGGAGTAGACATCAATATAAATTCCACAAACTGCGAAAAGCAAAAAGGTACAAATATAGCCTTGTTGTTTCTACTCTACACACCAGATGGTCATGACTATTATGTTTGTGACTGGACTTTCATTATCAAGTCTGTTTTCTTTTGGAGCATCTACAGTGGATCTTTACTACTAGGATAGTAGAAATTAAGATTGATAAGGAATTGCAGGTTTACCATGATGATTTCCTACTGACTATACAGTATGTTACTGTTTACAGAGAAATCGATTATTTTTCTCTCTAAGCCTGTGATGCGAGCTGAGGGGTTCTCAGTAGTAGTTTAACATATGGGAGGGAGGAGAGGGTGTGAAAGTAAAGTTTAACAGCCCAGATTGTTACTTCCTCTGCGACATGATGAATGTTTAGTAGTACAAGCATGGTGAAATCCTTCTGCTTCATTAATCATACGGACGCTGTGTCCTACATTTCTGTAAAATGTCAATCTAAAGCTAACTGGATTAAAGTCTTTTTTTATTCAAGATCATCAATGTGTACCACAACAGTGTATTTCAATATACAGTACATATTTCAATACAGCCAACTATTTGCTTAATTGTCAAGGCAAGGAAGGTGTGTATATACTGTAACAATCAACTACTATGAAATATTACTACATAACTTGGTATTGATAAGCCTATGTACACTTAAACTTCACACTCTACACACCCAGCATGTAAAGTACACAAACATAAAACTGTTGTACTGCAAACTAAAATAGAAGACCGTGGACTCACTTGAACAAAACAGGAAGCATTCTTTCTTCCCTTAGTGTCTCGAAACTCTCTCTCTCTCTACCAACCTGAGTCAACCTCCCCCATTGTATCGGAGCACCTTACTGTGGTATCATTAACTCAGGCTGCTTATTAAAGTCACAACTGTTGTTGTGATTGTGTGTAATACAATCACGCAGTATAGTGTACAGCAAGCAGTTTATCATTTACACCGACGGGCCTCGTGGCAATACATTTATAAATGCTTACCTTTACTTGGAAGAGTTGCAGTGTTGGATAGCCTTAGCCAGCTAGCTAACATAAATAGCATTCCTCTCTGTTTGAGTCAGGTTGTTGAGTAGGCTAAATTAGCTGCATTAGCTAAGTAAGTGAAAGGTAAACTAAGAAGAAGAAGAAAAAATAAATATCTATATCTATATATATATATCTATATATATATATATATATATATATATATATATATATATATATATATATACACAGTACCAGTCAAAAAGTTTGGACACACTTAGGGTTTTTCTATTTTTACATTGTAGAATAATAGTGAAGACATCAAAACTATGATAACACATATGGAATCATGTAGTAACCCAAAAAGTGTTAAACAAATCAAAATATATTTTATATTTCAGATTCTTCAAATAGCCACCCTTTGCCTTGATGACAGCTTTGCACACTCTTGGCATTCTCTCAACCAGCTTCACCTGGAATGCTTTTCCAACAGTCTTGAAGGAGTTCCCACATATGATGAGCACTTGTTGGCTGCTTTTCCTTCACTCTGCAGTCCAACTCATCCTAAACCATCTCAATTGGGTTGAGGTCAGGGGATTGTGGAGGCCAGGTCATCTGATGCAGCACTCCATCACTCTCCTTCTTGGTACAATAGCCCTTACACAGCCTGGAGGTGTGTTGGGTCATTGTCCTGATGGAAAAACAAATGATAATCCCACTAAGCTGGTTTCCTTTAGTAGTGGTTTCTTTGCAGCATTCCAACCATGAAGGCCTGATTCACGCAGTCTCCTCTGAACAGTTGATGTTGAGATGTGTCTGTTACTTGAACTCTGTGAAGCATTTATTTGGGCTGCAATCTAAGGTGCGGTTAACTCTAATGAACTTATCCTCTGCAGCAGAGGTAACTCTGGGTCTTCCATTCCTGTGGCGGTCCTCATGAGAGCCAGTTTCATCATAGCGCTTGATGGTTTTTGCGACTGCACTTGAAGAAACTTTCAAAGTTCTTGACATTTTCCAGATTGACTGACCTTCATGTCTTAAAGTAATGGACTGTCATTTCTCTTTGCTTATTTGAGCTGTTCTTGCCATAATATGGACTTGGTCTTTTACCAAATAGGGCTATCTTCTGTATACCCCCCCTACCTTGTCACAACACAACTGATTGTCTCAAACGCATTAAGGAAAGAAATTCCACAAATTAACAAGGCACACCTGTTAATTGAAATGCATTCCAGGTGACTACCTCATGAAGCTGGTTGAGAGAATGCCAAGAGTGTGCAAAGCTGTCATCAAGTAAAAGGTTGGCTATTTGAAGAATCTCAAATATAACATATTTTGATTTGTTTAACATGTTTTTGATTACTACCTGATTCCATATGTGTTATTTCATAGTTTTGATGTCTTCACTATTATTCTACAATGTAGCCTCAGAATTTGCAGCCCAAATAAATGCTTCACAGAGTTCAAGTAACAGACACATCTCAACATCATCTGTTTAGAGGTCAAATTGCTGCAAAGAAACCACTACTAAAGGACACCAATAAGAAGAGACTTGCTTGGGCCAAGAAACACGAGCAATGGACATTAGACCAGTGGAAATGTGTATTTTGGTCCAAATTGGAGATTTTTGGTTACAACCGCCTTGTCTTTGTGAGACGCGGTGTGGGTGAACGGATGATCTCCGCATGTGTATTTCCCACCATAAAGCATGGAGGAGGAGGTGTTAGGGTGCTTTGCTGGTGACACTATCTGTAATTTATTTAGAATTCAAGTCACACTTAACCAGCATGGCTACCACAGCATTCTGCAGCGATACGCCATCTCATCTGGTTTGGGCTTAGTGGGACTATCATTTGTTTTTCAACAGGACAATGACCCAACACACCTCCAGGCTGTGCAAGGGCTATTTTATCAAGAAGTAGAGTGATGAGTGCTGCATCAGATGACCTGGCCTCCACAATCCCCTGACCTCAACCAAATTGAGATGGTTTGGGATGAGTTGGACCACAGAGTGAAGGAAAAGCAGCCAACAAGTGCTCAGCATATGAGAGAACTCCTTCAAGACTGGTGGAAAAGCATTCCAGGTGAAGCTGGTTGAGAGAATACCAAGAGTGTGCAAAGCGATCATCAAGGCAAATGGTGGCTATTTGAAGAATCTCAAATATATTTGGATTTGTTTAAGACTTTTTTGGTTACTACATGATTCCATATGTTTTATTTAATAGTTTTGATGTATTCACTATTATTCAACAATGTAAAAAATAGCAAAAATAAAGAAACGCCCTTGAATGAGTAGGTGTGCCCAAACTTTTGACTCTCTCTCTCTCTCTCCTTAATTTTTGAATAAATTAATTTGTTTAAAACTGTTCAACTATGTCTTGCTCTCTATTTGAGTCAACTACTCACCACACTGCAGTGCTAGCTGTTGCTTATGCTTTCAGTACTAGATTAATTCTCTGATCCTTTGACTGGATGGACAACATGTCAGTTCATGCTGCAAGAGCTCTGATAGGTTGGAGGACGTCCTCCAGAAGTCGTCATAATTACTGTGTAAGTCTATAGAAGGGGGTGAGAACCATGAGCCTCCTAGGTTTTGTATTGAAGTCAATGTACCCAGAGGAGGATGGAAAATAGCTGTCCTCCGGCTACACCATAGTGCTACCCTAGAGATTGCTGTTGAGGCTACTGTAGACTTTTATTGCAAAACACTGTGTTTTAATCAGCTATTTGGTGACATATATTTGGTAATATATTTAGCATCGTTTTATCTAAAAATGATAACTATGTTTCACTATTAACATTTTTTTATTCACTGAGTAGGATGGTCCTCTCCTTCCTCCTCTGAAGAGCCTCCACTGGTATTCTGAATGAAGAAATAATATTTGCTCCTACCTTTTTGCAAGTGTCTGAGCGCTGGCTGATGTCGGTGGGGATGTCTTCACAGACGCAACGCCGTCATATAAAGGTTGGTTACTCTATTCACAACAAAATCAACAGTATATCAGAGAGGTATAGGACTCTGTCTCTCAAGTTCAGGCACTTCTCTGTATGAAAATGTGTGAACAATGATTTCTATGCGACAGCATTTACATATAGAGGAAGCTGGATGTTTCCTGCTTAACATTTCTCTTTTTTTCCTAACTCCACTCATCACATTGAAATCTCAGACAGTAGTGTAATACAGTACGATCAGATTAAATGGATCACACAATCAACAGACAGGGCCTTTGTGTTTTAGTCACAGAAAAACTTACACACTGGCAGCTGAAGTTATTTTCAAATTGTGTCAGCTTTCTGACTGCATCACAGACGTGCCAATAATTACCATAATCAGAGTTTGGGAATAACTGATTACATGTAATCTGATTACAAAAACGGTAACAGTAATCAGTTACGTAACCAGCAAAAATATTGTAATCAGATTACAGATACTTTGAAAAACTAGATGATTACTTATTTAAAAAACATTGACACCTTTGTTTTTATGACATTCAATTCAGTATTGAAAAAAAGCGCAAGTTTAAGTTTGTTCCACCTGAGCGAGTCTGACCACATGTCAGAGACCACTATGATGACACACCAAATGCGTTTGATGGATCCTTTTTGTCTTCTTCTAATGCCTCTTAAGGGGACAGTAATCCAAATGTAACTGAAAGCAATCAGATTACGTTACTGAGTTTGGGTAATCCAAAAGTTATGTTACTGATTACAATTTTTTACTAATAACTGCAATGGATTACATTTAGAAAGTAACCTACCCAACCCTGACAATAATAGTGCATGCCCTCTCATGTCTTATTGCTTTAGTAAAGCTTGCTTGTTCATGAATGCCAGTATGGCATGTGTTGAATACTGTGTTGTAGAAAGGCTGACACCTGGGGGTTGGAAATAGCTATTTAAAAAAATGATACTGGTTGAACGAAAGTAGCAGTTTCTGTCTTACCTTGGTGAGATTCTGGTAGATGTTCTCAGCTGACCGTAAAGCATTCTCAAACATGTAAGCCACAGCAGAAAACAAAAATTGATACTGCTCCTGAGTGGAGAGATTAATATTTCCAAAGTAGAGTATTTCAGTACACAAAATAACATATACAGTGCATTCGGAAAGTATTCAGACCTCTTGACTTTTTCAACGTTTTGTTACATTACAGCCCTATTCTAAAATTGATTAAATCGTTTTTTCCCCCTCATCAATCTACACACAATACCCTATAATGACAAAGCAAAAACAGGTTTTTAGAAATATTTGCAAACGTATTACAAATAAAAAAACTGAAATATGACATTTACATAAGTATTCAGACCCTTTACTCAGTACTTTGTTGAAGCACATTTGGCAGCGACTACAGCCTCGATTCTTCTTGGGCATTACGCTACAAGCTTGGCACACCTGTATTTGGGGAGTTTCTCCCATTCTTCTCTGCAGATCCTTCTCAAACTCTGTCAGGTTGGATGGGGAGCGTCGCTGCACAGCTATTTTCAGGTCTCTCCAGAGGTGTTTCATCGGGTTCAAGTCCAGGCTCTGGCTGGACCACCCAAGGACATTCAGAGACTTGTCCCGAAGCCACTCCTGCATTGTCTTGGCTGTGTGTTTAGGGTCGTTGTCCTGTTGGAAGATGAATCTTCACCCCAGTCTGAGGTCCTGAGTGCTCTGGAGTAGGTTTTCATCAAGGATCTCTCTGTACTTTGCTCCGTTCATCTTTACCTCGATCCTGACTAGTCTCCCAGTCCCTGATGCTGAAAATCATCCCCACAGCATGATGCTGCCACCACCATTCTTCACCGTAGGGATGGTGCCAGGTTTCCTCCAGACGTGACACTTGGCATTCAGGCCAAAGAGTTTAATCTTGGTTTCATCAGACCAGAGAATCTTGTTTCTCATGGTCTGAGAGTCTTTAGGTGCCTTTTGGCAAACTCCAAGCGGGATTTAATGTGCCTTTTACTGAGGAGTGGCTTCCGTCTGGCCACTCTACCATAAAGGCCTGATTGGTGGAGCGCTGCAGAGATGTTTGTCCTTCTGGAAGTTTCTCCCATCTCCACAGAGGAACTCTAGAGCTCTGTCAGAGTGACCATCGGGTTCTTGGTCACCTCCCTGACCAAGGCCCTTCTCCCCTGATTGCTCAGTTTGGCCGGACAGCCAGTTCTAGGAAGAGTCTTGGTGGTTCCAAACTTCTTCCATTTAAGAATGATGGAGACCACTGTTTTCTTGGGGACCTGCAACGCTGCAGTAATTTTTTGAACCCTTCCCCAGATTTGTGCCTCGACACAATCCTGTCTTGGTGCTCTACGGACAATTCCTTCGACCTCATGGCTTGGTTTTTGCTCTGACATGCATTGTCAACTGTGGGACCTTATAGCAACTGTGGGCTCCCGAATGGCGCAGCGGTCTAAGGCACTGCATCTCAGTGCTTGCGTCACTACAGACCCCCTGGTTTGATTCATAATAATAATAATAATATGCCATTTAGCAGACGCTTTTATCCAAAGCGACTTACAGTCATGCGTGTATACATTTTTGTGTATGGGTGGTCCCGGGGATCGAACCCACTACCTTGGCGTTACAAGCGCCGTGCTCTACCAGCTGAGCTACAGAGGACCACCCATGATTCCAGGCTGTATCACAACCGGCCGTGATTGGGAGTCCCATAGGGCAATATATATAGACAGGTGTGTGCCTTTCCAAATCACGTTCAATCAATTGAATTTACCACAGGTGGACTCCAATCAAGTTGTAGAAACATCTCAAGAATGATCAATGGAAACAGGATGCACCGGAGCTCAATTTCGAGTCGCATAGCAAAGGGTCTGAATACTTATGTAAATAAGGTATTTCTGTTTTTTATTTGTAATACATATGCAAAAATGGCTAAAAACCCGTTTTTGCTTCGTCATTATGGGGTATTGTGTGTACATTGATGAGGGAAAAATACAATTTAATCCATTTTAGAATAAGGCTGTAACGTAACAAAATGTGGAAAAAGTCAAGGGGTCTGAATACTTTCCGAATGCACTGTAGATGTAAATAAACACAATTTTGATCTGATATTAAATTCTGTCTGATAATAAAATACCTTTGTCTGAACTGCTGATGGCCTCTGTCTCCTTAGTTCTAGTACAATCTTCATGATACTGAAATCTTCTTTAATTTGCTGGTGTGGAAATATGAACATAGATTTACCAAAACACTCACTTATCATTTTTACAGTTTTTATTGTTATTGTTATATTATTCATAGGTGCAGTCTACAAATGTTTTGTTAAACCAATTCCCTAAATGATGCCATCAATATACTGTCCTGAACATAAGTAATAATACCTTTGTCACAAGAAGATCATGGACATAATCCAGGGCACAAATCACCCCTGTTCTTCCACAACCAGCACTGAAAATACAAGAGAAACATACATGCTTCATTCATCACTCTGATAATACTAGAACATAACCACAGAAAGCCACAACATGGACATAAGTCATATGAGTCGACAGACCACATCAGGTCCTGAATATTTAACATTTCTCACTTCATTTAAATGGCTTCATTAAAATGCATGGAGCTCAAGGAGTACATGTGGCCTCGTGATAAACAACATTACATTATATGCATGGATGAATTTTAATGGGCATATGGATCATAATCTGTCTGAGCATGATCATTTCATCTCAGAGCACAAAAAGCCCAGCAGGCAGACAGTAATAACTGCTTGGCATTTTGGGCTGTATGACATGTACTGTAGAGTAGGAGACAAACAAACCTGCAGTGGATGAGAACAGGGTTAGCGTTGTTTCCCTGGTCTTTGCGAGCCATATCCATCATTCCTAACATACCATAAACTGTGTATGGAATGTCATGATCAGGCCAAGCTGTGTATTGGAATTGAGAGATTGTCCGCGTTTCCTAGCACAAAACATGGTTTGCATTACTGCTCTACCAAGCAAAAGAGCAGTAACTGCACACTAATTTGGTAAAATAATAATAATAATAATAATAATAATATGCCATTTAGCTGACGCTTTTATCCAAAGCGACTTACAGTCGTGCGTGCATACATTTTTTATTTTTTTTGTGTATGGGTGGTCCCGGGGATCGAACCCACTACCTTGGCGTTACAAGCGCCGTGCTCTACCAGCTGAGCTACAGAGTGTAAAAAATTAGTTGACAATTTTTATACATTAAATACATGCTTTATCATGTAGACAAATATCCTGCCTCCATTGTGTTGAGTTATGGATAAAATGGGGGTCATGTTTGCAGTAACTGGAAAATGGCAGTAACTGCCATCCCTCACGTCAGTTACTGCCTTTTACCTTGGTTTCACTGTGCCTTGGGCTGCAGTGTCTACGGTTTACCTTGGTATTATTTATTGTTCTTTGCTGATACAAGTATCAAACTATATGACATTGACGGCCATATATAAATAAATATATTAACACAAGTTTGTGAAAAAAAATTACAAACGTATTCCAGTGGGTGTACCAAGCAAGAAGGCAGTAACTGCCGTCTAGGGTCAAAGGTCATGTCAGAGGTCAGGGTCAATATTAATAAATAATAACCTCATAGTAAGACAACAGACAACCACATCTCCAGTGATCTGCCTACAATTCATTTGGCTGGACCATAAAACAACTTTGAAGTAATTTTTCTCAGTTTCACTCTATGAGCAATTACTGCTCTTTTGCTTGGTAGGGCAGATTACTTCCCTGGCTCCCTCATTCAACTTCCTGGAAATTTACAAACAATGTGAGATTATCCAAAGTGAATAATGGTTGTTGGAAAATACTGATTCAATTTGACAATTTTGAAGAATTATTTGACTAGTGCTGCACAGAAAAAACACAATATTACCCCTTTTTCATAGTTGGACACTTACTTCATAATATCTCACTGTCAGAGTACGGACAACTACTTCCTCATTTGGGCTGGATTCCTCAAACTGCAAAGAAATTTCAATAAACTTTTTCTAGTATTTCCTGAAACAGATGCCTGTAATTTCATGCAGACAACAACATATGGGTCAATGTGCAGTGCCATGAAATAACAAATTCAGGGTACACTTAGTTCACAGGAACTGACAAATCATCTATGTAGGCTGTTAGGTAAAAAGGGAACTCTTCATGAATAGTTTCAGAAGACCACAGGGCAACAGCACTATGTGCACGATGGAACATTTGTGTGGGAGGCCACCCGTCTGTCTAGAGAGACTATACTTCATGAATAGTAATACAACTGAACACATATATCTGACAAACACTTACGTTTGACACAATAAAGGGGCCAAAAGGAGTTGTTTCTTTGAAAGTTGTCCAGTAGCGCTCACACTTTTTCTGCAAAAAGACATAGAATAAGATGTTATGAGTCAAGTGGACACAAGCATCAAAGTTGTCATATAGTTTATCAATCTTACAGTACACTAATATGTTTACACTCCAACAAGAGGTGACTAAAAGGGCATTTACCTTTCCCATTTCAATTTCTCTGCAAGCCATGATTATGACCTAAAATAGGGACAGTAAATATGGCAAGCATTAGATTAGGAGACAATTTTCCCATTATTAATATTTTTAGTGTTATTCTTTCCTATACATGTAGAAATAGAGTAAATTATACGGAAACAGAGCTACTGTACAAGCTGCACTGCATTTATATAAAGCTGAATATGGTCTTCCATACCTTTACATCATACTGCCAAATCATTCGCCAGAAGTCCACCAAAGTGTGTCTCAGAGGCCCTTGGGTCGCTATGTATTTTTTGGTCTCTGTTGCCCCCTAGAGGATAGATGAAATAAAGCAGAACAATCAGCTTAAAGATCGACTGCCTTTTAAAAGCAACGAATCCCTTTGAAAATGGCCTATGTGACATCGATATAAGTCAGAAACAGTTATTCTAGTGTCAAAATGTACTACAAACTGTAAATAGGATAATTTTGGTCATAAAGTCTGTCTCGTCTAAAACGGAGTTTGGAACAGCCATGCATCACAACAGTTAAATTAAGGTTGTGTTTTGATTTGACGATGTCCATTTGCCCACTAACATAGGGTGAACAGCTGAGGTGATTGCTCTCTATCCAATAGCATAGACAGTGCGACAGACCTGTTCAGCAGCTCCGACTGTTTCCATAAGACAACACGTCTCTTTTACTTGAGAAATACTGCACCAAACACCTTAGTTCGATGTGAAATTGCGCAACTAAAACATCCTTTGCAAAAACGTCAATTAATTACAGATTTATTGAGTTATCTTGATTCGTTCTGGGATTTTGAGGAAATTAAATAGGCTTCCATGTCTACAGTGCCTCATGGGGGACAAACATCATTAACCAAACGTGGAATCGGTCAGGAAACACACCTCCAAGACTGAAATCTAATTATTCTAATGAGCAACAGAAAAACACACGTGCCAATCGGCGTGTTCAGTGACTCTTTCAGATTGAGCTGAATGATGATACAAAATAGGACTGTTACTGAATGCAAGCAATACTGTACCTTAATGAAGCTGGCGTTGATATAGTCATAATCATTCTCATTTGTCAGGAGAGTCAGAGGCACACGGGTCTGGTCATCTATATAAAAATACATGAGTTTTTGTTCAGATAAGTTTAATATTAAGCAAGAATCTAATTTTCAATAAGAGTAAAAACCAACAACCGTTTTTAAGCCTCCATCGTGATGCTTACATGGTAAAATGTCTCTGTAACGGTTCCTCTTTACATTCTCCTTCAGTGCCCCGGCTTCTGTCGTAAGGCCAAAATCTTTCTTGACGATGGAAGTCTGAGCACGAATATTCTACAAGCACATAGAGACAAACACAACACATGAAAGCTGAGTTTGGGAGCAATTTCCAACGTTGTGAAACTGTAATGGAAGATTGAGAGCAGAAGCCTAGAAGTAAGGATGTTTCAGGTAGGGTCAAACTAAACCAATCTGTATACATTAGTAACCACCAATGGGAGCCATATTCCCTCAGCCCTTTTGTCAGAAAACTATATTTTCAAGACAAGTAGCATACAGGGATATCTAAGATGTTACACATGAAACATATAAGAAGCCCTTAGCTTAGTGCAAGAACTCACAATCCAATTTACGCAGGAGCTAATGTAGCTGACAGTCGATGACACGCAACAGTATCAATATGGCTTGCTATTTATTTTTTACATGTATCTGAGAAATGAAAGGCCCCTGAGTGGAAATAGACTTGTCTTTATCAAATGTTATTGGTCGCGTACGCATATTTAATAATAATATGCCATTTAGCAGACGCTTTTATCCAAAGCGACTTACAGTCGTGTGTGTAACAGGTCAAAGAATTACAGATTTTTGCAACCGTTCATTTTCTATTTTTTATTTTATTTTGTGAGTTGATTTCACCAAAACATTGTATTGTTCAGCATTTCGTGTAGTTTACAGATATTGGGAGAGTTAGTTGTGTAAGTGCGCCCTCTAGAGTGTTGGTTTGGTTATATGCGGAGGGATGTCATGCTTTTCTCAGTCTGCATTGTACTCGACTGAGAGAGGTATGTGTTCACTTCGGCGTGATATAAACTTGATATACCTGTTAAAACTAAAACGTTTCAGTGCACATAGTAACTTGTATGTATATTATATGATGAGTGTACGTACATTTAATCAAGCTGTGTCGTGAATTTAGCTGTTTTTGAGAGTTTGAGAAATTGCTAACTTAGCTAACCTCGTGTTTTGTTTAGCTGTAAGTTAGCGATCGTCATTCTATCCTCTTGTGTTGAAGCCCACGTTGTTCTCTTTATGTTATACGGATTCTGGTCGAGGGTAGAGTTTTGAACATTTTCTCTCCTTGATGTTGAACAGGTATGTATTCCCTATATCAGGTTAAAAATACGTGTTCATTTAAAATGTTTTCATGTATTGATTAGTGTTTAATGGCACTGAAAAGCTCAAATGTGAAGGATTACATGTTGCTTCGTGCATATTACTGTATGTATTACCTATTTGAAAGATGGTTTATGTCATGTTGCACAGTATTAATGTAAAGGCTAAAAGCTCAGAGTTTTTGGCAGAGATAACATGCAATATGACACATACATAAGATATACACCAGATGCGATGTTTATTTTCCAATTATGTTGTATTTTATTCCTTGTATTTTTGAATGTGATTATACTGAGTCTGCATTGTACTCGACTGAGAGAGGCGGATTCTGGTCGAGGGTAGAGTTTTGAACATTTTCTCTCCTTGATGTTGAACAGATTGAGAGAGTTGTACACAATAAAGTGCCTTCAAGTACGCCAGTGTCTTGTCTTCAGTGCACCGGAACACAACGCAGTAGTCGGCAACGAACAGACCGCGCCGGCTACATTGGTGCCGTGACCCGGATATCTTCGCTTCAGATCATCGCCAGGGTGATCGCCGGGGGTTGCTGTGACGAGTAGGAACCTCTTCGGAACGTTGACAAGTATAAGGGCAAACATTAATGTGTAAATTGTAGCTCTTAATTGCTTACCTCAGCTACTTCTATCATTTTACAATTGTTTTCCATATTCACATGTTCTGTTGATTCACATATCATTACCATAGTCTATTACAACTTTCTATTTAAAAAAAATAAATGGCTGATGGCAAGGATGCGCAGACACCATTTAGTGTTGGAGATGCTGCAGGGGTAAGCCTGGGGAGGGGCAGGTTTATGAGTATGGTGGAGAGCACACCGGTTAGGGGTGCTGGTATACTAGGCAGACCTGTACTCTCGTCCACACGCTTACGCACTGATGAATATTCCCCCGCACCACACATGCGTAGCTTAGGAGATGCTCCAGACATTGCAAGCAGCGTTAGTTCAGTGGGCTGTCCTGCATTTTCATACACTCACACCCAAACAGATGAACATTCTCCACGTCAGCCAGTGTCTAGTTCACATGTGAGTTCTGCAGACCTAGGGAGTCTCATCACACAGTTAGCTCATGAAATAGGAGAGAACATTGCTAGCCAATTACAGAGATCTGTTGGTAGTGCAGATAACCAAACCACTCCTACGCCTAGCCTGAACTTAGGATATGGACAGTCTGATTTGAACATGACAGGAGTAAAATTAGTCATGAAGACAGATGTCAAAGAGCCGCCGTACTTCAGGGGTGATGGAACAGACAAACACACAGTGCATGAGTGGGAAGAGATTATGAGCGTTTACCTGAATAAGAGGGGTGTACACCCGCAAGAGCACTCCCAGGAGATAATGTCAAGACTAATGGGAAAGGCTAGAGACATTGTTAAAGTTACCCTGCGCAGTATGCCATCGCTGCAGCCAGCTGAGAACTCCAAGCTCGTCTTTGATATTCTGAAACAACATTTCAGTGAGTTAACCTACTCCTCTATGCCTTTAGCAGATTTCTATAACACACTTCCTCTGGCCGGAGAAAGTCCCATGGACTATTGGATACGCTTGAACAAGGCTGTGGATGTCGCAGATGAGTGTCTGAGAAGGCAGGGGCGAAACATTGAGGACCCCTCTCACGAAGTCACAATGATGCTGGTGAAACACTGTCCCGACCCCGCTCTTGCAAGTGTCCTAAAGTGCAAAACAGCTGAAAAGTGGACAGCAAATGAGATTCAGGAACACCTCGTTGAACATCAGAGAGAGGCTAGAACAATGTGTCAAGCCAAATCTTATCGGCCAAAGAACATTGGTGCACATGCTCAGGCATTAACCACAGAGACAGTCGCTGCTGAAAACCCAACAGACCTTACTGGTTACCCAAAGGCAATGGGGCTTCCATCCTCTCCTCAGACAGAGAGCATCTGCATGCAGTCTCTCATTGGCTTGCTGAACCGTGTGCTAGAGCAGACGGCACACACAACACCGTGTGCTAGAGCAGACGGCACACACAACAGCAGTCGTGCCACCAAGCAGGGGGCCAGCAGCCATTGTTCAAAGTAGATGTAAAGTCTGTCAGTCTGCCGAACATTCAACTACTGCACACTGTAGACAGGCGAACCTCTGTATGGGCTGTTACAAGCCCGGCCACTGGAAGAGAGAATGCCAACAGCGCCGGCCAAGAATTAACGCTCAGCCACAGTTAGCGCACACACCACCTAACTCTGAGCAAGTTGGAGCCAGTTTAAACTAGATAGCTCACATACGGAAAGGGGATGTGTGAGCGTTGAAGATTCAACCCTTGAAGAAAGTGAAGAATTGAAGGAGATGTATGTCAATGTCTGTAAAGCAATGTCTGATAATTGCACGGTAATTGTTCAGAATATTCACAGAGTTGAGACGTTCAGTGAGTTATTTCACGCACCGGTGACAGTTAATGGCTGTGCTCAGTTGCAAGGGCTCCTCGATACAGGCTCAATGGCCTGCACGATAAGTGAAGAGGCAGAGCAGAGACTACTATCGGATAGCGTCTTGACCCCACATCAAGAACTCTCACAGCATATCATCCTTGTTGGCTGTGGAGGAGTACAAGTGCGCCCCAAGTGCATGTATGACATGGAACTAAGTCTGTATGGGGTAAAGTGCATGGTCCCAGTTCTGGTGATCACTGGTCAGAAAGACGACATAATAGTAGGCACCAACATGTTGAAACGTGTACTGCATCAACTGAAAAACGAGAACAGTTATTGGACACTTATATCGAGCAACACAAAAGGGTCTCCAGATGGCGAACAGTTTCTAGAAATGATGACCAGTCTCACAAGATGGAGGGGTGAAGATGTCCCAGGAAAAGTAGGGACAGTGAAGCTAACTCAGGCGGTGACTCTCCTTCCCAAACAAGAGTACCTGCTGTGGGGAAGACTGCCAAGTAATATACCCAAGTCACCTGGGAGTACAGTTATGGTGGAGCCTACAACCTCCAGGTGCGTGCCTCGGGGCATTATGGTGGGGAGAGTGGTAACACCGCTATGGGGAGATGGCTGGACTCCCATGAAAATCACTAATATCTCAGACAAACCACTCACACTGAAAAGGAACAGCAAGCTTGCGGACGTCTCTACTTGTGTTGCAGCTGAAGATCTCACACTGTTCCAGGGTTCCTGTCAGAGTGATGCTGACTCTGTTGGAGTGACTCATGTGAAACAGGACGACAACGGTGACCTGAAAGACAGACTGCAGAAGTCTGGTCTAGGAAATGTCGACATTGATCATTGTGAAGCGAGCCCCTCCACCAAGCTCCAACTTGTGACATTGCTGGAGAAATATCAGGATATATTTTCAAAGCATCATCTTGACTGTGGAGAAGCCAAGGGCTTTGCCCACAGGATCCGTCTCACTGACGACCGTCCCTTCTGTCTTCCATATCGCAGAGTGCCGCCAGCCCACTATCAAAAGCTGCGCCAAGTTCTCACCGAGATGGAGGAACAGGAAATCATACGGAAATCAATGAGTGAATATGCTTCTCCACTCGTGATGGTTTGGAAGAAAAATGGCGACCTCCGGATATGCACAGACTTTCGATGGCTGAATGCAAGAACTATCAAGGATGCTCATCCTTTGCCCCATCAATCGGACTGCTTGGCTGCCCTTGGCGGTAATGCTGTCTTCAGCACCATGGACCTCACGTCTGGATTTTATAACTTGCCCATGCATGAGGAGGACAAAAAGTATACCGCCTTCACAACACCATTAGGCCTGCACAAGTATAACAGAATGCCACAGGGGCTTTACAACAGTCCAGCGTCCTTCATGAGGATGATGCTGAGTATTTTTGGCGATCTTAACTTCAGCAGTCTCTTGTGCTACCTAGATGATCTCTTGATATTTGCCCCCAATGAACAGCAGGCCCTCAGCAGATTAGAGGTTGTTTTCCAGAGGCTACGGGAGCACAATCTAAAGTTGAGTCCAAAAAAATGCCATCTGTTGCGGAGATCTGTGAAGTTTCTCGGACACATCGTTGACAGTGACGGTGTTGCTGTTGACCCAGAGAAGGTCGAGGTCATCACCAAAATGTCAAAGAGGGACTTGATGGAAGATGATGGCTGCACTCCTTCAGTTCGCAGAGTGAAGTCGTTCCTGGGGATGGTATTTTATTACCAACACTACATACCAAATTGCTCCTCCATCGCAAAACCCCTGTTTGCTCTCACAGCTGGCCAGAAACGGAGAGGAAAGGCCGGGAAGTACAGTCAGAATGCGGGAGTCTACAGAAAGCTCAAACCTGCGGATTGGACCCTTGACTGCGATTCCGCTTTCGCCAGCCTTAAGGGGAAGCTCCTGAATTGTGTGGTCCTTAGCCATCCAGACTTTTCCAAGCCCTTTGTTCTGTCCATTGATGCGTCTCTTGATGGCCTTGGGGTAGTTCTGTCCCAGATACCAGAAGGAGAAACGAAGGCACGCCCGATCGCCTTTGCCAGCAAGACCCTCACTGGCTCACAAAAGAGGTATCCTGCTCACCGACTGGAGTTCTTGGCGCTCAAATGGAGTGTTTGTGAAAAATTCAGCCACTGGTTGAAAGGCCACACTTTTACAGTGTGGACCGACAATAATCCTTTGACCTATATAATGACCAAACCAAAACTTGACGCTTGCGAACAGAGGTGGGTGGCAAAGCTTTCCCCCTACACCTTCAGTATCAAACACATTCCTGGGGTAAAGAACATTGTGGCAGATGCCCTGAGTAGAGATCCGTTTGCTAAATCAGTGAGCCAAAGGTTGATCAGTGAGCCCTATGAAAGTCTTTTGGCCGAGGCGGAGGGAACCAAAGAGGAGAAAGTCCAAGATCTCTTCCGGAGTAAGACCCAGTGTCTCCAGGCACTTGATGCAGGGTGCTGTGTAACTATGGACCCCACTCAAGACAGGCTGGCTGGCAGTCAAGAACCCTCTCATGTGAAATCTGCTTGTGAAGCTCATGTAGAGTGGGAAAGGGGAGCAGAGATAAGAGCAACACAGTTTCTCAATGTTCTTCCCCAGGCGGTGCCCTCAGAACAAGACACACTTCCAGCCCTCTCCATCGGCGAGCTGAGGCAGAGCCAGGAAATAGATCCAGTTATCAGGGAAGTCCTGCCACTCATTCAGAGGGGTGAGCCACCACCTAGGCGAGGGAGGAGGAGGTTAGCTCTTACGACCCAGACACTGTGCAAGCAGTGGCATCATCTAAAAGTCCAGGACAGAGTCATATATAGGGTAACCAAAGACCCATTAAGCAGAGAGAAGAGGTATCAGTGTGTGCTGCCTGCTAGCTTGAAGGCCAAAGCTCTCGCTGGTGTGCATGATTTCGCTGGGCATCAAGGGCAGGCTAGAACAGCACACCTCGCCCGACAGCGTTTCTTCTGGCCGCAAATGGGAAGAGACATCAAGGAATATGTGAAATGCTGCCAACGCTGTATCCTTGCAAAGACCCCTGAACCAGCTGCCCGAGCTCCCTTGGAGAGCATTCGCACTTCGGCACCCATGGAGCTGGTGTGCATTGATTTTTGGAGTGCTGAGGACTGTAAGCAAAGATCTGTCGATGTGTTAGTCATAACAGACCACTTTACAAAATTGGCTCATGCCTTTCCTGCGTAAACCAAACTGCAAAGCAAATAGCAAAGAAGTTATGGGATAACGTATTCTGCATCTACGGTTTCCCAGAGCGAATACATTCTGATCAAGGGGCCAATTTTGAAAGCAAACTCATAGCTGAACTCCTCAGCCTCACAGGGATTATGAAATCACACACAACAGCATACCATCCCATGGGAAATGGGCAAACCGAAAGGTTCAATAGGACACTTGGCAGTATGTTGCGTGCCCTACCCCTGACAGCTAAGCAACACTGGGTCCAACAGATACAGACTTTGACTTTTGCGTATAATGCCACCACTCATGAAACAACTGGATATCCTCCATTCTATTTGATGTATGGTCGAGTCCCCAGACTCCCAGTAGACATGGTCTTCAAACAAGTCTTGAGGGATCCAGTCGTGGTGAATTATAAGACCTATGCAGAGAAACTGATGGCGAACCTCCATGTGGCTGCCGACATAGCTCAGCAGCATGCGAGGAAAGGACAGCAACATCAAGCTGATGGCTACAACAAGAGAGTTTGTGGAACCCACTTGAACGTTGGCGACCGAGTTTTGTTAGCTAATAAAGCAGAGAGAGGGAAGAGGAAGTTAGCGGATAAGTGGGAAGCCACTATGTATACCATCATAGAACGGAACCCTCAGACTCACGTTTACAAAGTCAGAGACGAAAGTGGGAAAACAAAAGTTGTTCATCGGAATTTGATGTTGGACGTGAGCTTCTTGCCCATGCCAGAACTAAGCGATGAAGAGACGAATGGAGCTGCCTCGGATGTGGCCAGTGAGTTTCAGCCTCCTTCTGTTGATGCTTTGAGTGGCCTAGCAGTAGATGCTTCTGAGGACCGTACATGTTCGTGGTTAAACGCATCCTCTGACTCTGAGTCTATTGGAGAAGCTGATGAGTCTGAGATGGAGAATGAGATGCCCCACTCTCTGTCCAGGAAGTCTGTTCAACTGACACCCACGAGAGCCCAGTCTAAAGAGGCCAGAGGCCAAGGGGAAAATGAATACTCACCTGTGAGAGACTTGTCGGATTCCAGTGACCCCCTGATTTGCACATGACTGACACTGACTCTGTTGCCCCAATTGATGTTCCTGACTTAGATGAGACAGGGTCTTCGGACGTCAATTCACCTGTTACACTGATTGATAGTCAGATACCCTCCCAAGTACAAGGGTTTGAAAGTCAGGTTGTCAGAACACGTACTGGCAGGGTTGTTAAGGCAGTCGATCGCTTGATAGAGAACATGGTGCAAAAACCACTCACCAAGGGTTTTGTTACAGGAGTCAGAAGGTCACTGTCTTTCCGTTCTTTATTTTAGATACATTTTTGAGATTAAGATATTTTTCTTTATTACCAGTAGTATGACCTGGGTCATGAGATGTTCATATTGGAGGGAAAGTGTTCCAAGATCTCATATGATGTATAAGGCATCATATTCACTAGAAGGGGCAGTAGCCTGATCAACTGCTGTTTTCTTTTAACTTACTTTGTAAGTAGCTTTATACGCTGTATATGGGAAATGGAGTCCCAGGGCTATCTTGGACCAAGTGGACAAGAGTTTTATTCTATATGTTTTTGGTTATTTTCCACCCTCGAAGTGTGAAGGATTTTGGTGAAATTAAAGAGGGATGAATGTAACAGATTTTTGCAACCGTTCATTTTCTATTTTTTATTTTATTTTGTGAGTTGATTTCACCAAAACATTGTATTGTTCAGCATTTCGTGTAGTTTACAGATATTGGGAGAGTTAGTTGTGTAAGTGCGCCCTCTAGAGTGTTGGTTTGGTTATATGCGGAGGGATGTCATGCTTTTCTCAGTCTGCATTGTACTCGACTGAGAGAGGTATGTGTTCACTTCGGCGTGATATAAACTTGATATACCTGTTAAAACTAAAACGTTTCAGTGCACATAGTAACTTGTATGTATATTATATGATGAGTGTACGTACATTTAATCAAGCTGTGTCGTGAATTTAGCTGTTTTTGAGAGTTTGAGAAATTGCTAACTTAGCTAACCTCGTGTTTTGTTTAGCTGTAAGTTAGCGATCGTCATTCTATCCTCTTGTGTTGAAGCCCACGTTGTTCTCTTTATGTTATGCGGATTCTGGTCGAGGGTAGAGTTTTGAACATTTTCTCTCCTTGATGTTGAACAGGTATGTATTCCCTATATCAGGTTAAAAATACGTGTTCATTTAAAATGTTTTCATGTATTGATTAGTGTTTAATGGCACTGAAAAGCTCAAATGTGAAGGATTACATGTTGCTTCGTGCATATTACTGTATGTATTACCTATTTGAAAGATGGTTTATGTCATGTTGCACAGTATTAATGTAAAGGCTAAAAGCTCAGAGTTTTTGGCAGAGATAACATGCAATATGACACATACATAAGATATACACCAGATGCGATGTTTATTTTCCAATTATGTTGTATTTTATTCCTTGTATTTTTTTATGTGATTATACTGAGTCTGCATTGTACTCGACTGAGAGAGGCAGATTCTGGTCGAGGGTAGAGTTTTGAACATTTTCTCTCCTTGATGTTGAACAGATTGAGAGAGTTGTACACAATAAAGTGCCTTCAAGTACGCCAGTGTCTTGTCTTCAGTGCACCGGAACACAACGCAGTAGTCGGCAACGAACAGACCGCGCCGGCTACATGTGCATACATTTTTACGTATGGGTGGTCCCGGGGATCGAACCCACTACCCTGGCGTTACAAGCGCTATACTCTACCAATTGAGCTACAGAGGACCACAGATATTTTGCAGATGTTATCGAGGGTGTAGTGAAATATCAGAATAAACACATAAAAACCTGTGGTGTCTGCTTTTCACCACAGATGTCCGTATTAAGCTACTGCAATGTGGAACCAGTAAAGAAAGGCTGGTTAGTTACGTGATAACAGAGGTCTCTTCATAGCCTAATATAGACATCATTACATAACCACCATTTCTCACTTTGCACATTCTGTCTCTTGAATTAGGCTGCTTAGAAAAAAGTTAATCTGTATTACTATTTTGGTCACTGTTGTAATTAATTCAACATACAAACATAATCATGTTTATTGATAACAATCTGACTCTGGCATGTAAAGACACAGACATCATTCACAATGGACCAGTAGGGCTGAAAGAAAATGCTGCAACAAATAAATGTTAGTGGCCTCAGTGTTAATAGATAACTTACATTGGAACCTAAATGAGGAACAAAATGACTAGCCTACCTATCTTGACACTTACAGAGGTTCAGATGTAACAAAAACCTACAGTAGCTAAATAGACTTCTGTAAATGTCACT
Organism: Coregonus clupeaformis; assembly: GCF_020615455.1. Taxonomy (NCBI): domain Eukaryota; kingdom Metazoa; phylum Chordata; class Actinopteri; order Salmoniformes; family Salmonidae; genus Coregonus; species Coregonus clupeaformis. Next base: position 28,513,580 of record NC_059215.1, read on the forward strand.
ATTCAGTGTTATGTCAAAATAAAACAGAATAAGTGGTTTACTTCTGTGTACATGTATTTTTAAATGTGCCTTAAAGACATAGGCCACTGATTTGAACGGTTTGTGTTAATTAGGCTATATTTTAGATGATGATTTTCAGCTTTATTACAGGGGAAACATTTCACTAGCCTACTTTTCCTTTATCCTACCCCTCAGGTGTACCCCCTCTGGACCAGTGACAGACATGTTGCACATCATGCACACAACATCATTAGACCTATTTTAACAGGTTAATTGCAATCAATTCATGAATATACACATGCCATAAATCATATATTTTTACATCTGAAAATATTGCCTGGTCTTATTTGTCTATCTACGGGAATGAATTATAAACTGACAATAGAGAGGTATGGTGATGGTCACACCAAGGATTCTCACTTACAATATACTCAGATGAGATGTTGCCCTCTGCTCTGCTGTCATCTGCCAAGGACATCTGACCTACGAACCTCGATAGGTGCTCCATCTGCGCGGCTATGGATGTCAATTTAACTTCTTAAATGCCTGGCAGTGGGTGACCACTATCAATACAACAACTGGAACAAACGCACAGCGCCTTGCCGCTCCCGTCTCTACGAGATGATTAGCCTAGGTTCCGCGTGTAGCCTACCTCTTGGAACGTTCCTTCTGTCACTGTCACTGTAGGACAGGCATGTACGTTTCCGCATTGAAGGCTACTTTGGTTTAATTACTGGCGTCAAAACACAGGGAACTTTCACATAAACTCCAATACACTACAACAGCTGGAAAAATGTATAGCATTTATTTTTGCAAACAACCATATTTTCAAGCATCTTCAAAAAGCATTTAAAGCTTTTTCAAAGCTTTATCATACATTTAGTTATAAAGTTAAATATTGGCTAATGTTTTATTATTACATAATGTTATCAAGCAGGCTATCAATACATTAATCGAATTTAGGCCTATACTATAATGGAACCCAAAAAACGTGCAGCCTGATAAGATTCTCAGAAAGATTGATTAGCCTGACACGTTCTAAAAATATATCATATGCGGTTTATTGCATTGGCCAGAGGATTAGTAAACCCATATGAACTCAAAGCCTCTTTAATGGAAGTTTCCTGAGTGTTTTATCTGGGTATTCTACAGCCTATTCATATTGCGGAAGCCAAATCGAGGCATGGTTTACTGTAACTGTAACGGTTCCTATACCATCAGAAGATGCCTCATCATCAGCACGTGCCTTTTTTTTTGCATCGCAATGATTTAAAATAAATGGCTAGCCTATAGTTGTCTCCAGATTCACACAGCCATCAGTTACACTCAAAACTGGTGGCCTAATTGACCTGACTTGCCAGCTTAAATAAAATGTTAAATATAAATAATTTAAACAGACTGGAAAAAGGTTTGTCAACATTCCATCCAATTGGTGAAAGATTTATGGGAATATTCTAAAATCTGCATAAAGAAAACATGCCATTTGGTCCATGTGCTTAAGCAAAGAAAAATCATGACAGCTGTGATGGAAACAGGACGTTTCGGTCCAGTTTATAAATGCCCACAGATAGGCCTAATTTGTTTGTTCGACATGATGGGATCTTTTTGTGTCGGTCAAATTAATTATGCGAGAAATGGCGGTGGAAAACCTTTATGCGCAAATATTGATACAATAAGCATAATATCGAAGTAAACTTGGAGTCATGCGATGATATAGTGTGTGATCCTCCCAGTACGACTAGTGAAACCATGCAGTTTATTAGGCTACAGCTGAAATAACTTATGATGAACTTCACAGGGTGGTGAAAGTGCATGGTGATCTTGATGCTCTTTTCCAATAAATTGTCACGTACGTTGAAGGACGGGTCAGACCAATGCGCAGCGTGAAAGGCATACATGTTTATTTCACCGATAAACACACGAACAAAACAAACGAAACGTGAAGTCCTAAGGCTAAACACAAAACAAGCCTCCACACGGAACAAGATCCCACAACTAATGAATGCCAATAGGCTGCCTAAGTATGATACCCAATCAGAGACAACGAGCAACAGCTGTCTCTGATTGGGAATCACACCCGGCCAAACACAGAACTACAACACCTAGAATGCAACATTGAAACTATAACATAGAATATCCACACCCTGACTCAACATACAAGAGTCCCATGAGTCAGGGCGTGACAGTACCCCCCCCAAAGGTGCGGACTCCGACTGCACAAACCTTACATAACAGGGTAGGGGCCGGGTGGGCTCCGGGCGTGAAGACCACATACTCTCCGCCTCCCTGTTGCGCCCCTGGTCTGGTCTGGACCTCGGCGCGTTGCTTCCCCTCTCCTTCCTCCCACGATGTACCAAGCCCTGTCTGGGCCCTGGTGTGGGAGACCCCGAACCTGGAGAGGGGCTGACGTCTGGGTCTGGACTGGAACTGCTGACCGGAGCTGAACCGGGCACCGGTGGAGCGGACTGCTCTGGCTCCAGAGTGAAGCCGCTGACCGGAGCTGGACTAGGCACCGGTGGAGCGGACTGCTCTGGCGCCGGAGTGGAGCCGCTGTCCGGAGCTGGACTGGACCCCGGTGGAGCGGACTGCTCTGGCTCCGGAGTGGAGCAGCTGACCGGTGCCGGACCAGGCACCAGTGGAACGGGCACGGGCCGTGCCGGACTGGACACACGCACCACTGGCTTGGTGCGGGGAGCAGGTACGGGTCGTACCGGGCTGGCGACACGCACCACTGGCTTGGTGCGGGGAGCAGGCACGGGCCGTGCCGGACTGGGAACACACACCACTGGCTTGGTGCGGGGAGCAGGAACGGGCCGGGCCGGACTGGGAACACGCACTACTGGCCTTGTGCGAGGAGCAGGAACGGGCCGGGCCGGACTGGGAACACGCACCACTAGTCTGGTGCGAGGAGCAGGAACGGGCCGGGCCGGACTGGGAACACGCACCACTGGCCTGGTGCGAGGAGCAGGAACGGGCCGGACTGGGAACACGCACCACTGGTCTCGTGCGGGAAGCAGGCACGGGCCGGGCCGGACTGGGAACACGCACCACTGGCTTGGTGCGGGGAGCAGGCACAGGCCGTACCGGACTGGGAACACGCACCACTGGCTTGGTGCGGGGAGCAGGCACGGGCCGTGCCGGACTGGGAACACGCACCACTGGCTTGGTGCGGGGAGCAGGTACGGGCCGGGCCGGACTGGGAACACGCACCACTAGTCTGGTGCGAGGAGCAGGAACGGGCCGGGCCGGACCGGGAACACGCACCACTGGCCTGGTGCGAGGAGCAGGAACGGGCCTGACTGGGAACACGCACCACTGGTCTCGTGCGGGAAGCAGGCACGGGCCAGGCCGGACTGGGAACACGCACCACTGGCTTGGTGCGGGGAGCAGGCACAGGCCGTACCGGGCTGGCGACACGCACCACTGGCTTGGTTGGGGAGCCGGCACGGGCCGGGCCGGACTGGGAACACGCACCACTGGCTTGGTGCGGGGAGCAGGCACAGGCCGTACCGGACTGGGAACACACACCACTGGCTTGGTGCGGGGAGCAGGCACAGGCCGTGCCGGACTGGGAACACGCACCACTGGCTTGGTGCGGGGAGCAGGTACGGGCCGGGCCGGACTGGGAACACGCACCACTAGTCTGGTGCGAGGAGCAGGAACGGGCCGGGCCGGACCGGGAACACGCACCACTGGCCTGGTGCGAGGAGCAGGAACGGGCCGGGCTGGGAACACGCACCACTGGTCTGGTGCGGGGAGCAGGAACGGGCCGGGCCGGACTGGGAACACGCACCACTGGCTTGGTGCGAGGAACAGGAGCGGGCCGGGCTGGGCACACACACCACTAGCTTGGTGTGAGACACAGGCACGAGGTGTATCGGACTGGGAACTGACGTTAGAGATCTCCGACTGTAGCAATCTTTCACTCTCCGCGCCCAGTCCTCCTCCCGTGAGGACTCCTCCCTGAGCCCCCACGAGTGCAGTGGTCGGGGCTCTTCTCCATCGATCCCCGACCACCCTTTTAGCCCCCCCCCAAGATGTTCTTGGGGCTGTCTCTCGGGCTTCCTCCTCGGCCGGCGCCTTCTGTGTTGCCGTTGCTCCTCGCTAACCGGGCCTCCACTGTCTCCTCCCAAGGACGGCGATCCATCCCAGCCTGAATCTCCTCCCATGTCCAGGATCCCTTTCCGTCCAGGATCTCCTCCCATGTCCAGGATGTCTGCTCCTGGGCACCCTGCTTGGTCCATTTTTGGTGGGATCTTCTGTCACGTACGTTGAAGGATGGGTCAGACCAAGGCGCAGCGTGAAAGGCATACATGTTTATTTCACCGATAAACACACAAACAAAACAAACAAACTGTGAAGTCCTAAGGCTAAACACAAAACAAGCCTCCACACGGAACAAGATCCCACAACTAATGAATGCCAATAGGCTGCCTAAGTATGATACCCAATCAGAGACAACGAGCGACAGCTGTCTCTGATTGGGAATCACACCCGGCCAAACACAGAACTACAACACCTAGAATGCAACATAGAAATACTAACATAGAATATCCACACCCTGACTCAACATACAAGAGTCCCATGAGTCAGGGCGTGACATAAATATCGAGGGTCTGATTCTGGTTACATGATGATGGATGCTTGACTGCCATTTGACAAATACAAATATTCTTGCTCTTATCCATAATAATCTCATCATGTAGACTAGCCTACCTGCACTGTATCTGCAAGCTGTTGGCTAGAGCGCATGGGCCAAGACCAGAGTAGGCACATTTGCTACAACAGTTTTTGTGACAAAACTATCGGTATAGTTGAAAATGCGATGGAAACACATTGAACTTTAGATTTTTATTTGGTACATGAAAATTTAAGCGAAAAAGTACACTACCGTTCAAAAGTTTGGGGTCAGTTCAAAATGTTGTATTTTCGAAAGAAAACCAAATTTTTTGTCCATTAAAATAACATCAAATAGATCAGAAATACAGTGTAGACATTGTTAATGTTGTAAATGGCTATTGTAGCTGGAAACAGCTGATTTTTAATGGAATATCTACATAGGCGTACAGAGGCCCATTATCAGCAACCATCAGTCCTGTGTTCCAATGGCACGTTGTGTTTGCTAATCCAAGTTTATCATTTTAAAAGGCTAATTGATCATTAGAAAACCATTTTGCAATTATGTTAGCACAGCTGAAAACGTTTGTGCTGATTAAAGAAGCAATAAAACTGGCCTTCTTGAGACTAGTTGAGTATCTGGAGCATCAGCAATTGTGGGTTCGATTACAGGCTCAAAATGTACAGAAACAAATAACTTTCTTTTGAAACTCGTCAGTCTATTCTTGTTCTGAGAAATGAAGGCTATTCCATGCGAGAAATTGCCAAGAAACTGAAGATCTCGTACAACGCTGTGTACTACTCCCTTCACAGAACAGCGCAAACTGGCTCTAACCAGAATAGAAAGAGGAGTGGGAGGCCCCGGTGCACAACTGAGCAAGAGGACAAATACATTAGAGTGTCTAGTTTGAGAAACAGACGCCTCACAGGTCCTCAACTGGCATCTTCATTAAATAGTACCCGCAAAACACCAGTCTCACAATTTTTTATCTGCAACAAGTCCATTTGGTGGAAACACCACTGTTGGGAAAATCGGCATATTTTCTTTAAGCGGATTCTAGAATATTCACATGAAAATCACCAACTGGATGGAAACCTAGCTAATGACACTGAAATGTTGGTTCAAATGCTGATGCGGGAGTTGGAGACAGCAACCCTTTCCCTTGGTTTTGACTAGATGGCCAGAATTGACTTTTCGTAGCAGGTTAGTAGAACTTACGCAGCAGGTTAGGAGAATTAACGTAGCAGGTTAGGAGAATTAGGTTAAGGTTAGGAAAAAGATTAGGGTTAGCTAAAATGCAAAAAAGTTCAACTTTTGACGTCAGTTTGACATAAACTGTATCCCTTCTAGCCATGTCCCTTTCCCACTGCCTCTGGAAGTTGATGAACCCTGCCTTAACCCTAACCATTTAAAATGTAAATGTAATATAGTACATATAGTATGAGCCATAATATATTAATAAAAGTCACCTACACGAAACACAGCCCTTATTTAAAGTTTTTATAAAATTCCTTAAAGGAAAAATATTATCCTCTTATCCTTCTAGACCAGGGGTGTCAAACTCATTTTAGCTCAGGGGCCACATGGAGGAAAATCTATTCCCAAGTGGGCCGGACCGGAAAAATCATGGTACAGTGGGGGAAAAAAGTATTTAGTCAGCCACCAATTGTGCAAGTTCTCCCACTTAAAAAGATGAGAGAGGCCTGTAATTTTCATCATAGGTACACGTCAACTATGACAGACAAATTGAGAGAAAAAAATTCCAGAAAATCACATTGTAGGATTTTTATGAATTTATTTGCAAAGTATGGTGGAAAATAAGTATTTGGTCACCTACAAACAAGCAAGATGTCTGGCTCTCACAGACCTGTAACTTCTTCTTTAAGAGGCTCCTCTGTCCTCCACTCGTTACCTGTATTAATGGCACCTGTTTGAACTTGTTATCAGTATAAAAGACACCTGTCCACAACCTCAAACAGTCACACTCCAAACTCCACTATGGCCAAGACCAAAAGAGCTGTCAAAGGACACCAGAAACAAAATTGTAGACCTGCACCAGGCTGGGAAGACTGAATCTGCAATAGGTAAGCAGCTTGGTTTGAAGAAATCAACTGTGGGAGCAATTATTAGGAAATGGAAGACATACAAGACCACTGATAATCTCCCTCGATCTGGGGCTCCACGCAAGATCTCACCCCGTGGGGTCAAAATGATCACAAGAACGGTGAGCAAAAATCCCAGAACCACACGGGGGGACCTAGTGAATGACCTGCAGAGAGCTGGGACCAAAGTAACAAAGCCTACCATCAGTAACACACTACGCCGCCAGGGACTCAAATCCTGCAGTGCCAGACGTGTTCCCCTGCTTAAGCTAGTACATGTCCAGGCCCGTCTGAAGTTTGCTAGAGTGCATTTGGATGATCCAGAAGAGGATTGGGACAATGTCATATGGTCAGATGAAACCAAAATATAACTTTTAGGTAAAAACTCAACTCGTCGTGTTTGGAGGACAAAGAATGCTGAGTTGCATCCAAAGAACACCATACCTACTGTGAAGCATGGGGGGTGGAAACATCATGCTTTGGGGCTGTTTTTCTGCAAAGGGACCAGGACGACTGATCCGTGTAAAGGAAAGAATGAATGGGGACATGTATCGTGAGATTTTGAGTGAAAACCTCCTTCCATCAGCAAGGGCATTGAAGATGAAACGTGGCTGGGTCTTTCAGCATGACAATAATCCCAAACACACCGCCCGGGCAACAAAGGAGTGGCTTCGTAAGAAGCATTTCAAGGTCCTGGAGTGGCCTAGCCAGTCTCCAGATCTCAACCCCATAGAAAATCTTTGGAGGGAGTTGAAAGTCCGTGTTGCCCAGCGACAGCCCCAAAACATCACTGCTCTAGAGGAGATCTGCATGTCGGAATGGGCCAAAATACCAGCAACAGTGTGTGAAAACCTTGTGAAGACTTACAGAAAACGTTTGACCTGTGTCATTGCCAACAAAGGGTATATAACAAAGTATTGAGAAACTTTTGTTATTGACCAAATACTTATTTTCCACCATAATTAGCAAATAAATTCATAAAAAATCCTACAATGTGATTTTCTGGATTTTTTTTTCTCATTTTGTCTGTCATAGTTGACGTGTACCTATGATGAAAATTACAGGCCTCTCTCATCTTTTTAAGTGGGAGAACTTGCACAATTGGTGGCTGACTAAATACTTTTTTTCCCCACTGTATATATAACTTAAAAACAACAACTTCAGATTGTTTTCTTTGTTTTAATACGATCAACATACAACATAAAGCTGGAGCCTGAGGACAGTGTGTCCAAAATAGTACAAGCACAACATCACTATTAATCAGAAAACACGTCAAGTTTATTTGAAAATTCTAAAGAAAAAGAACACACAAACACACAATGCCTCAGTGATTAACAGAACTGTTTCACAGATCACAGAACTATATCAGGGTGTCATTTCTCAGGCAGAAATGTAGATAAAAATAATGAAATCCTGTTCCCCAAACAAGTGCAAGAACCACAGAGTCAAGAATAGGTTAAATATACAAATAAAATAAATTAAAAACAATAGCACATCAACATAAAAACATATAAACATAAAGCTGGAGCCTGAAGACAGTGTCCAAAAGCACAACATCACTATTAATCATAAAACACCTCAAGTTATTTGAAAGTTCTGAGGACAAAGAACACACAAACACACAATGCCTCAGTGATTCACAGAAGTATATCACAGATCACAGAACTATATCAGGGTGTCATTTCTCAGGCAGAAATGTAGATAAAAATTATGAAATCCTGTTCCCCAAACAAGTGCAAGAACCACAGAGTCAAGAATAGGTTAAATATACAAATAAAATAAAAACAATTAAAAACAATAGCACATCAACATAAAAACATATAAACATAAATCTGAAAGCGTTGCTCAAACTCCCGTAACAGTCCAGTTATTTTATCTTTGAACCGCTTCATGTCTGCCACATGTTGGGTCGAGCACACATTTTTCAGACAGGGGAAGTGAGCTGCATCACCACCGGCAAGTTGCGTCTCCCACAATGACAGCTTCAACTTGAAAGAACGTATGCTGTCATAATACTGCGTGACAACTTTGTTGCGCCCTTGCAGCTGTTTGTTCAAGTTATTCAGGTGCTCTGTAACATCCACCATAAATGCAAGGTCCGGCATCCATTGTGCGGAATGAAATTCTAACACTGGTTTGCCCTTTTCTTCCATGAACTGTTCAATTTCTTCTCGTAAATCAAAGAAACGCCTCAGCACAGCACCTCGGCTTAACCATCTTACCTCAGTGTGGTATGGCAGGCCATAGATGTGGTCTTTCTCTCTGAGAAGGCTGTCAAACTGACCGTGATTCAGGCTTCTGGATCGGATGAAATTAACAGTTTGGATGACCACCTTCATGACGTTATCCATCTTTAATGACTTGCAACACAAAGCCTCCTGGTGCAAAATACAGTGAAAAGTCAAAAAATCACGTCCTCCATTTGCAGATTGCACTTTCTCTCTGAACTTTGTCACAACGCCTGCTTTTTTCCCGATCATTGAGGGCGCACCATCTGTAGCCAGGCTGACAGTGCGGGACCAGTCCACTCCGACCCTGTCCAGCGCGCCGACGAGTGCGGTAAAAATATCAGCTGCTGACGTTGTATCTGTCATCGGCACCAACTCCACGAACTCCTCGGTGACGGTCAATGTGTCATCAACTCCGCGGATGAAAATGGCCAGTTGTGCAACATCTGTAATGTCCGTGCTTTCATCAATTGCAACCGAAAACGCAATAAATGACTTTACTTTTTGCTTCAACTGGCTGTCCAAATCCACTGAAAGATCGGAAATCCTGTCTGCAACTGTGTTTCTTGTCAGGCTGATATTTGCAAAAGCCTGCCGCTTTTCAGGGCACACAATCTCCGCTGCCTTCATCATGCATGTTTTTACAAATTCACCCTCACTAAATGGTTTTGAAGCCACTGCGATTTCATTAGCAATGAGGTAGCTAGCTTTCACTGCAGCGTCACTGATGTCTCGGCTGTGAGTAAACACAGACTGCTGTTTCTTCAGACCCGCCAACAGTTCATTCACCTTCTCTCATCTCCGCTGTCCTTGAAAGTTGTCATATTTGTCGGCATGAAGACTCACATAGTGGCGACGAAGGTTATATTCTTTCAGCACTGCAACATGCTCTGAACACACCAAACATACAGCTTTCCCATTCAATTCCGTGATTAAATAGGATGACCATTTTTCTTGGAACACTCTACACTCTGCGTCCACTTTTCTCTTTTTTGACAGAGACATATTGGGGCAATGAGGGTGCCAAAGCACATAATGTTAAAAGTAGAAGCCGTAATAAATATCGCGGGCAAAACAAAGTAGCTCATTGGCTGCACGTGCTTGACCTACTTGCTCTGCCCCGGTATAAACAGTTTGCTTGCTTAACATAATTGCTATTGCGCCATCCAGTGGACGCAATTGGAACAGCAGTTTATTTTATTGAAAAATTGCAGCGCATTTTTATACTTAAAAATTATTATTATTATTATTATTATTTTTAATCATCTCGCGGGCCGGATTAAACCCGTTTGCGGGCCTGATCCGGCCCGCGGGCCGTACGTTTGACACCCCTGTTCTAGACCTATCCGCTGCCTTTGATACTGTGAACCATCAGATCCTCCTCTCCACCCTCTCGGAGTTGGGCATCTCCGGCGCTGCTCACTCTTGGATTGCGTCCTACCTGACAGGTCGCTCCTCATTAGCTGGGAATGTTGTTTGAAATGTCTGATACAACATACTTTATTGATATTGTTATCAACATACTATATATTTTAGTGTACAGGGTGTTCTATTAGCGTGCTAACACTCATTAAAGACAGGTAGAATAGCTAGCATAGCTAGCCATCACTAGCATTCACTGGTTAAAGTTGAAGTAGTTTTTGAGTGTAATGGAGTTGACTGATGACTATGGCATGAATATATCGAGAGTTTGGGACTATAAGGTTCTATCTGCAATTTTGTCAAAATGTTGTTATGGACATAGCCTTGTTCAGTTCAATGTTCTCTATGTATATAGTACTAGAAATACCCCAATTCATGTTGTGAAGTTCAAAAGAATACAATATAGAAATTGCTTACACCATTCAAACCAATGAGGGTTCAGAACTTTAAAGCCAATTATCTCAGGATCATCTTTTTGTAGATAGAACCTTATAATCAGCTCTCGATATATAATTCATGACATTTGGACGGGAGCTATCCAGTTATAACAAATGTAGTTTCTATATGCGTGTCATTATTGCTTGAAATCAGGCTTAGCTGCACTGCTTTCAATGCTGAAAGATTGCCTCTGTACCCCGCTCGTCCCAGCTTGTGTGAATTTCGGGGAAAATGTAACTTTGCCATCTGGACCTATTGCTGTAGCCTACAGTGCATTCGGAAAATATTCAGACCCCTTGACTTTTTCCACATTTTGTTGCGTTACAGCCTTATTCTAAAATGGTTAAAAAAATAATAATCCTCTTCAATCTACACACAATAACCCATAATGACAAAGCAAAAACACGTTTTTAGACATTTTTGCAACTTTATTACAAATAAAAACAGAAATACATTATTTACATAAGTATTCAGACCCTTTGTTATGAGACTCGAAATTGAGCTCAGGTGCATCCTGATCCCATTGATCATCCTTGAGATGATTCTACAACTTGATTGGAGTCCACCTGTGGTAAATTCAATTGATTGGACATGATTTGGAAAGGCACAAACCTGTCTATATAAGGTCCCACAGTTGACAGTGCATGTCAGAGGAAAAACCAAGCCATGAGGTCGAAGGAATTGTCCTTAGAGCTCTGAGACAGTATTGTGTCGAGGCAGAGATCTGGGGAAGGGTACCAAAACATTTCTGCAGCATTGAAGGTCCCCAAGAACACAGTGCCCTCCATCATTCTTAAATGGAAGAAGATTGGAACCACCAAGACTCTTCCTAGAGCTGGCCGCCCGGCCAAACTGAGCAATCGGAGAAGAAGGGCTTTGGTCAAGGAGGTGACCAAGAAACCGGTGGCCACTCTGACAGAGCTCCAGAGTTCCTCTGTGGAGATGGGAGACAGGGGCACGACAGCTCGCTTGGAGTTTGCCAAAAGGCACCTAAAGGAATCTCAGACCATGAGAAACAAGATTCTCTGGTCTGATGAAACCAAGATTGAACTCTTTGGCCTGAATGCCAAGCGTCACGTCTGGAGGAAACCTGGCACCATACCTACGGTGAAGCATGGTGGTGACAGCATCATGCTGTGAAGATGTTTTTCAGTGGCAGGGATTGGGAGACTAGTCAGGATCTAGGGAAAGATGAACGGAGCAAAGTACAGAGAGATCCTTGATGAAAACCTGCTCCAGAGCACTCAGGACCTCAGACTGGGGTGAAGGTTCACCTTCCAACAGGAGAACAACCCTAAGCACATAGCCAAGACAACGCAGGAGTGGCTTCGGGACAAGTCTTTGAATGTCCTTGAGTGGCCCAGCCAGAGCCCGGACTTGAACACGATCGAACATCTCTGGAGAGACCTGAAAATAAATGTGCAGCGACGCTCCCCATCCAACCTGACAGAGCTTGAGAGGATCTGCAGAGAAGAATGGGAGAAACTCCCCAAACACAAGTGTGCCAAGCTTGTAGTGTCATACCCAAGAAGACTCAAGGCTGTAATCGCTGCCAAAGGTGCTTTAACAAAGTACTGAGTAAATGGTCTGAATACTTATGTAAATGTGATATTTCAGTACTTTTTTTAAATACATTTGCAAAAATTTATAAAAACCTGTTTTTGCTCTGTTATTATGGGGTATTGTGTGTAGATCGATGAAAAAATGAATCAATTTTAGAATAAGGCTGTAACGTAACAAAATGTGGAAAAGGGGGTATGAATACTTAATAATCTCTGCGTTTTCCAAAGGATGCGACATGGCATGAAATTGTGCAGGTTGACGTTTATTGTCATGAATCTTGCCCTGGAGGCAGAACTCTGCGATTTCCGCTAGATGGGCCAGCTGCAAAGTCAAAATTGACTATATTGTAAAAATGTATGAAAACAAAAATTTGCTTTTTGGTCTTAATTTAAGGTTAGGCATTAGTGTTAGCGGTGTGGTATGATTTTGTAGCTGTGCCATCTAGTGCGCTGCAGAGCTGCCTCCAGAACAAAATTCGTGACGAAAAACACTAACCTGTAGCCTACTTCTCCACACCGACTCCTATCAGACCTCTGCTAATAGCAGAGTCCTTCCTAGCTCTTCAGTGAAGATGGCGCAGGCACTATCAGAGGAGGAGTTCCATCGAATGCAGGTAGGCTGACAGCTGTCCATTTTCAATGCCAGTTGTTTCAAATATGCTGCAATCTTCAGAGTATTTCCTGAAAATTGGATTGGCCATCAATCTGTCCAGCGCTAAACTACTGAATGGAAAAAGCATCACAACCTAGCGAGCTAGCTTCGCCTAGCTAGGCCAAAAGCAACACTCCAACCAAGGGATGTGGCTAACTAGCTAGCTGCTAGCTAAATAGTTAATGTCAGCAGTCATTGCTCTTCGAATCCAATAACAGGTAGTTAACATATTTGATCATTTGGCGATGTCATTTTAGTATTCAATACAAACATATGGACATTTGGTGATCCTAATAGTTGGCTTCATGTTCTAGCTAATAACATCAACTAACTGGTTTGCGAGTTAGCTAGCTAAAATGGCTAGCTAGCTAGCTTGAAATGACAATGGTCTTCGTTTATCTTAATAACAATGAATCTGTTATGGTATTCATGTTAGCTAGTGGTTTCAAATGGCTGTGTCTTATAGTTGTTTGCTGGGTCACGGGTTTGGTCAGCTAACGTTAGCCTAGTGTTAGCTTTCAGCCTGTAGGGACTGGACACCAGTCACTTATTATGTTTGTGTTCAGCTTTCCAAACCAGATATTGTAGACATAGCTAGATACTCTCATAGATAATGCATTGATTGTTAATCTAAATTCACCTGAATCAGATTCTGTGCACAACAACTTTACTGTTGCTTGTGTAGTAGGCCATCCTCATTTATTAAGGGGTCATCAACACACCAAGCTAACATCCAAAGCATTCAAAGTAATGTACAACCAGATGTGTTATATTACGTTTTAAGTTGAACCTCGATACTGGCTTTGGTACAAGTCATCCACTCCTCCTATAACCATTTGTTGTTCTCCATCTCCAGGCTCATCTTTTAGAGCTGAGGACACAGAACTACCAACTTTCTGATGACCTGCGGAAGAACACAGCTGGTAAGCAGCAGCTAATAATATAAAGGCGTTCTGTAACCCAATTGGTGCCCGTGAACAGGGATCCATTTTTACTGCTGAAATGAAATGAGCATTGCAATGCAACTCCAGGATGGGTTTCAGATGTACACTACCGTTCAAAAGTTTTCGAACACCTACTCATGCAAGGGTTTTTCTTAATTTTTACTATTTTCTACATTGTACAATACTAGTGAAGACATCAAAACTATGAAATAACACATGGAATCATGTAGTAACCAAAAAAGTGTTAAACAAATCAAACATTTTTATATTTGAGATTCTTCAAATAGCCATCCTTTGCCTAGATGACAGCTTTGCACACTCTTGGCATTCTCTCAACCAGCTTCATGAGGTAGTCACCTGGAACGCATTTCAATTAACAGGTTTGCCTTCTTAAAAGTAATTTTGTGGAATTTCTTTCCTTCTTATTGCGTTTGAGCCAATCAGTTGTGTTGTGACAAGGTGGGGGGGGGGGGGGTATACAGAAGACCGCCCTATTTGGTAAAAGACCAAGTCCATATTATGGCAAGAACAGCTCAAATAAGCAAAGAGAAACGACAGTCTATCATTACTTTACGACATGAAGGACAGTCCATCTGGAAAATTAAGAACTTTTAAAAGTTTCTTCAAGTGCAGTCGCAAAAAACATCAAGCACTATGATGAAACTGGCTCTCATGAGGACCGCCACAGGAATGGAAGACCCAGAGTTACCTCTGCTGCAGAGGATAAGGTCATTAGAGTTACCAGCCTCAGAAATTGCAGCCCAAATAAATGCTTCACAGAGTTCAAGAAACAGACGCATCTCAACATCAACTGTTCAGAGGAGACTGTGTGAATCAGGCCTTCATGGTTGAATTGCTGCAAATAAACCACTACTTAAGGACACCAATAAGAAGAAGAGACTTGATTGGACCAAGAAACACGAGCAATGAACATTAGACTGGTGGAAATGTGTCCTTTGGTCTGGAGTCCAAATTTGAGATTTTTGGGTCCAACCACCGTGTCTTTGTGAGACGCGGTGTGGGTGAACGGATGATCTCCGCATGTGTATTTCCCACCGTAAAGCATGGAGGAGGAGGTGTTATGGTGTGGGGGTGCTTTGCTGGTGACACTGTCAGTGATTTATTTAGAATTCAAGGCAACCTTAACCTGCATGGCTACCACAGCATTCTGCTGCGATACGCCATCCCATCTGTTTTGGGCTTAGTGGGACTATCATTTGTTTTTCAACAGGACAATGACCCAACACACCTCCAGGCTGTGTAAGGGCTATTGTACCAAGAAGGAGAGTGATGGAGTGCTGCATCAGATGACCTGGCCTCCACAATCCCCTGACCTCAACCCAATTGAGATGGTTTGGGATGAGTCGGACCGCAGAGTGAAGGAAAAGCAGCCAACAAGTGCTCATCATATGTGGGAACTCTTTCAAGACTGTTGGAAAAGCATTCCAGGTGAAGCTGGTTGAGAGAATGCCAAGAGTGTGCAAAGCTGTCATCAAGGCAAAGGGTGGCTATTTGAAGAATCTCAAATATAAAATATATTTTGATTTAACACTTTTGGTTACTACATGATTCCCTATGTGTTATTTCATAGTTTTGATGTCTTCACTATTATTCTACAATGTAGAAAATAGTAAAAATAAAGAAAAACCGTTGAATGAGTAGGTGTTCTAAAACTTTTGACCGGTAGTGTAGTATCCCTCCTAAAGCAAAGTGTGTGTGTTATGGTGTGATGCATTGTTTCCAACTTCAAAATGAGTTAGTTCTGACTCCAAGTGATTGAAAAGAAAATACTAGTCTCTGGTGATAAAGATTTGTGGTTCTTTCTATTCCAGAGCTAATGGCTGTTCGTCAGAAGACTCTGACCTTGGAGAAGGATTACATCAAAGCACAGAAGGTATTGCAAGCTAATCTACATTTGATTAAACAAACTGATAATAGGGTTGTGGATTTCAATGCACTGAAACTAAAGGCATCATCATGTTTGAGAAATAATAAAACGTAACTTTGTTTGGGATTTGACTTTGTTTCTAATTATGCAGGCTTTGAATAAGAGCAAGAAAGCTCAGGTGAGTTCCTTGTCATATTTCTGCTAATCTTCTCAAACTCTTTCAAAGCAGTCTATAAAATGATCTTGAAAAGATACAGTATGAACATTATTTTGTCATACATGTTATATACACTACCAGTCAAGTTTGGACACAACTACTCATTCAAGAGTTTTTCTTTATTTATACAATTTTCTACATTGTAGAATAATAGTGAAGACATCAAAAATATGAAATAACACATATGGAATCATGTAGTAACCAAAAAAGTGTTAAATCTATCAAAATATGTTATATTTGAGATTCTTCAAATAGCCACCCTTTGCCTTGATGACAGCTCTGCACACTCTTGGCATTCTCTCAACCAACTTCATGAGGTAGTCACCTGGAATGCATTTCAATTAACAGGTGTGCCTTCTTAAAAGTGAAAAAGTTAATTTGTGGAATTTCTTTCCTCCTTAATGCGTTTGAGCCAATCAGTTGTGTTGTGACAAGGTGGTGGGGGTATACAGAAGATAGCCCTATTTGGTAAAATACCAAGAACAGCTCAAATAAGCAAAGAGAAATTACAGTCCATCATTACTTTAAGACATGAAGGTCAGTCAATCCGGAAAATGTCAAGTGCAGTCGCAAAACCATCAAGCGCTATGATGAAACTGGCTCTCATGAGGACCGCCACAGGAATGGAAGACCCAGAGTTACCTCTGCTGCAGAGGATAAGTTCATTAGAGTTACCAGCCTCAGAAATTGCAGCCCAAATAAATGCTTCACAGAGTTCAAGTAACAGACACATCTCAACATCAACTGTTCAGAGGACACTGTGTGAATCAGGCCTTCATGGTCGAATTGCTGCAAAGAAACCACTACACCAATAAGAAGAAGAGAATTGCTTGGGCCTAGAAACACGAGCAATGGACATTAGACCGGTGGAAATGTGTAATTTGGTCTAGAATCCAAATTTGAGATTTTTGGTTCCCACCGCGTGTCTTTGTGACGCGGAGTGGGTGAACGGATGATCTCCGCATGTGTTTTTCCCACCGTAAAGCATGGAGGAGGAGGTGTTATGGTGTGGGGGTGCTTTGCTGGTGACACTGTCTGTGATTTATTTAGAATTCAAGGCATACTTAACCAGCATGGCTACCACAGCATTCTGCAGCGATACGCCATCCCATCTGGTTTGGGCTTAGTGGGACTATCATTTGTTTTTCAACAGGACAATGACCCAACACACCTCTAGGCTGTGTAAGGGCTATTTTACCAAGAAGGAGAGTGATGGAGTGCTGCATCAGATGACCTGGCCTCCACAATCCCCCGACCTCAACCCAATTGAGATGGTTTAGGATGAGTCGGACCGCAGAGTGAAGGAAAAGCAGCCAACAAGTGCTCAGCATATGTGGGAACTCCTTCAAGACTATTGGAAAAGCATTCCAGGTGAAGCTGATTGAGAGAATGCCAAGAGTGTGCAAAGCTATCATCAAGGCAAAGGGTGGCTATTTGAAGAATCTCAAATATAAAACATTTGTATTTGTTTAACACTGTTTTGGTTACTACATGATTCCATATGTGTTATTTCATAGTTTTGATGTCTTCACTATTACTCTACAATGTAAAAAACTGTAAAAATAAACAAACACCCTTGAATGAGTAGGTGTGTCAAAACTATTGACTGGTACTGTATGTACAGTAGAAGTTGGAAGTTTACATACTCTAAGGTTGGAGTCATTAAAACTCGTTTTTCAACCACGCCACACATTTCTTGTTAACAAACTATAGTTTTGGCAAGTCGGTTAGGACATCTACTTTGTGCACGACACAAGTAATTTTCCCAACAATTGTTTACAGACAGATTATTTCACTTATAATTCACTGTATCACAATTGCAGTGGGTCAGAAGTTTACATACACTAAGTTGACTGCCTTTAAACAGCTTGGAAAATTCCAGAAAATGATGTCATGGCTTTAGAAGCTTCTGATAGGCTAATTGACATCATTTGAGTCAATTGGAGTTGTACCTAGATGTATTTCAAGGCCTACCTTCAAACTCAGTGCCTCTTTGTTGACATCATGGGATAATAAAAAAAAAAATCAGCCAAGACTTCAGAAAAATAATTTTAGACCTCCAGAAGTCTAGTTCATCCTACGCCTGAAGGTTCCACGTTCATCTGTACAAACAATAGTACGCAAGTATAAACACCATGGGACCACGCAGCCGTCATACCGCTCAGGAATGAGACGCGTTCTGTCTCCTAGAGATGAACGTACTTTGGTGCGAGAAGTGCAAATCAATCCCAGAACAACAGCAAAGGACCTTGTGAAGATGCTGGAGGAAACTATATCCACAGTAAAACGAGTCCTATATTGATATAACCTGAAAGGCCGCTCAGCAAGGAAGAAGCCACTGCTCCAAAACCGCCATAAAAAAGCCAGACTACGGTTTGCAACTGCACATGGGGACTAAGATTGTACTTTTTGGAGAAATGTCCTCTGGTCTGATGAAACAAAAATAGAACTGGCCATAATGACCATCGTTATGTTTGGAGGAAAAAGGGGGATGCTTGCAAGCCGAAGAACACCATCCCAACCGTGAAGCACGGGGGTGGCAGCATCATGCTGTGGGGGTGCTTTGCTGCAGGAGGGACTGGTGCACTTCACAAAATAGATGGCATCATGAGGATGGAAAATTATGTGGATATATTGAAGCAGCATCTCAAGAACATCTCAAGACATCAATCAGGAAGTTAAAGCTTGGTCGCAAATGGGTCTTCCAAATGGACAATGACCCCAAGCATACTTCCAAAGTTGTGGCAAAATGGCTTAAGGACAACAAAGTCAAGATATTGGAGTGGCAATCACAAAGCCCTGACCTCAATCCTATAGAAAAGTTTGTGGGCAGAACTGAAAAAGCGTGTTCGAGCAAGGAGGCCTACAAATCTGACTCAGTTACACCAGCTCTGTCAGGAGGAATGGGCCAAAATTCACCCAACTTATTGTGGGAAGCTTGTGGAATGCTACCCGAAACGTTTGACCCAAGTTAAACAATTTAAAGGCAATGCTACCAAATACTAATTGAGTGTATGTAAACTTCTGACCCACTGGGAATTTGATGAAAATAAATAAAAGCTGAAATAATTCATTCTCTACTATTATTCTGACATTTCAGATTCTTAAAATAAAGTGGTGATCCTAACTGACCTAAGACAGGGAATTTTTACTAGGATTAAATGTCAGGAATTGTGAAAAACTGAGTTGGAAATGTATTTGTTTAAGGTGTATGTAAACTTCCAACTTCAACTGGTATATAATGGATTGAGGAACTTCCTCAATGAAGACAAGGTGATTTTATGGCCAAGTATAGGTAAAGAAAGGAGGAACACTGCTGTAAATTCATTCTATACATTTACTCACTAATTTTATATTGTTCTGATTTATAATTAATTAATGCAGTGAACTGCGCCATCTGCTGTTTCAATATGCATATTCCATCTTTCCCTAGAGTATTTTAGATCATTTGACAAAACTTGATTTGTTGAAACAGACGTTTGAGATGGAAGTATAGCGAAGTCCTCTCAAATTTTAAGTTTTTGATTAATTTCACCATCCTGTCTCACCAGCAAACAATATTTTTCATGTTTTTTTGTGAGTGTATTCAAACTAGAGTCCTTAGCCTGTGTTTTTCTCATTGGTTTGTTATTCAGTGGATATTCTCAAATATTGTATAACCTTTTTATTGTGCTAGTTAGAAATGCGTTCAGTTCAACAGATCAAATATTTCAGGTAGGGTTTTTCTATTAAAGTGCCATAAACCCCAAGGTGAGGAGAGTGTGTAATTTCTGTTCACATGGGTTGATTTACTGTCTGTCTGGTGTGTGTGCTCAGGAGGTGGATGCCTTACTCAGCGAGAATGAGATGCTGCAAGGGAAACTGCACAGCCAGGAGGATGACTTCAGACTGCAAAACAGCACCCTGATGCAGGAGCTGTCCAAGGTACTATATCTCCTCTGCTCCCACACATGCCACTGGTGAGGGGTTGTGGTTATGAGTAGTTGCGCCTCGTTACAGCAGAGGGGAATGTTCTTGTAAATGAAGATGTGATATATGTCTAGCTTATGGAACATAAAAGCCCCACCTTCCTGATCCCGTTTCATGATTAAATTACAGAAATATTTATTTATTGCATTCCCTTGTTTTGTGTTTTTAGTTATGTACTCAGATAGAGGAGTTAGAACAGGAAAACAAACACCTAAAGGATGGAAAAGTGTTTCAGGCTGAATCCTCCAGTCCCACCTCCAGCTCTGTGGATGGAGAGCTACTGCGTCTCCAGGCAGAAAACGCTGCCCTTCAGAAAAAGATGACGGGTATGTTTATGTTGGTTATCATTGTAGAAATTCCACTTTTTCAAATACAGTTCTTTGATAAGATGTATCTAAGTAATGGCAACACATCATCAGTTCCGGCTTCTATTTCCATCCCTGTGTTCTTCCCTCAGCCCTTCAGGAGCGTTCTGAGAGTGCGATAAAGAGCCAGAGGGGAGTGGAGGTCAGTGACACCAACGCCTCAGAGATGGATGGGCCGGCTGACGCTAATGGTGTCCAGTTGCACTCTGACGTCAGTGAGAACATGGAGGATGCTGCCTCTGGAACCAATGACAGACTGGAACAGGTGACAACAAAAACCCACTAGCACTGACAACAACAGAATAACACTAGCGCTTTTCTTTTGCTACTAGCACTGACTTTGCTGATAACTACTTTGAGGACAAATGTACTTACTATGACTGTGATATGTGGTTGTTTCACCTAGCTATCTTAAGATGAATGCACTAACTACGTCGCTCTGGATAAGAGCGTCTGCTAAATTACTAAAATGTGAATGTCAAATGTGACACCATGAACAAGTACTTTCTATGGAACTGCAATTTGACAATATCCTAAAGTTCAAGTTTTATTGTCACATGCACAAGTACAGTGAAATGCTTAACTTGCAAGCTCTACCAACAGTGCAGTAATCAATATCAAAAGACAAACTAATGATAATAAAAAATGATTTATATAAATGTCTCAAGTTTTGAGGGAGTGTGCAATTGGCTTGCTGACTGCAGACAAATCCGCCAGAGAATTGAATGTTAATTTCTCTACCATAAGCAGCCTCAACGTCATTTTTGAGAATTTGGCATTAAGTCCAACTGGCCTCACAACCGCAGACCACGTGTATGGCGTTGTGTGGGTGAGCGGTTTGCTGATGTGAACAGAGTGCCCCATGGTGGCGGTGTGGTTATGGTATGGGTAGGCATAAGCTACGGACAACTAACACAATTGCATTTTATCGATGACCATTTGAATGCACAAAGATACCGTGACATTTGCTAATCAAATGGCTACCCGGACTATTTGCATTGTCCCCCCCAGTCACTTTAACTATACCTACATGTATCAATTACCTTGACTAACCGGTGCCCCCGCACATTGACTCTGTACTGGTACCCCCTGTATATAGCCTCGCTACTGTTATTTTTACTGTTATTTTACTGCTTTTATTTTTTACTTAGGTATTGTTTACTTAACACTTATTTTTCTTAACTGCATTGTTGGTTAAGGGATTGTAAGTAACCATTTCACTGTAAGGTCTACACCTGTTGTATTTGGCGTATGTGACAAATAGGATTTGATTTGAAGATCCTGAGGCCCATTGTGAGCCCCATTTATTTTATTTATTTTGTTTTTACGGCATCTGTGACCAACAGATGCATATCTGTATTCCTAGTCGTGAAATCCATAGATTAGGGCCTAATTAATTAATTTAAATTGACTGATTTTCTCATATGAACTGTAACTCAGTAAAATCAATGAAGTTGTTTATATTTTTGTTCAGTGTATATAATGCATTCGGAAAGTATTCAGACCCCTTGACTTTTTCCACATTGTTACATTACAGCCTTATTCTAAAATTGATTAAATCGTTTTTTCCCCTCTTCAGTCTACACACAATACCCCATAATGACAAAGCAAAAACAGGGTTATTTAATTTTTTGCACATTTATAAAAAGAACACAACGGAAATATCATATTTACATAAGTATTCAGACCCTTTACTCAGTACTTTGTTGAAGCACCTTTGGCAGCGATTACAGCCTTGAGTCTTCTTGGGTATGACACTACAAGCTTGGCACACTTGTATTTGGGGAGTTTCTCACCTTCTCTGCAGATCTTCTCAAGCTCTGTCAGGTTGGATGGGGAGTGTTGTTGCACAGCTATTTTCAGGTCTCTCCAGAGATGTTCGATCGGGTTCAAGTCCGGGCTCTGGACATTCAGAGACTTGTCCCGAAGCAACTCCTGTATTGTCTTGGCTGTGTGCTTAGGGTCGTTGTCCTGTTGGAAGGTGAACCTCCGCCCCAGTCTGAGGTCCTGAGTGCTCTGGAGCAGGTTTTCATCAAGGATCTCTCTGTACTTTGCTCCGTTCATATTTCCCTCGATCCTGACTAGTCTCCCAGTCCCTGCCGCTGAAAAACATCCCCACAACATGATGTTGCCACCACCATGCTTCACTGTAGGGATGGGGAGGTTACTTCCAGACGTGACACATGGCATTCAGGCCAAAGAGTTCAATCTTGGTTCCATCAGACCAGAGAATCTTGTTTCTCATGGTCTGAGAATCCTTTAGGTGCCTTTTGTCAAACTCCAAACGGGCTGTCATGTGCCTTTTACTGAAGAGTGGCTTCCATCTGGCCACTCTACCATAAAGGCCTGATTGGTGGAGTGCTGCAGAGATGGTTGTCCATCTGGAAGGTTCTCCCATATCTACAGAGGAACTCTGGAGCTCTGTCAGAGTGACCATCGGGTTCTTGGTCACCTCACTGACCAATGCCCTTCTCCCCCGAGTGCTCAGTTTGCCGGGCGGCCAGCTCTAGGAAGAGTCTTGGTGGTTCCAAGCTTCTTCTATGCCAAGAAGAGGGTAACAGAAGGTATATAAGGTAGAGTGTTTCCTTTGTTCAAGTTAGTTCGTAACACCAAGGGCAAAGCTCTGGTCATTGTTGTAACGAACCCGGTACCGATCATTAAACATTTGCATTAACTTTCTACAAAGTGTCTAACTATATTCTTGCATCCTTGATTACTTGAACACCCGAGAAACTCATCATAATACTTATGTAAATAAGGTATTTCTGTTTTTTGTTTTTAATAAATTTGCAAGAATGTCTAAACCTGTTCACTTTGTCATTATGGGGTATTGTGTGTAGCTTGATGAGGAAAAACTGTAATCCATTTTAGAGTAAAGGCTGTAACGTAACAAAATGTGGAAAAAGTAAAGGGGTCTGAATACTTTCCAAATGCACTGTACATGGAAACAGGGGTAATGGTTACCAGTAGAAGGATAAATGCTAATGTTAATGGCAATCAATGATCAATGAACGTCAGCATAGTGGTAATAATAACTCTAAATAAATCTTAGATGCACTTTCACTGTTTCAGTCATACATTAATTTATACTTATGTTGCTGCTGTTCATTATTGAGCTGGATGCTCTGTTCAACATACAAAAGGCTCTGTTTATTCTGCCCATTATGATGTACCTGTATGTTTCTACTTCATATTAAACGGTTACAGTATGGTACACCAACTGGGATATTACAACAGACATGAATCAGCCCCTATTTAGATTTTGAATTACGCATGGGGTATGGCGTTGTGTTGAGTTGTCCTTAAATTCATTTTTTTTTTTTTTCCCAGGCAGAGGCAAAGTGTGCCAAACTGGAACAGCGAGTGAATGAGCTTATCGGTGAGTTGAGTCTTTCTTATGGAGAATATATCTTCAGAAATAGTCGGGAAAGCTCAGTACAACAGTCATTAATCTCAGTGTAAACTTTCCCACTTGGTTGTGCTACTTTACAAGAGTGATTTGACTTAATTGAAGTCTTTGTTAACAATGTTGATTTCCAGCACCCAATGTTGCTTAAATAATTGAACTGCTGGTATCCTTCCAATCTGATAGGACATAGTCCAGTTCACAGTTCCTCAATGCAGGCTCTGTGTGGCATGGGTCCAGCAGGTGTCTAGTTTTTCTTAACAGAATGTCAGACTAGTCCGGTCAGGAGCATGTGACTGAAGCCGGTGAGTGGGGTACTGTAATTGTAGATGCTAAGTGGGATCCTTGGGACGACCCTAGCTTAAACCCTAAACCTAACCTTAACCCCTACCATAACCCTTACCTAACCCTTACCATAACCGTTACCATAACCGTTAATTTCAACTTCAATCGGGTGGCGTCAGAGTTTGATGTCCCAAAGATCCCTCTTAGCATTTACCGTACTGTAATTAAGACTAAGATGGTCTACCTGCGTGCCCTGCAGGACCTGCAGTGAGGAGCACTGGTCTAGTTATGAAACAGGATGCTCTTAGGTGGTCAGCACTGTGTCCAAATCCAATAACGCAATGCTTTGGGCCAGAGGTGGAACTGCAGCTGCACACTGAGGTGGAGGAGAAGCGCCTACTGAAGGAGCAGCTCCAAGCACTAGAGGTAACGACCCATCTCACAACCTTAGGCTAGATGCCAACATCCCAGGGTGAGAGAAATGGCCAATCTTAGATGTATTTATTTTCTAAGTGGTAATTGCACTCTAGGTTAAGAAGAGTTAATACGTTCTATTTAGTTCTCATGTTACCTGCCCCAGTGCCTCAAAGTGAAGCAATAAGCTACCTCCATTTACTATGCTAATTGAGGGCATATAGGTATGTATAAATATGATGAGCTGTGGACAGACTTTCTCTAAGGCACATTAAAGGACAACAGTTGGTTGGCTATTTCGAAGTCTTCATTTAAGTACTTAGATCTTTCTCTTCTCTCCTCCAGTCATCCAAACAGACAGACATCAATAAACTCCAAGAAGAGATAGCGAAGGTAACTATAAGATCAGATGTGTTCATCATTGTATAGATTAGGCTGTAGTGTATGTTAGCATCTAGGCCCCAACATGTAATCTAACACTGATTTTGTCGATATGTGCCATAGCTCTCTGAAAAATTGAAGAAAAAGCAAGACAGGTAAGATTCTATTTAGCTTGCTAATGTTGTTATGAATGCATTTCTTTGGTTCTACATAAAGTAAACCTTAAAGCCAGACTCAGTAAGTTTCAGTAATGTCGTTTATGAATTCTCAAACTGTCGGGCAAGATGTCATAATGTGCTCTACCTGAGAGTTCCCAAGCGGCCACTGGGCCAGCCACCCTTTGATCAGACAGCTGCTAGTATTCTCATTTGCTTGTAGCCTATATAACAAGCTGGGCTACTGTATTAAAATTACAATTTATAAGTCGAGTCAACTATGAACATTACAGCAGTAAAATTGTATTCTAATGTACTTGGACAACAATAATAGGCTACTGCGGTGCAATGTTAGCACCGTTTTCTGCTTGATCCCTTGCAGTGCAAACGATCATATATGGTTGAATTATAAATTAAATAAACCATTAAAAGTTTGCAGTAGTAAACTCAACACCCAAGAGGAAAACAATTAGCCAGCTAGCAACTCCAGTAAAGGAAGCAAGAAAGTGCAGGAATATTTTTGGCTGTATAATCACCCACCGGTATGCTAGCAATGCATGTGTGGCTCTATCCGCTCTATCACAATGCATGTGTAGCTTCCTAACTGGTGTAACTTACCAGTAGATGGGTATAGCTGGCTTTCGTGATTCTTATTTGCACTATTTCCGAGCTGGTCATGGGTGCACCTCAGCCACGCTCAAGGTCCTAAACGATATTATAAACGCGATCGATAAAAGACAGTACTGCGCAGCCGTCTTCATCGACCTGGCCAAGGCTTTCGACTCTGTCAACCACCGCATTCTTATTGGCAGACTAAATAGCCTTGGTTTCTCTAATGACTGCCTCGCCTGGTTCATCAACTACTTCTCAGATAGAGTTCAATGTGTCAAATCGGAGGGCCTGTTGTCTGGACCTCTGGCCGTCTCTATGGGCGTGCCACAGGGTTAAATTCTCGGGCTGACTCTATTCTCTGTGTATATCAATGATGTCGCTCTTGCTGCTGGTGACGCTCGGATCCACCTCTATGCGGACGACACCATTTTGTATACATCTGGCCCTTCATTGGACACTGTGTTAACAAACCTCCAAATGAGCTTCAATGCCATACAACACTCCTTCCGTAGCCTCCAACTGCTCTTAAACACTAGTAAAACTAAATGCATGCACTTCAACCGAACGCTGCTTGCACCCGCCCACCCGACTAGAATCACTACTCTCGGCGGGTCTGACCTAGAGTATGTGGACAACTACAAATACCTAAGTGTCTGGTTAGACTGTAAACTCTCCTTTCAGACTCACATTAAGCATCTCCAATCAAAAGTTAGAGCTAGAATCGGCTTCCTATTTCGCAACAAAGCCTCCTTCACTCATGCTGCCAAACATGCCCTCGTAAAACTGACTATCCTACCGATCCTTGACTTCGGCGATGTCATTTACAAAATATCCTCCAACACCCTACTCAGCAAATTGGATGTAGTCTATCACAGTGCCATCCATTTTGTCACCAAAGCCCCATATACTACCCACCATTGTGACCTGTACGCTCTTGTTGGCTGGCCCTCACTACATATTCGTCGCCAAACCCACTGGCTCCAGGTCATCTATAAATCACTGCTAGGCAAATACCCGCCTTATCTTAGCTCACTGGTCACCATAGCAACACCCACCCGTAGTCTGCGCTCCAGCAGGTCTATCTCACTGGTCATCCCCAAAGCCAACACCTCCTTTGGCCGCCATTCCTTCCAGTTCTCTGCTGCCAATGACTGGAACGAACTGCAAAAATCTCTGAAGCTGGAGACTCTTATCTCCCTCACTAACTTTAAGCGTCAGTTGTCAGAGCAGCTTACCGATCACTGCACCTGTACACAGCCCATCTGTAATTAGCCCACCCAACTACCTCATCCCCATATTGTTATTTATTTTGCTAATTTGCACCCCAGTATCTCTATTTGCACATCATCTTTTGCACATCTATCATTCCAGTATTATATGAAATTTTAACTATTTTGCACTATGGCCTATTTATTGCCTTACCTCCATAACTTACTACATTTGCACACACTGTATATATATTTTCTGTTGTATTTTTGACTTTGTTTTGTTTACCCCATATGTAACTCTGTGTTGTTTTTATCACACTGCTTTGCTTTATCTTGGCCAGGTCGCAGTTGTAAATGAGAACTTGTTCTCAACTGGCTTACTTGGTTAAATAAAAAAAAATAAAAAATAAAAAGTCCAGTTTCCAGCATGTTGGCACTAGTTGTACAGAGGAGTCTAAAACATGGTCCAACTAGCAAGTATTACACTAGGAAAATACTCCCTTGCTGAATCAAAATCGCCCACAATTACCGTTTCATTCAGAAGCTCAACCAACATCAAAGCAACTTTGTAACAGACATCAGCTGTCGCACAGACCGGCAGAAGGACTGACAGCTAGGAGCCAATATGAACCCCCCAATTGGACCATTGGAAGACAATTCCATGGTATATTGATTGTATTTCCTTGCTAAAGTGTGGAAGAACGTATTTGAGTTATGTTGGCTCAGCTGTGATGAACTACATGAGAGTAGGACAGTCATGATTATCCCGTCCCGTTATAGTGATATTTCTCTGGCAATATTGGGCAGCCAGCTCAGGCTCAGTACTGCATTGTGACACTAGGTTCTGGCCCCATGGACAGCAGGCAAGAGTAATGAGACTGAACCTGTCATCTGCTGTGTCTGCAAAGACGCCTGCCCAAAGCTCCCCTTATGTGCTCATTTCACACCGGCAGAGCCCTGGTCTCCCGCTCAGGAAGTCTGTCTGTTATACCTCCTCTACTAGGTGATTTCAGGGTTGAATAGTTTTCTTACTGCCTCTTTGCGATTTGTTTTATAGCTTTCTGCATTTGCAAGGTGAAAAAGAAGACCTTTACAATGACAGCAGGTAAGGGTATAAAGATTCAACTTATATTTCACTTTCACCAAGTTTCTGAAGGTGGTGGTACTTTTTTATGACTTAGAGAAAAGTAACAGAAAAACTGCCAGATGCCATTGGAGTAGAACACGACAAGTAGATTAATATACATTTTTCTGCACCAGGACCAAAATCGACGAGATTCAACAGAGGAAGGAGGAGGAGTTGAAGTCAATGAATATTCGCATTCAGAAGTTACAGGGAGATCTACTGTCAGCCAACCAGGTCAGACATCCTGATGTTGCCTGTCCTGTTATGAGATAATACAAATAGAGGATTTGGTTTTGTACCTGGAGTACTCATATTGTTGTATTATGAGAATACATAGGCTATACATTTGTACCTGGGTTGCAGTAGGTATGCCATGGACCCAAAGCCTAAAATGATTGACAGAATCTAGTGGGAAGCTGAAGCTGACTCTTGCTGTTTTTTTCTAGAGTGTTGGTGAGATGAAGGAACAGCTCCAGAGCCGGGAGAAGGAGCATGAGTTAGTTCTACACACACTCAAAGATCAGGTAAACTCAAGCCTATAAACTATAATTTGCTATGCATAGTTTGTATATAGGTAATTTATGGAAGTAGAGTGATACTGTATATGGGGTGCCTTCGGAAAGTATTCAGACCCCTTGACTTTTTCCACATTTTGTTACGTTACAGCCTTATTCTAAAATGGATTAAATAAATAAAAATCCTCAGCAATCTACACACAATACCCTATAATGACAAAGTGAAAACAGGTTTTTAGAAATGTTTGCTAATATATTGAAAATAAATTATTATTTACATTAGTATTCAGACCCTTTGCTATGAGACTCGAAATTGAGCTCAGGTGCATCCTGTTTGCATTGATCATCCTTGAGATGTTTCTACAACTTGATTGGAGTCCACCTGTGGTAAATTAAATTGATTGGACATCATTTGGAAAGGCACACACCTGTCTATATAAGGTCCCACAGTTGACAGTGCATGTCAGAGCAAAAGCCAAGCCATGAGGTTGAAGGAATTGTCCGTAGAGCTCTGAGACAGGATTGTGTCAAGGCACAGATCTGGGGAAGGGTACCAAAACATTTCTGCAGCATTGAAGGTTCCCAAGAAAACAGTGGTCTCCATCAGTCTTAAATGGAAGAAGTTTGGAACCACCAAGACTCTTCCTAGAGCTGGCCGCCCAGCCAAACTGAGCAATCGGGGGAGAAGGGCCTTGGTCAGGGAGGTGACCAAGAACCCGATGATCACTCTGACAGAGCTCCAGAGTTCCTCTGTGTAGATGGGAGAACCTTACAGAAGGACAACCGTCTCTGCAGCACTCCACCAATCAGGCCTTTATGGTAGTGGCCAGATGGAAGCCACTCCTCAGTAAAAGGCACATGACAGCCCGCTCAGAGTTTGCCAAAAGGCACCTAAAGACTCTCAGACCATGAGAAACAAGAGTCTCTGGTGTGATTGAACTCTTTGGCCTGAATGCCATGTGTCACGTCTGGAGGAAACCTGGCACCATCCCTACGGTGAAGCACGGTGGTGGCAGCATCATGCTGTGGGGATGTTTTTCAGCAGCAGGGACTGGGAGAGTCAGGATCGAGACCCAGATGAACGGAGCAAAGTACAGAGATCCTTGATCAAATCAAATCACATTTTATTGGTCACATGCGCCGAATACAACAGGTGCAGACATTACAGTGAAATGCTTACTTACAGCCCTTAACCAACAGTGCATTTATTTTAAACAAAAAAGTAAAAATAAAACAACAATGATGAAAGCCTGCTCCAGAGCGCTCAGGGCCTCAGGGCCTCAGACTGGGGCAAAGGTTCACCTTCCAACAGGACAACGACCCTAAGCACACAGCCAAGACAATGAAGATCTGCAGAGAAGAATGGGACAAACTCCCCAAATACAGGTGTGCCAAGCTTGTAGCGACATACCCGAGAAAACTCGATGCTGTAATCGCTGCCAAAGGTGCTTCAACAAAGTACTGAGTAAAGGGTCTGAATACTTATGTAAATGTGATAATTTCAATTTTATTTAACAAATTAGCAAACATTTCTAAACCTGTTTTTGCTTTGTCATTATGGGGTATTGTGTATAGATTTGATGAGGGGGAAAAACTAATTTAATCAATTTTAGGATAAGGCTGTAACATAACAAAATGTGGAAAAAGTGAAGGGGTCTGAATACTTTCCGAAGGCACTGTAGGTAGTCCAAGTATAGTGTAGAGTTTTTTTCATTTGTATACACTGTGTACATGCACAGTTTCTGTAATATGGAAATATTTGTTTCAAAACAATCAAGGTACTGTCATCTGACATGCAAAACCTATTCAAATTTGCTTTAGACTTCAGGTACAGAGCAACATTTCAAGTGGAAGTAAAGAACTTTCTTGAACTATTTGCTTTCTTCCCTTCCTGTTGAAGTTCAAAAACGTTCAAATTATCTTAGAGTGAAGACATTTAATTGATGGTTAATGAAAAGGCAAAGTGAGGATAACCCTAAATAATTAGAGATTAGTCTGTGTCTGAAGAGGTTGTCTGGAGAGAGTGGTGCACTTCATTAGGGACCAGTCTGTTTTCCACTTAATAAGGCCTCCTAGCACGACTGGCACTTACGTCTTCTGTGATGTCGCAAGTCTTAATTAACTTGAACTCCGCTTTGGGTAGACGACAACAAGATAAGGCATTCAAGCCTGCTGTTACCTTGTCTTCTATTTCTCTTTTCAATATGGAAGTACATTTTCTTTTTTGGGCAAGTCATGCAGACGTTTCTTTTCTGATCTGGCTTCTGTCACCGTTCTTTGTTGTTTCTTTTACATTGCCTAATTTATACTTATTTTTCAAATTTCTTTGCCATCAGTTTTTCTTGTCTCACTGATCCTCTTCTGGTAATTTAACCCCGTCCTTTCTTCCTTCATTCTTCTTCTTTTATTGATAATCCAATCCCCGTTTTTCTCCTTTCTTTTTCTATCCCTATTCTTGAGCTGCCAATCGCCACCTTTTGTATTCTTCTCTTCACCTTGCACATGGTCTTTTTCCTCCCTCTCCCCTCCTTCCCTCCATGGCTGTCCTGGGTGGTGCCCCCTGTGTTACCCCGTGTGGCGCTGTGATACAGGTAGCTTGTCAGAGTGCAGTGAGTCAGGAGCAGGTGGAGAGTATCCTGACTGAGAACGATGCTCTCAGGACTAACCTAGCGGCTCTAGAACAGGTACAGCTCATCTTACTGCCCTGCCGCTTCCCCACGGAACCTCATCAATATTCATTTTGCTGCTGTCACCACTCACCAGCCATTAACCATGATGCATCACCAATATGACAAGTCATGCTAATGTGAATAAAGTCAGGGAGGTACAGAGATTTTTCACATAGTGACGAATGGTGTTCAGACACATGAATTGCTAGTATTTACAATAATACTGTTTGCCCTACAAAGGTTAATCGTAAATCGTCATTGTATGTCCAACTTCTGCTCACCTGCTTTTCTTGGCTCACTTTTTCCACGTCTACCTTACTGACCCATTTGATCCACTATCATGTTTCATTAAACAAAGTCCATCAATACCTGTATACAAAGTCTTCAGATGTTGGTCCATTGTGATGGTGAGTGTGTCCTGACTAGTGGGTGTTGTGTGTCCATTAGATTCAGACAGTGAAGACTCAGGAGATGAACCTTTTGCGTGACCAAAACACGGCTCTGAATGTGGAGCTGCAGCAGCGACGGACGGAGCAGGAGAGCTTTCTGGCACAGAGAGATGACCTTAACTCTCAGCTACAGGTATGTGTGGCCCTCACATTGTCCAAGTACATGCATACTTAGAGAACCTATATATCTCAAACAAATGTGGAGCACTGTCTATCACAAATAATGTAGGACTAGGTCATCTTAATTGGTAGGTCAGAAACCTTACTTTTATGGTTATTACTATGATATAGTGCTTATATTGTAGGTCGGGGAGGAAAAAGCTGGCGTTGCAAATTTTTTTATACTCTTCTCTTTCTCCTGTGCGCCTCTCTGACGGATGTATCTGTAGGAGTCGAACCGTGCCAACAGCAGACTGTTGGAGCAGCTGACTGAAGTTGGCCAGGAGAAAGACGGGCTACAGCAAGAGCTGGAGGAGGCTAAAAAGGTTTCTGTGACACACACACCGAGAGAGAGAGTGAACAGAGACACACGCAGGAGGCTTGTTCCTTCATCCCACTCTCAGAGCGCTGGTTATTAGAGCACAGTGACTATTGTTCTGTAATACACATGGCACTCTAATTATTGGCATTCTCCCAGGGAAGGTGGGAGTGCTGAGTTTACCTCCCTCAAGCTACACTCCTTCTGCCCACAGGATCACAGACCATAAATAGACATCACAGCTTCAATTAGCTTATGTGTTGTCTTAGACTTAGCATATCACAGAGTCCAATTTATATTATGATTAAATTATTTGACTTACGGTTTGTCTTACGGTTAGTTTAAGTGAGATGTGAATGTTATTGGTCGTGTATCATCACAGTAAATGTCAGAGATACAGTGGGGGGAAAAAAGTATTTAGTCAGCCACTAATTGTGCAAGTTCTCCCACTTAAAAAGATGAGAGGCCTGTAATTTTCATCATAGGTACACGTCAACTATGACAGACAAAATGAGAAAAAAATTCCAGAAAATCACATTGTATGATTTTTTTATGAATTTATTTGCAAATTATGGTGGAAAATAAGTATTTGGTCACCTACAAACAAGCAAGATTTCTGGCTCTCACAGACCTGTAACTTCTTCTTTAAGAGGCTCCTCTGTCCTCCACTCGTTACCTGTATTAATGGCACCTGTTTGAACTTGTTATCAGTATAAAAGACACCTGTCCACAACCTCAAACAGTCACACTCCAAACTCCACTATGGCCAAGACCAAAGAGCTGTCAAAGGACACCAGAAACAAAATTGTAGACCTGCACCAGGCTGGGAAGACTGAATCTGCAATAGGTAAGCAGCTTGGTTTGAAGAAATCAACTGTGGGAGCAATTATTAGGAAATGGAAGACATACAAGACCACTGATAATCTCCCTCGATCTGGGGCTCCACGCAAGATCTCACCCCGTGGGGTCAAAATGATCACAAGAACGGTGAGCAAAAATCCCAGAACCACACGGGGGGACCTAGTGAATGACCTGCAGAGAGCTGGGACCAAAGTAACAAAGCCTACCATCAGTAACACACTACGCCGCCAGGGACTCAAATCCTGCAGTGCCAGACGTGTCCCCCTGCTTAAGCCAGTACATGTCCAGGCCCGTCTGAAGTTTGCTAGAGTGCATTTGGATGATCCAGAAGAGGATTGGGAGAATGTCATATGGTCAGATGAAACCAAAATAGAACTTGTTGGTAAAAACTCAACTCGTCGTGTTTGGAGGACAAAGAATGCTGAGTTGCATCCAAAGAACACCATACCTACTGTGAAGCATGGGGGTGGAAACATCATGCTTTGGGGCTGTTTTTCTGCAAAGGGACCAGGACGACTGATCCGTGTAAAGGAAAGAATGAATGGGGCCATGTATCGTGAGATTTTGAGTGAAAACCTCCTTCCATCAGCAAGGGCATTGAAGATGAAACGTGGCTGGGTCTTTCAGCATGACAATGATCCCAAACACACCGCCCGGGCAACGAAGGAGTGGCTTCGTAAGAAGCATTTCAAGGTCCTGGAGTGGCCTAGCCAGTCTCCAGATCTCAACCCCATAGAAAATCTTTGGAGGGAGTTGAAAGTCCGTGTTGCCCAGCGACAGCCCCAAAACATCACTGCCTTAGAGGAGATCTGCATGGAGGAATGGGCCAAAATACCAGCAACAGTGTGTGAAAACCTTGTGAAGACTTACAGAAAACGTTTGACCTGTGTCATTGCCAACAAAGGGTATATAACAAAGTATTGAGAAACTTTTGTTATTGACCAAATACTTATTTTCCACCATAATTTGCAAATAAATTCATAAAAAATCCTACAATATGATTTTCTGGCTTTTTTTTACTCATTTTGTCTGTCACATTTGACGTGTACCTATGATGAAAATTACAGGCCTCTCTCATCTTTTTAAGTGGGAGAACTTGCACAATTGGTGGCTGACTAAATACTTTTTTCCCCCACTGTATGTAGTAACATCCAGAGATATCATCTCCCATTGTGTCCCTCCCCCTGCAGACAGCAGACAAGCGGAAGGCCATACTGGACGAGCTGGCCATCGAGATAATCACAGAGAAGTCGCGGCACAAGGAAGAGCTGAGCGACATGCGTCTGCAGCATGAGAAGGAGGTGCTGGGGGTGCGGGCCCGCTACGAGAAGGAGCTGAGAGGCCTCCACGAGGACAAGAACCGCACCGAGGAGGAGATCCGCTCACAGCTCCGAGATGAGAAGGTGGGGTGGGGGAACACGAGTCAGGGCCAATGAGGGAAAATAATTTGAGAAGGTACACTGCTTGTGTATTCATGGGACCTTTGCCCTATGACCTCTAGGCTCGCAACAAGGAGTTGGAGGGTCTGCAGCAGAGTGTAGAGGAGCTGCAGGCCCAGGTCCAGTCTATGGAGGGCACTAAG
Source organism: Coregonus clupeaformis (assembly GCF_020615455.1). Lineage (NCBI taxonomy): Eukaryota > Metazoa > Chordata > Actinopteri > Salmoniformes > Salmonidae > Coregonus > Coregonus clupeaformis. Next base: position 28,548,126 of record NC_059215.1, read on the forward strand.
GGCTGGTTCGAACGCAGACTCAAAGAGGCTGAGGTACAGTACCAACTTCAGTTTCACATTGATTTATTCACTAGGATATTACAGTGCCATGCCTTGTAGTTATGCTGGGTTGTACCACTATACACTTTAAAGATTTTACATTAACATGAATAGATGCTATTGAAGATAAGCTTAAAGGGTGATCAATAGTGTCAGTTGAGTGGAGCTCTTCAATGCCTGGAGTAACCCCTGTCATCAATCAATCAATCAATTTTATTTTATATAGCCCTTCGTACATCAGCTAATATCTCGAAGTGCTGTACAGAAACCCAGCCTAAAACCCCAAACAGCTAGTAATGCAGGTGTAGAAGCATCATAATAACACTGACCACTTGGTGGCCCTAGTGTTTCTTTCTTCTTTCTGCTCAGATGTTTTTGTTTTGTAGCATGATTAATATTTAGTTTTGCCTTTTAAAGAATGCTAAGAATAGATGTGTTCTGCTGATTAGGTGATGCCTTGTTCCAATGTTGTCCCTGTTGTTCCTTCCTGTGTTCAGGAGAGCATGGAGAAAAGCAGTCTGGAGCACCATGAGCAGATAGAGAAGCTGCAGAAGGAACATTCTCTCCAGCTGGAGGTAAACTCATTTGTTTTCCTTCTTCCCAGACAGACATGGTAGAGTGCTGTACACAGCAACACACTCTGACACTTTCATCTTGGCCCAGGGGAATACTGACTGGTATTGTGTATGGGCTCCCGAGTGGCACAGTGGTCTAAGGCACTACATCTCATTGCTAGAGGTGTCACTACGGACCCCCTGGTTCTATTCCAGGCTGTATCACAATCCGGCCGTGATTGGGAGTCCCATAGGGCGGCGCACAATTGACCCAGTGTCGTCCGGGTTTGGCCGGGGTAGGCCGTTATTGTAAATAAGAATTTGTTCTTAACTGACTTGCCTATTTAAATAAAGGGTCAACATAAAAAAAAATATATATATATATATATTGTATGTAGGCTTTGTTCACTGCAGCATGCCCTGTGAGATGAAGGCAGGACTGAAATTGCTATTCTCATCGCCTGAGTACCTGATGTTTATTTAACTGTACATCTTCAGCAATTAAGTGTCATCTATTTTTAACTCTCGTTATTCAGCATATGGTGGCACTTAGGTTGCTAATAGGGTTGATAGGTTTGATGATCTGATTGTGTTTGTGGTCTGGTGTGTGTTTTTGGTGACATACCCCCAAATTGAACCCCCACTGTTTCAATAAAAATCCTGTTAGTACACTATATATACAAAAGTATGTGGACACCCCTTCAAATTAGTGGATTCAGCTATTTCAGCCACACCCGTTGCTGACAGGTGTATTAAATCGAGCACACAGCCATGCAATCTCCATAGACAAACATTGGCAGTAGAATGGCTTTACTGAAGAGCTTAGTGACTTTCAATGTGGCACCGTCATAGGATGCAATCTTTCCAACAAGTCAGTTCGTCAAATTTCTGCCCTGCTAGAGCTGCCCCGGTCAACTGTAAGTGCTGTTATGGTGAAGTGGAAACATCTAGGAGCAACAAAGGCTCAGCAGCGAAGTGGTAGGCCACACAAACTCACAGAACAGGACTGCCGAGTACTGTGAAGCACACAGCGCGTAAAAATTGTCTGTCCTCGGTTGCAACACTCACTAACGAGTTCCAAACTGCCTCAGGAAACAATGTCAGCACAACAACTGTTCGTCGGGAGCTACATGAAATGGGTTTCCATGGCCGAGCAGCCTCACACAAGCCTAAGTTCACCTGGCGCAATGCCAAGCGTTGGCTGGAGTGGTGTAAAGCTCGCCGCCATTGGACTCTGGAGCAGTGGAAACACCGTTCTCTGGAGTGATGAATCACGCTTCACCATCTGGCAGTCCGACGGATGAATCTGGGTTTGGCGGGTGCCAGGAGAACACTACCTGCCCCAATGCATAGTGCCAACTGTAAAGTTTGGTGGAGGACGAATAATGGTCTGGGGCTGTTTTTCATGGTTCGGGCTAGGCTCCTTAGTTCCTTAGCTACAGCATATAATGATATTCTAGATGATTCTGCGCTTCCAACTTTGTGGCAACAGTTTGGGGAAGGCCCTTTCCTGTTTCAGCCTGACAATGCCCCTGTGCACAAAGGGAGTTCCATACAGAAATGGTTTGTCGAGATCGGTATGGAAGAACTGGCCTGCACAGAACCCTGACCTCAACCACACCGAACACCTTTGGGATTAATTGGAACGCCGACTGCGAACCAGGCCTAATTGCCCAACATCAATGCCTGACCTCACTAATGCTCTTGTGGCTGAATGGAAGCAAGTTCCCGCAGCAATGTTCCAACATTTAGTGGAAAGCCTTCCCAGAAGAGTGGAGGCTGTTATAGCAGCAAAGGGGGACCAACTCCATATTAATGGCCATGATTTTGGAATGAGACGTTTGACGAGCAGGTGTCCACATACTTTTGGTCATGTACTGTATCATGAAGTTAATTTCAAAAGGAACTGTTAAACATGGTCCAGCTGTTTATGTTAATCTTGTAATTACTGTAAGTGATTCCATTAGCATGGTGTGAATGGAACCCTAATTATGTTGAAACTGATTAAAATTGTGTTTTCCCTTAAACCCAGCAGATTCTAAGATTGTATATGGGAAAATAACAGAACTGAATACATATTCTGTGTTTCTCATTCAGGGAAAGGCATCTGATATAGATAGTGTGAAGCTGCAGTTGACGGAGGTAGAGAAAGAGAGGGATGTGCACAATGAAACCATTGGAAAACTGAAGCAGGTGAACTAACCCCCTTGTAATTAGCATAAACTACTATTAAACCCCCCCATAAATGTACACATTCCAGTATAAGCAGTATAATGAGCCTGTGTGGTCATCTAATGATTCTCATTAGAACCTCCATGATGTACTCTCCCTGTCGGTGTGGTATACAGGAGATTAAAGACACAGTGGATGGCCAGAGGATCCTGGAGAAGAAAGGTAGTTCAGCAGTAAGTGGAACACTTTGTCTTACCACTAACAGCTGAGCTGAGGGAAACTGATGAGTCAGACCCCTTCCATTTACTATGGAGAGGAAATGGAATGCTTACTTACAGGTGGCAGGCAGTGCACGCCGCTGCACCCACTCTGCTCTTTAGAAGTGGAATCGGGGCAGCCTTTTCAATATGCCAGTTTGACCCCTTGTAACCAATTATTCGATGCCTGCCTTGATGATAAGAATCTGCTTCTGCAGATAATTGCAAGCATATGGGCTAGCCTGAGGCGTAGGGGTCGCGAGGGCTTTGTAGCTCCTTTTTCCAGCCACCCTCTATCTAAATTGTTTTCTGGGTAGGATGGGTCATCTTATTTGATTGTTTTCTTTATCTTAATCTGATGCCTGTCTAAGATTACCCTTGCTTCTCCCTGAGTCACAGACTGTTGTCTCTGTATTGAAAACCACCCGTATACTGCAGTGTTTTTCAAAGGAAGTAGTGTACTCCTCTCATGGGCTTTGTAACATTGTTTGTAGCTGAAAGACTTGAAGAGGCAACTACAGCTGGAGAGGAAGAGAGCTGATAAACTACAGGAGCGGCTACAGGAGATCCTCACCAACACCAAGACCAGGACAGGTGAGAGGACATAGGAAAGCCAGGTTGACCTCCACACATTTCATGTAGTCAGGCAAACGTCTATATACTAGTACATGTTATATATTGGCGTATGAGGGAGGGAGATGGCTGACTGTGCTTGAAAGACATCCTCTCATGCACTGAACCATGATGTAACGTCTGTTAGCCTACATCATCAAAGACATGAAACATTGAGCACAGGTAAGAGAATATGCAGAACACATATAACTAAGAGAGCAGATGAAAACTGCCATGTCACAGTGTGGTTTGTTACAAATTAGCTGAAACAGACTTCTACACATCACAGACAGGAAATAATGAGGTAAAGAGGTGCTTTGTACACCAACATCATACATTGAAGAAGTGAAATATGTTTAGTAATGGCTTGGGACCAATGGCGTGATTGTTCGTTAGCTTCTTGAGACAATTATGTTTTAGTACTGGGCAAACACACAATAGGGTCCGAAATTATTGACACCCTTGATAAAGATGAGCAATGACTATAAAACAAATAATTCTAATACCGAGCTATATTTTATGCACAAAAACAAATGGGTGACTCAAGCTTGTGACTCTACAAACTTGATGGATGCATTTGCAGTTTGTTTAGTGCGGCAGGTAGCTTAGCGGTTAAGAGCATTGGGGCAGTAACCGAAAGGTTGCTGATTTCCAATCCCGGAGCTGACTAAGTGAAAAATCTGTCGTTGAGCAAGGCAGGCAACTGTAATTGCTCTTGTAAGTCACTTTGGATAAGTAGGTCTGCTAAAAACCCTAAAATGTTTCAGATTTTGTGATATATATATATATACACAGCTCAAAAAAATTAAGGGAACACTTAAACAACACAATGTAACTCCAAGTAATTCACACTTCTGTGAAATCAAACTGTCCACTTAGGAAGCAACACTGATTGACAATAAATGTCACATGCTGTTGTGCAAATGGAATAGACAACAGGTGGAAATTATAGGCAATTAGCAAGACACCCCCAATAAAGGAGTGGTTCTGCAGGTGGTGACCACAGACCACTTCTCAGTTCCTATGCTTCCTGGCTGATGTTTTGGTCACTTTTGAATGCTGGCGGTGCTTTCACTCTAGTGGTAGCATGAGACGGAGTCTACAACCCACACAAGTGGCTCAGGTAGTGCAGCTCATCCAGGATGGCACATCAATGCGAGCTGTGGCAAGAATGTTTGCTGTGTCTGTCAGCGTAGTGTCCAGAGCATGGAGGCGCTACCAGGAGACAGGCCAGTACATCAGGAGATGTGCAGGAGGCCGTAGGAGGGCAACAACCCAGCAGCAGGACCGCTACCTCCGCCTTTGTGCAAGGAGGAGCAGGAGGAGCACTGCCAGAGCCCTGCAAAATGACCTCCAGCAGGCCACAAATGTGCATGTGTCTGCTCAAACGGTCAGAAACAGACTCCATGAGGGTGGTATGAGGGCCCGACGTCCACAGGTGGGGGTTGTGCTTACAGCCCAACACTCGTGCAGGACGTTTGGCATTTGCCAGAGAACACCAAGATTGGCAAATTCGCCACTGGCGCCCTGTGCTCTTTTACAGATGAAAGCAGGTTCACACTGAGCACATGTGACAGACGTGACAGAGTCTGGAGACGCCGTGGAGAACGTTCTGCTGCCTGCAACATCCTCCAGCATGACCGGTTTGGCGGTGGGTTAGTCATGGTGTGGGGTGGCATTTCTTTTGGGGGCCGCACAGCCCTCCATGTGCTCGCCAGAGGTAGCCTGACTGCCATTAGGTACCGAGATGAGATCCTCAGACCCCTTGTGAGACCATATGCTGGTGCGGTTGGCCCTGGGTTCCTCCTAATGCAAGACAATGCTAGACCTCATGTGGCTGGAGTGTGTCAGCAGTTCCTGCAAGAGGAAGGCATTGATGCTATGGACTGGCCCGCCCGTTCCCCAGACCTGAATCCAATTGAGCACATCTGGGACATCATGTCTCGCTCCATCCACCAACGCCACGTTGCACCACAGACTGTCCAGGAGTTGGCGGATGCTTTAGTCCAGGTCTGGGAGGAGATCCCTCAGGAGACCATCTGCCACCTCATCAGGAGCATGCCCAGGCGTTGTAGGGAGGTCATACATGCACGTGGAGGCCACACACTACTGAGCCTCATTTTGACTTGTTTTAAGGACATTACATCAAAGTTGGATCAGCCTGTAGTGTGGTTTTCCACTTCAATTTTGAGGGTGACTCCAAATCCAGACCTCCATGGGTTGATAAATTTGATTTCCATTGATCATTTTTGTGTGATTTTGTTGTCAGCACATTCAACTATGTAAAGAAAAAAGTATTTAATAAGATTATTTCATTCATTCAGATCTAGGATGTGTTATTTTAGTGTTCCCTTAATTTTTTTGAGCAGTATATATATATATATATATATATATATTAAACATAAATACATAAAAAATATGGTAAATAATGTATTGTGTCATTTTAGTCACAAGCTTGATGTAGTCGTTGCATGCTAGGAATATGGGAACAAATACTAAACTTTTAACTACTTTATTTATAAGAATCTGTAGGGGTGTCTAATTTTGACCCCTACTTTTTTTGAGAGAAAAAAAAGTATTATTGTTAAACAAAATCTCTTTCTCTGAGCAATTGTATTAGTATAATATAATTTCCATGTGTTTTTTGCATACATTATAGCTCAGTATTTGAATTATTTATTTTATACAGTCATTATTGCTCATCTTTATCAAGGGTGTCAATAATTTCAGACCCCACTGTATATGAATGAACAGCTCATTGTTGAACCAATTAAATGTGATATCAAAATGGAGAGCATGGTTCATTTACTAAGCTAGTGAGGTTTAAATATTTACTTGTTTATCCCACACCCTACCCATTACCATGATGGCATCACATAGTCTGGCTAACACCAAACTCCAAGTCTTCCTGACACAGCTCTCATTCGCTGTGTGCTTGGCTAGGCACCACATGCTTCTGTCCTCAATTTAGCTCTTTACTTTACAAATCAAATTAACATGTGGCACCCAAAGATTATCACAGAAGAATTACCCTCTTACTGCCGTACCTGGATGTTTCTCAGTAATGTGTATGGCATCTTAAAAACATTTACTCCTGTGGGGACCCCCACCCCATACACACCATCAACAAAATGCAGACCTCTTTAATATTTTATGGTGCCCCCCCCCTCTTAAAATGTGCCACAGAACAATGCATACTCTTATTTCCTGCCTGTAGGTTGTTGGTGATGCTAGGGCAATCCTCTTTTGGGCCATGTATAATTTACTAGGTGTCCTTAAATGTTTAATGGTTGCTCTACAGAAAGTAGAGAATCAGACATTTTAAAGTAGGGAACTTTATCTTTGTCCAGTGTCCAGAAGGGAAGTTAGTGCACATCAGCGGCAGCCTTACAGGTAGATACCTATATCCCTGCCAAGACAGGAAGTTCTTCCTACATTAGCCTTTAGGTTTCTATGGGGAATCAGTGCCTATGGACTGAGGTTTCCCTCTTTGCACAATACAATCGCTCCTAACTTAATTACAGTGTTTGTTTCCCTATCAAAAACATATAATGGATGTTGTTAGTTGACAGTGTTCTGTAGTTATTGTTGGGATGATTGTAATGCAGCTTTTGGAAAAACTGCCAGACTTAAGAGGGTTGAGGTGGTGTGCCCTTGCTTTGATATGGCCTGAAAGGGAATATTGTCCACTTCAAGAAAATGCCAAAAGGTGTTTGATGACGTTAGAACAGTAACTACTTTTTTCCCACTTAGAATCATTACTTCTGCTGTAATTCCTTAGCAAGACTGCTCGATTGAGTGTGTGTTTCCAGGCCTGGAGGAGCTGGTGTTGTCAGAGATCAGCTCTCCTAATCGTACGCAGCAGAGGGGAGATAGCAGCAGTGTCTCCTCCTTCAGCTATGGGGAGATCATGAAGGAGGGCGCCTCTGCACAGAGCACCAACAAGGTACACTACACCAGTCAGCACAGAGCACCAACAAGGTACACTACACCAGTCAGCACAGACACCAACAAGGTACACTACACCAGTCAGCACAGACACCAACAAGGTACACTACACCAGTCAGCACAGACACCAACAAGGTTAGACAACACAGAGCACCAACAAGGTACACTACACCGCACAGAGCACCAACAAAGTACACTAAACTACACGAGTCAGCACAGAGCACCAACAAGATACAGTGAGGGGAAAAAAGTATTTGATCCCCTTTTAGCCAACTGACAAAGAAATGATCAGTCTATAATTTTAATGGTAGGCTTATTTGAACAGTGAGAGACAGAATAACAACAAAACAATCCAGAAAAACTAATTTCAAAAATGTTATAAATTGATTTGCATTTTAATGTGGGAAATAAGTATTTGACTTCTCTGCAAAACATGACTTAGTACTTGGTGGCAAAACCCTTGTTGGCAATCACAGAGGTCAGACGTTTCTTGTAGTTGGCCACCAGGTTTGCACACATCTCAGGAGGGATTTTGTTCAACTCCTCTTTGCAGATCTTCTCCAAGTCATTAAGGTTTCGAGGCTGACGTTTGGCAACTCGAACCTTCAGCTCCCTCCACAGATTTTCTATGGGATTAAGGTCTGGAGACTGGCTAGGCCACTCCAGGACCTTAATGTGCTTCTTCTTGAGCCACTCCTTTGTTGCCTTGGCCGTGTGTTTTGGGTCATTGTCATGCTGGAATACCCATCCACGACCCATTTTCAATGCCCTAGCTGAGGGAAGGAGGTTCTCACCCAAGATTTGACGGTACATGGCCCCGTCCATCGTCTCTTTGATGCAGTGAAGTTGTCCTGTCCCCTTAGCATAAAAACACCCCCAAAGCATAATGTTTCCACCTCCATGTTTGACGGTGGGGATGGTGTTCTTGGGGTCATAGGCAGCATTCCTCCTCCTCCAAACACATTGAGTTGATGCCAAAGAGCTCAATTTTGGTCTCATCTGACCACAACACTTTCACCCAGTTCTCCTCTGAATAATTCAGATGTTCATTGGCAAACTTCAGATGGGAATGTATATTTGCTTTCTTGAGCAGGGGGACCTTGCGGGCGCTGCAGGATTTCAGTCCTTCACGGCGTAGTGTATTACCAATTGTTTTCTTGGTGACTATGGTCCCAGCTGCCATGAGATAATTGACAAGATCCTACCGTGTAGTTCTGGGCTGATTTCTCACCGTTCTCATAATCATTGCAACTCCACGAGGTGAGATCTTGCATGGAGCCCCAGGCCGAGGGAGATTGACAGGTCTTTTGTGTTTCTTCCATTTGCGAATAATCGCACCAACTGTGGTCACCTTCTCACCAAGCTGCTTGGCGATGGTCTTGTAGCCCATTCCAGCCTTGTGTAGGTCTACAATCTTGTCCCTGACATCCTTGGAGAGCTCTTTGGTATTGGCCATGGTGGAGAGTTTGGAATCTGATTGATTGCTTCTGTGGACAGGTGTCTTTTATAAAGGTAACAAGCTGAGATTAGGAGCACTCCCTTTAAGAGTGTGCTCCTAATCTCAGCTCGTTACCTGTATAAAAGACACCTGGGAGCCAGAAATCTTTCTGATTGAGAGGGGGTCAAATGCTTATTTCCCTCATTAAAATGCAAATCAATTTATAACATTGTTGACATGCGTTTTTCTGGATTTTGTTGTTGTTATTCTGTCTCTTACTGTTCAAATAAACCTACCATTAAAATTATAGACTGATCATTTCTTTGTCAGTGGGCAAATGTACAAAATCAGCAGGGGATCAAATACTTTTTTCCCTCACTGTAGTAGTTGTACTGTGATACTTCTGGCATTGTTGAAAAGCTCAGATTTTCCTCTTTTCAGGGAAATTGCTGTTATTTACCCCCCAACGGTTATGATGGGGAGATCATCTGAGCTATAAATTGTTTAGCCTATATTATTAATTTTGGCTAAAAAGGATGAAATGACTCAAATGTATTTTAAGACTAAAACTGGCCAAAGCACATACAATGTTTGTAAAAGCAATGGCATGCAGTGTTGACAAGATAGATGTTGGAGAGTAGAGATAATCAGAATCTGGATGTTGAATATACATTTTGTAGTCAATAGAACAGCATAATCCACATAAAATAAACATAAATCATTTGATGTAAGGAACCACAAAGAGAACCAATGAGGTCATCTGCATAAAAACATCACCTCTTGCATTGCGTTTGTAACTGCCAAGAGTACAAACTGTACATTCTGAGGCAGAGATGAGAGGCTGAACTTTCACCAACCACAGTTATGACAGGCAGCTCAACAGGGAGTTCACATGCGTTTCACTTTTATGTGCTGCTGTTAATAGCCTATAAATAGCGTGGATACTATTATTATAACCCTTTGAATAAACACGTGTCCTGAATGTTTCTCTTTGCAAGGGAAGTGGATTGTTGAGGACAAGGAGCGGGAAAGACTGAGAACTCTCTAAAGAATTCAATTTAAAACATAATAATGTATTCCAGTTCTGTACTGAACAGACCTCCTGCCTAGGTTGTATACAGTGCAGATATTGTACAGATAAGCCTGTACAATTAGAGCTGTCAAGCTTAGAGCCAGTGATGCAGAGATAATGAATTCTATTACACAGAATGCACAAAATAGCTTCTCTCTCTGTCTGACTCTGTCTCTGAGTGAATGTTATGTAGGGAACAGAAGTTTAACAGTTGTCTGGTTCTCTGTGTCCCAAGTCCGCCAGCGGCAGCCCCCAGTCCCAGCGGCCTGCTGACCTGTCTGATGATGAGGTTGGGGAACTCTTCCTGAGGCTGGCTGAGGTGCAGCAAGAGAAGTGGATGTTGGAGGAGAAGGTAGAGTCATGCTATTCATACTTACAATACAACTGTATTGTCCATGTTACTAGCGAACGATGGAAATGTGTCTTCTACTCCATTCTACAACGTTTTCAATTTGGTTATCATTTACTATAAACTGTATAATATCTTCTAACTATACTATACATGGGGCGGCAGATAGCCGTTCTGCACTTGAGCAAGGCAGTTAACCCCCAACAGCAACTGCTCCCCCAGCTTAATCGACGTTGGGTTAAATGAGGAAGACGCATTTCGGTTGAATGCATTCAGTTGTGCAACTGACTAGGTTTTCCCTTTCCTTTCCCACTCCCCTAGCATATTTATTTGCACAGTGAAGCTACAATTTTTACATTTGTCTCTACTCCAGCATTTTGGATTTGAGAACACGTTTCATATGAGGCGACAGTACAGAATGTCACCTTTTTTATTTGAGAGTATTTTCATATCTGTTTTACCGTTTAGAAAAAGTATCTACTCCCCACCATTTTTATTTTTAAGTATTCTTTCCTCCATTTAAATATTTGGACAAATTCACTTATAGTTTAGTATTTGGTCCCATATTTCTAGCAAGCAATGACTACATCAAGCTTGTGACTACAAACTTGTTGGATGCAGTTTGTTTTGGTTGTGTTTCAGATTATTTTGTGCCCAATAGGAACTGAATGGTGAATAATGTATTGTCTTTAGGTGTATCTAATGTGTGTGTCTAATGTACTGCAGGTTAAACACCTGGAGGTCAGCTGCTCCTCCATGGCTGATGACATCTGTAAGAAGAGTGCCATCATCGAGACCTATGTCATGGACAGCAGGATAGGTAACCTTTTGTCTCCTTGCCTTGTTGAACTGGTTTTCCCCTCTTTAGATGTGATACTTGTTTGTCACTAGACTCCTTTTTTCACTGACAGGAATATGTATGCCTGCATTGTAATTTGTCTATTGAACTGTTATGTACAGTATAAAGCCATCTAAGGTTTACTTGAAAATGTGATTATTCCGTCTGCTGAAATGTAGCCCAACTAGGGAGTTCAGAGTTATTTCGCTGTTCGTGCAATTTATTTTAATTGTGAGTGTAAGGTTGACTGTTGAACCAAAAACGGAGAGCGCTCAAAGATGAGTTGACTGTCTATTATTCCAGTACATCTTGTTTCATGTCTTGAGGGTAAAACTATACTGAACAAAAATATAAACACAACATGTGATGTGTTGGTCCCATGTTTCATGAGCTGAAATAAAAGATCCCAGAAATTTTCGTTATGCACAAAAAGCTTATTTCTCTCAAGATCTGTGCACATATTTGTTTACATCCCTGTTAGTGAGCATTTTATATTTTTCTCAAGATATGCCACACCTGTCAGGTGGATGGATTATCAAGAAGCTGAGTAAACAGCATGATCATTACACAGGTGCTGGGGACAATAAAAGGCCACTCTAAAATGTAGTTTTGTCACACAACACAATGTCACAGATGTCTCAAGTTTTGAGGGAGCATGTAATTGGCATGCTGACTGCAGAAATGTCCACCAGAGCTGTTGCCAGAATTTAATGTAAATTTTCCTACCATATGCCACTTCCAAAATCGTTTTTTTAGAATTTGGCAGTACGTCCTCACAACCGCAGACCACGTGTAACCACGCCAGCCCAGGACCTCCACATCCGGCTTCTTCACCTGCGGGATCGTCTGAGGGGGGTGGGCTGCTGAGGAGTATTTCTGTCTGTAATAAAGCCCTTTTGTGGGGAAAAACTAATTCTGATTGGCTGGGCCTGGCTCCCCAGTGGGTGGGCCTATGCCCTCCCAGGCCAACCCATGGCTGCGCCCCTGCCCAGTCATGTGATATCCATAGGTTAGGCCCTAATGAATTTATTTCAATTGACTGATTTCTTTATATAAACTGTAACTCAGCAAAATCTGTTGCGTTTATATTTTTTGTTCAGTATAGAAACAGTATTTTACAGAAAAGAACCCATGCTAACAGCTTGCATAAATAGACACTGTCCCACTCCTTCACAGTAGATAATTTTATTCAATTCTATTATTACATTTGAACCTGTCTTGCTTTTATAATCCACTTGTAAATATTTCACCGGTCCTATTTATAATAATTCTATTTTAAGTTTGCCACTATTGGAGCACTCAGATACACTTGAAACAGCACTTTGTTCAATCTAATAACTCCATGATTTGAGCTGTGGGCTCTGCTTAACATTTTATGAGTTTCTCTTTAAAGATCGGGGTGGTTTGGCTGGCTGTGTTTTTAAGATTACTCTGCACCCTGTTCTGCTGCTCTCCTCAACCAGATTAGCAGATAATGTCCCCTTCACATTATCCTGCTTCTATGCTAATTCATGAGGCATGCCAGCTGTGGTGTTAAGACACAAGAACGTTTCAGAAACTCAAATCAAAATAGCAGATATTACAGATCCAAAATGTCAACTATAGCGACATTTCACGTTAAACCGATGTAGATGGGCTATGAAATGTTCCGTAAGCTTTGGAATGGAGACTGACACAGTTTCAGTACTTGGACTTGTCTGAAGTGCTCAGACTTGGGTCTCTGTCTGACTGCCTTCCTCGTGTGCATGCAGGCACTCAAGCTCAATGATATCATCAGGTTTTCGTGATAGGGCCGTACTGCACTGCACTCAGAGGGCACCCTCAAGTGTATGCATTTAGGAAAGCACTAGTAAAGAATATTTGAAGTAGTTCACTCTCAAATAAAACACTTGTTAACCCTCATATGTCGTATTGGTCCTCTCCGGTAGGCTACGTTAAAGTGAATGTTTTCATCATTAGCGTTTTCTTTGTAGATGTTCTAAAACGCTACAGTGTTTAAAGCTTATAACACATTGTGACATTTATGCTTAACTTTTAGCTCAAATCTTGAAGTATTCAAATACATTTTTTAATTTGTCTAATGCATCCTTTCCGTGCCTCCTCCTCTATAACCCAGTTAAATGAATCTGAGAGAAATGGGGAATTGGTTGTTTTGGAACTGGTGCGCTGTCGGTATGCATGAGGCCGCTGCATCTTTCATATTCCTTAAAAGTAAGCTAATCCACCGGCAATGGGGAGGGATGTTCTGTGACTTCAGCAATACTGCAGTAGTCTAGTGCTTAAAAACTCCATAAAAAGAAAGGCTCAATCACAGCAGATAAAAGTTTGTCTTAAAGCAACTTGTCTTTCAATAGTGATTTTATTTGTTTGCATAAACGAAAGACGTTGCAAAAATAAATTTGAATGCCTTGAATGTGAACAGGCTTAGAGCATAGCAAATTTTTCATTGGAGATAATGCAATGAAGTAGTGTAAAAACATGCCTATCGATGTTAACTTCGATTAGGCCTACTATAGAGGTTCTATGGTCCGTAGTGCTGTATTTCTGTCTCTGCGCTGAGTGGAGGTCCAGTGGACCTAATAAAGAAGTCATCTTCCAAAGGACCTCAACTCTTTCCACAGTGCTTGGCACACACTTCTTAACACAGGCTATGTCCTAATACCCGTATTTGCGTTCTAAATAGTAGGGTATGCGAAAATATAGTTTTATAGTATGACATGTAGTATGCTTTAAATGCCAGGATGTCATTCTCATTTCGGCTTTTCATCTAGTAAAATGTGCTGCACATGGCTACACTGAAGATAATAGTCTTTCCAGACCCACGTGTGTTTGACAACAGCTGATATTCAAAGAAGGGGACAGGCTGTACCAAAAATGAACGAATGGCGGAATAAGGCATTGTCAGTATGAATGAGCCTAGTATGTCGTTATTAGTAAGTAGTAGGCAAGATAGATTTTTGGACTAGTGTTGCATGGTTTACTGAAACTTCTGTACTTTTTTTAAATGTTACTTTTGGGATTTCTGTCAAATGTGTCTCGCGTTGTCTACTGATTTGAGAGAGGATCAAATCTATCAGCACAGCCGATGTCCCTTATAGCGCGAGCTCATCGTGCCTGCTCCGTGACTGCACTTACTCATTGCTAGCTCTAGCCTGTTCTGAGGAACCACTGCACTTACTGGGAGTCTGGGCTGTATCACCGCTTATGCTGAACAGAAGTTAACACACTTGAATAATGCAACACGGCATGTAGAAATGTTGAAACTGTTAATTACTGTTCGCAATGTACATTACAGGCTAGAACACTTTACAGTGCAAGAAGATACCGGTAGCATCCAGCTTTGTAGGCTAACTTTCCTTGCTAGCTTACTGCTGAAGCTGATATCAATGTATTTACCCTAGTACCTTATTTGTGATATAATGCAAAATATTGCTGATTTCAAAGCTGATTGTGACCAAAAACGGTATTAATTCACTTCGTCTCCACCGCCTCACGTCTCCCCCAGTCAAGATCATCTTTACTCGAACCACAGAGGCGCAACATTAAATCAACTTTTATTGGTCACATATTTCGCAGATGTTATTGCGGGTGTAGCGAAATGCTTGTGTTCCTAGCAGTAGAATAGAATACAGTATATACATATGACATGAGTAAAGCAGTATGTAAACATTATTAAAGTGACTAGTGAGTAACCGGGTGGTAGCCAGCTAGTGATGGCTATTTAACAGTCTGATGGCCTTGAGATAGAAGCTGTTTTTCAGTCTCTCGGTCCCAGCTTTGATGCACCTGTACTGACTGGGGTGAACAGGCCGTTGCTCGGGTGGTTGATTTCCTTGGTGATCTTTTTGGGCTTTCTGTGACATCAGGTGCTGTAGGTGTCCTGGAGGGCAGGCAGTGTGCCCCTGGTGATGCGTTGGGCAGACCGCACCACCCTCTGGAGAGTCCTGCGGTTGCGGGCGGTGCAGTTGCTGTACCAGGCGGTGATACAGCCTGACAGGATGCTCTCAATTGTGCATCTGTAAAGGTTTGTGGGTCTTGGGGGCCAAACCGAATTTCTTCAGCCTCCTGTTGCGCTG
This sequence comes from Coregonus clupeaformis, assembly GCF_020615455.1. NCBI lineage: Eukaryota > Metazoa > Chordata > Actinopteri > Salmoniformes > Salmonidae > Coregonus > Coregonus clupeaformis. The sequence goes on from NC_059215.1 coordinate 28,563,481, forward strand.
CCTTCACCACACGGTCTGTGTGGGTGGACCATGTCACATTGTCAGTGATGTGTACGCCGAGGAACTTGAAGCTTTTCACCTTCACTAGACACATTGTGGATAGGGGTGTGCTCCCTCTTCTGTTTCCTGAAGCCCACAATCAGCTCCTTCGTTTTGTTGACGTTGAGGGAGAGGTTATTTTCCTGGCACCACTCAGCCAGGGCCCTCACCTCCTCCCTGTAGACTGTCTCGTCATTGTTGGTAATCAGGCCTACTACTGTTGTCGTCTGCAAACTTGATGATTGAGTTGGAGGCGTGCGTGGCCACGCCGTCTTGGGTGAACAGAGAGTACGGGGGGGACTGAACACACACCCTTGTTGGGCCCCTATGTTGAGGATCAGCGAAGTGGATGTGTTGTTTCCTACCTTCACCACCTAGGGGTGGCCCGTCAGGACGTCCAGGACCCAGTTGCACAGGGCGAGGTTCAGACCCAGGTCCCCGAGCTTAATGATGAGCTTGGAGGGTACTATGGTGTTGAAGGCTGAGCTATAGTCAATGAACAGCATTCTTACATAGGTATTCCTCTTGTCCAGATGGGATAGGGCAATGCGATGGCAATTGCATCGTCTGTGGATCTATTGGGGCGGTAAGCAAATTGAAGTGGGTCTAGGGTATCATGTAAGGTAGAGGTGACATCGCAAGTCTTCCAGGAACGCTTTCGAAACCGACCAGGCCGGGGTTTGGGCTTTGAGAAGTGATTATAATTTTTTCCTTGGTTGTTAATTTCCGCGAAATCTAAAGGCACAACCTAGATTCGAGCCAATGTCTTAAGTAGTTGAACATGTTATTACTTCAACCTCGTGAAAGTGAGAAAATACTTTATATCGTCAAACAACTTTATATCGATTGAGTGCCTTTTAACGGTCTGCACATTCACAGTTCGGCGAGAGACAACCGTTAGACCCGATATGTTTCTGCGCGTGAGCTTAGCTAGCCAATGTCGACATGACATCTCTTCCAAGAGTGCTCAGGATTTCTATTGGAGAAGCAGTTTCTGCCTATCTTCAAACTGCACCGTCTTTGCTCGAACTGTGTGTGTTAATGACGTCATGGGTCTTAGAGACAGCGTGCACTTTTATTTTACATTTACATTTTAGTAATTTAGCAGACGCTCTTATCCAGAGCGACTTACAGTTAGTGAGTGCATACATAATTTTTTTTTCATACTGGCCCCCCGTGGGAAACGAACCCACAACCCTGGCGTTGCAAACGCCATGCTCTACCAACATCCCTGCCGGCCATTCCCTCCCCTACCCTGGACGACGCTGGGCCAATTGTGCGCCGCCCCATGGGTCTCCTGGTCACGGCCGGCTACGACAGAGCCTGGATTCGAACCAGGATCTCTAGTGGCACAGCTAGCACTGCAATGCAGTGCCTTAGACCACTGCGCCACTCGGGATAATAAGAGATTTCTCCTTCTATGCAAATGCTGATCAGTACAATAAAACAAGTCTAAAATGGAAGGGAAACAGATTTGTTTTTCATCTGTAACCCCATGAAATCAGCCAAAACAAGCTTACTAACTCGATGCATGCACACACTCCTATTGAAAATGCATTCACCTGTATTGTGAATAGGCATAGGCTACATCTTGAGTTACCCAGTTTATCAATAGAGATGTACCATTCAAATATATGATTACCATGATGTTGTTATGTAGTTAGTTTTTTTTAACCAGTCAAATTGATTGTATAATTGATTCATTAATGCATACATTCAAGAATGTCAGGTAGGATCCTTAGTACCTCCTGTGCCCTGTAACAACCTTGGTTTAGAACAACGAGATGATGGTAATTACTGTATTTCACACAGTCATCCCCATTTAGAGGAAGTTGGTTAGACTTCTTATCCCCCGCTTATAAGAGAAGAGAGAAGACCATGATGTAGCTTTCCCTTCCACCGCTGTCTGTGTGCTCTCCTCCTGTTTTAATTTAATGACTGACTGATTTAACATTTAATGCCAGGCTAGATTCCATTACGGCCAGCATCTTCTAATTGTAAATATTGTGCTATAAAAGCTGAAGGTCTCCTGGTGTCTGGGCTTGTCAGACTGCGTATACAGCGGGGTGAAGAAAAACATTTCTTTAGCAGATATTTTTAAAGGGAAAATAGGTGTGATATGTGAGAGCTAGCATAACTTTTAGTTTTTTTTGTGGGGGCAGGGTTTCTAGCTTAAGATATTGCTACTGGCTAGTTGCATGTTTTCATTTAGCTAGAGTGATGGCAGTATTTTAGACTTCAAATTCTGCATTGTGTAAATATTTTACATGGTTGCTAGTGAACATGACTTGATATATTTTGAGGCTCTTTATGAGTGTGTTTTGAGGGTGTTTTATGTCACACTTATTAAAAACACTTTCTAGTGTTGCTAGATGATAACATGTTCCCGTCTGGCAAAGGACCGCACATAAAAGCTGACACTCAAAACCGGATGTTAATGGCGAAGGGGAATAAAGATGGAGGAATTCAGATATGACATCTTCGTTTTAGCACTATCGACAGACTTTTTAAACTACGGCGCGTGACATGGTTCAATGTGCCAGTAAATCAGCGCAATCGTTTTTTCCTAATTGCCGTCGTTTTGGAGCTAGAATTGAGATCATGTACAGTGAGGGGAAAAAAGTATTTGATCCCCTGCTGATTTTGTACGTTTGCCCACTGACAAAGACATGATCAGTCTATAATTTTAATGGTAGGTTTATTTGAACAGTGAGAGACAGAATAACAACAAAAAAATCCAGAAAAACGCATGTAAACATTTTTATAAATTGATTTGCATTTTAATGAGGGAAATAAGTATTTGACCCCTCTGCAAAACATGACTTAGTACTTGGTGGCAAAACCCTTGTTGGCAATCACAGAGGTCAGACGTTTCTTGTAGTTGGCCACCAGGTTTGCACACATCTCAGGAGGGATTTTGTCCCACTCCTCTTTGCAGATCTTCTCCAAGTCATTAAGGTTTCGAGGCTGACGTTTGGCAACTTGAACCTTCAGCTCCCTCCACAGATTTTCTATGGAATTAAGGTCTGGAGACTGGCTAGGCCACTCCAGGACCTTAATGTGCTTCTTCTTGAGCCACTCCTTTGTTGCCTTGGCCGTGTGTTTTGGGTCATTGTCGTGCTGGAATACCCATCCACGACCCATTTTCAATGCCCTGGCTGAAGGAAGGAGGTTCTCACCCAAGATTTGACGGTACATGGCCCTGTCCATTGTTCCTTTGATGTGGTGAAGTTGTCCTGTCCCCTTAGCAGAAACCCCCCCCCCCCAAAGGACAATGTTTCCACCTCCATGTTTGACGGTGGGGGGATGGTGTTCTTGGAGTCATAGGCAGCATTCCTCCTCCTCCAAACACGGTGAGTTGAGTTGATGCCAAAGAGCTCCATTTTGGTCTCATCTGACCACAACACTTTCACCCAGTTCTCCTCTGAATCATTCAGATGTTCATTGGCAAACTTCAGACAGGCATGTATATGTGCTTTCTTGAGCAGGGGGACCTTGCGGGCGCTGCAGGATTTCAGTCTTTCACGGCGTAGTGTGTTACCAATTGTTTTCTTGGTGACTATGGTCCTAGCTGCCTTGAGATCATTGACAAGATCCTCCCGTTTAGTTCTGGACTGATTCCTCACCATTCTCATGATCATTGCAACTCCACGAGGTGAGATCTTGCATGGAACCCCAGGCCGAGAGAGATTGACAGTTCTTTTGTGTTTCTTCCATTTGCGAATAATCGCACCAACTGTTGTTACCTTCTCACCAAGCTGCTTGGCGATGGTCTTGTAGCCCATTCCAGCCTTGTGTAGGTCTACAATCTTGTCCCTGACATCCTTGGAGAGCTCTTTGGTCTTGGCCATGGTGGAGAGTTTGGAATCTGATTGATTGATTGCTTCTGTGGACAGGTGTCTTTTTTATACAGGTAACAAGCTGAGATTAGGAGCACTCCCTTTAAGAGTGTGCTCCTAATCTCAGCTCGTTACCTGTATAAAAGACACCTGGGAGCCAGAAATCTTTCTGATTGAGAGGGGGTCAAATACAGTGGGGAAAAAAAGTATTTAGTCAGCCACCAATTGTGCAAGTTCTCCCACTTAAAAAGATGAGAGAGGCCTGTAATTTTCATCATAGGTACATGTCAACTATGACAGACAAATTGAGAGAAAAAAAATCCAGAAAATCACACTGTAGGAATTTTAATGAATTTATTTGCAAATTATGGTGGAAAATAAGTATTTGGTCACCTACAAACAAGCAAGATTTCTGGCTCTCACAGACCTGTAACTTCTTCTTTAAGAGGCTCCTCTGTCCTCCACTCGTTACCTGTATTAATGGCACCTGCTTGAACTTGTTATCAGTATAAAAGACACCTGTCCACAACCTCAAACAGTCACACTCCAAACTCCACTATGGCCAAGACCAAAGAGCTGTCAAAGGACACCAGAAACAAAATTGTAGACCTGCACCAGGCTGGGAAGACTGAATCTGCAATAGGTAAGCAGCTTGGTTTGAAGAAATCAACTGTGGGAGCAATTATTAGGAAATGGAAGACATACAAGACCACTGATAATCTCCCTCGATCTGGGGCTCCACGCAAGATCTCACCCCGTGGGGTCAAAATGATCACAAGAACGGTGAGCAAAAATCCCAGAACCACACGGGGGACCTAGTGAATGACCTGCAGAGAGCTGGGACCAAAGTAACAAAGCCTACCATCAGTAACACACTACGCCGCCAGGGACTCAAATCCTGCAGTGCCAGACGTGTCCCCCTGCTTAAGCCAGTACATGTCCAGGCCCGTCCTGAAGTTTGCTAGAGTGCATTTGGATGATCCAGAAGAGGATTGGGAGAATGTCATATGGTCAGATGAAACCAAAATATAACTTTTTGGTAAAAACTCAACTCGTCGTGTTTGGAGGACAAAGAATGCTGAGTTGCATCCAAAGAACACCATACCTACTGTGAAGCATGGGGGTGGAAACATCATGCTTTGGGGCTGTTTTTCTGCAAAGGGACCAGGACGACTGATCCATGTAAAGGAAAGAATGAATGGGGCCATGTATCGTGAGATTTTGAGTGAAAACCTCCTTCCATCAGCAAGGGCATTGAAGATGAAACGTGGCTGGGTCTTTCAGCATGACAATGATCCCAAACACACCGCCCGGGCAACGAAGGAGTGGCTTCGTAAGAAGCATTTCAAGGTCCTGGAGTGGCCTAGCCAGTCTCCAGATCTCAACCCCATAGAAAATCTTTGGAGGGAGTTGAAAGTCTGTGTTGCCCAGCGACAGCCCCAAAACATTACTGCTCTAGAGGAGATCTGCATGGAGGAATGGGCCAAAATACCAGCAACAGTGTGTGAAAACCTTGTGAAGACTTACAGAAAACGTTTGACCTGTGTCATTGCCAACAAAGGGTATATAACAAAGTATTGAGAAACTTTTGTTATTGACCAAATACTTATTTTCCACCATAATTTGCAAATAAATTCGTTAAAAATCCTACAATGTGATTTTCTGGATTTTTTTTTCTCATTTTGTCTGTCATAGTTGACGTGTACCTATGATGAAAATTACAGGCCTCATCTTTTTAAGTGGGAGAACTTGCACAATTGGTGGCTGACTAAATACTTTTTTCCCCACTGTACTTATTTCCCTCATTAAAATGCAAATCAATTTATAAAATTTTTGACATGCGTTTTTCTTATTCGGTTTCTCACTGTTCAAATAAACCTACCATTAAAATTATAGACTGATAATTTCTTTGTCAGTGGGCAAACGTACAAAAACGTATTTCCCTCACTGTATACTGTGCTAATGCCGATTTAAAAAAATAAATAAAAATAAAAAAATAATCATTTTGCCAAGATAATCCATCCACCTGACAGGTGTGGCACATCAAGCTGATCTAAACAGCATGATCATTACCCAGGTACACCTTGTGCTGGGGACAATAAAAGGCCATAAGAAAAATGTGCAGTTTTGTATCAACACAATTCCACAGATGTCTCAAGTTTACAGGGAGTGTGCAATTGGAAAGCAGACTGCAGGAATGTCCACCTGAGCTGTTGCCAGAGAATTTAATGTTCATTTCTCTACCATAAGCCGTCTCCAACGTCGTTTTAGAGAATTTGGCAGTACGTCCAACCGGCCTCACAACAGCAGACCAATATCCAGCAACTTCTCACAGCCGTTGAAGAGGAGTGGGACAACATTCCACAGGCCACAATCAACAGCCTGCGAAGGAGATGTGTCGTGCTGTGTAAGGCAAATGGAGGTCACACCAGATACAGACTGGCTTTCTGATCCATGCCCCTACCTTTTTTTTTTTTTAAAGGTGTCTGTGACCAACAGATGCATATCTCTATTCCCAGTCATGTGAAATCCATAGATTAGGGCCTAATGAATTTATTTAAATTGACTGATTTCCTTATATGAACTGTAACTAAAATACTGCGAACTTAGCAAACGAGGCATTTGTGGTAAGTACATGGGGGGCCGCCATCTTTATGCACCTTCGCCATTGCATCACTATAGTGATCTACCATATCTTACAATGGCCATACTTACAGCCAGACATACTGTGTAATGTTAGTGTAGCTATTTCTTGGTGGAACAACAGGAGACCGGGTGGGACAGCAGTGGCAAACATCTTTGGTAAATAACCTTGCCCTTCCATAAAAGCATCAGAGAGATCCGCAGAGAAGGCTGTATAGGCCATGGAAAAATGAAGAGGGGCCTCCAGAACGCAGGCAGTAGGGGCCCTGGTGCTAGATGAGAGCTGACATTAGCAGGATTTAAATGATTCAGGGTGCAGACATGCCTGAGTGAACCCAGCACATCTTCAATAATGCAGCAGCCGACTGAGACCTCTGCTCAGCCCTGCTGGTGAGACGGGAGGCGCACACAGTAATGGTACAGTGCCTGCCAGGCTGCCTACCTGGTCAACACTGCTTACTTCTATCTGTCTGCTCTGCTGCACCTTGCATCAGAACATAGTCCTATCAGCAACTAAATGACACTACGTCATGTTCTTGTAGCTAATTGTAATGGAACCACTCGTGCTGCTGTAAACTGGTCGTGTACATAGTGACAGTTCTTTGATTAATCTTTTTGAAATGGTTCCAACCTGCTTTCCTCAGCGATTTTGTTACTGGTCTGAGAGATTCCACAGCTTATAAAAGTAGTTGATGGATAATGATTCCCAAACTCTCCATACGTTACCAGCATGTTGATAAGCCATCTATGAATCAGTTCATTGGGTTTCTGTGGAGGAGCACACTGGCACTCTGAAGTAATAGAGAAATGAAGTAGAACAATCAGTTGGTGAAATGGAGGAGGTGTCTTGACGTGTTGTGTAAGACTGCATTCTGGTGATGGAGAGTGTACTAGGGATTGTGGGAGTTGGTTAATCGAGCAGTCAGGTACAATGCTGCAGTCGTGTGGAGTCGGACAGGGAGTTTATATGTAGACGAGCTTCCTCTCCTGGCTAAGTGCTCTTCCCTGCTGGAGAAGTCGGCTGGGGTAAGTTTCCTACTGCTGCAGTCTGTAACCCCCGCCTCTCGCCTAGTATTGTACACCGCTGCTGGCACTGTGACGTAGCCCCTAACCTTTTCATCCAACACTGTTTGTTCTGCATGGAGAACCCTAGGAACTCCACAACCTTCTAGAATGTTAGGATGAGTCCATTTATAAAGCAGCCTACAGGTTGAAGTTGTATTGCTTGTAATTAATAACAATGGGTATTTCATCAACTTGAAATTACTTGATGGTTATTCTTAGTTTTTTACCAAACCCTTCTATTTTCTGAACCTTTTAATGGAAAACTTGTGTCTTGGGATTGCTCCTCACATAAAGTAGTTTATAATGTTGAAGTTGTTTTAAGTGAGCATTGTAACTCCCTTGCAAAGGAACGATTCATCACTGGGAATGACACCTGTAATATAGCCTCGTCCATTACAAGAAATTACACGTACACTTTGAGCAGGCAGGGCTACATTTCTATTGGTGATCTAGCCTGTATTCTTCCTGGCAGTGTTTCCACTTAGCACACTGTGATCCTGTGGGAGTTGAGAGCAGACAGGGTTGTAGTGACTATATGGCGGCAGGCAGGGCTACAGTTGTAGTAGCTCTGTGGTGGCAGCCAGCCACGGCTCGCTGTGTTGCTTCAGCATTTCAATAGCAGCAGGACCACTTAGACTAGGAAAGTTACTGTTCAGCCATGTTGGCATATCAGTGCACTTCTGCAGCACTCTGCTCTTAGGGGGAAAAAAGACCTGGAAGGTTTCCATGATTTCAAGAGGAGAAAAGCAATTGTCACCTATTAGGGAGGCTTTTGTGGTTTATAAATGTCGTTAGAATGATTCCCATACCAGGGCAAAGTAGAATAACTGTTTGACTACGTTTTAGTAATTTAGCAGACGCTCTTAACCCGAGAACGACTTACAGGAGCAATGCTCAAGGGCACAGACAGATTTTTCACCTAGTCGTCTCCTTTCGGTTACTGGCCCAACCCTCTTAACTGCTAGGCTACCTGCCACCCCTGACTAGAGGTATCATTGGTTAAAGGGAGTTGAGAATGTCTGTCTTCCATCTGTGATCTCAGCCTGGCTTTCAGCATCAACGAGCCAGTGTTGCAGATGTCAGTTTGGGTTATGTCAGTCTGCTCTGAGTCAACGGAGTCTCCCCTCACTGCACTCAGCGCTAGTCCCAGAAGAAGAGATGGGTTTGGAGAACAAGTACATCTAGGCTATATTCATGTATAGCTTCAGAGGTTTATTTATATTTTCTTTAATTTGTCAATTAAGTTCATTTCTTAGAGGAATCACATGAATATAAGGGTGACCTTTTAAAGTCAAGACCGTAGCATTTCTGTACTGTGTTATAGCAATGAAAGAAAGGCTGTCTAATTGTGTTGTCTGGTGAGTGAAATGCCAAGCATTGCATGGAACAATAAGAGCAAGGCAAGCCCACCAAAGGTTGGAACTAATGTCTCCATTAACAATGTGTTGTCGCTTACTCTGCCGAGTTTGCAGCTTTTTCTTGATAAGACCGCTATTCCTTTATCAGCAACGGTACTAAAACACAATATTGATTTGTCACGGGTAACACGGTAAACTAAATTAAAGACACATTTCCAAAGTGTCCCGTATGAATTGGGCGCCCGTACACAAGCCGCACAGACACAGAGATTCAGAGAAAGTTAGCCTAACATCTGCTCAATATGGGCTTGATGTTTTAGGTGTCAGAATGTGAAAGGTGATCTTGATTGGCTGTGCATGCCCCACAGAAAGTGTACACTGAGAGTGTCCTTTACAACGTTGGCAGCCGAGGCAGTTCAGACAATCACTGCTCTTGTCCTGTGGAAAACCCCTCTTAATAGGGCGTCCTCAGCAGGGACCTGACTATTCATGGCCAGAGGAGCAGTGTGCACCCTTCAAGAGGTGGCCCTTGTGTCTACAAGGAGCTGACAATGTCACCAACTCCCCCAATAGAAAATATGTTCTCAATCAATCATACCATAAGCTTGTCCAGTTGCAATATCACGTCAATGACTGCTGCCATGGTCTTTTGGTAAAGCCAACTGCGTTTAGGGTTGCAGTTGATCAACTCATGTTTAATTAAATAACACATTTTCACTCCTTTAACTTAAACTTCCAGAAGCTTTGGTAATAGAAACACTTTGTTTGAACCTGCAATGCTTTAGAAATACGTATGTCCTAGTTATAATAAACCTTAAAATGTTATGAGTGCTTTAAGTCTTGAACTGCACTATGGGTACGCTAGAAGACTTGTTATCGAGGCAGGAGTGAGATCCTCAAGTGATTGATGTAGGCTAATGGATGATACTGCTGCATTTAAAGAATTGATCATGAACATGTACAATATTGTAACCAGTGTAATTGAGCTTGCAGACCACCCGAGAGGTGGGACAAGTACTGCATTGAGCAGAGAAGCGTAGCACTGCCACCACCTTTGTTTTAACCGGTATGGTCTGGCATCAGAGTCTTGGATACGTCAGAACTCAACACAGACACAGTACCTTCAAAAAAAACATTTTTCCACATTTGATGTTACAGCCTGAATAAAAAACAGATTACATTGAGATGTTTGGTCACTGACCTACACACTATGTACCCCATAATGCCAAAGTGGAATTATGTATTATTTTTTACAAATTAATAAAAAATGAAAAGCTGAAATGTTGAGTCAATAAGTATTCAACCCCTTTGTTATGACAAGCCTAAATAAGTTCAGGAGTAACATTTCCCTAATAAGTCACATAAGTCACTCTGTGTGCAATAAGTGTTTAACATGATTTTTGAATGACTACCTCATCTCTGTACCCCACACATACATTTATCTGTAAGGCCCCTCAGTCGAGCAGTCCCTCATTGCAAACACAGATTCAACCACAAAGACAAAGGAGGTTTTCCAATGCCTTGCAAAGAAGGACACCTATTGGTAGATGGGTAAAAAAAGAAAGCAGACATTGAATATCCTTTTGAGCATGGTGAAGTTATTAATTACGCTTTGGATGGTGTATCAATACACCCAGTCACTACAAAGATACAGGCTTCCTTCCTAACTCAGTTGCTGGAGAGGAAGGAAACTGCTCAGGGATTTTGCCATGAGGCCAATGGTGACTTTAAAACTGTTAGTTTATTAGCTGTGATGGGAGAACTGAGGATGGATCAACATTGTAGTTAATCCACAATACTAACCTAGTTGACATGGTGAAAAGGAAGCCTGTACAGAATAAAAATATTCCAACGCATGCATCCTGTTTGCAACAAGGCACTAAAGTAATACTGCAAAAGAATGTGGTAAAGCAATTAACTTTTTGTCCTGAATAGAAAGTGTTATGTTTGGAGCAAATCCAATACAACACATTACAGATTACCACCCTCCATATTTTCAACCATAGGGGTGGTTGCATCATGTTATGGGTATGCTTGTAATTGTTATGGACTGGGGAGTTTCAGGATAAAAAGAAACGGAATGGAGCTAAGCACAGGCAAGATCCTAGAGGAAACCTGGTTCAGTCTGCTTTCCACCAGACAGGAGATTAATTCACCTTTCAGCAGGACAATAAGCTAAAACACAAGGCCAAATTTACACTGGAGTTGCTTACCAAGAAGACAGTGAATGTTTACATTTACATTTACATTTAAGTCATTTAGCAGACGCTCTTATCCAGAGCGACTTACAGTTAGTGCATACATTATTTTTTTATTATATATACATTATTTTTTTTATACCCTCCGTGGGAATCGAACCCACAACCCTGGCGTTGCAAACACCATGCTCTACAAACTGAGCTACATCCCCTGCCGGCCATTCCCTCCCCTACCCTAGACGACGCTGGGCCAATTGTGCGCCGCCCCATGGGTCTCCCGGTCGCGGCCGGCTACGACAGAGCCTGGATGTTCCTGAGTGACCGTGTTAGTTTGGACTTAAATCGGCTTAAATCTATGGCAAGACTTAAATGGTTGTCTAGCAATGATCAACAACCAATTTAACAGAGCATGAATAGTTAAAAGAATAGTGGGGAAATATTGCACAATCCAGGTGTGCAAAGCTCTTAGACTTGCTCAGAAAGACTCACAGCTCTAATCGCTGCCAAAGGTGATTCTAACATGTATTAACTGAGGGGAATGAATACTTATGTAAATTAGATATTTCTGTATTTCATTTTCAATAATAATAAAGTTAAATTAAAAATAAAGTGTTTTCACTTTGTCATTATGGGGTATTGTGTGTAGATGGGTGAGACAAAAATCTATAATCGATTTTGAATTCAGCCTGTAACACAACAAAATGTGGAGTAAGTCCAGGGGTACAGTGGGGGAAAAAAGTATTTAGTCAGCCACCAATTGTGCAAGTTCTCCCACTTAAAAAGATGAGAGAGGCCTGTAATTTTCATCATAGGTACACGTCAACTATGACAGACAAAATGAGAAAAAAAATCCAGAAAATCACATTGTAGGATTTTTTATGAATTTATTTGCAAATTATGGTGGAAAATAAGTATTTGGTCAATAACAAAAGTTTCTCAATACTTTGTTATATACCCTTTGTTGGCAATGACACAGGTCAAACGTTTTCTGTAAGTCTTCACAAGGTTTTCACACACTGTTGCTGGTATTTTGGCCCATTCCTCCATGCAGATCTCCTCTAGAGCAGTGATGTTTTGGGGCTGTCGCTGGGCAACACAGACTTTCAACTCCCTCCAAAGATTTTCTATGGGGTTGAGATCTGGAGACTGGCTAGGCCACTCCAGGACCTTGAAATGCTTCTTACGAAGCCACTCCTTCGTTGCCCGGGCGGTGTGTTTGGGATCATTGTCATGCTGAAAGACCCAGCCACGTTTCATCTTCAATGCCCTTGCTGATGGAAAGAGGTTTTCACTCAAAATCTCACGATACATGGCCCCATTCATTCTTTCCTTTACATGGATCAGTCGTCCTGGTCCCTTTGCAGAAAAACAGCCCCAAAGTATGGTGTTCTTTGGATGCAACTCAGCATTCTTTGTCCACCAAACACGACGAGTTGAGTTTTTACCAAAAAGTTCTATTTTGGGTTCATCTGACCATATGACATTCTCCCAATCCTCTTCTGGATCATCCAAATGCACTCTAGCAAACTTCAGACGGGCCTGGACATGTACTGGCTTAAGCAGGGGGACACGTCTGGCACTGCAGGATTTGAGTCCCTGGCGGCGTAGTGTGTTACTGATGGTAGGCTTTGTTACTTTGGTCCCAGCTCTCTGCAGGTCATTCACTAGGTCCCCCCGTGTGGTTCTGGGATTTTGCTCACCGTTCTTGTGATCATTTTGACCCCACGGGGTGAGATCTTGCGTGGAGCCCCAGATCGAGGGAGATTATCAGTGGTCTTGTATGTCTTCCATATCCTAATAATTGCTCCCACAGTTGATTTCTTCAAACCAAGCTGCTTACCTATTGCAGATTCAGTCTTCCCCAGCCTGGTGCAGGTCTACAATTTTGTTTCTGGTGTCCTTTGACAGCTCTTTGGTCTTGGCCATAGTGGAGTTTGGAGTGTGACTGTTTGAGGTTGTGGACAGGTGTCTTTTATACTGATAACAAGTTCAAACAGGTGCCATTAATACAGGTAACGAGTGGAGGACAGAGGAGCCTCTTAAAGAAGAAGTTACAGGTCTGTGAGAGCCAGAAATCTTGCTTGTTTGTAGGTGACCAAATACTTATTTTCCACCATAATTTGCAAATAAATTCATTAAAAATCCTACAATGTGATTTTCTGGAGAAAAAAAATCTCAATTTGTCTGTCATAGTTGACGTGTACCTATGATGAAAATTACAGGCCTCTCTCATCTTTTTAAGTGGGAGAACTTGCACAATTGGTGGCTGACTAAATACTTTTTTCCCCCACTGTATGAATACTTTCTGAAGGCACTGTATAGATAACAATTATATTTTTACTAGAGACATACAATTTCATAAGATAATGTGGATTAGAGGAGAGAAGACCTAAATTCCTGTAGCCTATGTAACCCATTGAACATTGATACAACATTGATTCACATTGAATGCATTGCATGCGTCTTGTTGCATATAACAATGTTCATTAGATATAATTCATATGCTAGTTATAACTAGGGCCCTAGGTTTTTTCCTGGGTTGGTCAAACACTCCTGGCTCAAGTTCAATGAAGCATGACTGAGATTGGTATCCTTAATTGATTTGTACCCTCTCTCCCCTGCAGCACATGGTGCACATGGTGTGGCGGCAGTGGCCAATCACGGGGGCCAGGTGGGGGGCCATGGACATGGTCTGGGCTCTGTGCTCAGGGACCTGGTGAAGCCTGGGGACGAGAACCTGCGGGAGATGAACAAAAAGCTGCAGAACATGCTGGAGGAACAGCTGACAAAGAACATGCATCTACAGAAGGTAGGCTACTGTACACTACTGTGCAGTAAAAGAGAACAAGTTGAGTAGGCAGGGGATGGGAAACCGTTGCTGTTGAGGGTGGTGGTGACGCTAGTGAATTAAATGGTGTGTGTTCCGTAAACACATTGGATGTGTTCAAGTGGTTCAGAACCTGTAGTTAGAAGAGTTAAAGTGTGGGGCTCCATACCAATGGCCACTGACAGTGGGAGATGTGTGTAGTCAGTGTGACTGTGTAGGTGGCATGCCTGCCTGTGTGCTGCTGTCGTCCATCCCTGAGACTAGCGCACCATGGGGGGAGTATTCATCACAGGCCAAGGCGTGGGCGCTCCTTAATGTTCAAATGGTTTTCTATGCAGAAATAGAAATAGGTCTCCCCCAAGCAAAGCATGGTGGTGCAGTCTCATGAGTTTGATGGGATTACAGTGTGGTGTTTCTATCTTCATGAAGACTTTTACCTCAGAACATGAACCTATCAAATGTCCCCTGGCCTTTTTGACGAACTGTGCTGAACTAATGGGGGGGGCTCTTTCCACTGTCCATACTGAGTGGTAACTGACCCTGCTCTGTTTAGTGTTGCATTAGTGATACTGTGAGGGGTCCGTGTTAATATTTATATTGTGTGTGAGTATGTAAGTTGGTTAGCTACAGTGAGGGGGTGTAGTGCTCTAGTCGGTCTTGGAGACAGTCTGGATCTTTGGCTGTGTAGGAGGAGTGCTTCGTGCCCATGGGGAGTTGTAGGTTACACAAACACCCGGCTTAAACCTAGGCTTGGAAGACACACAAGAAATGTAGGATTTTACTTGCAGGCACTCTGGCATTGCTAACTTTCTAGATAACTTACAAGAGCTATGTCCTGCATAAAAATAAAGCTAGCCTGAAATTCTGTTGTAGTCCTCTTCGATACCCAAAATGAACAAATCTACACCTTTTTGATTTACAGACAGCCGAGCCGATGTTCCCCTTTGACGTTATCCATCGTAAATATAATAATTTATGCATGATACATTTTCTGAGAACGTCATGCATTGGATTTATGCAGATAGGAGCTCAATTACAGTGCCCATAAATGTGCCAAGGAATAGACAGTATTAAATATAATACATCCAAGAATGAGACATGGAGAATTCTGTCATTCTGTCACAAAGCCTTTACATGACAGCTGGAAGAAGTGGCTGCAGGCTCTTACACAAGCATCCCAAAGCTGGTGGCAAGTTGTGCCATGCTTGTTAACAGCAACTTAACGGTTTGCTTTTTATCCAAATTTAAATGAGAAAATGTTGATCTGATTATACACTTGAGAGGGTGCTCAAGGGGAGAGCAACCATGTGTAGCTGTCCCCATCCCTCTCCTCCTCCTCTGCTAATGCCTCTCCACCCACCCCCTTCCCTCCCCCTGCTACCAAGCAGCCCTTCAGGCATGGGCTCCCACCAGTGCAGAATGACAGGGCGCTGTGGTGAAAGTGCAAGATGGTTGTGTTTGCTGCTGGTGAACCTGCAGATGGGCAGACAGGCTCCTGGTTGCCCCCATCTTCTCTCTGGATTCCAGGGGCAGCGGCGAGCAGCGAGCTCATTAATATTTAGTGCCTGTTGGGGCCGCCAGCCCAGAAACAAACAGCCCTGTTAATATTTTATGGCTCTTGCTTTAGTGAGCACGCAGAGAACATTGGCTTTTTCTGGGAGGAGATTACAGCTGAACCCGAGTCCGTCTGTCTAATGGCTCCCCCGCACCCTTCACTCTATAATTGTCACTTACAGTTCTTTCCCAACACCTTATATCAACTCTCTGAAGTTCTGTAGTCCGTAGATAAAGTACATCAGATCGAAAGAGGATGCATGATGAAAGAGATGTCTTGCAGTTAGATATGAAGCTGGCAGAAATTAGCAGAGGTTGTTGTTTGTACTCAGCTTTGTGGTATTAAAATAGCAATTTATGTTTTTGTCTTTTTTTAGGATCTTGAAGTTCTGTCTCAGGAGATTGTCCGTTTAAGTAAAGACTCAAGTTATGGAGCTGGCTCAGCCACGGGCTAAAAGACTGGACCCAGTCCCTCTGACCAGCACTCCTCCTTCACTCTCTCATCACCTGTTTCTGTGGCTAATGAGGATACTACACATTCATCCATGCTGACTGAACCTCTGGCCCGGGAACACAGATAAATGGAGAGAGAGGAAGGTATGGAGTGAAGGGGGTTAGTTATTTTGCAACTGCTTTACAACTGAATGTACTTATTGTAACATGTCTTGGTTCTTTCTGTGACTCTTGAGAAAAATTGCGTATTGGGGCCTGACTACTACGTCAGGTTGCTCTGTCTGCCCCCCACACACACACTCTGGTGTGCTCTGAAGAATGCAACGCTGGCAGGAACCAGAATGCCAGGAAATCTCTAGGACAGTGCATTACTGGTTCAGATCTTCAAGAGATTGTTTAATGTTGTGAATAACGAGACATTCTGCTTACTCATACAGAGAGGCTTAAGCTGTTGTGTTTTGCCTGTACTTGTATTAATTTCGCTATACTTTAAACTCGGCAACTCTTGTTTTTGTATCAATCCTGTATATATGAATATGAAAAATCAACTGTAGTAATTTATCGGTCTCAGAGTAAGAAGTATTGCATATGAAGCAAAATTATTGTCAAAGATTTACGGCCGTCATACATTATAGATGCTGAAGTGTCCAGTTGAATATGTCTGGGGGAAATTGCAAGTATCCTAAAGCCAGTAGTAAAGTAAATAGAGAAAAACCTGAATAGAATGCATAGCCTATCATCTCAGACTAGCGTTGGGGACTGGACCAAACCACCGGTGTGTCGACTCACTGGGTTAGATCTCTGTGCTCTTTTAGTTTGCACGCGGCACCAGCGCTGTGACTGCAGCAGAGGCATGGATGCGGCCTTGGCTGCTGAGCATCTGCTGTCAACCTGAATAGGTTGTCCAGAAACTGGCTAGATGCCTGCTTTGTGCCCCGCTTTCAAATGTTACTTTAGCTGCTTTCTCTATCCCCAATTAAACCCCCGGTGTAGTTAGATTTGCGGATGTAATTCCGCCTTAACTCCACTTTGATATGTTGTTAAGTAATTAGATTATAGATGCACTAAGAAACAGAGGATTCTCTTTTGAGGAGATTAATTTGTTTGAGAACTAATCTCCCCCTGGCTAAGGTCTAACAGCGGTGTCGGTAGTCTGAGTGAAACACTTCCATTCACTCTATATGAAGAACTTGCCCAGTGCACTAGAGTGATGGTCCGGATGAGGGAAACTTGGATCATGTAAAGCTGGTCTCTTAGTTTGCCTTTGACTAATTTAGCAAATGTATTATTTTAAATGATTTCTCAACGTGACTGATCAACAGTAGCTTGGCAGATTAAATGTGTGATTGTTTAAGTGGACTGAGCATGTGTACTGGTGTTAGCCTTTTATACTTTGAGACATGTTTCCCTTATTTGAGAATGTCAGTCAAAACTTTAGGAACAAACAGATTGGTTCATTGGAAGCCCCCCAGACTATCGTATCTCCTGTCTACATATCTGCCTGAAATCAAGAAGGATATAAATGTACGTCACTAGTTAGTCATTTAACATTAAGACTTTTATCTTTAACATTTTGAAATTATGATTTTTTAAAATTAT
This sequence comes from Coregonus clupeaformis, assembly GCF_020615455.1. Taxonomy (NCBI): domain Eukaryota; kingdom Metazoa; phylum Chordata; class Actinopteri; order Salmoniformes; family Salmonidae; genus Coregonus; species Coregonus clupeaformis. The sequence goes on from NC_059215.1 coordinate 28,581,056, forward strand.
ACCAGTAATCTATGTGTAATGCTAAGTTTATACAGTAATGCACCCCTACTCCTACCATAGGCATGTTTGGCAGATGTGTTCCGGAACTTTCTTTGAACAACCAGTCACCCATTGGAGACAAAATGGAAGACTTTGATTCAGATGAGTATATTGGGTATAATAAGTGATACTGTAGATAAGTACACTCTGCACTTTTTCAATACATTAAAGATTGTGTGCTTTATTTAATTCATCCTGTCCACTTTTCCATTTACTTGCCTTTAAATATTTGAATTGCCAAACTCGGCTGCAGCAAAGTCCTCATTACTACTAAAAGATATAATCATTCAGGGTTTTATTAAAAGGTATAGAACACAGCACTCAACTGCTTCCCCAGTGGACTATTCCTTTCTTTCAGATGTATGTATTTGTCAACTGTTTCTCCAGCTAAATGATATTCATGAAGTGTCAATAAAAATGGCTGTAAAATGTATTCCATGTTTAATCTCTTTGGTGATTTGTCATTTCGGAAAGCAAGAGCAATTTGTTTTCCTAACTTGTAGAGAACACAAGGTTGATCTGAAGTTATATTTGCGCTCACGTTTCTGCAGTTATCTGAGGCACAGTATTTCTCCCTTACGTATAGCTCAACACCTCTGTTCTAACACCTGCAGTGTTCATATTGTTCATATTCAGCTCGTTAGCTGAAACATTTTGTGTGATTGTGTTCTTTATAGTTGTTGATGACCGGTCGCTACACCACTCCAAATATTCTCTCTCCTATGCCGGCAGTTAGAAAACAGCAACTATTATTAATGTATTCATTGAGCATTGATAATGCTGTCCTTGTTTAGAGCGGTGATTCTCAACCTTTGTGTTTTCTGTACCAACAAGTGCCTTTTGCTCTGCCCGGAGTACCCCAGAAGTACCCTACTCGTGCATTTTACCAGTAAGCCCTATGGTCTCATGAGTCTTCTCAAGTACCCCCTATGGATAGGCCAAGTTCCCTCAGGGGTACTAGCACCTCTGGTTGAGAACCACTGCTTTAGGCTGTTTACACAGCCACTCTAAGAACCCAATTCAGATTTTATTCTGACTGTCCATAGTCATATCCCGTTCATTCCTTGTCGAAAACCTTCCAAATTTAGCATGCCGACAACATTTTACCACCTTTTATTTATACAGTGCATTCGGTATTCAGACCCCTTCACCTTTTCAACATTTTGTTACGTTACAGCCTTATTCTAAAATGGATTAAATGGTTTATTTCCCCCATCAATCTACACACAATACCCCATAATGACAAAGCAAAAACTGTTTTTTAGAAATGTTTGCAAATTTATATTTTAATAAACCCCGGAAATATCACATTTACATAAGTATTCAGACCTTTACTCAGTACTTTGTTGAAGCACCTTTTGTAGCGATTACAGCCTCAAGTCTATGACACTACAAGCTTGGCACACCTATATTTGGGGAGTTTCTCCCATTCTTCTCTGCAGATCCTCTCAAGCTCTGTCAGGTTGGATGGGGAGTGTAGCTGCACAGCTATTTTCAGGTCTCCAGAGATGTTCGATCGGGTTCAAGTCCAGGCTCTGGCTGGGCCACTCCGAAGCCACTCCTGCGTAGTCTTGGCTGTGTGATTAGGGTCGTTGTCCTGTTGGAAGGTGAATCTTCGCCCCAGTCTGAGGTCCTGAGTCATCTGGAGCAGGTTTTCATCAAGGATCTCTCTGTACTTTGCTCCGTTCATCATTCCCTCGATCCTGACAAGTCTCCCAGTCCCTGCTGCGGACAAACATCCCCACAGCATGATGCTGCCACCACCATGCTTCACCGTAAGGATGGTGCTAGGTTTCCTCCAGACGTGACACTTGGCATTCAAGCAAATTAGTTCAATCTTGTTTTCATCAGACCAGAGAATCTTGGATCTCATGGTCTGAGAGTCTTTAGGTGCCTTTTGGCAAACTCCAAGCGGGCTGTCTTGTGGCTTCCGTCTGGCCACTCTACCATAAAGGCCTGATTGGTGGAGTGCTGCAGAGATGGTTGTCCTTCTGGAAGGTTCTCCCATCTCCACATCGGGTTCTTGGTCACCTCCCGGATTGCTCAGTTTGGCCGGGCGGCCAGCTCTAGGAAAAAAGTATTTGATCCCCTGCTGATTTTGTACATTTGCCCACTGACAAAGACATGATCAGTCTATAATTTTAATGGTAGGTTTATTTGAACAGTGAGAGACAGAATAACAACAACAAAATCCAGAAAAACGCATGTCAAAAATGTTATAAATTGATTCGCATTTTAATGAGGGAAATAAGTATTTGACCCCCTCTCAATCAGAAATATTTCTGGCTCCCAGGTGTCTTTTATACAGGTAACGAGCTGAGATTAGGAGCACACTCTTAAAGGGAGTGCTCCTAATCTCAGTTTGTTACCTGTATAAAAGACACCTGTTACCTGTATAAAAGACACCAGTATAGACTGATAATTTCTTTGTCAGTGGGCAAACGTACAAAATCAGCAGGGGATCAAATACTTTTTTCCCTCACTGTATATAGACAGGTTGTGCCTTTCCAAATCATGTCCAATCAATTGAATTTACCACAGGTGGACTCCAATCAAGTTGTAGAAACATCTCAAGGATGATCAATGGAAACAGGATGCACCTGAGCTCAATTTCGAGTCTCATAGCAAAGGGTCTGAATATTTATGTAAATAATTGGCAAAAAATTCTAAAAACCTGTTTTTGCTTTGTCATTATGGGGTATTGTGTGTAGATTGAGGATACAAATTAATTTAATACATTTTAGAATAAGGATGTAACAAACTTTGGAAGATGTCAAGGGGTCTGAATACTTTCCGAATGTACTGTATCTGAAAGGTATTGCCGGTAACAAAGCCGGTACTTTTATTTCCGCCATCCGAGGTATTCCTGATTGCGGTATTATGTTTAAAAGTCCCGCCAACGCCTCAGTATAAAACATCGCCTTTCATCTTACTGGCATTGGCTCGCATTAACTCACGTTCTATTGTTGTCCGACATCAGACTTGTCCTTGTCAATCGCATAGCTTCACAAAAATGCTTTTAATGCATCTCTCCATTGTAAATGTACTGTATGTAGTTATTTCCTTCAGCTGATCTTGTCTATTGTCTCAGGAATGCATTTAGCCTGGGGGAACGCACACGGTGCATGTCATTTTCATTCTTAAAATTTTTTTTTACAGGTAAATGTTAAAGGCCCTTTTTTTATTTTGCTAATACATTTTGGCATACGTTTCTAACTTAGCCTACTAGCGATTTGTAGCAGACCATTCCATAAAAATGCAGCTCTATAGGAGAAAGCCCTGCCTCCAGCTGTTTGCTTAGAAATTCTAGGAACAATGAGGCCTGTATCTTGTGACTTTAGCGTACGGCAGGACCAAATCGGTGAGATGGGTAGGAGTCAATGTAATGCTTTGTAGGTTAGCAGTAAAACCTTGAAATCAGCCCTAGCCTTAACAGGAAGCCATTACTGGAGTAACATGATCAAATCTTTTGGTTCTAGTCAAGATTCTAGCAGCCGTATTTAGCACGGGTAGCCGGATAGTAGAGCATTGCTGTAGTCTAATCTTGAAGTGACAAAAGCCTGGATTAGCTTTTCTGCACTCTTTTTGGACAAACACTTGTTCTCGTGGTTGAGTAACAACAACTGCGCTCCTTGAGTGACGGGGTGGTACTTGGTGAGAGAGGGAGAGAGACGACCCAAATTGCGGAGTAAACTAGAAAAACGGATGTTACACATGGCGGAGTGGCATTACCACATTTAACAAACCAAACATTGAAATACCGTTATAGAAGGTAAAGTAAAAACCCAAACTGGTCCGTGCATCAATACCGGTATATAGTAATATATAGGCAACATACCGTAAATCTGTATCAATTATGTATCAGTTTTACATGTGACCCATATCAAATTTGCGCATTTACACTGAAGGAGCACACAAATGCAATGCTCATTTGGCGTGATTGTCGTGGTAACACAGGTGAAAAAAAATCCTGAATGGTATCCTAATGGCAGCCATTTTGGTTAGGGAGAAATACAAACAACTCTACTGCCATACATTCCAATTAGACTGAAGGCATACAGTTGTGTCCAAATATATTGGCACCCTTGGGCTTTTCTTAAATAATTCCCTATTTCTTCTAAAATCAGTTGAAATTTGAGAGGAAAAAATGGGTCTCCACACCTTTAATTATATTTCTGTAAACTTAAGTTTACAATTGTAATTTAGAAAATATAGACAAATGGCATGGACTAAATTATTGGCACCCTGGAGCTAGTACTTGGTTGCACAGCTTTTGGCCAAGATAGCTGCCAACATATGCTTATTGTAGACATCAATGAGCTTGCTGCACCTTTTCTGCTGGCAATTTGGCCCATTCTTCAGCAGCAAACTGCTGTAATTCTTCAATGTTTGAGGGTTGCACTCCACCAACTTATTTTTTCAGATCTTGCCAAAACTAATGTGGTCCCGTGTAGCTCAGTTGGTAGAGCATGGCGCTTGCAACGCCAGGGTTGTGGGTTCGTTTCCCACGGAGGGCCAGTATGAAAAAATGTATGCACTCTAACTGTAAGTCGCTCTGGATAAGAGCGTCTGCTAAATGACTAAAATGTAAAAAGAAATGTAAAAAATGTTATAGATGTGATTCAGATTACATTTATTTACAGGCATTCGTCACAGTAAGAAGTTTGCTCTTGAGAGGACAACTATATTGAACAAAAATATGCAACAATTTGAAAGATTTTACAGTTCATATAAGGAAATCGGTCAATTGAAATTAAATTCAATGGCTGTGTGAAGTTGCTGGATATTGGCGCGAACTGGAACACCCTGTCGTACAAGTCAATCCAGAGCATCCCAAACATGCTGAGTATGCAGGCCATGGAAGAACTGGGACATTTTCAGCTTCCAGGAATTGTGTACAGATCATTGCGGCATGGGTCTGTGCATTATCATGCTGAAACACGAGATGATGGCGGTGGATGAATGGCACGACAATGGGCCTCAGGATCTCGTCACAGTATCTCTGTGCAATCAAATTGAAATGAACATTCAATTATCTGGCAACAGCTCTGGTGGACATTCCAGCAGTCAGCATGCCAATTCTCCCTCAAAACTTGAGACAGCTGTGGCATTGAGAAATAAGCTTTTTGTGGCAATGGAACATTTCTGGGATCTTTTATTCCAGTTCATGAAACATGGGACCAACACTTGTTGTGTTTATATATTTTTCAGTGTAGATGATAACCAGTCAATGTTCAGGTTACCAAGAAAATACATTTCTCTGTTCGCATCAGAGACCTTATCTAACATCACACACACATTCTCCAGATACTGACGGTTTGCACTTGGTGGCCTATAGCAGCACCCTAGAAGAAGAGGCTTCAGATGAGGCAGGTGAACCTGCAACCACAGCACTTCTCCTTCATTTGTCATGAGATCCTGTCTGAGTAGTGATGGGGGAAGAAATTGATCCAGTTACATATCGCAATATTATTTTGGACGATATATCGATACTTTGACTCCAAGTATTGATTTGTAAATAGAGAGCCAACAACACTTTTATTTCCATGACTGATCAAAACTCATTTTCTTATGCTCGCTCTTGTCTCTCTGCAGCAAACGTATAGGGAGCAATAATATCGCAGTATCGAATCGTGAGAATTACAATGCATATCGGCACCTAAGTATTGTGATGATATCGTGAGGTCTCTGACAATTCCCAACCCTAATAAATTGCCTCTAAAATATATGTAAACTGACCATAAATGTGACCCGTTTCAAGAAGCTAGGCGTATGTCGCATGTCACTACTTCACAGGAGAGGCATTTGAACGTGTTTTTTTAATTTATACATTTTTTTATGCGATATTTTGGCAGAAATGTCTTCTGGAACATGTGAACTTTCATGTGTCTTAACAAATGTGTATGCCATCTGTAAATACAAATACAATTGTTAAAATACGAGCCTAGTTGGTTTAGCCACGGAAAAATACAGGAACCTTCCCGCTAGTCATGATTGGCTGAGATAATGGATGGGCTAGAAATGCTGAGAGATGAGTTCAGATTGGTCTGCTTATTCTGTCGATAACTTGAGCTGATCAGTATGTGTAGATAGTTAACAGGCGCTATCGACAAAGGTCAGTGGGAAAAAGTTAGATGGGCTACTTTCTGAAGGACGATTGTACCATGCTGACTCTCTCTGACTCTGAAAATGAATCAGAGGATGAGGAAATCCCTGATTTAGGTAAAAACATTTTCATTGAACCAGACATTGTATAATCTTCTGATGACAGTGATGGGGAGTAAATGGCAATCAACAGTGTTGTTGTCACGGAAGAAGTTGACAGAGTTTTGAAAAAAGAGGAATGCCCAGTGGAAGCAGAGAGATGATTGCCAAATGCGGAGAGAGTCGAAAAGAGAACACCTGTCTCCGGATTACATCTTCAAACTAAGGGTGACCATGGCATCCATGACAGAGAGGGAGAAGTGTTCATCCATGTATACGGGTAAGAGTCTAGCTACATTTTCAGATATTATACGTTTTACATTTAGTTAAGTCATTTTCATTGGAAGTTAAAGCATACTGTAAGCTAACTAACGTTAGCTGGCTGGCTCGCTAGCTAACATTACGTGTATGATCTGTGTAGTAATATTATTTGTATCTCAGAGATCCATTTGCATTGCTAGTTATAGCCTAATGTTAGCTAGCTAGCTAACATTGAACCTTGTTGGTTAGCTTTAGCTACCTGCAGATTCATGCATGGTAGATGAGTTGGGATTATGGTTCATTGTTTAGCTAGCTAACTACATGTCTAAACAAAAGACTCCACTATGCAAGTAACCATTTCACTGTACCGTTTACATCTTCTGTATCCTATGCATGTGACAAATAAGCGTTGATTTTATTTGATATAGTGTGTATTTACCAGAGACGGTAATGTGAAGAACAACATGACCTGCACCAATGTCAGATGAGGATATAGGCCAAGGACTAGATAGTGTATTTTTACTACTACTTTTTGCTACTACTTTCACCACTTTTAGTTTTGTAATCTTTGGTTGTTTACTACACTATCTTATTCACTCTGTTTAGCACATGGCCACGCATGTGAATTCTTAAAGAGATGGGTGGGGCTAAGATGGGTGTGAACAATGCTGAATAGGTGTAGACAATGAAGAGCTCTCCAGTAGGTCTATCAAAACATTCACGGGCCATTTTCTCAAAAGTGGGGTTACAAGTTTATCAACTTTCAAAGCAGAATTACTTTCCCATTGTTCCTCAACGGCAGTGTATGATATACCATTTTGTAGCTCTGAGTCTCTACTTTTATCCAATGTAAAAAACACAATTTTAAATGTTGCTACATAGGACCGAATCCAGGTGGTGGGTCACAAACGTCTCAATGTTTGTTTTCTTGGAAAGCTGTGAGTGTTATAATATGATACAATATCAATACTTGTTGCATTTACAACTTGTCTAAGATTATCTTCGAATTCATTGTTTTACACTATCTTATCCCAGCACTGGCTGACCATGGTAGACCAACTTCTTTACCAAAATGGCTGACCTTTTATACTGTCAAGATAGTTCATGTCCATTCTAGTATTCTAATTCCTAATTCTATGGTCTAGACAGGTTGCATATGGAGCATCAGAATTGTATCAGGAATGAGATCCACATATGGGATGTGGTCTAAATCAGACCCAAAGTGATCCCATGTGTTTTTTGTTGTTGCTGTTTTTGAATTAGGGAGGAGATCAGATGGGTATCAGATATGCCCAAATATATGTCAAAAATATCTTAATTGGGCTGCCTGTGTAAATGCAGCATTAAGGCTGGCTTACAGTTGGTCTATCGACATGTCTGTAGACAGTTGTCACGGTGACATCACAAACTATTATCGTCCGACATCAAACTGTCCTTATGAATAAGTATAAACACAAAACGACAGCCTCTGCATGACATCAGCAGCCCGGTGCTCCAAATAGCATACTCTATTTAAACACCAATAAACCCATCTGTTTAAAAACACATTTTGTAAATGTCAACCTAGCAAGCCAGGCAACTAAAACCAACTTTCTAACAATGTTTTGGTTCGTTGCTAGAGTATAGCTGACAACATCTTAGCTTTAGCTACTTTTATTCATTATTACAGGAAAATAAACCCACCACCACAACATAATTATTTACAAGGTAAAAATAGCTTACGGTTGTGAAATATACAGTGGGGAGAACAAGTATTTGATACACTGCCGATTTTGCAGGCTTTTCTACTTACAAAGCATGTAGAGGTCTGTAATTTTTATTATAGGTACACTTCAACTGTGAGAGACGGAATCTAAAAAAATCCAGAAAATCACATTGTATGATTTTTAAGTAATTAATTTGCATTTTATTGCATGACATACGTATTTGATCACCTACCAACCAGTAAGAATTCCGGCTCTCACAGACCTGTTAGTTTTTCTTTAAGAAGCCCTCCTGTTCTCCACTCAATACCTGTATTAACTGCACCTGTTTGAACTCGTTACCTGTATAAAAGACACCTGTCCACACACTCAATCAAACAGACTCCAACCTGTCCACAATGGCCAAGACCAGAGAGCTGTGTAAGGACATCAGGGATACAATTGTAGACCTGCACAAGGCTGGGATGGGCTACAGGACAATAGGCAAGCAGCTTGGTGAGAAGGCAACAACTGTTGGCGCAATTATTAGAAAATGGAAGAAGTTCAAGATGACGGTCAATCACCCTCGGTCTGGGGCTCCATGCAAGATCTCACCTTGTGGGGCATCAATGATCATGAGGAAGGTGAGGGATCAGCCCAGAACTACACGGCAGGACCTGGTCAATGACCTGAAGAGAGCTGGGACCACAGTCTCAAAGAAAACCATTAGTAACACACTACGCCGTCATGGATTAAAATCCTGCAGCGCACGCAAGGTCCCCCTGCTCAAGCCAGCGCATGTCCAGGCCCGTCTGAAGTTTGCCAATGACCATCTGGATGATCCAGAGGAGGAATGGGAGAAGGTCATGTGGTCTGATGAGACAAAAATAGAGCTTTTTGGTCTAAACTCCACTCGCCGTGTTTGGAGGAAGAAAAAGGATGAGTACAACCCCAAGAACACCATCCCAACCGTGAAGCATGGAGGTGGAAACATCATTCTTTGGGGATGCTTTTCTGCAAAGGGGACAGGTCGACTGCACCGTATTGAGGGGAGGATGGATGGGGCCATGTATCGCGAGATCTTGGAGGAGTGGGCCAAAATCCCTGCTGCAGTGTGTGCAAACCAGTGTGTGCAAACCTCTGTAACAAAGGTTTCTGTACCAAATATTAAAGTTCTGCTTTTCTGATGTATCAAATACTTATGTCATGCAATAAAATGCAAATTAATTACTTAAAAATCATACAATGTGATTTTCTGGATTTTTGTTTTAGATTCCGTCTCTCACAGTTGAAGTGTACCTATGATAAAAATTACAGACCTCTACATGCTTTGTAAGTAGGAAAACCTGCAAAATCGGCAGTGTATCAAATATTTGTTCTCCCCACTGTAAGTAGGTCATTCTATAAGATAATTTTAGAACTTGTCACAGATGGATTTGGTTTTGTTGCTGTAGCAGACCAGTAACCACAACAACGGACGTTGCGACAGTCGCAGAGACGTAACTTTTTTTCATGTCTGTGCAGCAAGAAAACTGACAGTCGCAGCGACAGTCTACAGACATTCCACCGGAGTATAAATTAAATGTAGTTTTGACCAGCGGTACTTGTCACATTCTAATAGAGTACCACAGTATGAGTCATAATACCCATAAAATCTAGCGGTCAAACAAGGAAATGGTTTGAATCGTTTTTCCACCATTCATTTTTCCCATAGGGGATTTTAGAAACACTTAAAATAAGGGCTGTGTTTGGTGTACGCTTACCCTGGCGTGACATTTTGATAACCATGTAAATCTCTCTAGGACAATGTGATTTTTATCAATATAGTCGCCTGTATTTACCCCAAAAAAATTAAATGCTAATTAGCTGCTAATGTGGCTATAATAAAGAACTACAAATGCATGATGATTTTTTTTTTGTCGTTTTAGCAGACGCTCTAATCCAGAGCGACTTACAGTTAGTGCATTATTTTTTTATATATTTTTTATACTGGCCCCCCGTGGGAATGGACAAGACTGCCGAATTGAGGCAAAGGTAAGAATCTCTGGATTTACTATCTGTTAGCTACATTTAATAATTAATACATTATCTACATTTCTTTTAAATTGACAATTCTGTGAACTGTCTTGTGCAAGTTTTGAATTGACCTGTTAGCAAAGGTGTCAGCTAGAGATGACGTGCAGGGATTTGTAGTCTTGCATGATGTCTACGTTGATGCTAATTTGCATTTTCGAATCTGAGAAAATAGGGCTGAATATATTGATAAAAGTCACCTTGTCCAAGAGAGATTTACATGGTTATCAAAACGTCACGCCAGGGTAAGCCTACACGAAACACAGCCCTTATTTTAAGTGTTTATAAAATTCCCTATGGGAAATATTTATGGTGGAAAAACTATTGGAACCATTTCCCTGTTTGACCGCTAGGTTTTATGGGTATTATGACACCTCCACTGTGGGGCTCTATTGTATACAGACATGTCGCTAGACCAAGTATAAACCACCCTTTAGAGGCTCACTTTTGGCAAGTGTGCTCATGGGTGCATCATGCAATTTTAGCCACTCCTGTGGGTCTGAGGTTGAGACCAATCTTATGGTATGCACATTGGACACAGGATGAAAGTTAGCAGCACTAAAGTAGGACAGGCCATTAAAGATTAACATAGAGGTGAACGGAGTGCATTATTCATAAAGAATAAAAAAACACGGGTAGTTGTACCAATCTCGTAAAAATTGGGGCATTGCATAACCAGGTGACATGATGGATGTTGTACTTGTAAGAGAGCTGTTTGGACTTAAAATGGGTTGAAGCACTGCACCAAAACATCTGCTACTCCAAAATGGCACCAAGACGTGCAAGCGATTTGGGTTCTTTACTGACCTCTAAACAAATCTCCAGACCATGTATAAATCATAGTTCTGCTTAAAGCTAAAGTAGGTATCTGGCCTGTGAACACACATGTAGCCCTCCATCCCCTCAGTCATTCAGTCGTTAAGCCTTATGAGTTAGAAGAAATTGTGTGTCTGTGTTAGTAGTGTACCTGATTTGTTAAGCAGGTGCACTGGATTTAGTGATGATTGACAGATGGGCTTGTGGGGCAACTCAACCTTTTCCCACCTTGCAAAGTGGGATTACGAACTGAGCGACAACTTAATGGGAAGTGAGACTGAGAATAAATACATTGAAAGTTGATGTGTTGTGTTGCCGCCTTTAGGAAATAGATGTTTTTTTTTAAATGTGTAATATAGCCTAGGTGTACATTCGTTCTAAAATTGTTTTATTGATGTCATATTCTCTGAAGTGCATATGTTTTGTTAAGCTAATTAATTTTCTTGTATTTCCTGTCCCATTGGGAAATTAAGTATCGAAAGGTGAAGACAAGTTTTATTGAGTTAATTTAGAAAAAGATATCGACAAATTTGGTGGTTAAGGTTAATTGTAGTGTCATGGTACCAACCTTTCAAATCAGTTTTTAATTAAACACAATTCACTGAGGTGTCTCGCTCTTGTCTCTCATAATTGGGATGATGTGGGCATACAGTGGTGGTTCAACAGTAGAATGAAGTGTTCCTCCTGAGTTTTGAATTATTCAGTTAATATACCTTCATGTTTACCTCAGGGATGCTTCTGAACCAGTCTCTGAGATGTGTTGTTCCCTATTCACCCAATAGTGAGTAATTCCATTAAATGGTAATGAGTAGATCGCTTTAGAGTGATTCCATAATATGCCCGTAGAGTATATCAAAGTTCCAGATCTCTGCTAGTTTTAAAGTTATGGCCCATTTAATACAGATACATTGGCACAGTAGACAATATAACCAATCACAACCTTCGTTTTACACATGCTGCAAATCACCAGCAAAGGGTGACCATTTTGAGTCAATTTTAACATCATTCTGTTTTAAATGCTTACAAATTGGAACATAACTCTAAAAGTAGCAGAGATCCTGTTCTGGAACTTTGATATGCCCATAGAGTATATTATGTTCAACAATATAGAAAAATGTGCCACTTTTTCAATGTTCTTGTTTATTTGTCTTCATAAATGACTAAATGTTTTATTGAAATCAAAATACTACTCATATTACAGAGCAAGCGGTAAAGCTTCATGATACCTACTGTATTTTTTTTAAATTCCACCTAGTGTATCAAACAATGTGTTTAAGATTTAAAGTAGGGCCAGCTAACACAGTCCTCATACATTGTTTTGTGTGATAGTACACTATTTGTATGTTTTTTGCTTTTCCTCCTTCCTCACTGCCTCTCAAGTCTGTCTCCCTCTTGAAAAGAGATGTAATATAAAACAAGATGGCAAAAAAAAAGATGGAGATCAGAAAAATGTATTGGACAGACTCTGTCCTCCTGTCATCTAAGCAAGGGTGGCAGGTAGCTTAGTGGGTAAGAGCGTTGTGCCAGTAACCGAAAGGTCGCTGGTTCTAATCCCCGGGCCGATTAGGTGAAAAATCTGTCGATGTGCCCTTAAGCAAGGCACTTAACCCTAAATGCTCCTGTAAGTCGCTCTGGATAAGAGCGTCTGCTAAATGACTAAAATGTAAATGTAAAAATGTGAACAGCGTCCCAGCAGAAACAGCTGACCCTCCCCTCCAGCCCACAACCCATAAAATATTTAAGCAGGGCATTCCAGCTAATCAACAAAATCTGAGAAATCGCAAGCATTAAGACATGCCACACATGCTTTAATATCGCAACACATGTTGCTACTTAAGCTAAATCAATTACTATCACCTCTGTGATGGTAATATTTAATAAACCATCATATGCATGGTACAGACTTAAGCTTTCCACTGGTATATACAGTGCCTTCGGAAAGTATTCAGACCCCTTCACTTTTTCCATATTTTGTTACGTTACAGCCTTATTCTAAAATGGATTAAATAGTTTTTTCCCTTCATCAATCTACACATAATACCCCATAATGACAAAGCAAAACCAGGTTTTTAGAAATTCTTGCACATTTATAAAAATGAAATATAAATGTACGTACAGTGCCTTGCAGAAGTATTCATCCCCCTTGGCGTTTCTCCTATTTTGTTGCATTACAACCTGTAATTTAAATTGATTTTTATTTGGTTTTCATGTAATGGACATACAGTGAGGGGAAAAAAGTATTTGATCCCCTGCTGATTTTGTTAGTTTGCCCACTGACAAAGAAATGATCAGTCTATAATTTTAATGGTAGGTTTATTTGAACAGTGAGAGACAGAATAACAACAAAAAATCCAGAAAAACGCATGTCAAAAATTTTATACATTGATTTGCATCAAACATGGAGGTGGAAACATTATGCTTTGGGGGTGTTTTTCTGCTAAAGGGACAGGACAACTTCACCGCATCAAAGGGACGATGGACAGGGCCATGTACCGTCAAATCTTGGGTGAGAACCTCCTTCCCTCAGCCAGGGCATTGAAAATGGGTCGTGGATGGGTATTCCAGCATGACAATGACCCAAAACACACGGCCAAGGCAACAAAGGAGTGGCTCAAGAAGAAGCACATTAAGGTCCTGGAGTGGCCTAGCCAGTCTCCAGACCTTAATCACATAGTAAATCTGCGGAGGGAGCTGAGGTTCGAGTTTCCGAACGTCAGCCTCGAAACCTTAATGACTTGGAGAAGATCTGCAAAGAGGAATGGGACAAAATCCCTCCTGAGATGTGTGCAAACCTGGTGGCCAACTACAAGAAACGTCTGACCTCTGTGATTGCCAAAAAGGGTTTTGCCACCAAGTACTAAGTCATGTTTTGCAGAGGGGTCAAATACTTATTTCCCTCATTAAAATGTAAATCAATTTATAACATTTTTGACATGCGTTTTTCTGGATTTTGTTGTTGTTATTGTCTCTCACTATTCAAATAAACCTACCATTAAAATTATTGATTGATCATGTCTTTGTCAGTGGGCAAACGTACAAAATCAGCAGGGGATCGATCAAATACTTTTTTCCCTCACTGTACACAAAATAGTCGAAATTGATGAAGTGAAATGAAAAAAATAACTTAAAGCCCCTAAATAAGATCTGGTGCAACCAATTACCTTCAGAAGTCACATAATTAATTAAATAAAGTCCACCTGTGTGCAATCTAAGTGTCACATGATCTGTCACATGATCTCAATATACAGTATCTCACAAATGTGATTACACCCCTCACATTTTGTCAATATTTGAGTATATCTTTTAATGTGACAACACTGAAGAAATGACACTTTGCTACAATGTAAAGTAGTGAGTGTACAGCTTGTATAACAGTGTACATTTGCTGTCCCTTCAAAATAACTCAACACACAGCCATTAATGTCTAAACCGCTGGCAACAAAAGTGAGTACACCACTAAGTGAAAATGTCCAAATTGGGCCCAATTAGCCATTTTCCCTCCCCGGTGTCATGTGACTCGTTAGTGTTACAAGGTCTCAGGTGTGAATGGGGAACAGGTGTGTTAAATTTGGTGTCATCGCTCTCACACTCCCTCATACTGGTCACTGGAAGTTCAACATGGCACCTCATGGCAAAGAACTCTCTAAAGATCTGAAAAAAAGAATTGTTGCTCTACATAAAGATGGCCTGGGCTATAAGAAGATTGCCAAGACCCTGAAACTGAGCTGCAGCACGGTGGCCAAGACCATACAGTGGTTTAACAGGACAGGTTCCACTCAGAACAGGCCTCGCCATGGTCGACCAAAGAAGTTGAGTGCACGTGCTCAGCGTCATATCCAGAGGTTGTCTTTGGGAAATAGACGTATGTGCTGCCAGCATTGCTGCAGAGGATGAAGGGGTGGGGGATCAGCCTGTCAGTGCTCAGACCATACGCCACACACTGCATCAAATTGGTCTGCATGACTGTCGTCCCAGAAGGAAGCCTCTTCTAAAGATGATGCACAAGAAAGCCCGCAAACAGTTTGCTGAAGACAAGCAGACTAAGGACATGGATTACTGGAACCATGTCCTGTGGTCTGATGAGACCAAGATAAACTTATTTGGTTCAGATGGTGTCAAGCGTGTGTGGCGGCAACCAGGTGTGGAGTACAAAGACAAATGTGTCTTGCTTACAGTCAAGCATGGTGGTGGGAGTGTCATGGTCTGGGGCTGCATGAGTGCTGCCAGCACTGGGGAGCTACAGTTAATTGAGGAAACCATGAATGCCAAAATATACTGTGACATACTGAAGCAGAGCATGATCCCTCCCTTCGGAGACTGGGCCGCAGGGCAGTATTCCAACATGATAACGACCCCAAACACACCTCCAAGACGACCACTGCCTTGCTAAAGAAGCTGAGGGTAAAGGTGATGGACTGGCCAAGCATGTCTCCAGACCTAAACCCTATTGAGCATCTGTGGGGCAACCTCAAACGGAAGGTGGAGGAGTGCAAGGTCTCTAACATCCACCAGCTCTGTGATGTCATGGAGGAGTGGAAGAGGACTCCAGTGGCAACCTGTGAAGCTCTGGTGAACTCCATGCCCAAGAGGGTTAAGGCAGTGCTGGAAAATGATGGTGGCCACACAAAATATTGACACTTTGGGCCCAATTTTGACATTTTCACTTAGGGCTGTACTCACTTTTTTTTGCCAGCAGTTTAGACATTAATGGCTGTGTGTTGAGTTATTTTGAGGGGACAGCAAATTTACACTGTTATACAAGCTGTACACTCACTACTTTACATTGTAGCATTTCTTCAGTGTTGTCACATGAAAAGATATACTCAAATATTTACAAATATGTGAGGGGTGTACTCACTTTTGTGAGATACTGTATATAAACCTGTTCTGAAAGGCCCCAGAGTCTACAACACCACTAAGCAAGGGGCACCACCAAGCAAGCGGCACCATGAAGACCAAGGAGCTCTCCAAACAGGTCAGGGACAAAGTTGTGGAGAAGTACAGATCAGGGTTGGGTTATTAAAAAATGTCAAACTTTGAACATCCCACGGAGCACCATTAAATCCATTGTTAAAAAATGGAAAGAGTATGGCACCACAACAAACCTGCCAAGAGAGGGCTGCCCACCAAAACTCACGGACCAGGCAAGGAGGGCATTAATCAGAGAGGCAACAAAGAGACCAAAGATAACCCTGATGGAGCTGCAAAGCTCCACAGTGGAGATTGGAGTATCTGTCCATAGGACCACTTTAAGCCGTACACTCCACAGAGCTCGGCTTTACGGAAGAGTGGCCAGAAAAAAGCCATTGCTTAAAGAAAAAAATAAGCAGACATGTTTGGTGTTCGCCAAAAGGCATGTGGGAGACTCCCCAAACATATGGAAGAAGGTACTCTGGTCAGATGAGACTAAAATTGAGCTTTTTGGCCATCAAGGAAAACGCTATGTCTGGCGCAAACCCAACACCGCTCAGCACCCCGAGAACACCACCCCCAGCATGGTGGTGACAGCATCCTCAGCAGGGACTGGGAAACTAGTCAGAATTGAAGGAATAATGGATGGCGCTAAAAACAGGGAAATTCATGAGGGAAACCTGTTTCAGTCTTCCAGAGATTTGAGACTGGGACGGAGGTTCACCTTCCAGCAGGACAATGACCCTAAGCATACTGCTAAAGCAACACTTGAGTGGTTTAAGGGGAAATATTTAAATGTCTTGGAATGGCCTAGTCAAAGCCCAGACCTCAATCGAATTTAGAATCTGTGGTATGACTTAGATTGCTGTACACCAGCGGAACCCATCCAACTTGAAAGAGCTGGAGCAGTTTTGCCTTGAAGAATGTGCCAAGCTTATAGAGACATACCTCAAGAGACTTGCAGCTGTAATTGCTGCAAAAGATGGCTCTACAAAGTATTGACTTTGGGGGGGGTGAATAGTTATGCACGCTCAAGTTTTCAGTTTTCTTGTCTTATTTCTTGTTTGTTTCACAACATTTTTTATTTTGCATCTTCAAAGTGGTAGGCATATTGTATAAATCAAATGATACAAACCCCCAAAAAATACATTTGAATTCCAGGTTGTAAGGCAACAAAATAGGAAAAATGCCAAGGTGGGTGAATACTTTCGCAAGCCACTGTAAGTATTCAGACCCTTTACTCAGTACTTTGTTGAATCACCTTTGGCAGTGAGTACAGCCTCGAGTCTTCTTGGGTATGACGCTACAAGCTTGCCACAGCTGTATTTGAGGAGTTTCTCCCATTCTTCTCTGCAGATCCTCTCATCCTCTGTCAGGTTGGATGGGGAGCGTTGCTGCACAGCTATTTTCAGGTCTCTCCAGAGATGTTCGATTTAGTTCAAGTCCTGGCTCTGGCTGGACCACTCAAGGACATTCAGAGACTTGTCCCGAATCCACTCCTTCATTGTCTTGGCTGTGTGCTTAGCGTCGTTGTCCTGTTGGAAGGTGAACCTTCGCCCCAGTCTGAGGCCCTGAGCACTCTGGAGCAGGTTTTCATCAAGGATCTCTCTGTACTTTGCTCCGTTGATCTTTGCCTCGATCTTGACTAGTCTCCCAGTCCCTGCCGCTGGAAAAATATCCCCACAGCATGATGCTGCCACCACCATGTTTCACCGTAGGGATGGTGCCAGGTTTCCTCCAGACGTGACGCTTGGCATTCATGCCAAATAATTCAATCTTGGTTTCATCAGACCAAAGAATCTTGTTTCTCATGGTCTGGGAGTCTTTAGGTGTCTTTTGTTAAACTCCTAGTGGGCTGTCATGTGCCTTTTAATGAGGAGTGGCTTTCGTCTGGCCACTCTACCATAAAGGCCTGATTGGTGGAGTGCTGCAGAGATGGTTGTCCTTCTGGAAGGTTCTCCCGTCTCCACAGAGGAACTCTGGAGCTCTGTCAGAGTGACCATTGAGTTCTTGGTCACCTCCCTGACCAAGGCCCTTCTCCCCTGATTGCTCAGTTTGGCCGGGCAGCCAGCTTTAGGAAGAGTCTTGGTGGTTCCAAACTTCTTCCATTTAAGAATGATGGAGGCCGCTGTGTTCTTGGGAACCTTCAATGTTGCAGACATCTGTGCCTCGACACAATCCTGTCTCGGAGCTCTACGGACAATTCCTTCGACCTCATGGCTTGGTTTTTGCTCTGACATGCACTGTCAACTGTGGGACCTTATATAGACAGGTGTACCTTTTCCAAATCATGTCCAATTTACCACAGGTGGACTCCAAGTTGTAAAAACATCTCAAGGATGATCAATGGAACAGGATGCACCTGAGCTCAATTTAGATTCTAATAGCAAAGGGTCTGAATACTTATGTAAATAAGGTGTTTCTGTTTTTTATTGTTAATACATTTGCAAAAATGTCTAAAAACCTGTTTTCACTTTGTCATTATGGGGTATTGTGTGTAGATTGGGGATATTTTTTTATTTAGTCAATTTTAGAATAAGGCTGTAACGTAACAAAATGTGGAGAGAAGTCAAGGGGTCTGAATACTTTCTGAAGGCACTGTACAAGGACAATAGACAACTTAACATTCCACAAACATAGATCCACTAAACTAGACATGACGTTGGCTGGGACTTATTGCCCAACCTTCAACATAAAATACATTAATGACATAATAATATATAATATAATATGCCATTTAGCAGACGCTTTTATCCAAAGCGACTTACAGTCATGCGTGCATACATTTTTTTTGTGTATGGGTGGTCCCGGGGATCGAACCCACTACCTTGGCGTTACAAGCGCCGTGCTCTACCAGCTGAGCTACAGAGGACCACATAACACCTGCTCAGAACCACATGCTCCCATCGTATTCATACCCATCCTGTCAAATATCATAAAAGGCAAAAACTTACTGAGCATTTCATCCTCAAGCGCCATGACGGTCAAAATGACCGTATGCATATTTAACAGTAGAATAGCCAGGCCTCGAGGAGTACCAACAGTCACCAGTCTAAAAAATCAATTTAACTAGAAATGCCTGGCCTCATTGGACACGCCTTTGTGCCAATGTCATGTGGTTGTATTTATGAAGGTGTTAGGTAACAGAATACGAAATGTAAATATAAGAAAGAACATAATATTTCCATTAGTTTATGTTACTGTAGGCTATTATGTAAAAACAAAAAAATACAAAATATAATTTAATTTTTTTATTTGTGGATTGTTTCTACAACTTGGAGTTGGTAAATTCAATTGATTGGACATGATTTGGAAAAGCACACAACTGTCTATATAAAGGTCCCACAGTTGACATTGCATGTCAGAGCTGAAACCAAGCCATGAGTTCGAAGGAATTGTCCCCAAGAACACAGTGGCCTCCATCATTCTTAAATGAAATACGTTTTTTAACCACCAAGACTCTTCCTAGAGCTGGCCGCCCGGCCAAACTGAGCAATCGGGGGAGAAGGGCTTTGGTCAGGGAGGTGACCAAGAACCCGATGGTCACTGACAGAGCTACAGAGTTCCTCTGTGGAGATGGGAGAACCTTCCAGAAGGACAACCATCTCTGCAGCACTCCACCAATCAGGCCTTTATGGTAAAGTGGCCAGTCGGAAGCCACTCCTCAGTAAAAGGCACATGACAGCCTGCTTGGAGTTTGCCAAAAGGCACCTAAAGACTCTCAGACCATGAGAAACAAGATTATCTGGTCTGATGAAACCAAGATTGAACTCTTTGGCCTGAATGCCAAGCGTCACGTCTGGAAGAAACCTGGCACCATCCCTACGGTGAAGCATGGCAGTGGCAGCATCATGCTGTGGGGATGTTTTTCAGTAGCAGAAGCTGGGAGACTTGTCAGGATTGAGGGAAAGATGAATGGAGCAAAGTACAGAGAGATCCTTGATGAACACCTGCTCCAGAGTGCTCAGGATCTCAGACTGGGGCGAAGGTTCACCTTCCAACAGGACAACGACCTTAAGCACACAGCCAAGACAACGCAGGAATGGCTTCGGGACAAGTCTCTGAATTTCCTTGAGTGGCCCAGCCAGAGCCCGGACTTGAACCTGATCGAACATCTCTGGAGAGACCTGAAAATAGCTGTGCAACAACGCTCCCCATCCAACCTGACAGAGCTTGAGATGATCTGCAGAGAAGAATGGGAGAAACTCCTCAAATACAGGTGTGCCAAGCTTGTAGCGTCATACCCAAGAAGACCTGAGGCGGTAATCACTGCCAAACTTGCTTCAACAAACTACTGAGTAAAGGGTCTGAATACTTATGTAAATGTGATATTTCAGTATCTGCAAACATTTGCTTTGTTATTATGGGGTATTGTGGTTAGTTTGATGAGGGGGAAAAAACGATTTAATCATTTTTTGAATAAGGCTGTAACGTAACAAAATGTGGAAAAAGTCAAGGGGTCTGAGTACTTTCCAAATGCACTGTATATGTAAATTATTATCCAATGAAATGTTCGTATATGAGTAAACTTTAAATGACAAAGGTCCTTGTGGGGGTGAGACGCAAGAGTAGCCAGTGGGGATGCAGAAGGCCACAAACACTTTTTTTTGTTTTTTAACAACAATGAAAGCCCATCACTTTCTCATTTTTATATATATATATATATATATATATGTATGTTTAGTTAGCGAGAGCATTGAAATGCTGCACCAGGAAACAAACCCCAATCTGCCGTGGGTACAACGTGTGGTCTGGAGTTGGCATCAGCCGGTGTATTTGCATGTCCCCTCCTTTCAGGGTTGTCCAGAAATTATAATAACAAATATTAGAAGTTAGACAGGCTTACAGTAGAACCAAGCAGATTTAATGACTGGACAGTGGGGTTAAAAAAAATATATATTCAATATGACACAAGTGAGAGCGAGGACAGGTGACAGAAGACAGAACGAAGTGACTGTGCTACCTTGAGCGGGCTGCACATCTTTCTCTTTGAAGCTGCCATGAACATTTATCCTCTGACAGGAATGGAGTAAGGTGATGTCCCTCTATTCCTGGCTCTGTACTTGGGATATGTCATGAGGAATCCACTTTACTGCGTTAGCTGAAATTCTTATCGCACGTATACTGTATTGCATTCGAACTCTGCATTGATGGTGGCTGCCACTCACTGCTTAATATGTAATGTTTGTCAGATTTATTTTAAGCAGGTTGTAGCAGGGAGGCAGTCATTTGTATATTGATTACTTCCATACTGAATATGTAATGCTGTAATTTATACATACAGTGGGGGAAAAAAGTATTTAGTCAGCCACCAATTGTGCAAGTTCTCCCACTTAAAAAGATGAGAGAGGCCTGTAATTTTCATCATAGGTACACGTCATCTATGACAGACAAAATGAGAATATTTTTTCCAGAAAATCACATTGTAGGATTTTTAATGAATTTATTTGCAAATTATGGTGGAAAATAAGTATTTGGTCAATAACAAAAGTTTCTCAATACTTTGTTATATACCTTTTGTTGGCAATGACACAGGTCAAACGTTTTTCTGTAAGTCTTCACAAGGTTTTCACACACTGTTGCTGGTATTTTGGCCCATTCCTCCATGCAGATATCCTCTAGAGCAGTGATGTTTTGGGGCTGTCGCTGGGCAACACAGACTTTCAACTCCCTCCAAAGATTTTCTATGGGGTTGAGATCTGGAGACTGGCTAGGCCACTCCAGGACCTTGAAATGCTTCTTACGAAGCCACTCCTCCGTTGCCCGGGCGGTGTGTTTGGGATCATTGTCATGCTGAAAGACCCAGCCACGTTTCATCTTCAATGCCCTTGCTGATGGAAGGAGGTTTTCACTCAAAATCTCACGATACATGGCCCCATTCATTCTTTCCTTTACACGGATCAGTCGTCCTGGTCCCTTTGCAGAAAAACAGCCCCAAAGCATGATGCTTCACAGTAGGTATGGTGTTCTTTGGATGCAACTCAGCATTATTTGTCCTCCAAACACGACGAGTTGAGTTTTTACCAAAAAGTTATATTTTGGTTTCATCTGACCATATGACATTCTCCCAATCCTCTTCTGGATCATCCAAATGCACTCTAGCAAACTTCAGACGGGCCTGGACATGTACTGGCTTAAGCAGGGGGACACGTCTGGCACTGCAGGATTTGAGTCCCTGGCGGCGTAGTGTGTTACTGATGGTAGGCTTTGTTACTTTGGTCCCAGCTCTCTGCAGGTCATTCACTAGGTCCCCCGTGTGGTTCTGGGATTTTTGCTCACCATTCTTGTGATCATTTTGACTCCCACGGGGTGAGATCTTGCGTGGAGCCCCAGATCGAGGGAGATTATCAGTGGTCTTGTATGTCTTCCATTTCCTAATAATTGCTCCCACAGTTGATTTCTTCAAACCAAGCTGCTTACCTATTGCAGATTCAGTCTTCCCAGCCTGGTGCAGGTCTACAATTTTGTTTCTGGTGTCCTTTGACAGCTCTTTGGTCTTGGCCATAGTGGAGTTTGGAGTGTGACTGTTTGAGGTTGTGGACAGGTGTCTTTTATACTGATAACAAGTTCAAACAGGTGCCATTAATACAGGTAACGAGTGGAGGACAGAGGAGCCTCTTAAAGAAGAAGTTACAGGTCTGTGTGAGCTAGAAATCTTGCTTTTTTGTAGGTGACCAAATACTTACTTACATAATTTGCAAATAAATTCATTAAAAATCCTACAATGTGATTTTCTGGATTTTTTTTTCTCAATTTGTCTGTCATAGTTGACGTGTACCTATGATGAAAATTACAGGCCTCTCTCATCTTTTTAAGTGGGAGAACTTGCACAATTGGTGGCTGACTAAATACTTTTTTTCCCCACTGTATGTATGCATGCAGCTGATGTACACTAATAAAAAATGGAATAAATCAAGCAGCTATGAAATGGATGTCCATCCCTTGGGGATCATGAACATGGGGAAGGAGTTATTAAAGACATGGACTTAGATTAAACCTTTGTTTTAGGAAACATTATAGTTGACTGAATTATTAAATCGTAACCTTGACACTTGAGATGCCTGAAGTTACCCAGGAATACTTTTTTTGAGAGTGGGGGGGACTAGAGATGTGATAGCTTGGCTCTCTTACACTTGCACGGCTGATATGCTAGCTACGTACTGACAGGTGGATCCTCTTGGCTTGGTATCAGTGTTGTGAGAAACTGATCTGTGCTGCAAACAAACGGCTAAGCTTGGCCATTTAAGCATCCTTAGCAGTGTTGTTGTATGTGCCCTTTCTTGGCATTCCCTCACCATTGTAATATTATAAGTTAGCGATGTTGTTGTGTGTGCCCCTGTCAGCCCCGTCCGTATACACTCTAGTGTTCCAGGAGCCAGTAACTGTATCAGAGGTAAGAAACACACTGGTACATTAATGCCATGTTCCGTTGCATCACGTCAAATGTTTCCACACAGTGGGTACGACTCGTAAGTTATAGATGCAACCTTAATGGTGCATGTCAACCAACCAACCAACCAGGGGATACTCTTGGCAGACTGAGATGCATAGCCTAGCTACTACATAGTAATGCAAAATCATATTCCTTTGTGAAGTTGATTGTGCTTTAATATACTTATCCAGTTACACACACACTACTCAATTACCAGCAGCTTTTGATTGATGTTGAGTTTCTGTCCCAGACACATCTGGAATATCAGGTCACTTAGCTAGTTCTTTCCTATCAGGTCATTCAGGTCAGGTCACAACAAACTGACAACCTGAGCATGTTGGAAGTTGGTTTGTCTGGCAGGTTGTGTCATTGATGTGCCTTAATGAAAGTGAATACATTTAATTGTTTAACTTTCATATCTATACTGTATATCCCATTGGTAACATCACATTATTTAGTCCAATGCATCCGTATAGAAGTATTTTGACCAACAAAAAAAAGGTACACTATCTGCTATAACATTAAAACACTTCTCTCATCTTTAAAGGGGTGATGTTCCTTTTCATCTGGCTATGACAACCTTGTTCTATTTTAAACCTGGGAAACTGTAAAGTCACTGGCATTTCCCTGGCCAGCCAGCAAAGAGAGGTTTTGGAGATGGAATCTTGAGTTACAGAGTTTAAAAATGTAGCAGTTTTCCTTTTCCTCTTCACAGCTGTCTACAAATAGAAGATTTTCTAAGCTTTGCAGAAGCAAACTATCCTAACAACATGGGCCACCAAGACTGGACCACTGTCTGTCTCCCTGTCTCTGCCTGAAATCTATCCATTCTCACCTGTACATATATTATTATGTCTTACTTCATAATCTCTCAAGGCTACTGTAAAAACGTTAATAATTACTCGATCGTCCTTTTTTAAATCAGAATAATAATGAAATACCTCCCTCCCATGATGTCTGTGAGGAGGACTACATGTTCATTCTGGTGCATCAGTCCTGTGCGTCAGTCCTGCGTCTTTCAGAAGAACTCTCACAGATCAGCTTGATTTAAAGAGTGTTCTTTATTATTTATTTATGTAATTTTGTCCTTGAAACATTTCATGGAAATACTGTAGAAATCCATGAATTCCTGTGGAGGACTGCTTCTTCTGAGGAGTGCCAATATGGCGACCGGTGGCTTTAAAGCCTCTCATTGGCCAATACATAGTATCAGCAATCCAGGGTTCAATGGCTATCACTAGTAATATCAATGGCTATCACTAGTGACTAGTTGCACCCCCCCTTTGCCCTCAGAACAGCCTCAATTCGTCAGGGCATGGACTCTACAAGGTGTCGAAAGCGTTCCACAAGGATGCTGGCCCATGTTGACTCCAATGCTTCTCACAGTTGTGTCAAGTTGGCTGGATGTCCTTTGGGTGGTGGACCATTCTTGATACACACGGGAAACTGTTGAGCATGAAAAACCCAGGATCCTTGCCATTCTTGACACACTCAAACCGGTGGGCCTGGCTTCTACCATACCCCGTCCAAAGGCACTTAAATATATTTTCTTGCCCATTCACCCTCTGAATGGCACACATACACAATCCATGTCTCAATTGTCTCAAGGCTTAAAAATCCTTCTTTAACCTGTCCCCTTCATCTACACTGATTTGAAGTGGATTTAACAAGTGACATCAATAAGGGATCATAGCTTTCACCTGTTCAGTCTGTCATGAAAAGAGCAGGTGTATGATGACATTTGCAGTAGGCCTATACTATATTGAATGGAATCCTCTTTCAGTTCTTTCATGTTCCTCTCCCATCATCCCTGTAGACCTCACAGCTTCCTTCAACATCAGCCAGCCAACCATCAGGGCCCTCTTACAACCAGCAGACGATAATCTCCTGCCCTTCAATGTGAGATGTTTTGAAGAGCACTGTAACTACCATTTTGCAAAGGTTGTATTGATTCTCTTGTTCTAAGTGTCTGTGTAATGGAATCTGCCTGTTTAGTTTTTTTTGCCTCCAGAGTGGGTGTGCAGTGTGTCATTGTGGAAGTGCACACACAGGGCCATGCAGTGTGGGAGGCTGTCAGAGAGTTTGTGGGAGTCTCCTAATTGAGAATAAAAGGGCTTCAGGTTTAAATCCTATCTTGAAGAAACCATTTATCGGGGGGAAAACAGGAGTCAAATCTCTCTCTTTGCTGTTTTATCTATCCAGTAGTTGCCTTGAGATAATGAAAATGCCCTCCCTGGAGTTTTATCGATCGCTTTATCAATTCCCAATAGATATTAAGAAGGAGGTTTTCCTCCTAGTAAGCCCATGGAATAATCAGGAGTATTGAAAAAAATAATGTAAGCGTTAAAATAGCTAATGTCTTAAAGGTCATGGTTGAGAACTAACTATAGGTAGGACATGTCTTATTCATGCTGTACAAACAACAAAAAATTTAAACATAGCAGAAGGAATATGTTCAGAGGGAAATAATCCCCTTTATAATAAAGCATTGCATGCCTCTATCATCGCATTTACGTAGCTGTCATACAGTTGAGCATAGGCGTTTATAGGATTTTTATATTGTAACATATTTAGCAGGGTCTGGAAAAAAATTACCCTTTTATAAATGCATTTCATGCAATTCTATGTCATTATCATGACTGGAGAAGTTAGCAGAATCTTTTTTAATACCACTCAAATGACCGAAATGAGTGGCTACTCTGACACTGACAAACAATAAAAACAACCTTGTTGTGAATGCAACCAATAGCCAAGGCAAATGAAAAGAGGGTAGACACATAGATTGTACAATATTAGGAGGAAATACTGTATCAGTGGAGGCTCCTCAGAGGAGGTAGGGGAGGACCATCATCAGTGAATTTCATTTTTAACATTAAAAAAGTGTTCCTTTTGAGATAAAACTATACTAAATATATTCACATTCACCAAATAATTGATTAAAACACACTGTTTTGCAGTGAAGGTAGCCTACAGTAGGCTACAGTAGCCTCAGCAGCACTCTGTAGGGTAGCACCATGATGTAGCCGGAGGACAGCATCTGTCCTCCTCTGGGTACATTCACTTCAATACAAAACCTAGGAGGCTCAGGTTCTCCCTCCCTTCCATAGACTTACACAGTAATTATGACAACTTCTGGATGATGTCCTCCAAACTATCAGCTCTTGCAGCATGAACTAACATGTTGTCCACCCAATCAAAGGTTCAGAGAATTAATCTAGTACTGAAAGCATAAGCTACAGCTAGCTAGCACGGCAGTGCAAAAAATGTGGTGAGTAGTTGACTCAGAGAGCGAGAAAGACAATAGTTGAACAGTTTTTAACTAATATTTTTTTTCCTAAATTAAGGAAGAGGGAGAGGGAGAGAGAGAGATTTTGTAGTATTTTTCCCCCCCACTTACTTAGCTAGCATCGAATGATCTAGATAGTTTAGCCTACTCAAACACTCGGCTCAAACAGAGAGGGATGCTATGTTAGCTAGCTGGCTATGGCTATCCAACACTGGAACTCTTCCAAGTCAAGGTAAGCGCTTGTTTTTATTAATTTATTGCCACCAGGGCCTGCCGGTGTAACTGCTAAACTGCTTGCTGCTGACTGTACACACTGTACTGAATGATTGTAGCTGGTTTACTAACGCGTTAGTTCTAGTAGCTATGTGGACTATGAAGTTAGATAATATGGTGACAACGATGTAGGATGTGTGTAGCGGTTAGCGGTCATGATATGAAGGTTTGGCTTGGAAAGTTTTTTTTTTTTTTTTTCTGGTCACAGACAGCTTATGCATTGTGCGCTGAAGTCCACAAGCGAAGGGAAAAGGTGAGAGGAGGAGAGCGCGTAGATAGATGCGAGAAGGAATTATATATACAGTACCAAAAGTTTGGACACCTACTCATTCCAGGGTTTTTCTTTATTTTTACTATTTTCTACATTGTAGAATAATAGTGAAGACATCAAAACTATGAAATAACACATATGGAATCATGTAGAAACCAAAAAAGTGTTAAACCTATAAAAATATATTTGAGATTCTTCATAGTAGCCACCCTTTGCCTTGATGACAGCTTTGCACACTATTGGCATTCTCTCAACCAGCTTCATGAGGTAGTCACCTGGAATGCATTTCAATTAACAGGTGTGCCTTGTTAAAAGTTAATGCGTTTGAGCCAATCAGTTGCGTTGTGACAAGGTAGGGGTGGTATATAGAAGATAGCCCTATTTGGTAAAAGACCAAGTCCATATTATGGCAAGAACAGCTCAAATAAGCAAAGAGAAACGACAGCCCATCATTATTTTAAGACATGAACGTCAGTCAATGTGGAAAATTTCAAGAACTTTGAAAGTTTCTTCAAGTGCAGTCGCAAAAACCATTAAGCGCTATGATGAAACTGGCTCTCATGAGGACCGCCATAGGAAAGGAAGACCCAGAGGATAAGTTCATTAGAGTTACCAGCCTCAGAAATTGCAGCCCAAAGAAATGCTTCACAGAGTTCAAGTAACAGACACATCTCAACATCACCTGTTCAGATAAGACTGCGTGAATCAGGCCTTCATGGTCGAATTGCTGTGAAGAAACCACTACTAAAGGACACCAATAATAAGAAGAGACTTGCTTGGCCCAAGAAACACGAGCAATGGACATTCGACCGGTGGAAATCTGTCCTTTGGTCTGATGAGTCCAAATTTGAGATTTTTGGTTCCAACTGCCGTGTCTTTGTGAGAGGTGTAGGTGAACGGATGACCTCCGCATGTGTGCTTCCCACTGTGAAGCATGGAGGAGGAGTTGTGATGGTGTGGGTGTGCTTTGCTGGTGACACTGTCTGTGATTTATTTAGAATTCAAGGCACAATTAACCAGCATGGCTACCACAGCATTCTGCAGCGATACGCCATCCCATTTGGTTTGTGCCTAGTGGGACTATCATTTGTTTTTCAACAGGACAATGACCCAACACACCTCCAGGCTGTGTAAGGGCTATGTTACCAAGAAGGAGTGTGATGAAGTGCTGCATAAGATGACCTGGCCTCCACAATCACCCGACCTCAACCCAATTGAGGTGGGTTGGGATGAGTTGGACCGCAGAGTGAAAGAAAAGCAGTCAACAAGTGCTCAGCATATGTGGGAACTCCTTCAAGACTGTTGGAAAAGCCTTCCAGGTGAAGCTGGTTGAGAGAATGCCAAGAGTGTGCAAAGCTGTCATCAAGGCAAAGGGTGGCTACTTTGAAGAATCTCAAATATAACATATATTTTGATTTAACACTTTTTTTGGTTACTACATGATTCCATATGTGTTATTTCATAGTTTTGATGTCTTCACTATTATTCTACAATGTAGAAAATAGTAAAAATTAAGAAAAACCTTTGAATGAGTAGGTGTGTCCAAACTTTTTACTGGTACTGTACATACAACGAGCTGTTTGTATGTGGATGCTATGAAAGTGATCTGTGTTTGCGTGTGATCAGGGGTGTATTCATTGTGCCGATTCTGTTGAAAAACGTTCTTAAATGGAAGCAAACGGAACAAAACGGGGATAAACATACCTGAATTTGTCCAATAGAAACTCTAGTTTGCAACTGTTGGACTAATCATTACACACTAAATCAGCTTGATGCAGACAAGAGTGTGCAAGGCGATATTGAATGTGTCACTGTCTGTCTCCTTGATTACTCAAAATTCTCTCGACGTGTGCACCTACGTTGTAAACTTTAATTCATAGGCTAGGTTGTAGCATCCTCATAATGGGTAAAGGGAAAATTTGAGTATCATGTAGTAGCCTAGACCTATCGATGTTACATTGAGCAGTGTGAATGGAATATGAGTGACAGTCATGCAATATGCTGTAATAGAAATAAGGTCATGTTCATAACACAATTTATCATCCTCCCTCATCTTAATCAAATTGCCAAGGCTAGAGGTTCCAAGACCCTTCTATGGATTCTGTTTCTATGGCCACAACTCAACAAGCTATTTGATATTTGGCGCAGGTGCTGCCCAAATTGCAGCTCTCTGGTGTAGTATTTTGAATTGTATTTTACCTTTATTTTGACAGGGAAGTCCTACTGAGACTAGGGTCTCTTTTACAGATGAGCCCTGCATAAATACATTAAACACATACAATATACAATTTACAAAACGTATTAAGAAAAACAGACACATCTATCAACATATAGGTCTCTCATCATTACTCTGAACTGACCAAGGGGGACCAGAACATTTCAGAGAGCTATTTAAGTTGCAAAAAAACTAAAAGCAGCTTTAACCAACTCTGTGGGGACCAAAGGGGCCTCCAGTTTTATCCAAACCTGAGACCGGGTTTGGTAATTTTTAAGTCTAAATTGAATTAATGATGATAGATACATAGGAAGTTTCTGCATGAGTGCTTTGTAGAAGGAAATGCTGCTCTCTCCTTACATACAAAGAGGCCCAACCCACTTTTTGATACAAAACACAATGGTGAGATCTATAACCATCACTAGTAATAATCATAAGGGCACAATGGAAAACAGCATCTAGTGGTTTAAGTGTTGATGCTTCTGCATGCATATAGATAATATCCCCATAATGTAAAATAGACATACAGTGGGGAGAACAAGTATTTGATACACTGCCGATTTTGCAGGTTTTCCTACTTACAAAGCATGTAGAGGTCTGTAATTTTTATCATAGGTACACTTCAACTGTGAGAGACGGAATCTAAAACAAAAATCCAGAAAATCACATTGTATGATTTTTAAGTAATTAATTTGCATTTTATTGCATGACATAAGTATTTGATACATCCGAAAAGCAGAGCTTAATATTTGGTACAGAATCCTTTGTTTGCAATTACAGAGATCATACGTTTCCTGTAGGTCTTGACCAGGTTTGCACACACTGCAGCAGGGATTTTGGCCCATTCCTCCATACAGACCTTCTCCAGATCCTTCAGGTTTCGGGGCTGTCGCTGGGCAATACGGACTTTCAGCTCCCTCCAAATATTTTCTATTGGGTTCAGGTCTGGAGACTGGCTAGGCCACTCCAGGACCTTGAGATGCTTCTTACGGAGCCACTCCTTAGTTGCACTGGCTGTGTGTTTCGGGTCGTTGTCATGCTGGAAGACCCAGCCACGACCCATCTTCAATGCTCTTACTGAGGGAAGGAGGTTGTTGGCCAAGATCTTGCGATACATGGCCCCATCCATCCTCCCCTCAATACGGTGCAGTTGTCCTGTCCCCTTTGCAGAAAAGCATCCCCAAAGAATGATGTTTCCACCTCCATGCTTCACGGTTGGGATGGGGTTCTTGGGGTTGTACTCATCCTTCTTCTTCCTCCAAACACGGCGAGTGGAGTTTAGACCAAAAAGCTATATTTTTGTCTCATCAGACCACATGACCTTCTCCCATTCCTCATCTGGATCATCCAGATGGTCATTGGCAAACTTCAGACGGGCCTGGACATGCGCTGGCTTGAGCAGGGGGACCTTGCGTGCGCTGCAGGATTTTAATCCAATGACAGCGTAGTGTGTTACTAATGGTTTTCTTTGAGACTGTGGTCCCAGCTCTCTTCAGGTCATTGACCAGGTCCTGCCGTGTAGTTCTGGGCTGATCCCTCACCTTCCTCATGATCATTGATGCCCCACGAGGTGAGATCTTGCATGGAGCCCCAGACCGAGGGTGATTGACCGTCATCTTGAACTTCTTCCATTTTCTAATAATTGCGCCAACAGTTGTTGCCTTCTCACCAAGCTGCTTGCCTATTGTCCTGTAGCCCATCCCAGCCTTGTGCAGGTCTACAATTTTATCCCTGATGTCCTTACACAGCTCTCTGGTCTTGGCCATTGTGGAGAGGTTGGAGTCTGTTTGATTGAGTGTGTGGACAGGTGTATTTTATACAGGTAACAAGTTCAAACAGGTGCAGTTAATACAGGTAATGAGTGGAGAACAGGAGGGCTTCTTAAAGAAAAACTAACAGGTCTGTGAGAGCCGGATTTCTTACTGGTTGGTAGGTGATCAAATACTTATGTCATGCAATAAAATGCAAATTAATTACTTAAATTTCATACAATGTGATTTTCTGGATTTTTGTTTTAGATTCTGTCTCTCACAGTTGAAGTGTACCTATGATAAAAATTACAGACCTCTACATGCTTTGTAAGTAGGAAACACTGCCGATTTTGCAGGTTATCAAATACTTGTTCTCCCCACTGTAAGTGGCCTGGACAATTTCCTTCCTATTAACAAAAGTCAGACATGCTTTGTTTCTGTAAAAGAAATCAACCTGGAACTTTAACTCCTTCACCAACTCAGTGACATGTTTTTTAAATGACATATTGTCATGAAAAGGCTTGGCCAACTGATGAAGCAATGTAATACAACACTGTATCATCTGCATACATTCTGTTTTATTATATAATTATATAATTTTGTCAAATTGATTGCAATTTATCAGAGGGTGCTGCAGCACCTCCAACACCCCTACTTCCCGCGGCTATGAGTGTAAAGCATTTAGCATATTTTGTTTAGCTCATGTCTGACCAGATGTGATTCATTTGTGCCTAGAGTCAAGTAAAATAATCCACCCTCCTTTACTTACCAGAATACAGCACTCCTTGGCCAGTGAGGAATATACAACATATACAGAAAAGTCATATGCTAAATGGGACAATTAACCTCAAGCAAAATGTTACATCAAATGTTTTAGCTGGCTTAGATGTTTCCCCTTGTGTTCTTGACGTCTTAGGATCAAATAGCCCTTATTGTCCAATGAGAGGATGGATTTTCAAGATTTGTATGGATTTTTAAGATTAACTCAATTAGCAAGAACCATTGGTAATGACCATTGTTTTATAGTCTCTAGGGACAGTTAATTATGTGGATAGTCCATTTGTCCGGGCCAACATGCCCTGTCTGTGTCCACTGATGGCTTTTCCAAACTGTCCATTTATTTAGTCGACCGTACTTGTAAACTGGGGCATTATGATGCACTGGAGACAGGATTATATTGGTAGGAACAGTCCATTAAATTGACCATCAGGAGTCTATCTATAATAGGAGGGTCAATAGTCAGGGTGATTGATATAAATCAGTTGATAGAGGACAGGAAGATTGAAAGGTGTATGTCATTCTCTGGTGGTTTAAGCACCAAAGGAGAGGTGTTTTACTCTGCCTTGTCATGATATCTTTATCTGGCAGTCGATCATAAGCTTCTCAACGTTAGCTATGGCTTCAAATGTTGAAACTAACAGATCACGATAACCTGTGACGCCTGCCTGACTACCTTTTCTGGGCTTGGGCCTCCAGCATCATCCACTGTTTGTTGAGATAATGGTTGGGCTGACTGTGCACCTGTGTGACAATACAACAGGGCCATTTAGCCTGAATGAACCCCAGACCATGTCTGGCTGTGGCATGTCAATGTTGCTTAAGCATCAGGTAGCCTATGGATAATGTATTGATGGATAATGTATTGAGCAGGGCACAGGAACCTGGCTGGCACTGAGGCTATGGAACCAAGTCTGTTGGAACTAGCGGCTGATACATTTTCCATAGGCTACCTGATGCTTAAGCAACATTGACATGCCACAGCCAGACATGGTCATGAAAACGATACACATATTAAAGCAAGCTTTGTCACTGACTGACTGTAATATTGGTGCAATTTGATCTAATTGATTTCAATGAAGCATAATGGCACATGACCATATTGCCTTCTAGTAATGTCCTGACTAGTCCTTGTTATTGCCAACTCTACTCTACAATACTGTAGAAATACACAGAAAAGGAGAATGGTAACTGGGGTGTGCTAACTTGAAGTGGATTGTCCTGTTTGAAACTTGCACAAATGTATTTATAGGTTTAAAAATAAAGTTTTGTAAACAACTGTGGCATTTTGTAAACTGTTTTTTTGTTAAAAAAAATCTAGTAATTGGGCAACAAGTATCTGCTGCATGATGTCATACAGTATGGTCCAATTAAAGCAGGGCAATTGGTCTGAGTTCTATAGCTCACAGATATAGGCGAATGCTGCATGAACTAAGTAGGTTTCCCCTTTACTGACAGATGCCCCTTATCAGTCTTGCATTTAGAGAGATAGAAAAGTATACTTACTCTCCTGCACAAAACAATCTACACTATGTATGCAAAAGTATGTGGACACGTCTTCAGATTAGTGGATTCGGCTATTTCAGCCACACCTGTTGCTGAAAGATGTATAAAATCGAGCACACAGCCATGCAATCTCCATAGACAAACATTGGCAGTAGAATGGCTTTAGTGAAGAGCTCAGTGACTTTCAACGTGGCACCGTCATAGGATGCCACCTTTTCAACAAGTCAGTTTGTCAAATTTCTGCCCTGCTAGAGCTGCCCCTGTCAACTGTAAGTGCTGTTAATGTGAAGTGGAAACTTCTAGGAGCAACAACGGCTCAACCGCAAAGTGGTAGGCCACACAAGTTCACAGAACGGGACCGCCGAGTACGGAAGCGCGTAGCGTGTACAAATCGTCTGTCCTCTGTTGCAGCACTCACTACTAAGTTCCAAACTGCCTCTGGAAGCAACATCAGCACAAGAACTGTTAGTCGGGAGCTTCATGAAATGGGTTTCCATGGATGAGCAGCCGCGCACAAGCCTAAGATCACCATGCACAAGTGTCGGCTGGAGTGGTGTAAAGCTCGCCGCCATTGGACGCTTCACCGTCTGTCAGTCCGATGGACGAATCTGGGTTTGGCGGATGCTAGGAGAACGCCACCTGCCCGTCTGCATAGTGACAACTGTAAAATTTGGTGGAAGAGGAATAATGTTCCTACATCTAGTGGAAAGCCTTCCCAGAAGAGTGGAGGCTGTTATAGCAACAAAATGCTCTTAAATGTATATGCCATAAATTAATGTACAGGTAACTGTAAAAATAAAAGTATCCCCAACATAGTGTCTTAATTGACAGGCAAACAGGCAAAGCGTCAATACAGGACTAAGATTGAATCCTACTACATTTACATTTACATTTTAGTCATTTAGCAGACGCTCTTATCCAGAGCGACTTACAGGAGCAATTAGGGTTAAGTGCCTTGCTCAAGGGCACATTTACGTCATTTAGCAGACGCTCTTATCCAGAGCGACTACAAATTGGTGCATTCACCCTATAGCCAGTGGGATAACCACTTTACAATTATACTTTTTTTTGTTTTTGGGGGGGGTAGAAGGATTACTTTATCCTATCCCAGGTGTTCCTTAAAGAGGTGGGGTTTCAAATGTCTCCGGAAGGTGGTGAGTGACTCCGCTGTCCTGGCGTCGTGAGGGAGCTTGTTCCACCATTGGGGTGCCAGAGCAGCGAACAGTTTTGACTGGGCTGAGCGGGAACTATGCTTCCGCAGAGGAAGGGAGCCAGCAGGCCAGAGGTGGATGAACGCAATGCCCTCGTTTGGGTGTAGGGACTGATCAGAGCCTGAAGGTACGGAGGTGCCGTTCCCCTCACTGCTCCATAGGCAAGCACCATGGTCTTGTAACGGATGCGAGCTTCAACTGGAAGCCAGTGGAGTGTGCGGAGGAGGGGGGTGACGTGAGAGAACTTGGGAAGGTTGAACACCAGACGGGCTGCGGCATTCTGGATGAGTTGTAGGGGTTTAATGGCACAGGCAGGGAGCCCAGCCAACAGCGAGTTGCAGTAATCCAGACGGGAGATGACAAGAGCCTGGATTAGGACCTGTGCCGCTTCCTGTGTAAGGCAGGGTCGTACTCTCCGAAAGTTGTAGAGCATGAACCTGCAGGATCGGGTCACCGCCTTGATGTTAGCGGAGAACGACAGGGTGTTGTCCAGGGTCACGCCAAGGCTCTTCGCACTCTGGGAGGAGGACACAACGGAGTTGTCAACCGTGATGGCGAGATCATGGAACGGGCAGTCCTTCCCCGGGAGGAAGAGCAGCTCCGTCTTGCCAGGGTTCAGCTTGAGGTGGTGATCCGTCATCCATACTGATATGTCGGCCAGACATGCAGAGATGCGATTCGCCACCTGGTTATCAGAAGG
Source organism: Coregonus clupeaformis (assembly GCF_020615455.1). Classification (NCBI taxonomy): domain Eukaryota; kingdom Metazoa; phylum Chordata; class Actinopteri; order Salmoniformes; family Salmonidae; genus Coregonus; species Coregonus clupeaformis. The sequence continues at coordinate 28,616,464 of NC_059215.1, forward strand.
GGGAAAGGAGAAGATTAGTTGTGTATCATCAGCGTAGCAATGATAGGAGAGGCCATGTGAGGATATGACAGAGCCAAGTGACTTGGTGTATAGGGGAGAAAAGGAGAGGGCCTAGAACTGAGCCCTGGGGGACACCAGTGGTGAGAGCACGTGGTGCGGAGACAGCTTCTCGCCACGCCACTTGGTAGGAGCGACCGGTCAGGTAGGACGCAATCCAGGAGTGAGCCGCGCCGGAGATGCCCAGCTCGGAGAGGGTGGAGAGGAGGATCTGATGGTTCACTGTATCAAAGGCAGCAGACAGGTCTAGAAGGACAAGAGCAGAGGAGAGAGAGTTAGCTTTAGCAGTGCGGAGAGCCTCCGTGACACAGAGAAGAGCAGTCTCAGTTGAATGACCAGTCCTGAAACCTGACTGGTTTGGATCAAGAAGGTCATTCTGAGAGAGATAGCAAGAGAGTTGGCTGAAGACGGCACGCTCAATAGTTTTGGAAAGAAAAGAAAGAAGGGATACTGGTCTGTAGTTGTTGACATCAGTGGAATCGAGTGTTGGTTTTTTGAGAAGGGGTGCAACTCTCGCTCTCTTGAAGACGGAAGGGACATGGCCAGCGGTCAAGGATGAGTTGATCAGCGAGGTGAGGTAGGGGAGAAGGTCACCGGAGATGGTCTGGAGAAGAGAGGAGGGGATGGGGTCAAGCGGGCAGGTTGTTGGGCGGCCTGCAGTCACTAGTCGCAAGATTTTATCTGGAGAGAGAGGGGAGAAAGAAGTCAAAGCATAGGGTAGGGCAGTGTGAGCAGGACCAGCAGTGTCATTAGACTTAACAAACGAGGATCGGATGTCGTCAACCTTCTTTTCAAAGTGGTTGACAAAGTCATCCACAGAGAGAGAGGGAGGGAGGGGGGGGGGAGGGGGGGGGATTCAGCAGTGAGGAGAATGTGGCAAAGAGCTTCCTAGGGTTAGAGGCAGATGCTTGGAATTTAGAGTGGTAGAAAGTGGCCTTAGCAGCAGAAACAGATGAAGAAAATGTAGAGAGGAGGGAGTGAAAAGATGCCAGGTCGGCAGGGAGTTTAGTTTTCTTCCATTTCCGCTCAGCTGCCCGGAGCTCTGTTCTGTGAGCTCGCAATGAGTCATCAAGCCACGGAGCTGGAGGGGAGGACCGAGCCGGCCGGGAGGATAGGGGACACAGGGAGTCAAAGGATGCAGAAAGGGAGGAGAGGAGGGTTGAGGAGGCAGAATCAGGAGATTGGAGGGAGAAGGATTGAGCAGAGGGAAGAGATGATAGGATGGAAGAGGAGAGAGTAGTGGGAGAGAGAGAGCGAAGGTTGCGGCGGCGCGTTACCATCTGTGTAGGGGCAGAGTGAGTAGTGTTGGAGGAGAGCGAGAGAGAAAAGGATACAAAGTAGTGGTCGGAGACATGGAGGGGAGTTGCAGTGAGATTAGTAGAAGAGCAACATCTAGTAAAGATGAAGTCAAGCGTATTGCCTGCCTTGTGAGTGGGGGGGGATGGTGAGAGGGTGAGGTCAAAAGAGGAGAGGAGTGGAAAGAAGGAGGCAGAGAGAAATGAGTCAAATGTAGACGTAGGGAGGTTGAAATCCCCCAAAACTGTGAAGGGTGAGCCATCCTCAGGAAAGGAACTTATCAAGGCGTCAAGCTCATTGATGAACTCTCCAAGGGAACCTGGAGGGCGATAGATGACAAGGATATTAAGCTTAAATGGGCTAGTGACTGTGACAGCGTGGAATTCAAATGAGGAGATAGACAGATGGGTTAGGGGAAAATTGAGAATGACCACTTGGGAGAGATGAGGATTCCTGTGCCACCACCCCTCTGACCAGATGCTCTCGGGGTATGCGAGAACACATGGTCAGACGAGGAGAGAGCAGTAGGAGTAGCAGTGTTTTCAGTGGTAATCCATGTTTCCGTCAGCGCCAGGAAGTCGAGGGACTGGAGGGTAGCATAGGCTGGGATGAAGTCAGCCTTGTTGGCGGCAGAACGGCAGTTCCAGAGGCTGCCTGAGACCTGGAACTCCAGGTGTGTGGTGCGTGCAGGGACCACCAGGTTAGAGAGGCAGCAGCCACGCGGTGTGAGGCGTTTGTGTAGCCTGTGCGGAGAGGAGAGAACAGGGATAGGCAGAGGCATAGTTGACAGGCTGCAGCAGATGGCTACAATAATGCAGAGGAGATCGGAATGAAATGAACTAAACATCTGGGAAAGGAGAGAGCAGGCCTCCCTCACCAAAAAATAAAATAAAATATATATAACTCTCCCAACTTCCACCTCAGAAACTATAATTGTTTCACTGAACCACCCGAGTAAAACTCTCCCAACTTCCACTTTAGAAATTAGAATTGTTGTAAACTACAGCAGACTGTTATCAGTAGCTGTAATTAAGTACAGCAGCTACCAACCACCTAACGTTAATGCCTCGGATGAGGTTAGAAAAACAGCTGAATGGTAGCAGCTAGCTGGCTCAATCACAGGTACTCTTAAGCATGAAATAACATTGGAAACAATTAACCACAGTTGCAAAAAGTTACCAGTAGCTACCCGCTAGCTAGCTAGCTAGCTTTGTTGGTCCAAGTAGTGGGTAAGCTAGCCTCGTGCTTCGCCGGGGTCTGCCGAATACAATACTTACCTACAATAATTACCTACAATAACTACCTGAGTAAGCTACCTATAATACCAAACTACAATACCTACCTACAATCTAAATACATGGTTTAAGCTTAACTCAACACATGGTTTAAGCTATACTCAACACCATATAAGAAGCCAAGCTTACCTTTCATAACGCAGCAATGATTAAACGTTGGGTAGCTAGCACAAAGATATTGGATTTAGCTACCACAGTACAGCCAGCTGGTAGTGTTGGCTGGCTAGCAATGGCTGCTGTGTTGACTTTGTTTGAAAAACGGCGTCGCTGCGAACGAATGTAGCTGGCTAAAAGGATATTGTTTTTAGTTGCTACCGTTGCTAATAGCTACTCGCCAGCTAATCCAGGAGGTCAGTTAGCTAGCTAGCTTCGTGCTACACCCGGCACCGCCGAATAGAAAAGTAACCTACAATAACTACACAACAGCTACCCACAACAGCCCACGATGCCTACCTATACTATTTAATAATATACAGCCCACGATGCCTACCTATAATACCTAACTACAATCTAAATACATAGTTTAAGCCTTACTCGACAAAGCCCAAGCTATGTATAAAGCCAAACTGGCAGACTGCAATCAGTAGCCGTAATTAAGTACAGCAGCTACCAACCACCTAACGTTAATGATACTACCCTGGCTCTGACGCTCGTTGGATGTGGCAGGGCTTGCAAACTATTACGGACTACAAAGGGAAACCCAGCCGCGAGCTGTCCAGTGACGCGAGCCTACCAGACGAGATAAATGCCTTTCATGCTCGCTTCGAGGCAAGCAACACTGAAGCATGCATGAGAGCACCAGCTGTTCCGGACGACTCTTTGATTGCGCTCTCCATAGCCGATGTGAGCAATACCTTTAAACAGGCCAAAATTCACAAGGCCGTGGGGCCAGACTGATTACCTGGATGTGTACTCATAGCATGTGCGGACCAACTGGCAAGTGTCTTCACTGACATTTTCAACCTCTCCCTGACTGAGTCTGTAATACCTACATGTTTCAAGCAGACCACCATAGTCCCTGTGCCCAAGAAAGCAAAGGTGAACTGCTTAAATGACTACTGCCCCGTAGCACTCACGTCAGTATCCATGAGGTGCTTTGAAAGGCTGGTCATGACTCACATTAACACCATCATCCCGGAAACACTAGACCCACTCCAATTCGCATAACACCCCAACAGATCCACAGATGACGCGATCTTAATCACACTCCACACTGCCCTTTCCCACCTGGACAAAAGGAACACCTATGTGAGAAGGCTGTTCATTGACTACAGCTCAGCGTTCAACACCATAGTGCCCACAATGCGCCATCCCTAAGCTAAGGACTCTGGGACTAAACACCTCCCGCTGCAACTGGATCCTGGACTTCCTGAAGGGCTGCTCCCCAGGTGGTAAGGGTAGGCAACAACACATCTGCCACGCTAATCCTCAACACTAGGGCCCCTCAGGGGTGCGTGCTTAGTCCCCTCCTGTACTCCCTGTTCACCCACGATTGCGTGGCCAAGCACGACTTCAACACCATCATTACGTTTGCTGACGACACAACAATGGTAGGCCTGATCACCGACAACGATGAGACAGCCTATAGGGAGGAGGTCAGGACAAGAACCTTACCCGCAATGTGAGCAAGACAAAGGAGCTGATTGTGGACTACAGGAAAAGGAGGGCCGAACAGGCCTCCATTAACTTCGAAGGGGCTGTAGTGGAGCGGGTCGAGAGTTTCAAGTTCCTTGGTGTCCACATCACCAACAAACTATCATGGTCCAAACACAAGACAGTCGTGAAGATGGCACAACAACACCTTTTTCCCCTCAGGAGACTAAAAAGATTTGGCATGGGTCCCCAGATCCTCAAAAAGTCGAGAGCATCCTGACCGGTTGCATCACCGCCTGGTATGGCAACTGCTCGCATTCTGACCTTAAGGAGCTACAGAGGGTAGTGCGTATGGCCTAGTACATCACTGGGGCCAAGCTTCCTGCCATTCAGGACCTATATATTAAGCGGTGTCAGAGGAAGGCCGAAAAAATTGTCAAAAACTCCAGTCACCCAAGTCATAGACTTCTCTCTGCTACCGCAAAGTCTAGGTCCAAAAGGCTGCTTAACAGCTTCTACCCCCAAGCCATAAGACTGCTGAACAATTAATCAAATGGCCACCTGGACTATTTACATTTTCTTTTTACACTGCTGCTACTCGCTGTTTGTTATCTATGCATAGTCACTTTACCCCTACCTACATGTACAAATTACCTCGACTAACCTGTACCCCCGCACATTGACTCGGTACCGGTACCCCCTGTATATAGCCTCGTTATTGTTATTTTATTGCATTTCTTTTTCTTTTTACTTAAGAAAATATTTACTAAATAAACTAAACTCTATTTCTTGAACTGCATTGTTGGTTAAGGGCTTGTAAGTAAGCATTTCACGGTAAGGTCTCCACCTGTTTGTATTCGGCGCGTGTGACAATTTTAATTGATTTGACATTTTATTTGATTTAATAGGGCGTTGGGCCACCACGATCTGCCAGAACAGCTTCAGTGTGCCTTGGCATAGATTCTACAAGAGTCTGGAACTCTATTGGAGGGATGCGACACCATTCTTCTATGAGAAATCCCATAATTTGTGTTTTGTTGATGGTGGTGGAAAACGCTGCCAAATAATGGGCAACTGAGCATTTCTATACATGACCCTAAGATGTTAATTGCTTAATTAACTCAGGAACTACACCTGTGTGGAAACACCTGCTTTCAATATACTTTGTAACCCTCATTTACTCAAGTGTTTCCTTTATTTTGGCAGTTACCTGTATCTCTATTGGGACACATGATCTAGTTTCATTGAGCATTAAAAATGAATGGGAAGGAGTGAAACTATTTATTTTTGTCAAGAGAAACAGCTTATGAGAGGACACCAATCATCAATACTAACAATGTGACCCAGGGGACAAAGAGATTGGCTTTAGAAGCAGGAGGTGAGGGAGAGTTCAACCACAGATGACACTCACAGTCCAGCCTTTTTCACACACTGATCCCACTCCAGAGGACATAGAGCTGCATTGGATCCCCCATTGCCCTGCATTGATGTTCCACTCCGGAGCATAAAACTGACTCCAAAGAAATATAGACAGAAATAAAAGAGAGTGCCCCTTAACAGAAGGCAATCTATCTGGTAATAGAAATCAGTACAGAGGCATCATGAATAAATAATGTGTCCTCTTTCCTTCTGCCCCTGTATCTCCACCAATCTTTTTACATTACTCTCTCTCACCCCGTCCTCTATTAATGCCCCACACAGCATCTTTTCTCTCCCTCCTCTTCCACTTCCCTGAATTTACAAAAGAAGAGGGGGGAAAAGGGAGACCTAATTGAAATCTAATGGAGTCAATGAGGCAAGCTGGGGAGACGTGTAATCCTGGATGGCTGGAGGGAGGGAGGGAGGGAGATTCTTGAAGAAAGAGAAGACTGGGTAAATGAGGATTTGCACTCTGACTCAGAGCACCACAACTGTGTGAAGGACACATATTAAAAACCAAACACACACTTGTCACATGTCTTTATTGGTTTTGCTTTCCAAGGGTCCTTGCATCCTATTTCATTAAGAAGCTTACAAGCAGTGGAGAGGCAATATTATTTATTTAACCTTTATTTAACCAGGTTAGTCTCATTGAGATAAACATTTGTATTTCAAGAGAGACCTGGAATGTACTATAATGGTGGTAAAATAAGATTGATGGATAATACAGTATTTCTACATGGAATGACAAATGAATACTTACAGAAACTTATAAGTACTTAAATAATGTTTCACTGCAGGCATTTCCCATTGCACTATCCTCACCATCTCAAATGTCAAAGACCACCAGGCTTTTAAGATTACTTTTTCTGATTCCCATAACATTCTGGTAATCTCTGTTTTTCAAGTCATCACTGTGGCTGGGACAGTTAATCATATGTCATCATAATATCCGCTCCAAGTAATATCTCAGTAATTACATTATGAAGAGATGTTTGAAGTTCATTGTGATTTGTAGTTTAGGCTTAATACATTGAATGACAGATTGTAATGGGTAAATTAGTCTGTGTAATGTCTCTGTAATAGGTAGATTGAAATTGTTTTGTACATCTCTCAAGAGCATGTACAGTTCAATACATATTTTTTTGCATGTTGCTTTAGCAGGGATTGATATTGATTAATCTTGCTACTTCCATAGCCTCCCACAACTTCCTATTGTGACGGGGAGAAGGTTGTCGCCGCTGCGCCACCTTTTATAGAGTTGAGGTCCTCTGATAAATAACTAAATACAACTAAACATTAACAAAACAAAGGTTCTAAACGTCAGGGGTGGACCTTGGAAATGATAAGACAGATTGCAATGGAAAGTTTTTATTTCATTTACTGCAGCAACGAGAAGCAGCTATGTGATCACAAATTCAATCATCAATAAATAATTAGAAAGCTCCGCACATCTCAAACATCATCTTCAGCGCTAATGCTCATACAACAGGCTGTCCATATAAATATATAAACAATTTTGGCAATCAATAGCGGACTCCACAGTAAGTGCAAACAATTCAAGGAGGGCGTGCCCTGGGAGAAGGAGAGCGGATCTGGAGGGAGATAGGCACTCACACCTCATGCACACAGAATTTGGACTATGCCGCACCGTCCCGCTCTCGTCCTCCCAGGGCACGCCAACCTGTACACACGTAAAAGAGATCTGCTGGACACAAGGAAACACTGGTAATTTAAATGCAAAACCCCACCCCACTAACTGGACACATGTCACACTATCATTTATCAAGTCAGCATGGAAGGGAGATACAAAGCTTTAGAACTTTAGCACACTGATTATTATGAGATGATCATCATTCACTACACTAATTTACCTCAGTGGAAAGACCTCAGAGTGTAGAGCTTTCAGTATTTCTGCCTGTCCCATCAGCACCAGTTATCACTGCAGTGGGGTTGATATCCTACCGTGTCATTATGACACACTGAGTCTAATGTATCTCATCGCTGCAACTTTATGGACCCAACCTGGGGAATGCAGTCCTTAAAATGAAGTGATTTATTTTTCTAGGCCTCTTTTAAATGTGGGTACCTGGATTGTTACAGGTAATGTAGGCTATTTGACTCCCTGAAACAATATCCACAATGTGCGGTCTAGTATTAAGTTCTCATCTCATGGCACTGTTCAATGTAATATTTCCCCTCAGCACTGTTGGTGCTCATCCTGCTAAAGCATAGCCTTGTCAGTGCACATATTCATCTCATAGACCCTCTCTGAGCTCTCTACATACTTTGGCCAAGGGAGAGCATACTGGGTCTAACCATGCTCCTGGGGATCATTGATAAGTCAGATGACATCACCTTTGATACTCCTCCTAAAAAGCTGAAATGACCTATTCATCAGGAGACTTTGTTGCAGTGCTAGAGCTGATTAAGAACAGACTGACGAGTACCTACTGACGAGTACCTACAGTTCAGTCTCACCGCTCTATCAATCATTAATCAGAGAGAGGAGACATTAGGCTGTGTATTAGCTACTCCCCTCACACCAGGGGTTGGAACAGAACAGAAAACCGGAAAATAAAACATTTTTCGAGTGACAGAATGACAACCCAGAACGAAAATGATCTGTACTGTTCCAGAACAGATCCGTTATTTTAAAAGCATGGGAACCGGTTAATAATGTTATTTTATGTATCGGGCAAAATCTTTGCCAGTGTGTGTGCATGTGTAGGGGTCCCCTGTAGCTCAGTTGGTAGAGCATGGCACTTGCAACGGCAGGGTTGTGGGTTCGTTTCCCATGGCGGGCCAGTATGAAAATTTATGCACTCACTTAACTGGAAGTTGCTCTGGATAAGAGCGTCTGCTAAATGACTAAAATGTCAAAATGTAAATGTAGGCTACCTGCCCCTCCCCCTCTGAAGCATAGGCAAATGTAGCCTACTAATGTTACAAGCGTGATTCAGAAATTAGAGAGAGAGATATTTAAGTAGAGAAGAATGGATTAACTTTTTCAATGCTAGATTAGGATACTATAGTTATCACGTTTTACATTGGATTTATTAACTACAAAAAGGTAAGACATGGTTTAATTTGAATTATGGTGCCGCTCTGCACATACAAGCTTGTTAGCTAGCTGTGGTCCACCGTTAAGCCAAATCTGAAGTTCAAAGACATTCAAAGTTATTTCATAGAAGCCGCTCCTCCGTAGTTGTAATTCTGTGGGCCTAATTCAGATAATGCATGTCATAACAAGATGTCCAGTGCTTCAATCCAATTATATCTTGCCCGCTCCATAGCAAGCTGCTCTATCCGCAGTGATTGGTGAAGTAATTTAATGTTGAGAAAATTTAAAAAAAATAAATAATAATCAGAGTTTGAAAAGGAACAGAAATTAATTATACAAACCGTTACTTAGTTTTGGTTTGAGCCGGTTCAGAACTTTATTTTGCTGGTCGGAACTAAAATAATTGTTCTGTTCAGAATGAAATGATTGGAAAATAATATTGGTTCCAACTCCTGCTCTATACAAAGCTACATCAACATTTAATCAATGAGACCATGCATGAGACAAGACATACTAATGTCAGCGGGTATGAACTCATACCTAACTTAAGATGAACGCACTAACTGTAAGTTGCTCTGGATAACAGCATCTGTTAAATGACTAAAATGTGAAATGTAAAAACAGTCAATTAGTTGCTGGAGCATTTCTGCCTTAGCAAAGCCCAGTGCACTAAAAATTTAGTTTTTCCTGTGTTTTCTATCATATTTGTAAAACAGTTGATGAAACTAACACTGTAAATGTGATCAATAATATGCCATTTAGCAGACGCTTTTATCCAAAGCGACTTACAGTCATGTGTGCATACATTTTTACGTATGGGTGGTCCCGGGGATTGAACCCACTACCCTGGCATTACAAGCGCCATGCTCTACCAATTGAGCTACAGAGGACCACAGTGTTATTTTCTGATAGTTGCTGGTTAAAATAATACAATCCGCAGGATCAAAGATTTGTATAACTAAACCAAGATAGACCACAGCCTGTCGTTTCCAATGGGAACAAATGAGTCATAGTGGGCAGAACTAGAAAGGTGGTGGGTATGAGCTAGCGAGATCCTATTGGCACTTTCTAGCATGCATCTGTATATTTCCGTTAGGTAACGCCTACTCTGTGAAGTGCGCTTGTGCAATAAATACATTCTTAAACAACAGGATTTTTTACAGCTTTTACAAAGGGTAAACTCTACAAAACTTTGAACACTCTGTTCATAACATATTCTAGTTTTGGGAACAGAAAATTGTATTGAGATGAAATATTTCATTGATGAGAAAATGTGCAGAATGTTGGCCAAAATCTTCCACTGCCGGCTGTCATGTAAAAAATCTTCCCAGCGTGAAATAGTTCCCAATCGTTCTGATTGTGACGTCATGCTGTAACATTTCTCCCAGCGTGAAAATGTTCCCAGTTCAATAATTGCACACGCATCTCTTTATGTGGATGGCTGAGCTCGTGAGGATGTTTCTCTCACACCCTCCCTCGACCTCTAAAAACTATTCTGTTGGCACGTGCGTCAAAGTGCTGAGGGTAGATGTGAGGAGAGATTTTTTGCCATTGCAAAGACTTGGGCGCTAAGGGAGGGTGTGAGAAACATCTGCACGAGCTCAGCCAACCACATAAAGAGACGCATGTGCAATTATTGAGTTTTGGCTTGCCTGGTTACATCATGTCATACCACTCAGACTACTCCCAGACAATCCTAGCAATATTCTTTCTTGAGAAATATTTGTGTTTATTTTTGACAATTTTTTAAGGAAAATTATTACAGTTACTTAATTGTTACCCAAAAATGATATAATATCGAGTTTTGGGCTTAGTGGGACTATCATTTGTTTTTCAACAGGACAATGACCCAACACACTTCCAGGCTGTGTAAGTGCTATTTTACCAAGAAGGAGAGTGATGGAGTGCTGCATCAGATGACCTGGCCTCCACAATCCACCGACCTCAACCCAATTGAGATGGTTTGGGATGACGGACCACAGAGTGAAGGAAAAGCAGCCAACAAGTGCTCAGCATATGTGGGAACTTTTTTGGTTACTACATGATTCCATATGTGTTATTTTATAGTTTTGATGTCTTCACTATTATCCTACAATGTATAAAATAGTAAAAAATAAAGAAAAACCCTTGAATGAGTAGGTGTGTCCTAACTTTTGACTGGTACTGTATTTCAGTATGGTGTCCTTCTTGGATAGCGGGCCATACAGTGTGAAATGGATGTGTAGAGCAGGGATGGGCAACTTTGATGGAGGTGGGGGCCACAAAAAAATTGCCATGGGGCATGGAGAAAATGTTGCAGTTTTAAAGCAAGCTTGCTGCAATTCTACAAATTTTGCCATGGGATGGAAATACATTTTTGCAGTTTTTAATATGATATCTCAGTTAGACTGACTAACAAAATCAATGGGGGCCCACCGGGCTGGTAATTCGACCATGATTACTAAGTTAATAGATACAGTGCCTTCAGAAAGTATTCACACCACTTGACCTTTTCCACATTTTGTTGTGTTACAGCCTGAATGTTAAATGGTTTAAATTGACATGTGTCACTGGCCTACACACAATACCCCATAATGTGGAAGTGGAATTTTTACAAATGAATGAAAAATGAAAAGCTGGAATGTCTTGAGTCAATAAGTATTCAACCCTTTTGTTATGGCAAGCCTAAAAATGTGTTTAATAAGTCACATAATAAGTTGCGTGGACTGTTTGCAATAATAGTGTTTAACATGATTTTTGAATGACTACGTCATCTTTGTACCCCAAACATACAATTATCTGTAAGGTCCCTCAGTTGAGCAGTGAATTTCAAACACAGATTCAACCACAAAGACCAGGGAGGTTTTTCAATGCCTCGCAAAGAAGGGCACATATTGGTAGATGGGTAAAAAAACTAAAAAATAGACATTGAATATCTCTTTAAGTATGGTGAAGTTATTAATTACACTTTGGATGGTGTATCAATACACCCAGTCACTACAAAGATACAGGCGTCCTTCCTAACTCAGTTGCCGGAGATGAAGGAAACCACTCAGGGATTTCACCAAGTGTGACTTTAAAACAGTTACTGAGTTTAATGACTGTGATAGGAGAAAAATGAGGCTGGATCAACAACATTGTAGTTACTCCACAATACTAAGCTAAATGACAAAGTGAAAAGAACGAAGCTTGTATATAATAAAACATTCCAAAATATGCATGCTGTTTGCAATAAGGCACTAAAGTAATACTGCAAAAAATGTGGCAAAGAATGTCCTGAATAGAAAGAGTTATGTTTTGGGCAAATCCAACACAACACATCACTGAGTACCACTGTTCATATTTTCAAGCATGGTAGTGGCTGCATCATGTTATGGGTTTGCTTATCATCGACAAGAAGTAGGGAGTTTTTGGGGGGGATAAAAATAAATGAAATACATTTTACATTTACATTTTTGTCATTTAGCAGAAGCTCTTATCCAGAGTGACTTACAGTAATAAGTGCATCATTTTAAAAACTTTTTTTTGTACTGGTCCCCCGTGGGAATCGAACCCACAACCCTGGTGTTGCAAGCACCATGCTCTACCAACTGAGCAACACGGGAGGAAAACCTAGAGGAAAACCTGGTTCAGTCTGCTTTCCAACAGACACTGGGAGAAAAATTCACCTTTCAACAGGACAATAACCTAAAACATAAGGCCAAATATACACTGGATTTGCTTACCAAGACGACATTGAATATTCCTGAGTGGCCTAGTTACAGTTTTGACTTAAATCTGCTTGAAAATCTATGGAAAGACTTAAATATGGCTGTCTAGCAATGATCAACAACCAACTTGACAGAGCTTGAAGAATATAAAAAGAATAATATTAAATATTACACAATCCAGGTGTGCAAAGCTGTTAGAGTGTCACGTCTCCTCCCGTTGCTCCCCTCCGGCGCTCTGATTCGCCGGTCTACTGAGCCACCGGTCTGAACGCACCACCTCGGCAACACTGGAATGGAAACCCAACTCACCCTTATCACCTCCAGCGCACCTGTACCTCATCATCTCATCACCACTCCTATACAGTATGAAGATGTATGCACTCACTAACTGTAAGTCGCTCTGGATAAGAGCGTCTGCTAAATTACTAAAATGTAAATGTAAAATATAGCCCTGGACTGTTCAGTGTTGTGTTGTGTGTGTGATTGTTAGTGTCATGTCGTGTTCTCGCCCCTCTTGCTCAGTGTTAAGTAAACCTTTACATTGTTGATTCCTGCCTCTTCATATCCTCAGTACTTGTCACAGAATCACACACCAATCACGAAGATGGATACAGCAGGTAATCCTCCTGGAGTTTCCCAGTGCCTCGACCAGCACCAGCAGCAGATTGCCCAGCTGAACGCCGCCATGCAGGAAGTGCTCCAAACGCTGCATAAACTGACCATCACTCCGGTTCCACCCCAGGGAGCGTCGAGTGCACCCAGTCCACCTCCTCCCGTGCTATCACCAATGTCTGAGGGACCCCTTGCCCTGCCGGAGCACTATGACGGGAAAACAACGAAATGTAGAGGCTTCCTGCTACAGGTCTCACTGTATCTGGCGTGTCAGCGTGGGGCATCTCCATCAGACCAAGCCAGGATAGCGCTGGTGATTTTGCTACTGAGCTTTCACACGGTGGCGGCGTCTTCCGGCTGGAATGAGCGTACTCTGCGCACGGCCTTCAGGAGAGGCTTACGGGAGGACATCACGACGGAACTCGCATGTCGGGACGACGAGATGGACCTTGATACCCTCATCGCCACATCCACTCGTCTTGTCACATGTTGAGAGACCTACGGCGTTCCCAACACCACCCGGAGCCTCGATGCTCACCTCATCTGAGCTATGGAAGCCGCCCTGCCTCCGAGTCCTCACCCATGGAGGTGGGCAGCACCCCCAACACCACCACGGACCACAGATCTCCTGGCGGCTCCCTATCTAGGCGGTGTGACTCCCGTCGCCGCTCCTTGAGTGTTCCGTCATCCCCTGTCACCAAACCATTGGTTTTAGTTCCCCTAACAGTGAATGGTTCTTCCTTCTCTTCGCTTTCCACGTCAATGATAGATTCCGGATCAGCGGGGAACCTTATCGATACGGAGCTGGTCTCTGAATGGGGGTTGCCACTGCCTTCTCTGCTACACGTCACCTCACTGGACAATAAACCACTTGGATCAGGCACCATTACGCACGTCACTCTCCCCATCACCATCACCATTCCCACACTACCGGAGCACTACGAGGAGCTGTCCTTCCACATTGTCACGTCACCCCTTCACCGGATCGTCTTGGGATTGCCCTGGCTCAGACTACACAACCCCACCATCAATTGGATCACCAAGATGATCACAGCCTGGTCCCCCTCATGCCGGAGGACCTGCCTGCCAGTGGTTTGTTGTTCCACGTCAGTGGAGAGTCCGGAGTTCGCCCTCCAGCCCAAGATTCCACGTGAATACGCAGATCTCTCTGATGTCTTCTCTGCCTCCAAGGATAAGTGTCTCCCTCCTCACAGGCCCTGGGACTGCGTCATTGACCTGCTGGAGGGACAACACCCCCCGAAGAGTCGCATTTACTCCCTCTCCATAGCGGAGACTGAGGCCATGGTGAAGTATGTTGCGGAGACCTTGCAACAGGGGTTCATCAGACGCTCTACCTCTCCTGCCTCCGCCAGCTTCTTCTTCGTGGCCAAAAAAGATGGAGGACTGAGGCCACGCATTGACTACCGGGGGCTGAACGCAGTCACCACCAAGTACCGTTACCCCCTCCCTCTGGTTCCATCGGCCATCGAGCAGCTGCGAGGGGCCCGGTACTTTACCAAGTTGGACCTAAGGAGTGCCTACAACCTGATCTGAATCCGGGAAGGAGACGAGTGGAAGACGGCATTCAGGACTACCTCAGGCCACTATGAATACTGCATCATAACCTACGGCCTTGCCAACGCACCTTCCATGTTCCAGTCCTTCGTCAATGACATGTTCCGAGACATGCTGAGTAGACAGGTGGTGGTGTACATCGACGATATCCTGATCTACTCGGCTGCGTTCGAGGAGCACGTCAGGGATGTCCGAGCGGTCCTACGCCACTTTCGGGAACACAGCCTGTTGGTGAAGGGGGAGAAATGCGAATTCCACCAACAGGCCATCTCCTTCCTGGGATACAGGATCAGTCCTCGGGGTGTTCATGGAAAGAGCGAAGATGGACACCGTCAGGTCATGGCCAGTCCCCACCACCATCAAGGGCCTACAGAGCTTCCTGGGCTTCGCAAATTTCTACCAGCGTTTCATCAGGGCCGTCAACTCCAAAGCCGCCACGCTCACCTCTCTCCTTAAGGGTGGGCCTCAGAAGTTGGCCTGGAACCCTGAGGCTGATGCTGCCTTCAAGTGGCTGAAGGAGAGGTTCACCACAGCGCCCCTCCTAAAACACCCAGATCCAGCTCGTCCTTTCATCCTGGAGATGGACGCATCTGAGGAGGGCGTGGGTGGGGTCCTCTCCCAGCGGCAAGGTAAGCCAGAGAAAATGTATCCCTGTGCCTTTTTCTCGAAAAAGCTTACCCCCGCAGAGAGGAACTATGGAGTTGGAGACAGGGAGCTGTTGGCAGTGGTCCTCGCTCTGGAGTGGATGGGTGAACTCTCGTCAAGCCAGGTGGGCCCAATTTCTTACTCGCTTTCAGTTTATTCTGTCCTACCGCTCAGAATGTGAAAGCCGACGCACTCTCCAGGATGCACCATACCGGAGAAAGGAAGGATCTGGGGGGTCCTATCCTGCCTCCGTCTCTCATCGTGGCACCTGTCGTTTGGGATGTGGATGAAGACATCCGCCTGGCGGCTAAGGAGGACCCAGCACCTGCCAACGCCCCTCCGGGGTGCGTGTATGTACCCACCAGGGTCCGTGACTGCCTGCTGATATGGGCGCACACCACCCTTACGGCAGGACACTCCGGTATTACATTGTTATTGGACACTTGTGTGTTGTTAAATTGAGTGTAATCTACACTGAACAAAAATATAAAATCAACATGTAAAGTGTTGGTCCCATGTTTCATGAGCTGAAATAAAAGTTCCCAGAAGTTTTCCATCTGCACAAAATGCTTCTTTCTCTCAAATTGTGTGCACAAATTCTACATACAGTTGAAGTCGGAAGTTTACATACATTTAGGTTGGAGTCATTAAAACTTGTTTCTTGTTAACAAACTATAGATTTGGCAAGTCGGTTAAGTCATCTACTTTGTGCATGACACAAGTAATTTTTCCAACAATTGTTTACAGACAGATTATTTCACTTAAAATTCACTGTATCACAATTCCAGGGGGATTGAAGTGTACATACACTAAGTTGACTGTGCCTTTAAACAGCTTGGAAAATTCCAGAAAATGATGTCATGGCTTTAGAAGCTTCTGATAGGCTAATTGACATTATTTGAGTCAATTGGAGGTGTACCTGTGGATGTATTTCAAGGCCTACCTTCAAACTCAGTGCCTCTTTGCTTGACATCATGGGAAAATCAAAAGAAATCAAAAAATTGTAGACCACCACAAGTCTGGTTCATCCTTGGGAGCAATTTCCAAAAGCCTGACGGTACCACATTCATCTGTACAAACAATAGTACGCAAGTATAAACACCATGGGACCGCGCAGCCAGCATACCGCTCAGGAAGGAGACGCGTTCTGTCTCCTAGAGATGAACGTACTTTGGTGCGAGAAGTGCAAATCAATCCCAGAACAACAGCAAAGGACCTTGTGAAGATGCTGGAGGAAACAGGTACAAAAGTATCTATATTCACAGTAAAACGAGTCCTATATCGACGTAACCTGAAAGACCGATCAGCAAGGAAGAAGCCACTGCTCCAAAACCGGCATAAAAAAGCCTACTACGGTTTGCAACTGCACATGGGGACAAAGATCGTACTTTTTGGAGAAATGTCCTCTGGTCTGATGAAACAGAAATAGAACTGTTTGGCCATAATGACCATCGTTATGTTTGGAGGAAAAAGGGGGCATCTTGCAAGCCAAAGAATACCATCCCAACCGTGAAGCACGGGGGTGGCAGCATCATGCTGTGGGGGTGCTTTGCTGCAGGAGGGACTGGTGCACTTCACAATATAGATGGCATCATGAGGAAGGAAAATTATGTGGATATATTGAAGCAACATCTCAAGACATCAGTCAGGAAGTTAAAGCTTGGCCGCAAATGGGTCTTCCAAATGGACAATGACCTCAAGCATACTTCCAAAGTTGTGGCAAAATGGCTTAAGGACAACAAAGTCAAGGTATTGGAGTGGCCATCACAAAGCCCTGACCTCAATCCTATAGAAAATGTGTGGGCAGAACGGAAAAAGTGTGTGCGAGCAAGGAGGCCAACAAACCTGACTCAGTTACACCAGCTCTGTCAGGAGGAATGGGCCAAAATTCACCCAACTTATTGTGGGAAGCTTGTGGAAGGCTACCCGAAACGTTTGACCCAAGTTAAACAATTTAAAGGCAATGCTACCAAATACTAATTGAGTGTATGTAAACTTCTGACCCACTGGGAATGTGATGAAAGAAATAAAAGCTGAAATAAATGATTCTCTCTACTATTTTCTGACATTTCACATTCTTAAAATAAAGTGGTGATCCTAACTGACCTAAGGCAGGGAATTCGTACTAGGATTAAATGTCAAATTGTGAAAAACTGAGTTTAAATGTATTTGGCTAAGGTGTATGTAAACTTCCGACTTCAACTGTACCTGTTAGTGAGCATTTCTCCTTTGCCAATAGATAATAAGATAATCCATCCACCTGACAGGTGTGGCATAGCGATAAACTGATTAAACAGCATGATCATTACACAGGTGCACGTTGTACTGGGGACAATAAAAGGCCACTCTAAATTGTGCAGTTTTGTCACACAGCACAATGCCACAGATGTCTCAAGTTTTGAGGTAGCATGCAATTGGCATGCTGGCTGCAGGAATGTCCACCAGAGCTGTTGACAGAGAATTGAATGTTCATTTCTCTACCAAGAGCCGCCTCCAACATCCGTTTTAGAGAATTTGTCAGTACATCCAACTGTCCTCACAACCGCAGACCACCTGTATGGCGTCGTGTGGGCGAGAGGTTTGCTGATGTCAACATTGTGAACAGATTGCCCCATGGTAGCGGTGGGGTTATGATATGGGCAGGCATAAACTACTGTGAAGAGATCCTGCGGCCCATTGTGGTGCCATTCATCCTCTGCCATCACCTCATGTTTCAGCATGATAATGCACGGCCCCATGTCGCAAGGATCTGTACACAATTCCTGGAAGCTGAAAATGTCCCAGTTCTTCCATGGCCTTCATACTCACCAGACATATCACCCATTGAGCATGTTTGGGATGCTCTGGATCAACGCGTACGACAGTGTGTTCCAGGTCCCGCCAATATCCAGCAACTTCGCACAGCCATTGAAGAGGAGTGGGACAACCTTTCACTGGCCACAATCAACAGCCTGATCAACTCTATGCGAAGGAGATGTGTCGCGCTGCACGAAACAAATGGTGGTCACACCAGATGCTGACTCGTTTTCTGATCCACGCCCCTACTTTTTTTGTTGTTGGTATCTGTGACCAACAGATGCATATTTGTATTCCCAATAATGTGAAATTCATATATTAGGGCCTAATGAATTTATTTCAATTAACTCAGTAAAGTTAGTAAAATCTTTGAAATTGTTGCGTTTATATTTTTGTTCAGTATAGATGATATCATCAGTGTATTTGAGGTAGGTAGCTATTTTAACAGTAGTAGATATGTTACTAATCACGTGAAGTTTGATGGTGACACCGTGGCAGTGAAGCATAGCTAAGAAAGCAGTTCCCTTAAAATCTATTGTAGCATACTGTAAAGCTCTCAAATCAGCTTTGTGGAATTGTGTTGTTGGATGTGATAAGAGCTGACGGCTCTTAGCTGAGTTAACAGGAACGTAAAGCCACCAAATGTCCCTGGAGAACAGGAGGTGAAAAAAGCACAGTGAACCATAGGGGAGAGTGGGGTAAGTTGAGCCAAATGGGTAAGTTGAACCATCCTTGTTTCTAGGAAACCATACGAATTTAATAATTTGACCAAATACGGTATTTAGGAAGAGGTCATAATTTCATGGAGTCTGTGAAGGAAAAAAACACATGGAAAAAGTGGTGGGCGAGTTAGGTCGAAAAAAATGAGTCAAAGGAATTTATTGTGTTAGAGGTTTCATGATGCTTGTATCTAAACCAATGTAGATAATTGTAAGGTTGTTCTATACATCAGTTAGGGTCTCTATAAGCTTCAATATGAAGTCATACACCTAGCATGAAAGTGCATGCTTGTAGCTGTCTGGCCTAATATAGTCAAAATGTTTGCCTTGGAGTAAGTTGAGCCAATGGCAAGTTGAGCAAATGTAAGTGTTTTCATCCCAGGCGTAATGTAAAGCATTATTGCTGGGATATGAGTTAACAACAGGGTGTGTTACAGTGAGGGAAAAAAGTATTTGATCCCCTGCTGATTTTGTATGTTTACCCACTGACAAAGACATGATCAGTCTATAATTTTAATGGTAGGTTTATTTGAACAGTGAGAGACAGAATAACAACAAAAAATCCAGAAAAATGCATGTCAAAAATGTTAGAAATTGATTTGCATTTTAATGAGGGAAATAAGTATTTGACCCCTCTGCAAAACATGACTTAGTACTTGGTGGCAAAACCCTTGTTGGCAATCACAGAGGTCAGACGTTTCTTGTAGTTGGCCAACAGGTTTGCACACATCTCAGGAGGGATTTTGTCCCACTCCTCTTTGCAGATCTTCTCCAAGTCATTAAGGTTTCGAGGCTGACGTTTGGGAACTCAAACCTTCAGCTCCCTCCACAGATTTTCTATGGGATTAAGGTCTGGAGACTGGCTAGGCCACTCATTTACATTTACATTTATGTCATTTAGCAGACGCTCTTATCCAGAGCGACTTACAAATTGGTGCATTCAAAAGTGGGGGGGTAGAAGGATTACTTTATCCTATCCCAGGTATTCCTTAAAGAGGTGGGGTTTCAAATGTCTCCGGAAGGTGGTGAGTGACTCCGCTGTCCTGGCGTCATGAGGGAGCTTGTTCCTCCATTGGGGTGCCAGAGCAGCGAACAGTTTTGACTGGGCTGAGCGGGAACTATGCTTCCGCAGAGGAAGGGGAGCCAGCAGGCCAGAGGTGGATGAACGCAATGCCCTCGTTTGGGTGTAGGGACTGATCAGAGCCTGAAGGTACAGAGGTGCCGATCCCCTCACAGCTCCATAGGCAAGCACCATGGTCTTGTAACAGATGCAAGCTTCAACTGGAAGCCAGTGGAGTGTGCGGAGGAGCGGGGTGACGTGAGAGAACTTGGGAAGGTTGAACACCAGACGGGCTGCGGCATTCTGGATGAGTTGTAGGGGTTTAATGGCACAGGCAGGGAGCCCAGCCAACAGCGAGTTGCAGTAATCCAGACGGGAGATGACAAGTGCCTGGATTAGGACCTGTGCCGCTTCCTGTGTAAGGCAGGGTCGTACTCTCCGAATGTTGTAGAGCATGAACCTGCAGGATCGGGTCACCGCCTTGATGTTAGCGGAGAACGACAGGGTGTTGTCCAGGGTCACGCCAAGGCTCTTCGCACTCTGGGAGGAGGACACAACGGAGTTGTCAACCGTGATGGCGAGATCATGGAACGGGCAGTCCTTCCCGGGAGGAAGAGCAGCTCCGTCTTGCCAAGGTTCAGCTTGAGGTGGTGATCCGTCATCCATACTGATATGTCTGCCAGACATGCAGAGATGCGATTCGCCACCTGGTTATCAGAAGGGGGAAAGGAGAAGATTAGTTGTGTATCATCAGCGTAGCAATGATAGGAGAGGCCATGTGAGGATATGACAGAGCCAAGTGACTTGGTGTATAGGGAGAATAGGAGAGGGCCTAGAACTGAGCCCTGGGGGACACCAGTGGTGAGAGCACGTGGTGCGGAGACAGCTTCTCGCCACGCCACTTGGTAGGAGCGACCGGTCAGGTAGGACGCAATCCAGGAGTGAGCCGCGCCGGAGATGCCCAGCTCGGAGAGGGTGGAGAGGAGGATCTGATGGTTCACAGTATCAAAGGCAGCAGACAGGTCTAGAAGGACAAGAGCAGAGGAGAGAGAGTTAGCTTTAGCAGTGCGGAGAGCCTCCGTGACACAGAGAAGAGCAGTCTCAGTTGAATGACCAGTCCTGAAACCTGACTGGTTTGGATCAAGAAGGTCATTCTGAGAGAAATAGCAAGAGAGTTGGCTAAAGACGGCACGCTCAATAGTTTTGGAAAGAAAAGAAAGAAGGGATACTGGTCTGTAGTTGTTGACATCAGTGGGATCGAGTGTTGGTTTTTTGAGAAGGGGTGCAACTCTCGCTCTCTTGAAGACGGAAGGGACATAGCCAGCGGTCAAGGATGAGTTGATCAGCGAGGTGAGGTAGGGGAGAAGGTCACCGGAGATGGTCTGGAGAAGAGAGGAGGGGATGGGGTCAAGCGGGCAGGTTGTTGGGCGGCCTGCAGTCACAAGTCGCAATAATTTATCTGGAGAGAGAGGGGAGAAAGAAGTCAAAGCATAGGGTAGGGCAGTGTGAGCAGGACCAGCAGTGTCATTAGACTTAACAAACGAGGATCGGATGTCGTCAACCTTCTTTTCAAAGTGGTTGACGAAGTCATCCACAGAGATAGAGGATGGGGGGGATTCAGCAGGGAGGAGAATGTGGCAAAGAGCTTCCTAGGGTTAGAGGCAGATGCTTGGAATTTAGAGTGGTAGAAAGTGGCCTTAGCAGCAGAAACAGATGAAGAAAATGTAGAGAGGAGGGAGTGAAAAGATGCCAGGTCGGCAGGGAGTTTAGTTTTCTTCCATTTCCGCTCCGCTGCCCGGAATTCTGTTCTGTGAGCTCGCAATGAGTCATCAAGCCACGGAGCTGGAGGGGAGGACCGAGCCGGCCGGGAGGATAGGGGACACAGAGAGTCAAAGGATGCAGAAAGGGAGGAGAGGAGGGTTGAGGAGGCAGAATCAGGAGATTGGAGGGAGAAGGATTGAGCAGAGGGAAGAGATGATAGGATGGAAGAGGAGAGAGTAGTGGGAGAGAGAGAGCGTAGGTTGCGGCGGCGCATTACCATCTGTGTAGGGGCAGGGTGAGTAGTGTTGGAGGAGAGCGAGAGAGAAAAGGATACAAAGTAGTGGTCGGAGACATGGAGGGGAGTTGCAGTGAGATTAGTAGAAGAGCAGCATCTAGTAAAGATGAGGTCAAGCGTATTGCCTGCCTTGTGAGTAGGGGGGGACGGTGAGAGGGTGAGGTCAAAAGAGGAGAGGAGTGGAAAGAAGGAGGCAGAGAGAAATGAGTCAAATGTAGACGTAGGGAGGTTGAAATCCCCCAAAACTGTGAGGGGTGAGCCATCCTCAGGAAAGGAACTTATCAAGGCGTCAAGCTCATTGATGAACTCTCCAAGGGAACCTGGAGGGCGATAGATGACAAGGATATTAAGCTTAAATGGGCTAGTGACTGTGACAGCATGGAATTCAAATGAGGAGATAGACAGATGGGTTAGGGGAAAAATTGAGAATGTCCACTTGGGAGAGATGAGGATTCCTGTGCCACCACCCCTCTGACCAGATGCTTTCGGGGTATGCGAGAACACATGGTCAGACGAGGAGAGAGCAGTAGGAGTAGCAGTGTTTTCAGTGGTAATCCATGTTTCCGTCAGCGCCAGGAAGTCGAGGGACTGGAGGGTAGCATAGGCTGGGATGAAGTCAGCCTTGTTGGCAGCAGAACGGCAGTTCCAGAGGCTGCCTGAGACCTGGAACTCCAGGTGTGGGGTGCGTGCAGGGACCACCAGGTTAGAGAGGCAGCAGCCACGCGGTGTGAGGCGTTTGTGTAGCCTGTGCGGAGAGGAGAGAACAGGGATAGGCAGAGGCATAGTTGACAGGCTGTAGCAAATGGCTACAATAATGCAGAGGAGATCGGAATGAAATGAACTAAACATCTGGGAAAGGAGAGAGTAGGGCCTCCCTCACCAAAACTCCCAAATATAACTCACCCAACTTCCACCTCAGAAACTATAATTGTTTCACTGAACCACCCGAATAAAAACTCTCCCAACTTCCACTTTAGAAATTAGAATTGTTGTGAACTACAGCGGTTCAATGTTTCAAGGAATAGACTCAACTTACTTTATTCAGCTAGCTAACTATGACGCCATAGCTAACTAGCATGCTAGCATCCAATAACACACAGTTTAGCACCAATACTTGGTTACAACAAACTACCAATAGTGTGTTAACACACTAAACAGATAATTCGTGTCCGTGTCTAGTTCCTTTCATAACGCAGCAATAATTAAACGTTGGCTAGCTAGCACAAATATATTGTATTTAGCTGCTACAGTATAGCTAGCTGATCGTGTTGGCTAGCTAGCAATGGCTGCTGTGTTGACTTTGTTTGAAAAACGGCGGCGCTGCGAACAAATGTAGCTGGCTAAAAGGATATTGTATCTAGTTGCTACCGTTGCTAATTGCTACTCGCCAGCTAGTCCAGTAGGTGAGTTAGCTAGCTAGCTAGCTTCGTGCTACACCCGGCACCGCCGAATACAATGCTAACCTACAATAACTACCCACAACAGCCCACGATGCCTACCTACAATACCTAACTACAATCTAAATACATAGTTTAAGCCTTACTCGACAAAGCCCAAGCTATGTATAAAGCCAAACTTACCCGACGCCAGCTGTCTGGGTGGCAGACAAGACGACATTGGTCTTCTGCAATCAGTAGCTGTAATTAAGTACAGTAGCTACTAACTACCTAACGTTAATGCCTCAGATAATGAGGTTAGAAAAACAGCTGAATGGTAGGTAGCTAGCTGGCTTAATTACAGGTACTCTTAAGCGTGTAATAACATTGGAAACAACTATCCACAGTTGCTAAAAGTTACCAGTAGCTACCCGCTAGCTAGCTAGCTTTATTGGTCCAGGTAGTGGGTTAGCTAGCCTCGTGCTTCGCCGGGCTCCGCCGTATACAATACTTACCTACAATAATTACCTACAATAACCTACAATAACTACCTAAATAAACTACCTACAATACCTAACTACAACTACCTACCTACAATCTAAATACATGGTTTAAGCTTTACTCAACACCATATAAGAAGCCAAGCTTACCTCCTGCTAGAGAAAACACAACCTCTCCCGACACATTGAGCCACTCCTTTGTTGCCTTGGCCGTGTGTTTTGGGTCATTGTCATGCTGGAATACCAATCCACGACCTATTGTCAATGCCCTGGCTGAGAGAAGGAGGTTCTCACCCAACATTTGACAGTACATGGCCCCGTCCATCGTCCCTTTGATGCGGTGAAGTTGTCCTGTCCCCTTAGCAGAAAAACACCCCCAAAGCATAATGTTTCCACCTCCATGTTTGACGGTGGGGATGGTGTTCTTGGGGTCATAGGCAGCATTCCTCCTCCTCCTCCAAACACGGCGAGTTGAGTTGATGCCAAAGAGCTCCATTTTGGTCTCATCTGACCACAACACTTTCACCCAGTTCTCCTCTGAATCATTCAGATGTTCATTGGCAAACTTCAGACGGCCCTGTATATGTGCTTTCTTGAGCAGGGGGACCTTGCGGGCGCTGCAGGATTTCAGTCCTTCACGGCGTAGTGTGTTACCAATTGTTTTCTTGGTGACTATGGTCCCAGCTTGCCTTGAGATCATTGACAAGATCCTCCCGTGTAGTTCTGGGCTGATTCCTCACCGTTCTCATGATCATTGCAACTCCACGAGGTGAGATCTTGCATGGAGCCCCAGGCCGAGGGAGATTGACAGTTCTTTTGTGTTTCTTCCATTTGCGAATAATTGCACCAACTGTTGTCACCTTCTCACCAAGCTGGTCTTGTAGCCCATTCCAGCCTTGTGTAGGTCTACAATCTTGTCCCTGACATCCTTGGAGAGCTCTTTGGTCTTGGCCATGGTGGAGAGTTTGGAATCTGATTGATTGATTGCTTCTGTGGACAGGTTTATTTTATACAGGTAACAAGCTGAGATTAGGAGCACTCCCTTTAAGAGTGTGCTCCTAATCTCAGCTCGTTACCTGTATAAAAGACACCTGGGAGCCAGAAATCTTTCTGATTGAGAGGGGGTCAAATACTTATTTCCCTCAATAAAATGCAAATCAATTTATAACATTTTTGACATGCGTTTTTATGGATTTTTTTGTTGTTATTCTGTCTCTCACTGTTCAAATAAACCTACCATTAAAATTATAGACTGATCATTTCTTTGTCAGTGGGCTAATGTACAAAATCAGCAGGGGATCAAATACTTTTTTCCCTCACTGTAGGTGTTAAGCCTGTGCTTAAAATGTTTTTTTGTTTTAATGGTTATTGTGTTGAATTGTGTTTGGGAAATAAACATAGACATGGTTTTAAAAAGGTATTGGTAATATTTCAGTCAGTACAGAAGTGTGTAGGCGGCTTAACTTACCTTGTCCCTCGGCTCAACCTACCCCATACCAGGCGTAGGTTGTGCCAATAGACCCCTTTTTTTGGGACAAGATATGTTTTCAGAACTGTAATGTTTACATGAAATATATATATTATTTCAGGGATACACAACATCCTGAAATATATGTAGATATCTTTGTTAGAAAGAATAGTATATTTCCCTTGATGGAGTGAGGCTGAATGTAAAAAATGGCTCAATTTACCCCACTCTCCCATACAAGGCGAATCCAACCAGACCAAGTCATGAAACAAATAAAGAGGTCATACAGTTACTGTTAAAGAGGAACACAAGGTATAAAAACAAAGAGAGTCACACACTCTGTGTATAAACTCCCAGTCATTTTCCTTTTCCCATCATCATTCCTTGTATTGTATTTATTCATTAACTCTTGAAATGTTTCTCCATCCTATTGCTTCCAGTCTGCACAGGACCGCACTGAGATTGGTGAATTATTAATAAGATAATACAGACTGCAGAAGCAGCCAATGAAATTTGACTTTAACGAAAAGCCCTCCCATTGGATATCATATCACTACTTCACCAATTGGAAGAGAGAAACTGTTCCTTTAAGTAACTGCCATGCCCATGATTACCATTAACATTAGTTTGAGCAGTGAGTCTTGATGCAGACTCAATCACTATCAAGTCATTCACCTCAATGCAATTCACCCATCTTCTTTTGACGAAGCGCCTCTGCCTTGCTTTCCCCCTCACTGCAGTTAAATGTATCTGTTGTGTTTTTATTCACTATTGAATGCAGGAATGCCAACACCATATAAAAGTCAATGCTTAAGCCAGTGAGGAATCCATGCTGTTTGTCTTGGGGCCTTTTTTATAGTATCAGTCACAATAACCTAGTGCCTCAAGGCAGACATTTCCAGGTTTTCATCATGAAATTAGAGCAGGAGAGTCACATGTACTCTGTAATGGCTATGGTTTCTTTGAAAATAAACAAGTAGGCATTAAAATAGAACCACGGGATCCCCAAAATAGTTAATCTAGCTCCAGATCCTTTGCATCGAAGGTTTCAAAGGCAAACAGATCAATATCTGATAGCTGTGAAGTTCAATCTTTCACAAGATTTTTCAGTTTAGGTTTCTTTGATATGATACATTCTTCTCCATACGATGTGCATCATACTGTATATATTTATTTTATGGAGGTTGACAGAATCTAGACCCATACATACAGAATTAACCAGTATTTCAGTACAGTTGCATGAAATGTTTATCCCATTCACAAACGTGGGTTTGAGCTGTATGTTTGTTTCGGTCAATGGCCATTGGCTGGTTATAAATGGTAGGTTGAATGAATGTCAGAGTGCTGAATGCAGCTTTTGCCCACATGAGTAATTAAAGAGAGGGAATAGATTCACCACAGCTTGTGTTTGTATACTGTTTCTTTATGTTTTTCTTAAGGTGCTGTTTATCCTATGTTCCTCCTCAGGCTGTCTGTCATCATCACAAGCTTCTCTCCTCAACCATTCATTTGTCTGTTTAAAAATGTAGTCCAGGCACAGTATCCAGGTAGGATCTATTGAGAGCTATTTGAATGTTAATTTTGTTATCATAAGTGGTAGGGCAAATGTGACACTACTTCATAATTAAGTGCTTTAGGGAATAGCAGGCCTGTCTTGTTTTCTTTGGCTAGGTAATTGAAGCTTAAACACTGCCTGAAATACCACCCCTACTGCTTCCTGATCAAGCTGCCCTATAAATATTGTAGGAAAACAGGCATGCAAAGAATCTTTATGAACGGGTCGAGACTGAGTATAACATGTGAAGTGTATTCCCCCAGTAAAACTGCTTAGTCAAAAACAGCAGTCTGTGTGATTTTTGTGTATCAAATAACATAATCTTTATTACCTAATGTACGATGCTCTGTGTTTTCAAGAGGTATGGAGGTGAGTGTGCGTGTGTATGTGATTGTGTATGTGATGGGAGAGAGGGAGGGAGAGTGCAGTGGAGAGAGAGAGCAAGAGAGAGAGGTTGGGGGGGGGTCGAGCAAGCAAATGAGAGGTAGAGTTAGAGAAAGTGAGAGCAAGCGGAGGCACAGAGCTGAGTGAGAGGAGAGAGAGGAGAGGAGAGGAGCTAAGGCTAAGCATGACAATCACTCCCTCACTCTCCGGTGTGCGATATGGTTTGATTCCAGGAGAGGGGCTGGTTATAATTCTCTTATTGCCTTTGCTTTCTCTTTTCTGACACATTGGACCCTTCATCCACATTGTCTGCAGCTTTAATGTATGGTAAGTAAGATCTTAATTGCTCTAGCTACAACCCAAGCCTTAATAGTAATGGAAAACGCACAGAACTTCATGAGTTATTCAGATTTCTGTTTATATGTCAACACATGCACATAACATACTCTACTATACACTGACATATATACATATATTTTTTCATGACCCTTGTCTGAATTTAAGTGTAAAGATAATGTAGTTGAAATTATGCACTTTCCTTAGGGCTATTTCATATTTCATTTTCCATTGATTGAGTGACCATGTGGTTTTAAGCAACATGGCGAGCACATTAAAGTAACCATTTACATAGAAGGCTAAGTGGACACAGCATGAAAGCCTAATGTCACTTGTAAACTAACCGTTAGTGCTTGACTGATATGTGAGATTGCTCTGTTTTTGTTTATATACTGTAGTAGCTGTTTTGGATGTAATTCGTGTCCACTGCAGCAGCATTGCTGTGTTATAGTGACTTATTGATTTTTGATTGGGTGAGCATGTTGTGCACTGTAATGCATCTGGGTTGGGTCACCTGTCTGTTGGTTAGGGTCGGGGCACACTCCAGCTCCCCTCACAAGACAGATGTTTCATGGATACACCTTAACACATCTCTTGTTTAGAAGAGGGACATAAAAAGAAAATATAGTCATCTGTATTTGTTTAGAATTTATTGAATCTCGAGATTTAATGGTAACCTTTTCATATTGAAATACAATTTAGCATTATTTATGTTATTACACATTGAAAGCATAATCCCTTTGTGGATTAATACTGAAGAGGTACAGTTGTGTCTTAGCATTTTGTCATATCATTATCGTATGGTTTTGTGTGGTTGATGTATCGTGTGTTTAGAGACCAAATGACCACATTAAGTGCTTATTTGAGTAGGTGATCTGTACAAATTGACAATCAATGCAAAATGAACAATTTTATTTTTATTGGTACAACTGTTTGGTCTAGGTTATAAATATTACTCAAATGTGGTTAACTTGAAAGTTCTCTTTGTGAGGGACCTCTTTGTTTGTATATTGAAGCTCAGCCTTTTTAAACAGACTGTGACGCAAAATGTATGCTAAGTTCACCCAAGCTGTGACACAAATAGACATAGCATGCCTTTACAGCCTGTGCTGCGCAATATCTAAGTTGTGTGTGTTGTGTGTCTTGACAGGTATAAAAAGGGACGACCATACAAGGAATAGAAACGCCTAAGACGCAAACTCACCAAAGAAATCGATTATACTTAAGGTTTGGTTGTGCATTTGAGAGAGAGGGAGAGAGAAACCAAGGGACAGAGAGAGGCATCCCAAATCAAAGAGCAACACTGAGACGGAAAGGGAGAATGCAACAGAGGAAAATGTGTCTATCTTGCAACTTCGGTGACCATCATCACAATTTAATAAGAATTTGAAAAATCACAGCGCTGCAACAAATCTGTCTTCTGAGAAAGGGGAGGCAGTGAGCGAAGGCGAGATACTTCAACCATTAGTTCTCTGGAATTATTTTTAACACTACTGGAAAGCCATATACAGTATTGTTCTACAATATTACTGTGCTATTACAGTATTTATACAAGAGCGGTCAATAGTCTGATGTTTTATGAATCAGGCCTAGTTTTCCTGAACTATTCCAATGGCCTGAACTTTAGGTTCAGTCCCAACTGCCTTACCTTGACCCTTTTCTTTGATGATGTGAACGCTATCATCTCTCTGCCTGCCTCACGTCTCCCTCTCCTACTGAAGCCAATGCACAAACAAACTGACAGACTGGGAATGGAGGCAAGCCAACCCGGTTGTTGAGGCCTTCTGTTCGGATGATTAGATCGGATATCCCTATACTTTTCCTCCTGATCCGGAAAAAGGCCCAGAAATAACCCTCAATTACCTAGAGACACTCCGTACCTTTACCCACCATCCCGTTTACTCCTGAAACAAAAGCTACTAAACAAAAATGGCTGCTGGAGTTGCAACATGGATGCCCTTTGCTCGGGCAGCAGCCGTAGGCTGGCTACCACTGGCCCAAAAGACCATGCCCAAGCCTCCTGTGGACAAAAAGAGTCGCAGTGATGAGATCCTGTTTGTAAATGTGAGTGGACTACGTTTTCAGACATGGAAGAACACCTTGGACCGTTACCCGGACACCCTTCTAGGCAGCTCAGAAAAGGAGTTTTTCTACAACGAGGAAACTCAGGAATATTTCTTTGACAGGGATCCAGAGATGTTTCGCCATATACTCAACTTTTTTCGAACAGGCAAGCTACATTACCCCCGACATGAATGCATTCAGGCTTTTGAGGAAGAGCTGGCATTCTATGGCATAATACCTGAGATCATAGGTGACTGCTGTATGGAAGAGTACCGGGATCGCAAGAAGGAGAACCAGGAGCGTTTGGCTGAGGACACAGAGGCAGAAAATGCCGGAGACGCTCCCCTGCCCCCAGATGCCACGTTACGAGAGAGGCTATGGAGGGCCTTTGAGAACCCTCACACAAGCACCATGGCCCTGGTTTTCTACTACGTCACTGGTTTCTTCATCGCTGTGTCTGTTATTGCCAACGTTGTGGAAACGGTTCCCTGCCGACCACTCAAAGGGAGTATAAAGGACCTGCCGTGTGGTGAGAAGTTTTCAGTGGGCTTCTCTTGTTTGGACACGGCCTGTGTGCTTATCTTCTCCTTCGAGTACCTCATGAGGCTTTATGCTGCCCCCAGCCGCTGTGATTTTGTGCGTTCGGTGATGAGCGTGATAGACGTGGTGGCCATCTTGCCCTTCTACATCGGCCTTGTCATGCCAGAGAACGAGGAAGTCAGCGGGGCCTTTGTCACCCTGCGAGTCTTCCGGGTGTTCCGTATCTTCAAGTTCTCCCGTCACTCTCAGGGGCTGCGTATCCTGGGCTGCACGCTGCAGGCCTGCGCCTCGGAGCTGGGCTTCCTCCTCTTCTCTCTCACCATGGCCGTGATAATCTTTGCCACCGTCATGTTCTACGCTGAGAAAGGCACCAAAGGCACCACGTTTTCCAGCATCCCAGCCTCCTTCTGGTACACCATCGTCACCATGACAACACTGGGGTAAGTGTTTGGATGTTGTTATACTACTTAACCTTTATATACTGTAAAAGTATCATAACCAGTTCCATATCAACTTCTACCACCCACATACTGTGTTGCTTTGAATATGAAATGGTGGTACTATTCTCAGTAGAATCAATTGAGAAATATATTGGACTGTGAATGAGTCATTTTAGAGCTTCAATCCCCTGTCGTCACCTCATCTCTACACTGCTCTCAGGTGTCACACACTCCAACACTCTCCCTGCAGGTGTGTTATGAATGGGAGAGTAATGGCTTGTGTACTGTGAATGGGAAATGAATGGTGTTAAGAAGATTTGATAGCCCACTCCATGCACTTGATGTAAACGACCAGGGTTTAAGAATATTGTCTTTAGTTTGTATTTGAGATTGAGTAGTAAAAAAATCCTGTAGCCTATTTTATTTGACATAAGGTTTATTTTTATGTAATAGTACTCTGTGCTGTACAAAGATACAGCATTTTGTATGACAGTTCCCCAATGTTGGAACCTGTCGCATCATTTAATTTGGTTTGAAAACATGTCATCATTATTAACTTATCAAAATCTTAACAAAAAGATTTCCTGAAATAATAGCAGTGGTTTGCAGATGAGTATAATTTCAAATCACATTTTATTTGTCACATGCGCCGAATACAATGTGATGTACTTACGGCCCAGTACAGTGATGTACTGGGCCGTATGCACTCCCCTTTGTAGTGCCTTGCAGTCGGAGGCCAAGCAGTTGCCATACCAGGCAGTGATGCAACCAGTCAGGATGCTCTCGATGGTGCAGCTGTAGAACTTTTGGAGGATCTGAGGACCCATGCCAAATCCTTTCAGTCTCCTGAGGAGGAATAGGCTTTGTCGTGCCCTCTTCACGACTGTCTTGGTGTGTTTGGACCATGATAGTTTGTTGGTGATGTGGACACCAAGGAACTTGAAGCTCTCAACCTGCTCTGCTACAGCCCTGTCGATGAGAATGGGGGTGTGCTCGGTCATCTTCTTTTTCCTGTAGTCCACAATTATCA
This sequence comes from Coregonus clupeaformis, assembly GCF_020615455.1. Taxonomy (NCBI): domain Eukaryota; kingdom Metazoa; phylum Chordata; class Actinopteri; order Salmoniformes; family Salmonidae; genus Coregonus; species Coregonus clupeaformis. Next base: position 28,648,033 of record NC_059215.1, read on the forward strand.
CCTTTGTCTTGATAACGTTGAGGGAGAGGTTATTATCCTGGCACCACACGGCCAGGTCTCTTACCTCCTCCATATAGGCTGTATCATTGTTGTCGGTTATCAGGCCTACCACTGTTGTGTTGTCGGCACACTTAATGATGGTGTTGGAGTCGTGCCTGGCCATGCAGTCATGGGTGAACAGGGAGTACAGGAGGGGACTGAGCACGCACCCCTGAGGGTCCCCTGTGTTGAGGATCAGCGTGGCAGATGTGTTGTTACCTACCCTTACCACCTGGGGGTGGCCCGTCAGGAAGTCCAGGATCCAGTTGCAGAGGGAGGTGTTTAGTCCCAGGGTCCTTAGCTTAGTGATGAGCTTTGAGGGCACTATGGTGTTGAACGCTGAGCTGTAATCAATGAATAGCATTCTCATGTAGGTGTTCCTTTTGTCCAGGTGGGAAAGGGCAGTGTGGAGTGCAATAGAGATTGCATCATCTGTGGATCTTTTGGGGCAGTATGCAAGTTGGAGTGGGTCTAGGGTTTCTGGGATAATGGTGTTGATGTGAGCCATGACCAGCCTTTCAAAGCACTTCATGGCTACAGACTTGAGTGCTACAGGTCGGTAGTCATTTAGGCAGGTTACCTTAGTGTTCTTGGGCACAGGGACTATGGTGGTCTGCTTGAAGCATGTTGGTATTACACACTCAGTCAGGGACAGGTTGAAAATGTCAGTGAAGACACTTGCCAGTTGGTCAGCGCATGCTCGGAGTACACGTCCTGGTAATCTGTCTGGCCCTGCGGCCTTGTGAATGTTGACCTGTTTAAAGGTCTTACTCACATTGGCTACGGAGAGCGTGATCACACAGCCGTCCGGAACAGCTGATGCTCTCATGCATGCTTCAGTGTTGCTTGCCTCGAAGCGAGCATAGAAGTAATTTAGCTTGTCTGGTAGGCTCGGGTCACTGGGCAGCTTGCGGCTGTGCTTCCCTTTGTAGTCTGTAGTAGTTTGCAAGCCCTGCCACATCCGATGAGCGTCAGAGCCGATATAGTACGATTCAATCTTTGTCCTGTATTGACGCTTTGCCTGTTTGATGGTTCGTCGGAGGGCATAGCGTGATTTCTTATAAGTGTCCGTGTTAGAGTCCCACTCCTTGAAAGCGGCAGCTCTACCCTTTTAGCTCAGTGCGGATGTTGCCTGTAATCCATGGCTTCTGGTTGGGGTATGTACGTAAAGTCACTGCGGGGACGACGTCATCGATGCACTTATTGATGAAGCCAGGGACTGATGTGGTGTACTCCTCAATGCTATCGGAAGAATCCCGGAACATATTCCAGTCTGTGCTAGCAAAACAGTCCTGTAGCTTAGCATCTGCGTCATCTGACCACTTCCTTATTAACGTTATTGACCGAGTCACTGGTGCTTCCTGCTTTAGTTTTTGCTTGTAAGCAGGAATCAGGAGGATATAATTATGGTCAGATTTGACAAATGAAGGGCGAGGGAGAGCTTTGTACGCATATGTGTGTGGTGTAAAGGTGGTCTAGAGTTTTTTTCCCTATGATTGCACATTTAACATGCTGGTAGAAATTAGGTAAAACGGATGTAGGTTTCCCTGCATTAAAGTTCCCGGCCACTAGGTGCGCCGCCTCTGGATGAGCGTTTTCCTGTTTGCTATGGCCTTATACAGCTCATTGAGTGCGGTCTTAGTGCCAGCATCGGTTTGTGGTGGTAAATAGACAGCTACAAAAATATAGATAAACTCTCTTTGTAAATAGTGTGGTCTACAGCTTATCATGAGATACTCTGCCTCAGGCGAGCAAAACCTCGAGACTTCCTTAATATTAGATTTCGTGCACCAGCTGTTGTTTACAAATATACACAGACCGCCACCCCTTGTCTTACCGGAGGCAGCTGTTCTATCTTGCCGATGCAGCGTATATCTCGCCATTTGTATGTTATCCATGTCGTCGTTCAGCCACGACTTGGTGAAACATAAGATATTACAGTTTTTAATGTCCCGTTGGTAGGATATCCGTAATCTTTGTTGGTCTATTTTGTTATCCAATGATTGTACGTTGGCTAATAGGACTGATGGTAGAGGCAGATTACGCACTCACCATTGAATCCTTACAAGGCACCCCAACCTACATCCCCGATATCTCTGTCTCTTTCTCATGCCAATGACGGGGATTTGGGCCTTGTCGGGTGTCTGAAGAAACTCCTTCACGTCCGACTCGTTAAAGAAGAAATCTTCGTCCAGTACGAGGTGAGTAATCGCTGTCCTGATATCCAGAAGCTCTTTTCGGTCATAAGAGACGGTGGCAGAAACATTATGTACAAAATGAGTTACAAATAACACGAAAAAAACACCCACAATAGCACAATTGGTTAGGAGCCTGTAAAACGGCAGCCATCTCCAGATGAGCTGCATCCTGTTTCAAATTGTCCTTCATCAGACTACCACTGCGGCAGAGACTACATTTTGTTACGTTGATTGAGGACTCATCTGTTGGATTATTTCAAGTGCGGCTGGGCCAAAGGAACAACAGTAACCCAGTGAGCCATGGTCCTCGCCCCTGTCTTTTCCCAGGCCTCTTTCTCCACTACGCCCATGAGTCATCCGGCTTGTTTTGATAGCAATCCCCCAGGCCATTAAACAGTATGTGTCCAAGCACTAAATGGGCTCACACAACGCAGCACAGAGGCTTTTACTACCATCTCCATATTGCCTGACAATCTTCAGCCCCCATTATGATTTCAACTTCAAACCAACATGAGTCTGAGACTATCCAGTGTATTAATATGTAGAGTAGAGAGATAATGTACCTTGACGCCATAGAACTTCATGGAATCTCCTTGATTTCCTCTGTAGAATTACAAAGTCATCCAGTTGTAAAATATCTGCGTTTGAAGAAAGCTGTTTAATTTTCATATAGGCCATTTGGCACTCCCAGAATGGATTAGATGTGTGGTTTTGGCCTTTTAATGTAGTGCCTGTGGTGTGGATTTGTAACATATCTGTGTGTCCATCTTATCTCATGTTGAATTACATGATATAATGCTGGCTTATTAAGTGTAGCAGCCTTGCCATCAATGGAGAAATAAGCTATGTCGGATGGATACTCAAGGTTTCTGTTTATCACTGCAACAGCATCATCTTTCCATTTGATTGATGAATGCGGAGCCTGTTTCTGTGTCAGTGTGTAAACGATAAGAACCAAGGAGAGGAGAGAAGGGAGTGCTCCCTTGGCCTATTGTTTCCATCCCCCAAATCCACTTGACACAATTAGGTGTGATGTCGAATGGCCTGTTTTGACCTTTGGATCCTGCCATCGTGTGGAGGCAGACTGAGAGGATGTAACAATGTAGATGTATGGCAGTGACATTTCTCTGCTTTTCAGGAATTGATTAAAGGTGACAGGCAAAGAACATCATCTATAAAGCATAATACTAATGCTAATTTAGGCTTCATTAAATAAGCCTCAACAGCATTTTTGTCTATCGCTACATTTTGGCTGTCATTTCTACTTTTTTGTGAAGATGACATGAATTAAATCGTTTCAGGCCAAAAAGAAAATAACAATGGCTTACTGCATGCAACACAAGCTACAGTCATAGTTTTTGTGAGTCCTTTTCTGGATCAGAAATGAAAACAGAAATGATACCAACATGATGTGAGAAGGCACTCGTATATCTGGGGAATAAACATTTATGACAATAATGATCACTCATATGTAGATAGATATAATGTAGTTAGTTAGCTAGCTATAGCCAGTCAGCGAATTCCCAATCAATGTGATGAGGCTGCCATTCAAACAGCTAATACTAGCTAGCTAACTAGCTAGCAACATTTTTAAGTTAAGAAATTGTTGGATGACACAACACATGTACAGCTAGCTAACTAGCTAGTTAACATTCATATACAGGTAACTGCCAGATAAAGTAAACACCAACATAAGGTGTCTTAAAAAATGTCATAAACGTATAAACTTAGCTAGCTAGCAGAAATATTGTTTCCCAAGAAGTAAGCTACTGTAGCTTTGATGCTGGCTTCAGCCAGCTAGCTAACAAGCTAACCAAACTGTGGCTAACTACTACATGAAAATAATTTCTGATCAAATGTTACCATGTAGCTAGACCTTTATTAATGGAGTCAATAGCAGTGCAGTGTTAACCACTTCTGAGGGAAGGGACTCAGGAATGGAGATGACTATGCTGTAGCTATTCTATGATTTACACTACCGGTCAAAGGTTTTGGAACACCTACTCATTCAAGGGTTTTTCTTTATTGTTACTATTTTCTACATTGTAGAATAATAGTGAAGACATCAAAACTATGAAATAACACATATGGAATCATGTAATAACCAAAAAAGTGTTAAACAAATCAAAATATATTTTATATTTGAGATTCTTCAAATAGCCACCCTTGCGTTGATGACAACTTTGCACACTCTTGGCATTCTCTCAACCAGCTTCATGAGGTAGTCACCTGGAATGCATTTCAATTAACAGTTGTTCCTTCTTAAAAGTTAATTTGTGGAATTTATTTCCTTCTTAATGTGTTTGAGCCAATCAGTTGTGTTGTGACAAGGTAGGGGGGTATACAGAAGATAGCCCTATTTCGTAAAAGACCAAGTCAATATTATGGCAAGAACAGCTCAAATAAGCAAAGAGAAATGACAGTCCATCATTACTTTAAGACATGAAGGTCAGTCAATACGGAATACTTCAAGAACTTTGAAAGTTTCTTCAAGTGCAGTTGCAAAAACCATCAAGCACTATGATGAAACTGGTTCTCATGAAGACCGCCACAGGAAGATAAGTTCATTAGAGTTACCAGCCTCAGAAATTGCACCCCAAATAAATGCTTCACAGAGTTTAAGTCACAGATACATCTCAACATCAACTGTTCAGAGGCGACTGTGTGAATCAGACCTTCATGGTCGAATTGCTGCAAAGAAACCACTACTTAAGGACACCAATAAGAAGACGAGACTTGCTTGGGCCAAGAAACTGTTAGGCCTACTGCTGCTAGGTAGCTCTCTCTCTGCTCTCCCCCTCCCCTCTGTCTGTCCTTGATTGCAGGAGTGAAGTCTGGTGTGCGGGAGTCAGGGTTCCAGCTGCAGCTCATTCACCATAATCACCTCAGCCTTTAAGACCCGGTCAAACTTTCCACTCATCGTCAGATCATAGTCAAGACAACCATATATTTGGAACCTGACTCCTGCCTCCGCTTCACTCCTGCCACCACCATCCTGCTCTCCACTATCGGGCCTCTCCTTTGGACTCACCACGGACACTAGGACATTACGGTACCACACCTGCCCTGACCTGGATCTGTACCCTCCCTGTAACCTGGACTTGCTCTTCCCCATTTATTGGAAACCTGGACTATTGAACATTATAATAAACCTGTTAAAACTTCTCTGGCTTGGTGTACTTGTCTGCATTTGGGTTCTATCCAGTTAAATCATAACAGTATGATCTGACCAACATGAACCCAGCAGACAGTAGCTCGGATACCACCCCAGAGTGCACTCAAATTTGGACTGCCATAGCCAATCAGGGCATTCTACTTGGCCAACATGATACCCTGTTTAAGACGATTGCTGAGGACAGTCAGGTGCTGCTTAATCAGGTTCAATTACTCTGGTGCCGACGAAAGCTTTTTGGATAGAGAGTGGGCTCAACAAATGGATTTGGAGACTGTTCCTATGGACTGTCCGCTGCAGGCTAAGGGTCTAAATGGACAATTGTTGACCCGCATTACCCATCAGACTGTTCCTGTTTGTCTTAGAGTGTCGGGAAATCATCAGGAGAACATTCAATTCCATATTATCGACTGCCCACAGACTCCCCTGGTCCTTGGTATCCCCTGGCTCATAAAACACAATCCACACATTGATTGGGTGACAGGTAGCATTGTTTCATGGAGCACATTTTGTCATGTGAATTGTTTGTGTTCTGCTCAGACTCCTGCCAGTACTGTGCCTCAACCTCCACTGGAGTCCATGGATCTTTCTGCTGTTCCTGACGTGTATCATGACCTGGCATCCGTTTTCTGCAAACACAGAGCTACTTCTCTTCCTCCTCACCGGCCTTACGACTGCGCCATTGACCTCCAGCCAGGAGCCCCGCTCCCCAGCAGTCGCCTGTACAATCTCTCCCGGCCGGAGACGGAGGCTATGGAGAACTACATTCGGGACTCCTTGGCGGCAGGTATTATGCGTCCTTCCTCGTCACCTGTAGGAGCGGGATTCTTTTTGTTGCTAAGAAGGATAAGACCCTCAGACCCTGTATTGATTACCGTGGACTTAACAACATCACCATTAAGAACAAGTATTCTCTGCCTTTGATTAATTCTGCTTTTCCCCTCCTTCATGGTGCTACCATCTTTACGAAACTGGATCTACGAAATGCGTATCACCTGGTGCGCATTCGTAAGGGTGATGAATGGAAGACTGCCTTCAACACACCCTTGGGACATTTTGAGTATCGGGTTATGCCTTTTGGGTTGTCTAATGCCCCTGCTGTTTTTCAGGCACTAGTCAATGATGTCCTTCGGGACATGTTGAATCGGTTTGTTTTTGTCTATCTGGATGATATCTTGATTTTCTCAGAGTCCTCCCAGGAACATGAACTGCATGTGCGCCAGGTGTTGCAAAGGTTGTTGGAGAACAAACTGTTTGTGAAGATGGAGAAATGTGAATTTCATGTGTCTGAGACCTCTTTTTGGGTTACATCATAGCTCAGGGGGAGCTGCGGATGGACCCAGCTAAGATCTCTGCTGTCACGGACTGGCCAGCTCCCTCTACCCGCAAACAACTTCAACGATTCCTGGGGTTTGCGAACTTCTATAGGAGGTTCATCAAGGACTACAGCCGCATTGCGGCGCCACTCACCGCTCTCACCTCCATCTCACGACCGTTCGCTTGGAATGAAGGGGGCCGAATCAGCGTTCGAAGAACTGAAACATCGCTTCGCCTCGGCTCCCATTCTGATGCAGCCGGACCCCGACCGCCAGTTTGTCGTGGAGGTGGATGCATCCGACACTGGGGTAGGTGCAGTGTTGTCACAACGTTCTCCTGAAGATAACAAACTGCATCCCTGTGCTTTTCTCTCAAGGAAACTTTCTCAGGCAGAGAGGAATTATGATGTTGGAAATCGTGAACTGCTCGCCGTTAAGCTGGCTCTCGAGGAGTGGCGACATTGGTTGGAGGGGGCGGAACAACCCTTCATCGTTTGGACGGATCATAAGAATCTGGCTTACCTCCAGTCAGCGAAGCAGCTCAACCCCCGTCAAGCCAGGTGGGCACTATTTTTTGGGAGATTCAATTTTTCTCTGTCTTACCGTCCTGGGTCACGCAACGTCAAGCCTGACGCCCTGTCTCGTGTTCATTCGGCTGTTGATACTGGTAGTAACCCTGAACCCATTTTGCCTCCTACCTGCAGTATTGCAGTCATCACATGTGACATCGAGGGGATTGTTAGACAGGCTCAACATCATCAAGCTGACCCTGGGAGGGGTCCTCCTAACCGGATGTTTGTCCCTGAGTCTGCTCGCTCCCAGGTACTTCAGTGGGCTCACTCGTCTCCCCTTACCTGTCACCCTGGAGTTTCGCGGACCCTTGACTTTGTGCGACGGAAGTTCTGGTGGGCCACGATGGAGGCGGACACTCGAGCCTTCATTGCTGCTTGTACGGTATGTGCACGAAGTAAAAACTCCACCCAGGCCAGCGCTGGTCATCTACGACCTCTACCTATACCCAGCCGGCCCTGGTCGCATATCGCTATGGATTTTGTCACTGGACTTCCCCCCTCATCTGGTAAGACTGTCATTCTTACGGTGATTGATCGTTTTTCTAAGTTCGCTCATTTTTTGGCCCTACCTAAACTGCCCACTGCCAGAGAGACGGCTGATATTTTGGTTGAACATGTGTTCCGCTCTCATGGTCTACCCACGGATATTGTCTCTGACAGGGGTCCCCAGTTTGTCTCCCAGGTGTGGAAAGCTTTCTGTAAAGCTTTGGGCATTACATCCAGCCTGTCCTCTGGATATCACCCCCAGACCAACGGGCAAGCCGAGAGAGCGAACCAGGAGATGGAGACCGCACTTCGCTGTGTCACTGGGTCTAACCCTGGGTCATGGAGCTCCATGCTCCCCTGGGTGGAATATGCTCATAACACCTTGACTAACGCTTCCTCTGGTTTGTCTCCTTTTCTGTGTGCTCTGGGTTATCAACCTCCCTGTTCCCTTCCCAAGAGAGGGAACTTGCGGTACCCTCGGTGCAGTCCCACATGCGCCGCTGCTGCAAGGTCTGGAGGAAGGCCAGGGTAGCTCTGTCCCGAGCTTCGGCGTACATGCAGAGGCAAGCCAACCGTCACCGGTCCCAGGCTCCCGGTTACTCTCCTGGTCAAGAGGTATGGCTGAAGTCACGGGACCTTCCATTGAAGGTGGAGTCGAAGAAGATGGCGCCTCGTTTTATAGGACCGTTCAAGATACTGTCTATTGTTAACCCCTGCGCGGTTAAGCTACAGCTTCCTGCCTCCCTACGGGTTCATTCCACCTTTCATGTTTCCCAGATTAAGCCTGTGTCGGTTAGCCCTTTGTGCCCGCCCTCTCGTCCCCCTCCTCCGCCCAAGATCGTGGGTGGGGGTCCGGTCTACACTGTCCGGCGACTTCTGGATGTTCGCCGCCGGGGTCGTGGTTTCCAGTACCTGGTGGATTGGGAGGGTTATGGTCCTGAGGAACGTTCCTGGGTGCCCAGGAGCTTCATTGTGGATCCTGCTCTGGTTCGTGAGTTTCATAGGTTACATCCTGATAAACCCTGTCGGCCGCCAGGTGGCGTCCGTAGAGGGGGTACTGTTAGGCCTACTGCTGCTAGGTAGCTCTCTCTCTGCTCTCCCCCTCCCCTCTGTCTGTCCTTGATTGCAGGAGTGAAGTCTGGTGTGCGGGAGTCAGGGTTCCAGCTGCAGCTCATTCACCATAATCACCTCAGCCTTTAAGACCCGGTCAAACTTTCCACTCATCGTCAGATCATAGTCAAGACAACCATATATTTGGAACCTGACTCCTGCCTCCGCTTCACTCCTGCCACCACCATCCTGCTCTCCACTATCGGGCCTCTCCTTTGGACTCACCACGGACACTAGGACATTACGGTACCACACCTGCCCTGACCTGGATCTGTACCCTCCCTGTAACCTGGACTTGCTCTTCCCCATTTATTGGAAACCTGGACTATTGAACATTATAATAAACCTGTTAAAACTTCTCTGGCTTGGTGTACTTGTCTGCATTTGGGTTCTATCCAGTTAAATCATAACAGAAACACAAGCAATGGACATTAGACCGGTGGAAATGTGTCCTTTGATCTGGAGTCCAAATTGGAGATTTTTGGTTCCAACCGCCATGTCTTTGTGAGACGCAGTATGGGTGAACGGATGATCTCTGCATGTGTATTTCCCACCGTAAAGCATGGAGAAGGAGGTGTTATGGTGTGGGGGTGCTTTGCTGGTGACACTGTCTGTGATTTATTTCAAATTCAAGGCACACTTAACCAGCATGGCTACCACAGCATTCTGCAGCGATACACCATCCCATCTGGTTTGGACTTAGTGGGACTCTCATTTGTTTTTCAACAGGAGAATGACCCAACACACCTCCAGGCTGTGTAAGGGCTATTTCACCAAGAATGAGAGTGATGGAGTGCTGCATCAGATGACCTGGCCTCCACAATCCCCCGACCTCAACCAAATTGAGATGGTTTGGGATGAGTCGGACCGCAGAGTGAAGGAAAAGCAGCCAACAAGTGCTCAGCATTTGTGGGAACTCCTTCAAGACTGTTGGAAAAGCATTCCATGTGAAGCTGGTTGAGAGAATGCCACGAGTGTGCAAACTGTCATCAAGGCAAAGGGTGGCTATTTGAAGAATCTCAAATATAAAATACATTTTGATTTGTTTAACACTTTTTTGGTTACTACATGATTCCATATGTGTTATTTCATAGTTTTGATGTCTTCACTATTATTCTACATTGTAGAAAATAGTAAAAATAAAGAAAAACCCTTGAATGAGTAGGTGTTCTAACACTTTTGACCGGTAGTGTATGCTGCATATTTTTGTGCAATTATTGAAATATATAGAAAGTAAAGATACATTCTGACATTTTGGCATTATACTGTAGTCTACTTACCAAATATCCTTCAACAAGAACATTTCATTGGCTTCTGCCATCCCGATGATTGTGTTTCATTGCATCCACTCTATCCTCTCAGGTTTGGAGCATGTCCGGGTTATATGACACCATCCTCCCAAAATGGAAACATACATAATTTCCCATAATCCCTTATTCATGCCATTTCCTCTCGGAATTCTAACTCAATTGAAGAGAAAAAGGATTTGAAAATTGCATTCTCATGATGGCTGTTACACTATTACAGAACTAATGTTTTCTTCTATTTAAGAACATGTTTCCAATAATGATATTAGTATTGTCAGAGCAGACTGATGATCGATCACTCACTGATGTTCAGACTTCTTTGAAGTAGCTTAATGACACTGATATTGTCCTTAGTTTGTCTTAGCCAGACGTAAATTCAGTACTGTGCTGTAATAGAATGTGTATACTGAAGAAGAATATAATCCTGTCAAAAAACATTTATCAGCTTGCCAAGGAGGTTTGATCTGGCAGAATTACAGGCAGATGGAACTATTCCCTAATAGTGTAAGGAACCACTCCTGCTCAGATTAGAATGGTATACTGTAATTCTCAATGGTAATAAAAAATTGTTGAATGACAAAGTGAAAAAATGTATGCATTTAATTTGTTGTGCTGGCATGGTTATAAAATCTCCCGTAATGTATTCTGTTCAGGCTAGACTGATGATAGCTTGTTAAACGTTATGCTTTAGTCTTAGTTAGCAGAAAGATTGCAAGTCATGTATGCTGATCAAAGCATAGGGGAAAGACTCTTCTGAGATTTATAGAGGCTCCAATAAATGCACGTTTCAATTTGCAATTACTTTACCCTGTCTCTGGGGCAACCGACTTGATTCCTCATTAATGGGACTTCATATCAAGCTTTTTTCCTTCCCATTTTGACCTTGGCGTATTCCCATCCACCACATTGGCCAATAGTTTAGAAGGAAAGGAAGGAAGTATTCAAGATAGCGTAGGAGGAAATAACTAGCTGTGAAAACCTGCCCACAACATCATCACAGTCCCCTTTTCCTATATGTAGCAATTATTTATACACTTTGAATACAAATATTCTTATTAAGAAATAGTTATATTGATACAGTAATTCTAGATATTGCATACCTTGTTGATAGCGAAAACTGTCCAATCCCATCAGGAACAGGTGAAATACGTTATAAAACGTGAAATACCTTATTGACTTTGATCCTAATCCTCAATTTCAGTTAAAAGACAATCCTCTTTACTCCCGTTGCATCACTTTTCCCTCTCTTGAGTAATTCACTTCCAATACATCAGTCACCATCTGTTATTATATTATGTAAGTGCCTTTTGGGAGAGCCGCTGTCCTTGAACAATAGTAGGCTGACTGACTGGGCTCACCAACTGTTTTATAACTCAACATGTTTTATACCTGACTGCAGATATCATCTGTAACAAATTGTTGGTTCTGAATGTGTAGTTTTGACCATGAGCTCCTTTGCATGAGATTGGGTTTAGTATTTATGAATAATTGTATTATCTTGTGATGTAACCTGGCATAATCTTAATTTCTGAATTATGTGATACTTAGAAATTGCCTTCCACTTGCCAAATACTGTAATGTACCAGACGGCCTGTCTTGTCTACCTGCTGGTGGTATTAACATTGCTGCTGGAGGTCGAGGAGAATCATAAAGAGAAACTGATTCTAGTTGACTTGAGATTAGTTTTGTTTTCTTTTGTTGAAGAATCTGATTTGAACCATGTCAGCCAAGTGCCATGTGTTGTATGATGTTTCATATTGGTCCCGAGTGGCGCAGTGGTCTAAGGCTAGCTGTGCCACTAGAGATCCTGGTTCGAATCCAGGCTCTGTCGTAGCCGACCGCGACCGGGAGACATTTACATTTTTTTTTTTACATTTACTTCATTTAGCAGACGCTCTTATCCAGAGCGACTTACAAATTGGTGCATTCACCTTATAGCCAGTGGGATAACCACTTTACAATGTTTTTTTGTTTTTTTTGGGGGGGTAGAAGGATTACTTTATCCTATCCCAGGTATTCCTTAAAGAGGTGGGGTTTCAAATGTCTCCGGAAGGTGGTGAGTGACTCGCGCTGTGGGGCGGCGCACAATTGGCCCAGCGTCATCCAGGGTAGGGGAGGGAATGACCGGCAGGGATGTAGCTCAGTTGGTAGAGCATGGCGTTTGCAATGCCAGGGTTGTGGGTTCGATTCCCACGGGGGGGCAGTATGAAAATAAAAAAAATAATGTATGCACTCACTAACTGTAAGTCGCTCTGGATAAGAGCGTCTGCTAAATGCCTAAAATGTAAATGTCTGACCTTTTGTTCCCAAACTGCTCTCATTCACTGGATGGCATGACAAAATGTTCCCAGGAGCCAACACTCCTCAGAGGGAGAAAGAGAGGGGGAGAACAGCCTGTGCCAAAGCAGCAATCCAACATTCACTATATATTTTACTTTCTGAGACGTTGACTGTTTTATATACCATTATAGTTTATGCTTATGCTGCCATTTTGACAGCACTCTGCAGTTTGACAATAACAAGCTATTCATAATCAATGGAAAAAGCAGACAACTGGATTTTCTACAGATAACTGGATTTGTTGACCCATAATGGTCTACAGGGTGCATTGAGTGGATTAGTGTCATGTAGGCACCACCCATTGACACTTTGACCTGCAAGTTGGGCATCAAATGGTCTGCTGTACAGTATGCTACTTTTCTGGTCTATAAAATTGGTCAATGGAAATTGAAAGGATAATTGGTATTAGGTTAAAACTCTTGTTATAACCCAGTTGTTGTAGAATAGATTCAGTGTGCACTGTGCAAATGCTGAGCTGATTTGAGTTCTTTCAGGGACCATTCTCAGGTCACAGCATTAGAAAGAGAATTGAAGCTGTTTTGTGGACTATGACAAACATTGGGTATAAAGCACAAAGTGAGGAGAGGTGGCTCTGTAGGGGATTCTACTCCAAAGAAGGCAACATAAGCAAAACACAACAGGCCCTTCCCTTAATTCATATCATGAAGTGGTATACTTCTGCACTCAGGGAGTTTAATGGAGACTGAACTGATGGAGGGGTAGGCATCTACTGAACAAAGTATCAACTGAATAGTCCCTTGAGGCCTTCTTTTATTTAATGGTACTGTATACTGTACAATCAATCACAATGGTGATCTCTATGTTGTCTATACAGTGGCTTGCAAAAGTATTCACCCCCCTTGGCATTTTTCCTATTTTGTTGCCTTACAACCTGGAATAAATTTTTTTGGGGGGTTTGTATAATTTGAACAATTGTGAAACAATATGCATAACTAGCCACCTTTTGCAGCAATTACAGCTGCAAGTCTCTTGGGGTATGTCTCTATAAGCTTGGCACATCTAGCCACTGGGATTGTTTGCCCATTCTTCAAGGCAAAACTGCTCCAGCTCCTTCAAGTTGGATGGGTTCTGCTGGTGTACAGCAATCTTTAAGTCATACCACAGATTCTCAATTGGATTGAGGTCTGGGCTTTGACTAGGCCATTCCAAGACATTTGAATGATTCGCTTTAAACCACTCAAGTGTTGCTTTAGCAGTATGCTTAGGGTCATTGTCCTGCTGGAAGGTGAACCTCCGTCCCAGTCTCAAATCTCTGGAAGACTGAAACAGGTTTCCCTCATGAATTTCCCTGTATTTAGCGCCATCCATTATTCCTTCAATTCTGACCAGTTTCCCAGTCCCTGCCGATGAAAAACATCCCCACAGCATGATGCTGCCACCACCATGCTTCACTGTGGGGATGGTGTTCTTGGGGTGATGAGAGGTGTTGGGTTTGCGCCAGACATAGAATTTTTTCTTGATGGCCAAAAAGCTCAATTTTAGTCTCATCTGACCAGAGTACCTTCTTCCATATGTTTGGGGAGTCTCCCACATGCATTTTGGCAAACACCAAACGCGGATGCTTATTTTTTTCTTTAAGTAATGGCTTTTTTCTGGCCACTCTTCCGCAAAGCCCAGCTCTGTGGAGTGTACGGCTTAAAGTGGTCCTATGGACAGATACTCCAATCTCCACTGTGGAGCTTTGCAGCTCCTTCAGGGTTATCTTTGGTCTCTTTGTTGCCTCTCTGATTAATACCTTCGTTGCCTGGTCCGTGAGTTTTGGTGGGCAGCCCTCTCTTGGCAGGTTTGTTGTGGTGCCATAGTCTTTCAATTTTTTTATAATGGATTTAATGGTGCTCTGTGGGATGTTAAAAGTTTCTGATATTTTTTTAAACCCAACCCTGATCTGTACTTCTCCACAACTTTGTCCCTGACCTGTTTGGAGAGCTCCTTGGTCTTAATGGTGCCGCTTGCTTGGTGGTGTTGCAGACTCTGGGGCCTTTCAGAACAGGTGTATATATACTGAGATCATGTGACAGATCATGTGACACTTAGATTGCACACAGGTGGACTTTATTTAACTAATTATGTGACTTCTGAAGGTAATTGGTTGCACCAGATCTTATTTAGGGACTTCATATCAAAATAGGTGAATACATATGCACGCACCACTTTTCCGTTATTTATTTTGTAGAATTTTTTGAAAGAAGTAATTTTTTTCATTTCACTTCACCAATTTGGACTATTTTGTGTATGTCCATTACCTAAAATCCAAATAAAAATCCATTTAAATTACAGTCAGGCACAGGAGGGTAAATCACAGAATAACAGGCTTTAATCCGCAAAATACAGGTTTACTCAGAAATGCGTCAAACACACTCCAGGGCACAATACAGGCGCACTGGAAAATACAAGGCACACCGGAAATACTCCCGTCGATACAAAATACACAAGCTCCACCGATCTTCAATAACCTCCACAATAAACAATCACCCACACAGACAAGGAAGCAGAGGGAACACTTATACACTGACTAATGAGGGAATAAGGACCAGGTGTGTGTGATTGAAGTCAAGACAAATGGAGTGATGATAAATGGATCGGCAGTAGCTAGTAAGCCGGTGACGCCGAACGCCGAAACCTGCCCGAACAAGGAGAGGAGGCAGCCTCGGCGGAAGTCGTGACAGTAAGTACTTGGCATGAAACCTCAAATGAGGAGGTCAGTAAAATGTATGACTAAGAGCACCAATCGTACATGTTTCAGTAGACTAAATACATCCTATGCTGCTCTTCCCTTTTCTTCTTCCTGTACTCTATGAAGCTTTGAGTTTACTTCCTCTCTAAGTAATTGGGGTGCTCACAATTTTGGGCAGACTCTCGCTGTGGCCCTTCTGCCTTCTCAGGCTGACCTATTTACTGGCAGTGTGGTGGGATGACAAAGCTGACTTATCTTCCTCCCAAGTTCCCATCTGCCTCGGTAATGTCCACACCACACCTCTCCCCGTGGAGCTCTCAGGAATGGGCAGACACTGCACAGCTGCACCACTTAGACTGCCTCTGAATATCTTTCTCACTGAGGCAGTGAAAAACTCCAGCGAATACTCTACTCTCATCAATTATTTTCATTAAGTTTCCTTGCAATTCTAAGTGCCTCTTCGAACGTCATGCACCCTAGTGTATATTTGAAGTGCCTGAAATCCTCACTTGGCTAAGCTGTGTTATATCATTTTTTGTTTCCATGGTTTTGTGTTACTTGAGAAAATATAAACACTTGCATACACGCACACATACGTATGTAGCCTAGCCGAAATATGAGATTGTGAGTTATTATTAGAATATAACTGAGCTCAACCTCCACATTAAGATGAAAATAACAGTGATCCATATTAATTTGTTTAAAATGGGAACTCCTTATCTCTATGCATAGTACCCAGTCAATAACACAATATGCTAAAACTGCAATGCAACGCTTCAGATGAGCCATAGAACTGCATCTAACTGAGTCTTTACTGCATATTAATTTAGAGTTTACTCAATCATTACTCAAGTTTCCAATCTCTCCTTCAATAAAATGAACAAAAATGGTTTTATTCTCTGCTCAGTGTTTATATTCTGTTTCTACTGCATGTGTTTAATATACTGTACAGTTGAAGTCGGAAGTTTACATACACTTAGGTTGGTTTTTCAACCACTCCACAAGTTTATTTTTAACAAACTATAGTTTTGACAAGTCGGTTAGGACATCTACTTTGTGCATGACACAAGTAATTTTTCCAACAATTGTTTACAGACAGATTATTTCACTTATAATTCACTGTATCACAATTCCAGTGGGTCAGAAGTTTACATACACTAAGTTGACTGCTTTTAAACAGCTTGGAAAATTCCAGAAAATTATGTAATGGCTTTAGAAGCTTCTGATAGGCTAATTGACATCATTTGAGTCAATTGGAGGTGTACCTGTGGATGTATTTCAAGGTCTACCTTCAAACTCAGTGCCTCTGCTTGACATCATGGGAAAATCAAAAGAAATCAGCCAAGACCTCAGGAAAAAAATTGTAGACCTCCACAAGTCTGGTTCATCCTTGGGAGCAATTTCCAAACGCCTGAAGGTACCACGTTCATCTGTACAAACAATAGTACGCAAGTATAAACACAATTGGACCACGCAGCCATCATACCGCTCAGGAAGGAGACGCGTTCTGTCTCCTAGAGATTAACGTACTTTGGTGTGAAAAGTGCAAATCAATCCCAGAACAACAGCAAAGGACCTTGTGAAGATGCTGGAGGAAACAGGTACAAAGGTATCTATATCCACAGTAAAACGAGTCCTATATCGACATAACCTGAAAGGCCGCTCAGCAAGGAAGAAGCCACTGCTCCAAAACCGCCATAAAAAAGCCAGACTACGGTTTGCAGCTGCACATGGGGACGAAGATCGTACTTTTTGGAGAAATGTCCTCTGGTCTGATGAAACAAAAATAGAACTGTTTGGCCAGAATGACCATCGTTATGTTAGGAAGAAAAAGGAGGCTGCTTGCAAGCTGAAGAACACCATCCCAACTGTGAAGCACGGGGGTGGCAGAATCATGCTGTGGGGGTGCTTTGCTGCAGGAGGGACTGATGCACTTCACAAAATAGATGGCATCATGAGGAAGGACAATTATGTGGATATATTGAAGCAACATTTCAAGACATCAGTCAGGAAGTTAAAGCTTGGTCGCAAATGATGGACAATGACCCCAAGCATACTTCCAAAGTTGTGGCAAAATGGCTTAAGGACAACAAAGTCAAGGTATTTGAGTGGCCATCACAAAGCCCTGACCTCAATCCTATAGAAAATGTGTGGGCAGAACTGAAAAAGCGTGTGCGAACAAGGAGGCCTACAAACCTGACTCAGTTACACCAGCTCTGTCAGGAGGAATGGGCCAAAATTCACCCAACTTATTGTGGGAAGCTTGTGGAAGGCTACCCGAAATGTTTGACCCAAGTTAAACAATTTAAAGGCAATGCTACCAAATACTAATTGAGTGTATGTAAACGTCTGACCCCCTGGGAATGTGATGAAAGAAATAAACCCTGAAATAAATCATTCTCTCTACAATTATTCTGACATTTCACGTTCTTAAAATAAAGTGGTGATCCTAACTGACCTAAGACAGGGAATTTTTACTAGGATTAAATGTCAGGAATTGTGAGGAACTGAGTTTAAATTTATTTGGCTAAGGTGTATGTAAACTTCCGACTTCGACTGTATATGACCCACATATTACTACAGTAGATAGCTCTGGTTTATTAGATGCATGAGCATGACATTTATCTCGTTGAGCTCCATGATCGTGTCTAATCAATTTAACACTCTCACTCTCACTAATTGTGCCCATTCTGTGGTTCAATATCCTTCATGTATATGGGTATAATGACACTGGTTTGTTGTCTTGGGTTAATATGGGGGATTCAATCATGGCTTTATTCAGCATCAACTCAACACACAATTAGAGAGGGAAATCCACTGGCACTTGGACTTCTCACAACAATCACCAATATCTCAATTACTATACAGCCCAAGACCATGTTTTTCCTACCTGAACTTTGATGACATTTTCACCCCATTTCACTGTAAGAAGATGCAAGAAGAGATCACGTCTTGAGTAAGATGCTTAGTCTCTACTCAGAGGATTTTGTTAGATGACAAAATGTTTACATCGACCTCTTTTGCACAGCTATTCCAATAAACGACTTATTTTGTGTATTGTGTGTATAAACTGCTTATATTGTGTATTGTAGACTAGGTTCAAATGCAGTTCTCTTTTCAGAGGCTATGACTTCACAATCCTCATTATGTTTTCAGAGAGGATAATCTGAATTGTAAGAGGACAACCTGAAATTATGTTAATCCAAATTATTGGACTATATAAATATCCTCAATGAAAAAATACAAACCACTGAACTTGTATATTTATTTATCTTGAAAATCAGGGAGAGAGCCATTCATTTGGGAATAGCCAAGGTATTTAAAAATAGGATTTATCCATTGAGGAAAAATAAGGAATCTAGCTATTGTAAGTCACCAAGGCATGCCACTAGAGTTTATAATAATAAATGCTATCAAATATCTTAGCACAGGCCATAACATAGTTAGCCTACCATGGAATTATAGTGGTTGTATTTTGAAACTGAATAGCTTTTTGTGTCACGGTTTACTAAGCCAGAACCCAGAAGCAGACCAGGACAAGGTGAGTTGAAACGAAGGTGAGTATTTATTTAACAGATTCAAAAAAACGATGTAGAATAATCCAGGGGACAGAGCGGACGGCGGAGATGAGTTGGTGGAGGTGCAGTGGTAGATCCAAGAATGGCTCGGCAGCCGCCGACAACCAGGCAGGGGTTGGGTGAAGGTTCCGGGAGATTGACTGCAGATAGAAACAAAACGGAGGTAAGTAAACGGCAAGCCAACAAGGTGCAAAACAACAAAACTAAAGCTAGAAACTCCAAGGCTGATACACTGACAAACATACTGTTCATGGCTAACGATCCGGCAGGGAATGGATGTCAGGTCAGGGCTTAAGAAGGGTGATGATCAGGACCAGGTGTGCAGACCGCTGATGAGATGCAGGTGCGGTTAATCGGGAGATCTCCCGCCTAGCAACGTCGCCCGGCAACCAGGCCGGGAGCGTTCACAAACCCTCAGGAAACTGGAGATTCCGAGCAGAAAAATGGCAACACAGGCAGGAACCGACTCAGGATGCAGGGTTCATGACAGTACCCCCCCTCCGACGAACGCCACCGGACAGACTACCCGGAGCGCCAGGATGGAGGCGGTAGAAGTCACGAAGGAGGTCAGCATCCAGGATCTGGCGCCGAGGAATCCAACTCCTCTCTTCAGGACCATACCCCTCCCAGTCCACGAGATACTGGAAACACCGGCCCCGCCGTCTGGAATCCATAATGCGGCGCACCGTGTAGGCAGGACCACCTCCGATCATCCGAGGGGGAGGAGGAGGAGGCGGAGGGGGTAACAGAGGACTGAGGAGAACAGGCTTGAGGCAGGAGACATGAAAGGTGGGATGGACTCTGAGCGTTCTAGGTAACTTGAGTCGAACCGCCACAGGATTGATCACCTTCTCCACCACAAACGGACCAATGAACTTCGGTGACAGTTTCTTAGACTCAGTCCGCAGAGGAAGATCCCGTGTGGCCAACCAGACCCTATCTCCGATGGTATAGGTGGGGGCGGGAATCCGGCGACGATTTGCCTGGAGCTGATACCGGTCAGAAACTCTAAGGAGGGCCTTTCTGGCCCGATGCCAGGTCCGGTGGCAACGACGAATGTGGGCCTGAACAGAGGGCACTGAGAGATCCTTCTCCTGAGAAGGAAACAAGGGAGGTTGGTAGCCATACAGGCACTGGAAGGGAGACATCCCAGTGGCAGATGTAGGGAGAGTATTGTGGGCATACTCAACCCAAGGCAACTGAGAGACCCAGGAGGTGGGGTTGGAGGAGACAAGGCAGCATAGCGTGGATTCCATCTTCTGGTTGGCTCTCTCCGCCTGACCATTAGATTGGGGGTGAAAACCAGATGTGAGACTGACTGTAGCTCCAATGGCCAAACAGAAAGACTTCCAGACAGCAGCGGTAAACTGAGGGCCACGGTCGGAAACTATGTCACTGGGCAACCCGTGGACCCTGAAAACCTCCCTAACCAGGATCTCGGACGTCTCAGAGGTCGAGGGAAGCTTGGAAATGGGCACAAAGTGGGCGAACTTGCTGAATCTGTCCACGATAGTCAGAATGACCGTGTTCCCCTCAGAAGAGGGCAACCCAGTGACAAAGTCCAGGGCCAGATGCGACCATGGTCGCCGGGGAATAGGGAGGGGGTGAAGTAGTCCAGAGCTGGGCCGGTTGGCACTCTTATTCTGCGCACACACTGGACAGGCAGCAACAAACCTCCGAGTATCTTCTCCCATGGCCGGCCACCAAAATCGTCTGCGAAGTAACGCCATCGTCCGGGCCACGCCAGGGTGACAAGCCATCTTGCTGGCGTGGGACCATTGGAGGACAGCAGAACGAACCGACTCAGGCACAAACAAACGACCGGGTGGACCGTTACCGGGACCGGGCTGCGTCCGAAGGGCCGCCATAACCTCCTCCTCAATCCTCCACATAACTGCTCCCACGACACAGTTCCGGGGAAGAATCGTCTCGGTCTTGGCCCCACTCTCCTCCGTCTTGGAGAACATCCGGGACAAGGCGTCCGCCTTGCCGTTCTTAGACCCAGGTCGGAACGTCAGGGAAAAATTAAAGCGTCCGAAAAAACAAAGCCCACCTGGCCTGACGGGAGTTGAGACGTCTAGCCGATTGCACGTAAGCAAGATTCTTGTGGTCGGTCCAGACAATAAACGGTTGCTCCGCCCCTCCAACCAGTGGCGCCACTCCTCCAAGGCAAGCTTCACCGCGAGAAGCTCCCGGTTACCCACATCGTAGTTCCTCTCCGCAGACGAAAGACGACGAGAGTAGTAGGCGCAGGGATGGAGTTTCCCGTCAGTGGAGCATCGCTGGGACAGGATGGCGCCAACCCCCACATCAGACGCATCCACTTCCACGACGAACTGACGGGCCGTGTCAGGTTGAGAGAGAATCGGTGCGTTGGTGAATCGCCTCTTCAAATCCAGGAACGCTCGGTCCGCCTCAGGGTTCCAACTGAAGGTCCTGGTACTGGAAGTCAGGGCAGTTAAAGGAGCGGCCACACGGCTGTAATCCCGGATGAATCTGCAATAGAAATTCGCAAACCGCAGAAACCTCTGGAGCTGCAATCTCGTACCGGGCTGGGCCCATTCCAGAACCGCCCTAACCTTCTCCTGGTCCATCCTGATCTCTCCCCTGGAGATGATGTACCCGAGGAAGGATGTAGTGTGGGCGTGAAATTCGCACTTCTCGGCCTTCACGAACAGGCGATTCTCCAACAATCGCTGCAGAACCTGCCTGACATGCTGGACGTGGCTGGACGGTTCCTTCGAGAAGATAAGAATGTCATCCAGGTAAACAAACACAAAGAGACCAATCATATCTCTCAGGACGTCATTCACCATACTCTGGAACACTGCTGGAGCATTGGTCAGTCCAAACGGCATCACCTGATACTCGAAGTGACCCATCGGTGTATTGAAACCCGTCAACCACTCGTCCCCCTCTCTGATCCGGACCAGGTGATACGCATTGCGTAGGTCTAGCTTGGTGAACACAGTAGCACCCTGTAAGGAGTCGAAGGCAGAGCCCATCAAGGGCAGGGGGTACTTGTTCTTGACCGTGATATCATTCAACCCCCGATAATCAATACACGGTCGAAGAGAGCCATCCTTCTTACCCACAAAGAAGAATCCTGCCCCCAGGGGTGATGATGAGGGACGAATGAGACCAGCCGCTAGGGACTCCTTGATGTAGGTCTCCAAAGCCTCACGTTCAGGTCGGGAGATGCTGTATAACCGTCCCTTGGGATAGACAGCTCCAGGGAACAGGTTTATGGCACAGTCATATGGTCGGTGGGGAGGGAGTGACAGAGCCCTCTGCTTACTGAACACTTCCCCCAAATCGTGATATGTCTCGGGAACCAGGGACAAATCTGGGGGTCTAGCCTCAATCACCTGACTGGGAACAGAATGGGAACAGGCAGTCTTGAGGCAGTTAGCATGACACTCAAGGCTCCAACTAGTTACCTTGCCAGTCACCCAATCGAACGTGGGATTGTGTTCTTTCAGCCAGGGGTATCCAAGGACCAGAGGAACATGGGAAGAAGGCAGAATGAAGAATGAGATCACCTCAGAATGATTCCCTGACAACAGCATCTTAACCGGTTCAGTCCTCATCGTGATACGTGCCAGACTACTGCCGTTCAGAGTGGTAGCTTCAATGGCTTCCGGTAATCGCTCCTTGGAAAGCCCCAGCTGTTCCACCACTTCGGCATCAATAAAGCTTCCATCGGCACCTGAATCGACGAAAGCGTTAATCGCTAGACTCTGATTCCTGTTCATGAGGGTAGCCGGGAAACGGGGTCTGACAGAGGTATTGAGAGGTTGAAACTGGCTCGCTAAAAGTCCTCCCAACTTTAGCGAGCCGAGCAGTTTGACGACCGCCGGGAACAAGTGGACGGGCCCCATTGCTTCTCCCTCCTTCTCTCTCGAACTCGGTTATCCACCCGAATAGACAAGGCTACCAAGCTGTCCAGGTCACTAGGCTCCGGATAGGAGATCAACTCATCCTTGAGCTGCTCCGACAGCCCCTGGTAAAAGGCCGCTTGCAGAGACTCCTCATTCCACCCACTCTCCACAGCCAAAGTCCTGAACTCGATCACGAAGTCGGCAACGCTGCGAGTTCCTTGGCGAAGCGAAAACAGGCGCCTAGCTGCGTCCATACCTCGGACGGGATGGTCAAATAGCTTCCTCATCTCGGCCGTGAACTCCTGGTATGAGGCCATGCAGGTGTCCTTTTGTTCCCAAATGGCTGAAGCCCACTCCAGAGCTCGACCACGCAGCAACTCAATGACAAAGGCTATCCTAGCCTTGTCTGTGGCATAAGAGTGGGGCTGTAGATCGAACACTAATCCACACTGCATAAGGAAAGAACGGCATCTTCCCAACTCCCCCTCATATTTATCAGGCGTCGGAACCTTGGGCTCACGGAAGGGCACAGCTCCAGAAGCGGCAGGCGAGATGGGTGAAACCGGTCGTGGATTCTCCACCGGCAAACTGAGCTGAGCCTGGATCTTCGTCAGACTGGTAGAAAAGTTCAGAACGGACAAAGCTATCTCCTGTAGCGCCGGGCTATGTTGTCCCAACATCTTCTCCTGATGTGTAATGGCATGGCGAACAGAGTCCAGGTCCGCTGGGTTCATTTCTGGCCGGATCGTTCTGTCACGGTTTACTAAGCCAGAACCCAGAAGCAGACCAGGACAAGGTGAGTTGAAACGAAGGTGAGTATTTATTTAACAGATTCAAAAAAACGATGTAGAATAATCCAGGGGACAGAGCGGACGGCGGAGATGAGTTGGTGGAGGTGCAGTGGTAGATCCAAGAATGGCTCGGCAGCCGCCGACAACCAGGCAGGGGTTGGGTGAAGGTTCCGGGAGATTGACTGCAGATAGAAACAAAACGGAGGTAAGTACACGGCAAGCCAACAAGGTGCAAAACAACAAAACTAACGCTAGAAACTCCAAGGCTGATACACTGACAAACATACTGTTCATGGCTAACGATCCGGCAGGGAATGGATGTCAGGTCAGGGCTTAAGAAGGGTGATGATCAGGACTAGGTGTGCAGACCGCTGATGAGATACAGGTGCGGTTAATCGGGAGATCTCCCGCCTAGCAACGTCGCCCGGCAACCAGGCCGGGAGCGTTCACGAACCCTCAGGAAACTGGAGATTCCGAGCAGAAAAATGGCAACACAGGCAGGACCCGACTCAGGATGCAGGGTTCATGACATTTTGATCTGATAGAAAAAGGATTGGGAAAGACTTGTGCATAGAGATCCTATTAAATTACTATTTGAATTCCTAATTCTATGGATCCTCGGTAACACTTCATATTACAGCCCGGTAATAACTAGGTAAATACCTAGTAATAAAAAGTAAATATATAGTAACTATTTACTCCCAAACTTACTTACTAGGAAGTAACAAAACTTAATTACTGTGCATTCGGAAAGTATTCAGATCCCTTGACTTTTTCCACATTTTGTTATGTTACAACCTTATTCTAAAATTGATTAAATAGTTTTTTTACCCTCACAATACCCCATAATGACAAAGCAAAAACAGGTTTTTAGAAATAAAAAAAACATTGAAAATAATATGACATTTACATAAGTATTTAGACCCTTTACTCAGTACTTTGTTCAAGCACCTTAGGCAGCAATTGCAGCCTCGAGCCTTCTTGGGTATGACGCTACAAGCTTGGCACACCTGTATTTGGGAAGTTTCTCCCATTCTTCTCTGCAGATCCTCTCAAGCCCTGTCAGGTTGGATGGGGAGTGTTGCTGCACAGTTATTTTCAAGTCTCTCCAGAGATGTTCGATCGGGTTCAAGTCCGGGCTCTGGCTGGGCCTTTCAAGGACATTCAGAGACTTGTCCCGAAGCCACTCCTGCGTGGTCTTTGCTGTGTGCTTAGGGTCGTTGTACTGTTGGAAGGTGAACCTTCGTCCAAGTCTGAGGTCCTGAGTGCTCTGGAGCAGGTTTTCATCAAGGATCTCTCTGTACTTTGCTCCGTTCATCTTTCCCTCGATCCTGACTAGTCTTTTAGTCCATGCTGCTGGAAAACATCCCCACAGCATTATGCTGCCACCACCATGCTTCACCGTAGGCATGGTACCAGGTTTCCTCCAGATGTGACGCTTGGCATTCAGGCCAAGGAGTTCAATCTTGGTTTCATCAGACCAGAGAATCTTGTTTCTCATGGTCTGAGAGTCCTTTAGGTGTCTTTTGGCAAACTCCAAACGGGCTGTCATGTGTCTTTTACTGAGGAGTGGCTTCCGTCTGGACACTCTACAATAAAGGCCTGATTGGTGGAGTGCTGCAGAGATGGTTGTCCTTCTGGAAGGTTCTTCCATCTCCACAGAGGAACTCTGGAGCTCTGTCAGAGTGACCATCGGGTTCTTGGTCACCTCCCTGACCAAGGCCTTTCTCCCTCGATTGCTCCGTTTGGCCGGGCGGCCAGCTCTAGGAAGAGTCTTGGTGGTTACAAACTTCCTCCATTTAAGAATGATGGAGGCCACTGTGTTCTTGGGGACCTTCAGTGCTGCAGACATTGTTTGCTACCCTTCCCCAGATCTGTGCCTCGACACAATCCTGTCTCGGAGCTCTACGGACAATTCCTTTTCCCTCATGGCTTGGTTTTTGCTCTGACATGCACTGTCAAATGTGGGACCTTATATAGACAGGTGTGTGCCTTTCCAAATCATGTCCAATCAATGTAATTTACCACAGGTGGACTCCAATGAAGTTGTAGAAACATCTCAAGGATGATCAATGGAAACAGGATGCACCTGAGCTCAATTTTGAGTCTCATAGCAAAGGGTCTGAATACTTATGTAAAAACTTCTAAAAACCTGTTTTTGCTTTGTCATTATGGGGTATTGTGTGTAGATTGATGAAGGGGGGGGGGGGAACAATTTAATCCATATTAGAATAAGGCTGTAAAGTAACAAAATGTGGAAAAAGGGAAGGGGTCTGAATACTTTCCAAATGCACTGTAAATCGGAAAAAGTCAGTTATAAATTCCTATGTCCTAGTTAAAAATAAGTTATCATCCAATAGGCTTTGATAAAATGTCCAATATCCTCGCCAACGTGGAAATTCTGTAAGAGTAATGTATACGCCAATTATTTGATGGTCCGATCGCATTCTGTCCCCTATCAACTTGGTTCCTAGTAAGTACGTTTGGGACTAAATAGTTACTATGTGTTTCCTTTTTGTTACTAGGTATTTACTTAGTTATCACATAGTAATTACATTGAAACAGCATACTGTATAATGCATCCCTTCTGAGAAACATCTATCAAAGGAAATAATGTCACTTGTACCATTTTGAATTCAACGTTTTGATAGAATTTATAGAATTTAAAGCTTTAATACTTTTCTACAGCCCACTTTAATTTCTCTTAACTACTTCCCCCATTTTGGTCATGCCACAAGGTATGGTCTTTGGTTTATGTGACGTTTAGATGCCTCATGATGACAGTGAAGAGTTAACACCTTTTAAACATATTTTGTACCGCCCCAAATATGCTCCTGATAGCCTTAGCAAGTTCCCCTCCCTGTCCTGCCCCCGCCTTTTCCACAGAGTCAGTAAACACATTAACAAGAAGCCGCCTTCCACTCAAATATGCTGGAAGAAAATCGATCAGCTCTGCATCGCACAGCATGCACTCCCATTCAGTCACAGACACACATATCCACTTACACAGAGAACAAGTACATGTAAGCTTGCACACATCTATTTACAACAGTACCATACACAGACACAACACTTATGCCCATGACCTGGAAATTGAAGAGTATGTGTAGCAGCCAGTACAAATCAAATCAAATCAAATGTTATTTGTCACATGCGCCGAATACAACAGGTGTAGACCTTACCGTGAAATGCTTACTTACAAGCCCTTAACCAACAATGCAGTTCAAGAAATAGAGTTAAGAAAATATTTACTAAATAAACTAAAGTAAAAAAAATAAAAAAATAACACAATAAAATAACAATAACGAGGCTATATACAGGGGGTACCAGTACCGAGTCAATGTGTGGGGATACAGGTTAGTCAAGGTATAGTTGAAGTCTGAAGTTTACAAACACTTAGGTTGGAGTCTTTAAAACTCATTTTTCAACCACTCCACAAATTTCTTGTTAACAAACTATAGTTTTGGCAAGTCGGTTAGGACATCTACTTTGTGCATGACACACATAATTTTTCCAACAATTGTTTACAGACAGATTATTTCACTTATAATTCACTGTATCACAATTCCAGTGGGTCAGAAGTTTACATACACTAAGTTGACCGTGCCTTTAAACAGCTTGGTAAATTCCAGAAAATGATGTCATGGCTTTAGAAGCTTTTGACAGGCTAATTGACATCATTTGAGTCAATTGGAGGTGTACCTGTGGATGTATTTCAAGGCCTACCTTCAAACTCAGTGCCTCTTTGCTTGACATCATGGGAAAATCAAAAGAAATCAGTTGTAGACCTCCACAAGTCTGGTTCATCATTGGGAGCAATTTCCAAACGCCTGAAGGTACCAAGTTAATCTGTACAAACAATAGTACGCAAGTATAAACACCATGGGACCACGCAGCCGTCATACCGCTCAGGAAGGAGACGCGTTCTGTCTCCTAGAGATGAACGTACTTTGGTGCGAGAAGTGCAAATCAATCCCAGAACAACAGCAAAGGACCTTGTGAAGTTGCTGGAGGAAACAGGTACAAAAGTATCTATATCCACAGTAAAACAAGTCCTATATCGACATAACCTGAAAGGCCGCTTAGCAAGGAAGAAGCCACTGCTCCAAAACCACCATTAAAAAGCCAGACTACGGTTTGCAACTGCACATGGGGACA
The DNA here is from genome assembly GCF_020615455.1 of Coregonus clupeaformis. Classification (NCBI taxonomy): domain Eukaryota; kingdom Metazoa; phylum Chordata; class Actinopteri; order Salmoniformes; family Salmonidae; genus Coregonus; species Coregonus clupeaformis. The sequence continues at coordinate 28,675,676 of NC_059215.1, forward strand.
AAGATTGTACTTTTTGGAGAAATGTCCTCTCGTCTGATGAAACAAAAATAGAGCTGTTTGGCCATAATGACCATAGTTATGTCTGGAGGAAAAAGGGAGACGCTTGGAAGCTGAAGAACACCATCCCAACCGTGAAGCACGGGGTTGGCAGAATCATGCTGTGGGGGTGCTTTGCTGCAGGAGGGACTGGTGCACTTCACAATATAGATGGCATCATGAGGAAGGAAAAGTATGTGGATATATTGAAGCAACATCTCAAGATATCAGTCAGGAAGTTAAAGCTTGGTCGCAAATGGGTCTTCCAAATGGACAATGACCCCAAGCATTCTTCCATAGTTGTGGCAAAATGGCTTAAGGACAACAAAGTCAAGGTATTGGAGTGGCCATCACAAAGCCCTGACCTCAATCCTATAGAAAAAGTGTGAGCAGAACTGAAAAAGTGTGCGAGCAAGGAGGCCTTCAAACCTGACTCAGTTACACCAGCTCTGTCAGGAGGAATGGGCCAAAATTCACCCAACTTATTGTGGGAAGCTTGTGGAAGGCTACCCGAAACATTTGACCCAAGTTAAACAATTTAAAGGCAATGCTACCATATACTAATTGAGCCTATGTAAACTTCTGACCCACTGGGAATGTGATGAATTTAAAAATTTTGGGCCTTCCTCTGACACCGCCTAGTATATCGGTCCTGGATGGCAGGAAGCTAGTCCCCAGTGAAGTACTGGGCCTTACGCACTACCCTCTGTAGTGCCTTACGGTCGGATGCCGAGCAGTTGCCATACCAGGCGGTGATGCAACCGGTCAGGATGCTCTCGATGGTGCAGCTGTATCACTTTTTGGGGATCTGAGGACCCATGCCAAATCTTTTCAGTCTCCTGAGAGGGAAAATGTGTTTGACTGTCTTGGTGTGTTTGGACCATGATAGTTTGTTGGTGATGTGCACATGTCAAACTGTATCTCAATTGGCAGTTGAAATATGCACATTGGATTATGTTTTTACATTTCTTCCAAGATCAATCCACCATATCATCCTCTCTATTGTCCACTGCTGTGCCTAAATAAGATTAAGACATTGGCAGTCCTTAACAATGCCTGATACTGCCAACCCACGTTACAGCTATTGGGCAATGTTGATTTAACAAAACAGACACTGTCTGAGACACTGTTTAAAATTGTCTACACGCAAACCAAACAGGAAACAGAGAATATTATGACATATCTCTCAACAGTTACAGTAGGCACACTCTTTGACACATTTACTTGCATACAACAGTTTAGTGCAGAAAAGGACAACATTGTGACGTAAGCGCTGATTACTTCCTGTGTTTCTCCATCTGACTCTCACAGGTGAGGTAACCTACAGCACTGGTATCTGGGTATTTTCCACCTTCTCCTCCCTCCTTAATCATCCCCCCCCCTCCCTCCTCCCTCTCTGCGGATGACTTTGAAAAAAAAGTGACGACATCCGCTACTCATTCACTCAGCCTATTGAGTCCACTGGTCTCACTCACACAGAACTACCCTATGTCTTGACCTCTTTCTCCCTCTCTCTCCAGATGACATCCTGCGACTAGTGAGGTCTGGCCGCCCGACAACCTGCCCGCTCCACCCCATCCCCTCCTTCCTTCTCCAGACCATCTCTGGAGACCTTCTCCCATTCCTCACTTCCCTCATCAACTCATCCCTGGCCACTGGCTGCGTCCCCTCTGACTTCAAAATGGCCTAGTTGCTCCCCTCCTCAAGAAACCAACACTCGACTCATCTGATGTCAAAAACTATAGACCTGTATCCCTTCTTTCTTTTCTTTCCAAAACACTTGAGTGTGCTCTCTCTGATCAACTTTCTCGTTATCTCTCTCAGAACGATCTTCTTGACCCTAACCAGTCAGGCTTCAAGACGGGTCACTCAACCGAGACTGCTCTTTTCTGTGTCACGGAGGCTCTCCGCACTGCTAAAGCTGACTCTCTCTCCTCTGTTCTCATCCTCCTAGATCTATCCGCTGCTTTCGACACAGTGAACCATCAGATCCTCCTCTCCATCCTCTCAGGGCTGGGCGTCTCAGGCTATGCACACTCTTGGATTGCATCCTACCTGGCAGGCCGCTACTACCAGGTGATGTGGAGAGGATCTGTGTCTGTACCACGTACTCTCACTACTGTTGTCCCCCAGGGCTCGGTTCTAGGCCCTCTCCTGTTCTTTCTATACACCAAGTCACTCGGCACCATCATATCCTCACATGGTCTCTCCGATCATTGCTATGCGGATGACACTCAACTACTTTTCTCCTTCCCCCCTTCTGACACCCAGGTGGTGACACGCATGTCTGCGTGCCTGGCAGATATCTCAACTTGGATGTCGGCCCACCATCTCAAGCTCGACAAGACGGAACTGCTCTTCCTCCCGGGGAAGGCCTGCCCGCTCAAAGACCTCTCCATCACGGTTGACAACTCCACAATATCGCCCTTCCAGAGTGCAAAGAACCTTGGTGTGACCCTGGACAACACCCTGTCGTTCTCTGCAAACATCAAAGCAGTGACCCGCTCCTGCAGGTTCATTCTCTACAACATCCGTAGAGTATGACCCTACCTCACACAGGAAGCGGCACAGGTCCTACTCTAGGCACTTGTCCTCTCCCGTCTTGACTACTGCAACTCACTGTTGACTGGGCTCGTCACTTGTGCCATCAAACCCTTGCAACTTATCCAAAACGCTGCAGCCCGCCTGGTGTTCAACCTTCCCAAGTTCTCTCACGTCACCCAGCTCCTCCACACACTCCACTGGCTTCCAGTCGAAGCTCGCATCCAATTCAAGACCATGGTGCTTACCTACAGAACAGCAAGAGGAACTGCCCCTCCCTACCTTTAGGCTATGCTCAAACCCTACACCCCAACCCGAGCACTCTGTTCTGCCACCTCAGGTCTCTTGGCCCTCCCACCCCCGCTCAGGCCAGTCCAAGCTCTTCTCTGACCTGGCACACCAATGGTGAAACCAGCTTCCCCCTGAGTCCCTGCCCATCTTCCGAAAACATCTGAAACCCTACCTTTTCAAACAGTATCAAACAATCCTCCTCCTCACCAGCACCAACTTAACCAGCACTTGCACTTGACCCTCCCCACCCCACCCCACTCCCCCTTCTAGCTCTGACTCTACTGATAGCTACGTTAGTGAGGAAAAGTGTACTTTCTATGCCTTTGATATGTGGTTGTCCCACCTAGCTATCTTAAGATGAATGCACTAACTGTAAGTCGCTCTGGATAAGAGCGTCCGCTAAATGACTCAAATGTAAAAGTAAATGGTATGTTACGGTATCACCTGAGGAGCTCATTGTTCTCATGATGTATTGACCCCATGTCCAGGAGCCTGCAGCTCCCAATATCACTCTGAAAATAAACAGACAGGAACACATTTAAAAAGTGTGCTTTTTTAAGACCCTTTTCGGTCCCACTTTAAAAGAAGTACAACTTATAAAGGCTTTATAAAGCATACATAAAGGCTTCATAAGCACTACATAAATGCTTCACAAATAATCTTTAAGCCTATGTCATACTCTATAAATGGTGTACAGTATAAAGGGTGACATAACCATTCCCACTGTTGGGTGAATTGCCAAATGTGACATGACATACTATGTATGTTTATACCATTTATTGAGTATGACATACGCTTATAGATGTGTGAAGCATTTATATAGTGCTTATGAAGCTTTTATGTATGCTATATGCTTTGTCATTTTAAAGAAAAATCTGCAATTTCAACTATTTTGTATGCTAATGAACTAATAACCAGTGCAACTGTATTTGAATAACAGTTTTTTATATCTCTGTACAGTATCTCACCTTGCTTTAATCCTTAGGTACAGTAGTTTAAGATGCCTCTTGTGGTCTTGTACATCCAATCATGTAACTAACTGTACAATATTTGCTGCCACTATCAACAGGTGATCTTTATTTCTGGGCAACAAACACACTCAGCCCATACTTCACCTACTGTAGGACTAAATGTGGCTGGTTTGTTTGGAAAATGACTCATTGAACATGAACAATTAGTGTGTTCATGTACGGTGGAGGCAGAATCTGTAGATTGTGCAAATGGCAATTACATTTGATGTTTCTCCTTAAATTATGTCATTTCCAGTGTTCAGAGGACTCTGTTGTGAGTGTCGATGCCTCACATTCATTCTCAGCATAGCCTCAGCACAGCCTCTCCATTTACCACCTTTTATGCACAGTTAGTAACACTGAGTGTTGAAAACACTGCTCTTTCCATGACATAGACTGACCAGGTGAATCCAGGTGAAAGCTATGATCAATTATTGATGTCACCTGTTAAATCCACTTCAATCAGTGTAGATGAAGGGGAGGCGACAGGTTAAAGAAGGATTTATAAGCCTTGAGACAATTGAGACATGGATTGTGTATGTGTGCCATTCCGAGGGTGAATGGGCAAGACAAAAGATTAAAGTGCTTTTGAACGGGGTATGGTAGTAGCTGCCAGGCACACCGGTTTGTGTCAAGAACTACAACGCTGCTGGGGTTTTCACGCTCAACAGTTTCCTGTGTGTATCAAGAATGGTCCACCACCCAAAGGACATCCAGCCAACTTGACACAACTGTGGAAAGCATTGGAGTCAAGATGGGCCAGCATGCCTGTGCAACGCTTTCAACATCTTGTAGAGTCCATGCCCGACGAATTGAAGCTATTCTGAGGTCAATAGGGGGTGCAACTCAATATTAGGAAGGTGTTCCTAATGTTTTGTACACTCAGTGTATGTCAACTGTCACTCCTGACAATAATCACAGGAAATGGCTGGGATGCACCTCCGCTTGCTGGCATTACACCAAGCCTGTCAGGGCTGGGCTCAGCACTGAGGCTAGGCAGGGCAGTGGTTTCACTGAGACTGGTGGAGCATACTGAGAGGTTAGGGGGGAAATAGTAGTACAACATGACTAGAAATACTGACTTCTCAATACCCGGGCACTTTATCTAGTCTCATTCAGGTAAACACTAATTTATGTTAGAAACATGGTATTCCTTTGGCAGCTCTGCTGCTTTTGAGAGAGATAATGTTTCCCAGGACATGCATCAAAAGCAGCCCCAGTGCCCCTTACAGTTTATTTTACTGATTGATTCTGATAAATCAATGCACATACCTGTACTACCCATAATCTATAGGTTTCATACCTCTATACGGTTATACTGCTTCACACCACTACCATTTTATTACTCCTTCATTTTAAACGACAGTTTTAGACCACCTAGATGAGCACGTCAAAGCTATTAAACATGTGAACAAAGTTGACGTTTAAACTGTAATAAAAACAAATCTCTTTAAGTCGGTGAAGCAGAATGGAGTGAACATGTTGAGTAACGATCTACAAGCAGCTTCAATGCACAGTGCACTCATGTCTCACTACTCATGTCTCACTAGGGTGTGTATGAAGATGCTGCTCTATTTTAGCTGCATACTACAGGATCGTTGAAGGAAGGGGAAGGCAGGTGGTGTCAACAATTAAATATCAGGGACTAGCAGAGGAACACGAAATACCAATCCTTCCTCCTGCAACTTTTATATGCTTCTTATCAATAAGTAATTGCAGAATATTACACTGTTTTCATGAACTGTTGGAAGGAGAGAAGCTATGCTTGCATTGTACATGTTATCTACTATATGTGGTACTGAAAAGTACTGAAAAGGACATACACTACCTGTCAAAAGTTTTCATACACCTACTCATTCAAGGGTTTTTCTTTATTTTTACTATTTTCTACAATGTAGAATAATAGTGAAGACATCAAAACAATAAAATAACACATATGGAATCATGTAGTAACCAAAAAAATGTTGAACAAATCCAAATATATTTTATATTTGAGATTCTTCAAATAACCACCCTTTGCCTTGATGACAGCTTTGCACACTCTTGGCATTCTCTCAACCAGCTTTACCTGAAATGCTTTTCCAACAGTCTTGAAGGAGTTCCCACATATGCTGAGCACTTGTTGGCTGCTTTTCCTTTACTCTGCGGTCCGACTCATCCCAAACCATCTCAATTTGGTTGAGGTCGGGGGATTGTGGAGGCCAGGTCATCTGATGCAGCACTCCATCACTCTCCTTCTTGGTAAAATAGCCCTTACACAGCCTGGAGGTGTGTTGGGTCATTGTCATGTTGAAAAACAAATGATAGTCCCACTAAGCCCAAACCAGATGGGATGGTGTATCACTGCAGAATGCTGTGGTAGCCATGCTGGTTAAGTGTGCCTTGAATTCTAAATAAATCACAGACAGTATCAGCAAAGCACCCCCATATCAGCAAAGCACCCCCATACCATAACACCTCCTCCTCCATGCTTTACGGTGGGAAATACACATGCAGAGATCATCCGTTCACCCACACTGCATCTCACAAAGACACGGCAGCTGGTCCTTTGGAATTGAGTAACTGAATAAACTGACGAGTTTCAAAAGAAAGTTATTTGTTTCTGGCCATTTTGAGCCTGTAATCGAACCCACAATTGCTGATGCTCCAGATACTCAACTAGTCTCAAGAAGACCCGTTTTATTGCTTCTTTAATCAGCACAACAGTTTTCAGCTGGGCTAACATAATTGCAAAAGGGTTTTCTAATGATCAATTAGCCTTTTAAAATGATAAACTTGGATTAGCAAACACAACATGCCATTGGAACACAGGACTGATGGTTGCTGATAATGGGCCTCTGTACGCCTATGTAGATATTCCATTAAAAATCAGCCGTTTCAACCTACAATAGCCATTTACAACATTAACATTGTCTACACTGTATTTCTGATAAAGTTGATGTTATTTTAATGGACAAAAAAATTGCATTTCTTTCGACAACAAGGACATTTCTAAGTGACCCCAAACTTTTGAACGGTAGTGTATCTTTCAGAGGTATTTTTCTCTAGTAGATTTACAAATGGCACAGACATTATTTGCAAAGTCCCCCATTGATGGTGATCCTTGTGTTCATTGCATTTACCCTCTCTGCATGGATGTGGCTATATTTAGAGTAGAAAATAAGCCCCCATTCGAAGTGTATAGCAGACGTGCTGTCACACCCTGACTCAGGGGACTTTTATATGTTGAGTCAGGGTGTGTATATTCTTTGGTGTTTTCTATGTTTTGATCTATTATGTGTAGATCTATGTTGGCCGGTGTGGTTCCCAATCAGAGGCAGCTGTAGCTCGTTGTCTCTGATTGGGGATCATACTTAGGCAGCCTATTGGCACTAGTGGGTTGTGGGATCTTGTTCCGTGTAAGGTATGTTGTGTGTGCTACCTTGGACTTCACGTTTAGTTTATTGTTTTGTTGGGTGTTTATTTGGTTTAATAAACATGTATGTATATCACGCTGCGCCTTGGTCTGACCCGTCATTCAACGAACGTGACAGAAGATCCCACCAAACGAGGACCAAGCAGCGTGTCCAGGCGGAGCGGATGGCCATGTCACAGGTGGCCAATTTGTGGTCATTGGAGGAGATATTTGCGGGGAAAGGACCATGGGCTAAGGTAGATGCCCAGGCAGGAGAGGAGCAACGGCAACACGGAGGAGGCCGGTCGAGGAGGAAGCCCGAGGAGGAAGCCCGAGAAGCAGGCCCAAGAAAATGTGTGGGGTGTGGGGGGGCACAACGCTCCTGGTCTCCAGTACGGGGGGCACACGGGGTGGTTGGCAGAGCCCAGGGTTAGAGCAGAGCCAACTCCCCGTACTCACGCGAAGAGGCGTATGACTGGGCAAGCTCCGTGTTATGCGGAGCTACGTACTGTGTCGCCAGTGCGCCGGCACAGTCCTGTGCCGTGCGAAGATGGGCATCCAGCCAGGACGGGGTGTGCCGGCTCAACGCTCCTGGTCTCCAGTACGCCTCCTCGGTCCCGCATATCCTGCGCCAGTTCTACGAACTGTATCGCCAGTGCGCGTGCACAGCCCAGTGCGTCCTGTGCCAGCGCCCCGCACGTGTAGTGCGAAAGTGGGCAGCCAGCCAGGACGGGTTGTGCCAGCTCTCCGCTCCAGACCTCCAGTCCGCCTTCACAGTCCGGTCCGCCCTGTTCCTGCTCCGCGCACCAAGCCAGTGGTGCGCGTCGCCAGTCCGGCCCGGCCCGTTCCTGCTCCTCGCACCAAGCCAGTGGTGCGCGTCGCCAGCCCGGCTCGGCCTGTTCCTGCTCCTCGCACCAAGCCAGTGGTGCGCGTCGCCAGTCCGGCCCGGCCTGTTCCTGCTCCTCGCACCAAGATCCTAACTGAGCAGGCACGGGCCGGACCGGACTAGGAACACGCACCACTGGCTTGGTGCGAGGAGCAGGAACAGGCCGGGCCGGACTGGCGACGCCGCACCACTGGCTTGGTGCGAGGAGCAGGAACAGGCCGGGCCGGACTGGCGACGCGCACCACTGGCTTGGTGCGAGGAGCAGGAACAGGCCGGACCAAGATAGTGGTGCGCATCGCCAGCCCGGCCTGTTCCTGCTCCTCGCACCAAGCCAGTGGTGCGCGTCGCCAGCCCGGCCCGGCCTGTTCCTGCTCCTCGCACCAAGCCAGTGGTGCGCGTCGCCAGTCCGGCCCGGCCTGTTCCTGCTCCTCGCACCAAGCCAGTGGTGCGCGTCGCCAGTCCGGCCCGGCCTGTTCCTGCTCCTCGCACCAAGCCAGTGGTGCGTGTTCCTAGTCCGGTCCGGCCCGTGCCTGCTCCTCGCACCAGACCAGTGGTGCGTTTGTCCAGACCTCCAGTCCGCCTTCACAGTCCGGTCCGGCCTGTTCCTGCTCCGCGCACCAAGCCAGTGGTGTGCGTCGCCAGTCCGGCCCGGCCCGTTCCTGCTCCTCGCACCAAGCCAGTGGTGCGCGTCGCCAGCCCGGCTCGGCCTGTTCCTGCTCCTCGCACCAAGCCAGTGGTGCGCGTCGCCAGTCCGGCCCGGCCTGTTCCTGCTCCTCGCACCAAGCCAGTGGTGCGTGTTCCTAGTCCGGTCCGGCCCGTGCCTGCTCCTCGCACCAGACCAGTGGTGCATTTGTCCAGTCCGGCACGGCCCGTGCCCGTTCCACCGGTGCCTGGTCCGGCACCGGTCAGCTGCTCCACTCCGGAGTCAGAGCAGTCCGCTCCACCGGTGCCTGATCCAGTTCCGGTCAGCTGCTCCACTCCGGAGCCAGAGCAGTCCGCTCCACCGGTGCCTGATCCAGTTCCGGTCAGCTGTTCCACTCCGGAACCAGAGTAGTCCGCTCCACCGGTGCCTGATTCAGCTCCGGTCAGCGGCTCCACTCCGGAGCCAGAGCAGTCCGCTCCACCGGTGCCCAGTCCAGCTCCGGTCAGCGGCTCCAGTCCGGAGCCTGACGTCAGCCCCTCTCCAGGTTCGGGGTCTCTCACACCAGGGTCCAGACAGGGTCTGGTGTATCGTAGGAGGAAGGAGAGGGGAAGCAGCGCGCTGAGGTCCAGACCGGACCAGGGGCGTAATGGGGGGAGGAGAGATTGTGGTCGTCACGCCCGGAGCCAGATCCGCCTCCGAGGCGGAATGCCCACCCGGACCCTTCCCTGTCATGTCAGGTTGGTGCAGTCGGAGTCCGCACCTTTGGGGGGGGGGTACTGTCACGCCCTGACTCAGGGGACTCTTATATGTTGAGTCAGGGTGTGTATATTCTTTGGTGTTTTCTATGTTTTGATCTATTATGTGTAGATCTATGTTGGCCGGTGTGGTTCCCAATCAGAGGCAGCTGTAGCTCGTTGTCTCTGATTGGGGATCATACTTAGGCAGCCTATTGGCACTAGTGGGTTGTGGGATCTTGTTCCGTGTAAGGTATGTTGTGTGTGCTACCTTGGACTTCACGTTTCGTTTCGTTTATTGTTTTGTTGGGTGTTTATTTGGTTTAATAAACATGTACGTATATCACGCTGCGCCTTGGTCTGACCCGTCATTCAACGAACGTGACACGTGCATTCCTGTCCAGTGATGTGTTCAGTTAGGATCTGTCACTGTTGCCTTTTGTATTGTCCACGTACCTTGTCGAACGTACACTGGATTGTATTTAAGTTATAGGCGCTGTATTAGATTGCATGGTGGAGTAATGCGGGGGAGGGGAGATAGAGTGGACCTATGCTTTTTATTGTGTTCTTTATTTCTCCACATGCTCCAAGCTGTAGGGAGATACATATTTCACTGTAGCTTCTAGTAGTATATAATTTGTATTATACTCTGAGAGAAACCAGATGCTGCAGAGAAACCTCTTCTCTGGGGTAATATTTACCTCACAATACCATTAACCAGCCAGGTCCTGCACTCAGGTCAGACAGTTCATACATAACCAGAGGCCTAATGTATATTTAAACATGTATAGAATCTAACATTAGTATCATTACCCTTTAAGATTGAGCTACTGTAGGGCACAGGGCAGAACAGATTGTCCACCCAGAGGAGAGAATTTCCACAGTGTTTTTTAAGGAGATAAATTGCACAGTTTATTGTTTGTTGGGGTTATGATAATTGGATTTCAATGCACCAGTAACTAAGCCTAAGTAAATTGAATGGGCCAATCGTGATCGCTCATCTTAAGAAAAATTACTTTTGCGTACGTAAGTTCTTGCTAATTGCATATACAGTACAAACAAATATTAACCAAATACCATATTTATGGCCATAAAGCTAGAGAAAAGTGAGCAAAAATTAGCAAGAGAAAAATGAGCAACATTCAAAAATCAAGGATACTTTAAAAATGTGGATAGAACAATATAATTTCTCTATTTTGAAATAGATTGTAGAAAACCAGGAAATTAGCATTAGCAAAACGATTTTGCCTGAAACAAACAACCACAAAGGTTGACCATTACATTGCATCAAATGGGAAAGACTAGTAGCAGTCCAAGTGTAGTCACTCTATTTGCAGTAAACATTGAGTTTAATTGCCCTTCCTCCTCGCCTTCTTAAATCAGTTTAGATTAAAAACTGTTGATAACGATCTAATGCTTCTCTCTGCCTTAGTCATCACAAATGGACGCATATCTGCTCAATCTGGCTCTACACAACCAGCCAAGGAACCTCTCTGTATTCTCTCTTTGACATCTTCCTTGATGGGCCACTCGCAGACAGTATTTCTCTTTCTGTGATTCTGATTGTGATGCTCATTGTTTTTACAGTATAGCCTACTGACCTCTGTTTAGTATCTAGTCCATCAGGTTTTATTGAACTTCAATGGGTCTGCTATGATTAACTGAATATCTCTTCATACGGTTATCTCTTAAAGGGCCATGTTCATTGTTTTTACAATATAGCCTACTGACCTCTTTTTAGTATCAAGTCCATCAGGTTTAATTTAACTTCAATGGGTCTGCTATGATTAACAGACTATCTCTACATAAGGTTCTCTTAAAGGGCCAGTTCACCCCAAATGCAAAATGAAATGGAAGATTAACATCTAATTAGAAGTAATTAAATGGTGCCAATCTTGAACATTCATTTGAGATTTGCCTTGTTTTCCATTTTATAGAGAATGCTTTAAGATACAAGTTATTGTTATTATTATTCTTGCCTAATGACTGTCTGTAATCCCCATCAGAGTATTCGCTCAAACCGCTATGAGTAATTAATGTACACATTGTCTACACTGTGTACATCCAGGACATTCAGATCCCATGGCACACTGACTCCTCTAAATAGCAGAGGGGGCATGTAAAATGCACTTCCTGCTTACAGAGCCACAACATTCCACCTGAGCCCTTTGCTATGGTCACAGCCAGCCAGCCAGGCACTCTGGGGTTGTGTGCAGGTTTTATGTTCTATCTCAAGGCCCTGCTCCTATCAGCTAATTCACTGGAGTACCCTCTTGATCATAAGCCTGTTCCCCCATACTCTACTTGTTTCCTTGACCTCTCATGTCCTTCCTCTTATTTTCCCTCATATTTGTCCTTGCCCCACCTTATCCACTCATCCACTTTTGGCACCCTGACAAGCCAGCACTCACAGCTCTTTTCCTATTATTGCCAACCTTTGTCTGTAACCCTTATTATCACTGTACCTTCCAATTTTGCCTGGTGTCCATCTCTCTCCTCTTTCATTTTCACCTTCAGTACTCTCTTCCTCCTCTATCTCTCACTCTCTCTCACTCTCTCTCACTCTCTCTCTCTCTCTCTCACTCTCACTCTCTCTCTCTACCCTGCCCCTTGCTGCTCCCCTCTCTAGACTATGGTATGTCTTTCTGGCTCGATACCACACTCAGATAATGACTTCAATGTTCATTCGCATCCTGTTGTTTAGCTATCTTCTATCAACAAGCAGAGGACAAACAGAGCAGAGTGAGAACAGGAGGTCTGGAGAGGATAGTAGGGTGGCAGGCAAGTACACAGTCTGCTGGAGAGGATAGTAGGGTGGCAGGCAGGTACACAGTCTGCTGGAGAGGATAGTAGGGTGGCAGGCAGGTACACAGTCTGCTGGAGAGGATAGTAGGGTGGCAGGCATGTACACAGTCTGCTGGAGAGGATAGTAGGGTGGCAGGCAGGTACACAGTCTGCTGGAGAGGATAGTAGGGTGGCAGGCTGGTACACAGTCTGCTGGAGAGGATAGTAGGGTGGCAGGCATGTACACAGTCTGCTGGAGAGGATAGTAGGGTGGCAGGCATGTACACAGTCTGCTGGAGAGGATAGTAGGGTGGCAGGCAGGTACACAGTCTGCTGGAGAGGATTGTAGGGTGGCAGGCAGGTACACAGTCTGCTGGAGAGGATAGTAGGGTGGCAGGCAGGTACACAGTCTGCTCGAGAGGTAGACTGTGGCTAGACTGTGGCTAAGCAGAGAAGGACGGTTAATGCTACAGAACAGGCCGCGCTCTATATCTGGTAATGGTCCAACATGATGCTTAAGCAGAATTCTCAAGGCAAACCTGCCACACAGCAATAATATTGCAGGAGGAGACAAAAATGTCTTTGAATAAAGGGATGTATAGTTATCCGCAATATCCGTCCGTCAAAATTATTCTGGAGGCTTTTTCTTTGTCATTAGATTCTGGAGAGGATAGTAGGGTGGCAGGCAGGTACACAGTCTGCTGGAGAGGATAGTAGGGTGGCAGGCAGGTACACAGTCTGCTGGAGAGGATAGTAGGGTGGCAGGCAGGTACACAGTCTGCTGGAGAGGATAGTAGGGTGGCAGGCATGTACACAGTCTGCTGGAGAGGATAGTAGGGTGGCAGGCAGGTACACAGTCTGCTGGAGAGGATAGTAGGGTGGCAGGCAGGTACACAGTCTGCTGGAGAGGATAGTAGGGTGGCAGGCAGGTACACAGTCTGCTCGAGAGGTAGACTGTGGCTAAGCAGAGAAGGACGGTTAATGCTACAGAACAGGCCGCGCTCTATATCTGGTAATGGTCCAACATGATGCTTAAGCAGAATTCTCAAGGCAAACCTGCCACACAGCAATAATATTGCAGGAGGAGACAAAAATGTCTTTGAATAAAGGGATGTATAGTTATCCGCAATATCCGTCCGTCAAAATTATTCTTTAGGCTTTTTCTTTGTCATTAGATTTCAATTGAGTATCTGTTACCAGTTCCTCAATATTTACTTCAAACCCCCAATAATTTGGAATAGAGTTAGCCTGCTTTACAGACTAAAGGCTCTGGGTTAGATGGTAGAAATTCTTAGATGAAATATTAAAGGGTAAAGAACAAAACCTCAAATTTCAGCTTTTTAATAAAGTTCCATTAAAAAGTTGTCTGTTACAACCATACACTTTTAGAAAAAAAGGTGCTATCTAGAACCTAAAAGGTTTCTTCGGCTGTTCCCATAGGAAAACCTTTTGAAGAACCCTTTGTGGTTCCAGGTAGAACCTTTATGAGTTCCATGTAGAACCCATTACACAGAGCGTTCTACATGGAACCCAAAAGACTTCTACCTCAAACCAAAAAGGGTTCTACCTGTGCAACGTGGACGCAGGGAGTCAGGAAGCAAGTGCAGTTAGTGAGTTTAATTACGAAGAACATGGAACGATACAAAACAAGGGAAGCGTCTAACATGGAAAACATAACCAATACTGCCTGAGGGGTGAATACAATGGAGTGCTAGATAAAGGGGGAGTAATCAGGGAAGTGATGAAGTCCAGGTGTGTCTAATGATGAGGCGCAGGAGTGCGTAATGTTGGTTGCTAGGTGTGCATAATGATGGGTGCAAGGACCGGTGATTAGTAGACTGGCAACGTCGCGCGCCGGAGAGGGGGAGCGGGAGTGACGCCGGCCAGGAGGACGGCCCCGAGGGCGAGTAGCGGGCCGGTCCGGACGGCGAAGGTGAATTCTCGGATGATATTAGGATCTAGAATGCCGTCCACCGGAACCCAGCACCGCTTCTCTGGACCGTACCCCTCCCAGTCCACCAGGTACTGGAGCCGTCCCCCAAGACGTTGGGAGTCCAGGAGTGATCTGACAGCATAGGCGGGACCCCCCTCAATGTCCAGGGGAGGCGGAGGGGTGTTGTGGGGGACGGCATTAGCCAGGGGACCAGGAACCACCGGCCTGAGGAGGGAAACATGAAAAGAAGGTGAGATCCGGTAGTTAGTGAGGAGCTGTAATTGGTATGTTACCTCATTGACCCTCCGGAGGACTTTGAATTGCCCCACAAACCAAGGGCTCAGTTTCCGGCAGGGCAGGCGGAGCGGGAGGTTCCTGGTGGAGAGCCAGATGCGATCACCAGGATGGAACACGGGAGCTTCATTGCGGTGGCGGTCCGCCTGCTTCTTCTGGCGGCGGACAGCGCATTGGAGCCTGACGTGGGCAGCGTTCCAAACCTCCTCTGCACGCCAGAACCACTCATCCCACCGCAGGAGCGTCGGTCTGGCACGGGGTCCACGGAGCCAGGGCTGGCTGGTACACCAGGACGCATTGGAAGGGAGACAGCCCGGTAGAGGAGTGATGAAGTGAATTCTGGGTGTATTCAGCCCAAGGAAGGAATCGGGCCCACTCCCCCTGCCGATCCTGGCAGTGACTCCTCAGGAATCTCCCCAACTCCTGGTTCATCCTCTCCACCTGCCCGTTAGATTGAGGCCGGTACCCGGAAGTGAGGCTGATTTTTTATAAATGAGCAAACATTTCTAAAAACCTGTTTTTGCTTTGTCATTATGGGGTATTGTGTGTAGATTGATGAGGAACAAAAACAATGTAATCAATTTTAGAATAAGGCTGTAACGTAACAAAATGTGGAAAAAGTCAAAGGGTCTGAATACTTTCCCAAGGCACTGTATGTCAATTGTCCTTCATCCAAAATAGCTTGTTGGTCTGGTCTAGTCTGACAGCGATGCTGCAGTTTCTCAGTCCCTCGCCCTGGGCTTGAAGCCAATAGGCGCAGACGGCTTGGGATGCATTTTCCTTTTTAAAACAGATGTACCTTGTAGGGCAAGGCTAAAAGCCATACAAATATGGTACAACTGCCTGCATTGTGTCATCCATTTTTATCATTAGAGCTTTGCACACTAAAATAATTTTAACCATAATGAGGTGTAGGAACTTACTCAAAAGCACGATGGAGGAGATATTAAGCCCCAGTGCAGGTGATATGATTCAATGGATGGGTAAATTCCCCTCTAGAATTGCAAAGGTTTAAGACTGTTTTACACCTGGACAAGCATACTGTATAAAAGGGCAAGCATACGTCATTTCTAAAACTGATATTGATATAATATTTTGAGACAAAACAATGCAGTTTTAAGAAAAATAAGTGTTAAGAAAGTATTTACAAAATAAACTGAAGTAAAAAATAAATACATAACAATTAAAAAGAAGAAAATAGAAAAATAACAAATAATTAAAGAGCAACAATAAAATAACAGTAACAAGGCTAAATACAGGGGGTACCGGTACAGAGTCAATGTGCAGGTGCACAGGTTAGTCGAGGTAATTGAGGTAATATGTACACGTAGGTAGAGGTAAAGTGACTATGCACAGATAATATACAGAGAGTAGCAGCAGCGTAGAAAATGTGGGGGTTGGGGGTCAATGCAAATAGTCTGGGTAGCCATTTGATTAGCTGTTCAGTAGTCTTATGGCTTGGGGGTAGAAGCTGTGTCAGGGTTGAGTGTAGAGGGAACGTGGAATCACACGCAGGACACAGAGATTCAAAGAACAGATGTCTTTAGTGAAGTCCGACAGTACAAGCCAACACGGCAACAGGCCACAGGCGAAACATACGCACACTGGAATGTCCAAAGTAAATGCGCACAACGTGCAGGACTCTCTTAAACAAAACGAAATACAGAGAGCACAGAACAGCGGACCAACAACAACACGTGACATCGAACAAGAGAACTAAATAGGGTGCCTAATGAACACTTAACAATGAACAGGTGTGACAAACAGACAAAACCAATCTAACATGAAACATCGAACGGTGGCAGCTAGTACTCCGGAGACGACGACCGCCGAAGCCTGCCCGAACAAGGAGAAGGAGCCGCCTCGGCCGAAACCGTGACAAGCTGTTAAGAAGACTTTTGGACCTAGACTTGGCGCTCCGGTACCGCTTGCCGTGCGGTAGCAGAGAGAACAGTCTATGACTAGGGTGGCTGGAGTCTTTGGCAATTTTTAGGGCCTTCCTCTGACACCGCCTGGTATAGAGGTCCTGGATGGCAGGAAGCTAGGCCCCAGTGATGTACTTGCCGTACGCACTACCCTCTGTAGTGCCTTGCGGTTTGAGGCTGTGCAGTTGCCATACCAGGTGGTGATGCAACCAGTCAGGATGCTCTCGATGGTGCAGCTGTAAAACCTTTTGAGGATCTGAGGACCCATGCCAAAACTTTTCAGTCTCCTGAGGGGGAATAGGCGTTGTCGTGCCCTCTTCACGACTGTCTTGGTGTGTTTGGACCATGATAGTTTGTTGGTGATGTGGACACCAAGGAACTTGAAGATCTCAACCTGCTCCACTACAGCCACGTCGATGAGAATGGGGGCGTGCTCGGCCCTCCTTTTCCTGTAGTCCACGATCATCTCCTTTTGTCTTGAGGGAGAGGTTTTTATCCTGGCACCACACTGCCAGGCTGTCTCATCGTTTTCGGTGATCATGCCTGAACTTAATGATGGTGTTGGAGTTGTGCTTGGCCATGCAGTCATGGGTGAACAGGAAGTAAAGGAGGGGACTGAGCACGCACCCCTGAGGGGCCCCCGTGTGGCTTATTGAGTGTAATAAGGTGGCATATTGAGTGTAAACAGTCTATTCGCTCAAGTGAAGCATTTAGCTAAACCTGCAAAAAAATAGGACATTTCTCCCTGCCTGTTTTGTTGACTAACTTAACTGGTGAAGTTCAATGCTTGGATTCCTTCCCTCTGTAGTGTAAAACAATCAAACAAATAAAATAAAATACAATTTTACTTATGCTTCGTAAACAACCGGTAAACTAATAGTGAAATTCTTACTTACGGGCCCTTCCCAACAATGCAGAGAGAAAGACAATAGAGAAATAATAGAAAGGTAATGACACATAATAATAAAAGCAATAATAAATACACAATGAGTAACGATAACTTGGCTATATAGACAGGGTACCAGTACCTAGTCGCTGTGCAGGGGTACGAGGTAATTGAGGAAGATATGTACATACAACTAGGAATGAAGTGACTAGGCAACAGTAGCAGCACCGTATGTGATGAGTCAAAAAAAGTTTAGTGCAAAAAGGGTCAATGCAGATAGTCTGGGTAGCTATTTGGTTAACTATTTAACTAACTATTTAGCAGTCTTTTGGCTTGGGGGTAGAAGCTGTTGGTTCCGGACTTGGTGCATCGGTATTGCCGCCATGCGGTAGCACAGAGAACAGCCTATGACTGGTGGCTGGAGTACTGGTATTGAGGTCCTGGATGGCAGGGAGTTTGGCCCCAATGATGTAGGGGCCGTACGCACTACTCTCTGTAGCGCCTTGTGGTCAGATGCCGAGCAGTTGCCATAACCAAGCAGTGATGCAACCAGTCAAGATGCTCTCAATGGTGCAGCTGTAGAACATTTTGAGGTTCTGAGGGCCCATGTGAAATTTGTTCAGCCTGCTGATGGGAAAGAGGCATTGCCCTCTTCACAACTGTGTTGGTGTGTGTGGACCATGATAGATCCTTAGTGATGTGGGCACCAAGGAACTTGAAGCTCTCGGCCCACTCCACTACAGCCCGTCGATGTGAATGGGGGCGTGCTTGGCCCTCCGTTTCCTGTAGTCCACCATCAGCTCCTTTGTCTTGCTGACGTTGAGGGAGAGGTTGTTGTCCTGGCACCACACTGCCAGGTCTCTGACCTTCTCACTATAGGCTGTCATCGTCATCGGTGATCAGGCCTACCATGTCGTGTCGTCAGCAAAGTTAATGATGATGTTGGAGTTGTGTGCAGCCATGCAGTCATGGATGAACAAGGAGTACAGGAGGGGACCAAGCACGCAGCCCTGAGGGGCCCCCGTGTTGAGGGTCAGCATGGCGGATGTGTTGTTGCCTACCCTCACCCCCTGGGGGTGACCCGTCAGAAAGTCCAGGATCCAGTTGCAGAGGGAGGTGTTCAGTCCCAGGGTCCTTAGCTTAATGATGAGCTTGGAGGGCACTATGGTGTTGAACACCGAGCTGTAGTCAATGAACAGCATTCTCACATAGGTGTTCCTCTTGTCCAGGTGGGAGAGGGCAATGTGGAATGCAATAGAGATTGCATCATCTGTGGATCTGTTGGGGCGATATGCGAATTGGAGTGGGTCCAGGGTGTCTGGGATGATGGTGTTGATGTGAGCCATGACCAGCCTTTCAAAGCATTTCATGGCTACAGATGCGTGTGCTAAGGGGCCGATAGTCATTTAGACAGGTTACCTCGGCGTTCTTGGGCACAGGGCCTATGGTGGCCTGCTCGAAACATGTACAGTTGAAGTCGGAAGTTTACATACACTGAGGTTGGAGTCATTAAAACTCGTTTTTCAACCACTCCACAAATGTCTTGTTAACAAACTATATTTTGGCAAGTCGGTTAGGACATCTACTTTGTGCATGACAAAAGTAATTTTCCAACAATTGTTTACAGACAGATTATTTCACTTATAATTCACTGTATCACAATTCCAGTGGGTCAGAAGTTTACAAACACTAAGTTGACTGTGCCTTTAAACAGCTTGGAAAATTCCAGAAAATGATGTCATGGCTTTAGAAGCTTCTGATAGGCTAATTGACATAATTTGAGTCAATTGGAGGTGTACCTGTGGATGTATTTCAAGGCCTACCTTCAAACTCATTGCCTCTTTGCTTGACATCATGGGAAAATGAAAAGAAATCAGCAAAGACCTCAGAAAATAAGTCTGGTTCATCCTTGGGAGCAATTTCCAAACTCCTGAAGGTACCACGTTCATCTGTACAAACAATGGTACGCAAGTATAAACACCATGGGACCACGCAGCCGTCATACTTCTTAGGAAGGACACGCGTTCTGTCTCTTAGAGTTGAACGTACTTTGGTGCGAAAATCAATCCCAGAACAACAGCAAAGGACATTGTGAAGATGCTGGAGGAAACAGGTACAAAAGTATCTAAATCCACAATAAAACGAGTCCTATATCGACATAACCTGAAAGGCCGCTCAGCAAGAAAGAAGCCACTGCTCCAAAACCGCCATAAAAAAGCCAGACTATGGTTTGCAACTGCACATGGGGACAAAGATTGTACTTGTTGGAGAAATGTCCTCTGGTCTGATGAAACAATAATAGAACTGTTTGGCCATAATGACCATCGTTATGTTTGGAGGAAAAAGGGGGCATCTTGCAAGCCGAAGAACACCATCCCAACCGTGAAGCACGGGGGTGGCAGCATCATGCTGTGGGGGTGCTTTGCTGCAGGAGGGACTGGTGCACTTCACAAAATAGATGGCATCATGAGGAAGGGAAATTATGTGGATATATTAAAGCAACATCTCAAGATATCAGTCAGGAAGTTAAAGGTTGGTCGCAAATGGGTCTTCCAAATGGACAATGACCCCAAGCATACTTCCAAAGTTGTGGTAAAATGGCTTAAGGACAACAAAGTCAAGGTATTGGAGTGGCCATCACAAAGCCCTGACCTCAATCTTATAGAACTGAAAAAGCGTGTGCGAGCAAGGAGGCCTACAAACCTGACTCAGTTACACCAGCTCTGTCAGGAGGAATGAGCCAAAATTCACACAAGTTATTGTGGGAAGCTTGTGGAATGCTAACCGAAACGTTTGACCCAAGTTAAACAATTTAAAGGCAATGCTACCAAATACTAATTGAGTGTCTGTAAACTTCTGACCCACTGGGAATGTGATGAAAGAAATAAAAGCTTAAATAAATCATGCTCTCTACTATTATTCTGACATTTCACATTCTTAAAATAAAATGGTGATCCTAACTGACCTAAGACAGGGAATGTTTACTAGGATTAAATGTTAGGAATTGTGAAAAACTGAGTTTAAATGTATTTGGCTAAGGTGTATGTAAACTTCCGACTACAACTGTAGGTGTTACAGACTGAGTTAGGAAGAGGTTGAAAGCGTCCTGGTAATCCATCTGGCCCAGTGGCCTTGTGAATGTTAACCTGTTTAAAGGTCTTATTCACATCGGCTACGGAGAGCATGATCATACAGTCATCCAGAACAGCTGGTGCTCTCATGCATGGTTCAGTGTTGCTTGCCTCAAAGCGAGCATTAAAGGCATTTAGCTTGTCTGCTTTAGCTCGTCTGGTAGGCTCGTGTCACTGGACACTGGGTTTCCCTTTGTAATCTGTGAGTGTCAGAGCTGGCGTAGTAGGATTCGATCTTAGTCATGTTATGATGCTTTGCTTGTTTGATGGCTCGTCGGAGGTCGTAGCGGGATTTCTAATAAGCGTCCGGATTAGTGTCCCGTTCCTTGAAAGCGGCAGCTCTAGCCTTTAGCCCAGTGCAGATGTTGCCTGTAATCCATGACTTCTGGTTAGGATATGTACGTTCCGTCACTGTGGGGACGACGACATCGATGCACTTATTAATGAAGCCGGTGACTGATATGGTAAACTCCATCGGATGAATCCTGGAACATATTTATTCCTGTCTGTGCTAGGAAAACAGTCCTGTAGCTTAGCACCCGCTTCATCGGACCACATCTGTATTGGGCGCGTCACTGGTACTTCCTGTTTGAGTTTTTTCTTGTAAGCAGGAATCAGGAGGATAGAGTTATGGTCAGATTTGCCAAATGGAGGTTGAGGGAGCGCTTTGTATGTGTTTCTGTGTGTGGAGTAAAGGTGATCTAGAGTTTTTTGCATCTAGTTGCACAGGTGACATGCTGGTAGAAATGAAGTAAGATGGATTTCAGTTTCCCTGCATTAAAATCACCGGCCACTAGGAGCGCCGCCTCTGTGTGAGTGTTTTCTTTTTCGCTTATGGTCCTATACAGCTCATTGAGTGTGTTCATAGTGCCAGCAGCGGTTTGTGGTGGTAAATAGAGAGCTACCAAAAATATAGATGAAAACTCTCTTGGTAAATAGCATGGTCTACAGCTTATCATGAGGTATTCTAACTCGGGCGAGCAGAACCTCAAGACTTCCTTAATATTAGATATTACGCACCAGCTGTTGTTAACAAAGACACACACACCTCCCCCCTTAAGCTTACCCGAAGCTGCAGTTCTGATCTGCCAATGCCTAGAAAAACCAGCTAGATATATTATCCATGTCCTTGTTCAGCCACGACTCCGAGAAATTTAGGATATTAAAGTTCTTCAGTTGATAGGATAGTCTCGAATGGAGCTCGTCCAGTTTGTTCTCCAGTGATTGTACGTTCACCAATAGAACGAAGGGTAGAGGTGGTTTATCTACTCGCCGACGTATTTTCGTTAGGGTGCCCGCTCGTCGACCTCTCTTGTGCCGTCTCTTTCTCTTCCGAGTCTCAAGGATTAGGGCCTAGTCCGGGGTGAGCAGTATGTCCTGCGCCGCCGACTCATTGTAGTAGAAATCTTCATCCAAATCAAGTTTAGTGATGGCTGATCTAATGTCCAGAAGCTCTTTTCGGTCATAGTTAACGATGAGGGAAATAAGATCAGCGCAAAAAAGCACAAAAAATTGCAGAATTGGTCAGGAGCCCGTAAAACAGCAGTTATCCATTCCAGCGCCATCCGAGCCTAAAAGAGTACTACGTCTGCATCCACAACTTTCTCACTGAGAGAACGGAAAGGTTTTACTTCACTTTATGTCAATCAATCCAGTACTGTATGTCATCAAATTTTTCTGGATTATGTCCCCCAAAAATGATTGGTTCAGAGTTTCAATAACTCACAGTTCTCATACAGTATCACTTTCCACGTATGGGTTGTACTCCTATGTTACTCACGTTGTCATTCCTACTACAGGGTGTTGCGAATGGTTAGGGTACCCATTGTGGCTGATGAATTTCAATTAACCACTGTGTCCTAAGTAAGATCGGACTACAGATGCTTATCTAAGTGGAAAAGGCTTTCTAACTTATTTGAGTGAATCAAGATCTTAAATAGACCATGCATATTGATTATCCATTGCTGCTTTGCATAATCTGTTCATTTATCAACCACCAGACCACTATGGGGATGTCATGTGCCATAAATTGTCATTATTTTTCTTGAGACAGTGAAAACACAAATACAAATTCACATCTAAACACACTTTAATGCCCTTGCCCCATAAATGTAAATGTAAAATTATTTCAAAACTAAAACAAAATATGTAACACTTCGTTAGTGTTATTTTTCCCCGGCTTTGGTTAGTATTAAGGTGACAGGTCAGCTTTTCATGATGTCCAGCAAATTGCACAGTGCCTGTAGACAGGGAGCAGTAAATAGACTGGTTATCTATATGGGACACATGCTCTGATCTCTCCCCAGCTTCACAAACCAACCTATCTCAACAGCAACCTTAAAGGCTGCAGCAACACAGAGTGCTGCTCACTGCTAACACTGAATGAACGTCCTTACCTGTTTTAGCGCCCATGTTCATGCTGTGATAAAGTTGCTGTTTTATGGCATGTCATTATGGAATCACTCATACAGTACATTTATGTTATGCTGCTGTTCTGAATGTTGTTGTCAGGGCACCCCTCTGTGTTTTGGTCCTGTTGGAAGTTTAACAGAGGGATAGTCATAAGTCACAGATGGGCAATATTATGATCTAGTATCCGGGAATGATTAATATGATTTTTACAGATTTTGTCTGAGGCAAATCACCTCAACTACACAGCATGTGGGCATCACCAAGTCCACAATGACCCACACTTCAAAGTGTTTTTTTTTTTTTACCCAAACAGAATTTGTACAATTGTAATCAAAGTGAGGGGATGTGGTTGTCCCATCTGTCACGGTTTCGGCCGAGGCTGCCTCTCTTCCTTGCTCGGGCAGGCTTCGGCGTTCGTCGTCTCCGGAATACTAGCTGCCACCGTTGTATGTTTCTATGTTCATTTGGTCTTGTCTGGAATTGTACACCTGTTGTCGTTTAGTGTCATTAGTGTCCTATAAGTTCTCGTTGTGTTTGTCAGGTGTTGTGAGTGATTGTTTCCATTGTCGTGTTGGTGCGCTACCCTTTTCGGTGCGCTATTTGTAGCTTGCCTCCTTTGTATTTTAGGAGAGGATTTTCGCACATGTTTAGTGCGCCCGTTTGTTTACGCCTGTGTGCACATTTTCTCGCCTCCGGGCTGTTTGGATTGTATTTTTGTGTGCTCTACTAAAAGTCTTTGTTGGACTTAACTTATGCGTCCTGCGCCTGATTCCACACCACACCCACCTACAGCACCTACTGACAGAATCACTCACCCTTCTGAATGGAATCAGCAGGAGCCGCAGCAGCACAGGAGACGTTGGAGGATCGGGTTCGGGAGCAGAACGACCAGATCCTGCGGATCGGGACCGCCCTGCAGGATGTGATCAACACGCTCCAACGCTGGGAGACCCGAGGAACACCCCCAACGCCACCGTCCCTACCATCACCATCAGCAAATCAGCCCATTCCCGCTCCGGAACCCAGAGGAGTTCGACTCTCGCTCCCGAGGGCCTACGATGGGACCGCTGCCGGGTGTCAGGGCTTCCTTCTCCAGGTGGAGCTTTACCTGGCCACCGTGCACCCGGCGCCCTCGGGACACGAGAGCGTGTCCGCCCTTATCTCCTGCCTTTCCGGCAAGGCGTTAGAATGGGCCAACGCCGAGTGGAGGAGGATAGACGCGACCACCATCACCTACGCTGAGTTTTCCCGTCGCTTCAGGGCGGTGTTTGACCATCCACTAGAGGGGAAAGCGGCGGGGGAGCGTCTGTTCTGCCTCCGGCAGGGGAAGAGGAGTGCCCAGGAGTTCGCGTTGGAATTCCGTACTCTAGCGGCGGATGCAGGGTGGAATGAGCGGGCCCTCATCGATCACTACCGCTGTAGTCTACGTGAGGACGTCCGTCGGGAGCTGGCCTGTCGGGACACCAGCCTCTCTTTCGACCAGTTAGTCGACATGTCCATCAGGCTGGACACCCTGCTGGCTACCCGCGGACGTCCCGAGGGAGGTCCGTCCATTTCACCCTCCAGCGTCTCCGAGCCGAGCCCCATGGAGCTCGGGGGCGCTGGCGCTAGAGAGAGGAGAGGTCAGAGTACGAGGGGGTCCATCTCCTGCACCAACTGTGGTCGGGGAGGACACACCGCGGCTAGGTGCTGGGGATGGCCTCCTAGGGGAGAAGACGACAGGCCCCGCACTGGGGAGTCCTTCCAGGTGAGTAGGCGCCCCACTCACCCAGAGCTCTCTGTTGCGCACTTCTGTATACCTGTGCGTTTTCCACAGGTAGCACCTCATTCCCAGCATAAGGCGCTGGTAGATTCAGGCGCGGCTGGGAATTTTGTTGATAATAAATTTTGTTTAGCCTTAGGGATTCCCCTTCTCCCTGTTGACGTCCCCTTCCCCGTTCATGCCCTAGATAGCCGTCCGTTGGGATCGGGCTTGATCAGGGAGGTCACGGCGCCACTTAGGATGTGTGCGCAGGGGGGTCATCAGGAGATGATCCAGCTATTTCTGATCGACTCGCCTGCGTATCCGGTGGTGCTGGGCATGCCCTGGTTGAGTACCCATAACCCGTTCATTTCGTGGCAGGAGAGGGCTCTGATGGAGTGGTCTGCCCAGTGTGTGGGTCGATGTTTAGGCGTTTCCGTAGGGGCTACCTCGGTGGAGAGTCCAAACCAGGTGCCCGCATTGCACGTTCCCCCTGAGTATGGGGATTTGGCTATTGTGTTCAGTAAGTCGAGGGCGACGCAGTTGCCTCCCCATAGGCAGGGAGATTGTGCGATAGACCTCCAGGCAGGAGCTGCGCTCCCACGGAGCCATGTGTATCCTCTGTCTCAGGAGGAGAAGAGAGCTATGGAGACTTACATAGACGAATCTCTGAGACAAGGATACATACGGCCCTCCACTTCCCCTGCGTCCTCGAGTTTCTTTTTTGTGAAGAAAAAGGATGGTGGGTTACGCCCGTGCATAGATTACCGTGGTCTCAATCAGATCACGGTGAAGTACAGTTATCCACTCCCGCTGATTGCGACCATGACGGAGTCATTGCACGGGGCGCGTTTCTTCACTAAATTAGATCTCAGGAGCGCGTACAACTTGGTGCGCATTAGGGGGCGATGAATGGAAGACAGCCTTTAGTACCACCTCGGGCCATTACGAGTATCTTGTCATGCCATACGGGTTGATGAACGCTCCTTCAGTTTTCCAATCATTCGTAGATGAGATCTTCAGGGACATGCAGGGGCAGGGGGGTGGTCGTGTACATAGATGACATTCTCGTGTACTCGTCTACCCGAGTCGAGCATGTGGCACTGGTGCGCCGAGTGTTGCGGAGGCTGTTGGAGCACGACCTGTATGTCAAGGCAGAGAAGTGTCTGTTTTTCCAGGAGTCGGTCTCCTTTTTTGGGTTATCAGTTGTCTGCGTCAGGGGTGAAGATGGAGGTAGACCGGGTGTCAGCCGTGCGTAATTGGCAAACGCCAACCACTGTGAAGGAGGTGCAGCAGTTTTTGGGGTTTGCGAATTACTAGCGGAGGTTTATCCGGGGTTTTGGACAGGTGGCAGCTCCCATAACGTCTCTTTTGAAGGGGGTCCGGTGCGTCTGCAGTGGTCAGCCGAGGTGGACAGGGCGTTTGGGAGGCTGAAGGACCTGTTTACCTCGGCTCCGGTGCTAGCGCATCCGGATCCCTCTTTACCATTTCAGGTAGAGCTGGACGCGTCAGAGGCCGGTAAAGGAGCCGTGCTTTCGCAACGGTCCGGCACGCCACCTAAACTCCGCCCCTGTGCTTTTTATTCCAAGAAGCTCAGTCCGGCGGAGCGAAATTATGACGTAGGGGACAGGGAGCTGTTAGCCGTGGTACAGGCCCTAAAGGTGTGGAGGCACTGGCTTGAGGGGGCTCAACACCCTTTCCTCATTTTGACGGACCACCGTAACCTGGAGTACATCCGGGCAGCTAGGAGACTAAACCCTCGCCAGGCGCGGTGGAATATGTTTTTGACCCGGTTCATATTTAAGATCACATACATCCCTGGGTCACAGAACGGTAAGGCAGACGCGCTGTCTCGGCGGTATGACACGGAGGAGAGGTCCGTGGAGCCCACTCCCATACTGCCGGAGTCTTGTCTGGTGGCACCGGTAGTGTGGGAGGTCGATGCTGAACTCGAGCAGGCGCTGCGCGCCGACCCTAGTCCACCTCAATGCCCGGAGGGTCGGAAGTACGTTCCGCTCGAGGTTCGGGATAGATTGATCTATTGGGCTCACACGTCACCCTCCTCTGGACATCCTGGTATCGGCCGGACAGTGCACTGCCTTAGTGCTAAGTACTGGTGGCCCACGTTGGCGAGGGATGTGAGGGTTTATGTCTCCTCCTGCTCGGTGTGCGCCCAGTGTAAGGCGCCTAGACATCTGCCTAGGGGTAAGTTACTACCCCTGCCCGTTCCACAATGACCATGGTCTCACCTCTCGGTGGATTTCATCACTGACCTTCCTCCCTCACAGGGGAATACTACTATACTGGTCGTTGTGGACCGGTTCTCTAAGGCCTGTCGTTTGCTCCCTATGCCGGGCCTTCCTACGGCCCTACAGACCGCCGAAGCGCTATTCACCCATGTTTTCCGGCACTACGGGGTACCCGAGGATATTGTGTCTGATCGAGGTCCCCAATTTACCTCCAGAGTCTGGAGAGCCTTTATGGAGCGGTTGGGGGTCTCGGTGAGCCTCACCTCGGGTTACCATCCGGAGAGTAATGGGCAGGTGGAACGTGTGAACCAGGATGTGGGTAGGTTTCTTAGATCTTACTGCCAGGACCGGCCGGAGGAGTGGGCACGGTACGTTCCCTGGGCAGAAATGGCCCAGAATTCCCTACGCCATTCCTCCACTAACCTAACCCCTTTCCAATGTGTGTTAGGTTACCAGCCGGTTCTGGCACCTTGGCAGCAGAGCCAGATCGAGGCTCCTGCGGTGGATGAGTGGGTGCGGCGCTCTGAGGAGACGTGGAACGCTGCACACGTCCACCTGCAGCGGGCCCTCCGTCGTCAAAAGGCGAGCGCCGATCTCCACCGCAGTGAGGGACCGGTGTACGCACCTGGTGATCGAGTCTGGCTCTCTACCAGAAACCTGCCCCTCCGCCTGCCCTGTCGGAAACTGGGTCGGCGGTTTGTGGGGGCCATTTAAAGTCCTGAGAAGATTGAACGAGGTGTGTTACAGATTACAACTACCTGTTGAGTATAAAAGTATTAACCCCTCGTTCCATGTGTCTCTTCTCAGGCCGGTGGTAGCTGGCCCACTCCAAGAAAATGAGATCAGGGAGACTCCTCCGCCCCCATTGGACATCGAGGGGGCACTGGCGTACTCAGTGCGGTCCATCTTGGATTCGAGACGTCGGATGGGGGTCTCCAATATCTGGTGGAGTGGGAGGGTACGGCCCGGAGGAACGGTGCTGGGTGCCGAGGGGAGACATTTTGGACCCGTCTCTCCTGACGGAATTCCATCGTAGTCACCCGACGCACCCTGCTCGCGTCCTCCTGGTCGTCCCCCGAGGCCGAGTCGGCGCACGTCTGGAGCCGCGTCAAGGGGGGTACTGTCACGGTTTCGCCGAGGCTGCCTCTCTTCCTTGCTCGGGCAGGCTTCGGCGTTCGTCGTCTCCAGAATACTAGCTGCCACCGTTGTATGTTTCTATGTTCGTTTGGTCTTGTCTGGAATTGTACACCTGTTGTCGTTTAGTGTCATTAGTGTCCTATAAGTTCTCGTTGTGTTTGTCAGGTGTTGTGAGTGATTGTTTCCATTGTCGTGTTGGTGCGCTACCCTTTTCGGTGCGCTATTTGTAGCTTGCCTCCTTTGTATTTTAGGAGAGGATTTTTGCACATGTTTAGTGCGCCCGTTTGTTTATGCCTGTGTGCGCATTTTCTCGCCTCCGGGCTGTTTGGATTGTATTTTTGTGTGCTCTACTAAAAGTCTTTGTTGGACTTAACTTCTGCGTCCTGCGCCTGATTCCACACCACACCCACCTACAGCACCTACTGACACCATCACAGCAATTTCAATGTCTTTGAATACCGCAGGTCTATTGGTCGCTGACACTTTCTGTCAATAAATCATTGGTCATACCTAGGGCTGTGGCGGTCACGAAATTTCGTCAGCTGGTGATTGTCGAGCAAATAACTGTCGGTCTCACTGTAATTGACCGTTAATTAACATAAACACATTTAGCATCTCCTGGCTTCCACACATGGCCTACAAGTTCCTGATGCAGACCTTTGGAACATCTACATTTTAAAAAAGTATAATAAATCCTTGTAATATAACCTACACCTTCACAATAAATCCATTATTTATTTTAGACAGGTCTAAAGAAACATGATATGAAGAAAATGTTGTCAATTTCAGAAGAACAGAATCGCATACTCTGAGTTGTCCTAATGGTAGGTCCTGATCTGGCTATGCCAAATGGCTACACTAGTTCATTTAGCAGACAAGATTTGCTTAGAATTCCGTGGCATTATTTTTATAGTATGAAGAATACAATTGAACAAAGCTGAATAAAATATAAATAATATTTTCTCCAAACGATTTGAGGGAGTGTGCACATGCGGCTATTCTGTGTTGAGCGGTTAACAAATAAATAGGTACTCCTATATGCTTAATTTAGAGTTGTTAATGTAACTGTAGTTGTTCTACAAACGAAGGGCTATATGTTTTGATTTTTAATACATTGTAAGGCTGCATGATGCGACTCTAATGATGATTTGAAAAAAGTCGCTTGACAAGCACTTGATAATGCCTCGAATTTCACGGCGGCATCCCCTTTGTGTGGCCTTAATGCACCCTAAAAAAATCCATGCCTTTTGTGGCCAGTGGCCGTTGTGCCCTTCTCCGTGAGAGCTGCCCGCTCAGAAGCATCTCTCACTCACATGGCTCTCCATCACGTGATCGGGTCTTTCACAGGCTACAAGTGAAGACAGACACATCGGGGACGCAACTGCACGCGTCCTTATCTAATTCGAGGTGCATATTGAAGATATTGGAAGAACTGTCCACATTTACTTTTCATCATTCAACAAGATGAGTAGGCCTAACGAACAGCAAAAGCACTAGCCTATGTCAATCTACTATCCCCCATAGTACAAAAGTCTACCTATTCTATTCTGTGGGAAAAATAAATATTCCAAACATAGTTTGGGACAGTTGTGGGATGCGATATATCCCAAATTAATACAACCACTAGCATCAAAAACCTTTTTTACGCAATGTGGCTGACGCAACAGATCAGAACTTTTACCTTAAAATGTTGAAAAACGATTAGGCTATTTCTTCACATTATAAGCGCAGCAATGCGCACATAGCAGTAGGCTATAAGCGCGAATGTTCAATTAGCGGGAAAACACCATTATCAAAAGTGACCGCAAATGCAATTATGCATGTAATGCTTTTATTATAAAGGTACATTTTTATGGTGAAAATTATCTTCCCCAAACTTGAACCTGACACGCTCACATGTATGCCAGTTAGGCTCTACACCCCTTGTAAAGCGGATTAATGTGCTTAATTTTAAGAAGTTATTTAAACTTCTTAAAACCGGTGTACGCACCTGGTGATCGAGTCTGGCTCTCTACCAGAAACCTGCCCCTCCGCCTGCCCTGTCGGAAACTGGGTCGGCGGTTTGTGGGGCCGTTTAAAGTCCTGAGAAGATTGAACGAGGTGTGTTACAGATTACAACTACCTGTTGAGTATAAAAGTATTAACCCCTCGTTCCATGTGTCTCTTCTCAGGCCGGTGGTAGCTGGCCCACTCCAAGAAAATGAGATCAGGGAGACTCCTCCGCCCCATTGGACATCGAGGGGCACTGGCGTACTCAGTGCGGTCCATCTTGGATTCGAGACGTCGGATGGGGGTCTCCAATATCTGGTGGAGTGGGAGGGGTACGGCCCGGAGGAACGGTGCTGGGTGCCGAGGGGAGACATTTTGGACCCGTCTCTCCTGACGGAATTCCATCGTAGTCACCCGACGCACCCTGCTCCGTCCTCCTGGTCGTCCCCGAGGCCGGAGTCGGCGCACGTCTGGAGCCGCGCGTCAAGGGGGGGGTACTGTCACGGTTTCGGCCGAGGCTGCCTCTCTTCCTTGCTCGGGCAGGCTTCGGCGTTCGTCGTCTCCAGAATACTAGCTGCCACCGTTGTATGTTTCTATGTTCGTTGGTCTTGTCTGGAATTGTACACCTGTTGTCGTTTAGTGTCATTAGTGTCCTATAAGTTCTCGTTGTGTTTGTCAGGTGTTGTGAGTGATTGTTTCCATTGTCGTGTTGGTGCGCTACCCTTTTCGGTGCGCTATTTGTAGCTTGCCTCCTTTGTATTTTAGGAGAGGATTTTTGCACATGTTTAGTGCGCCCGTTTGTTTATGCCTGTGTGCGCATTTTCTCGCCTCCGGGCTGTTTGGATTGTATTTTTGTGTGCTCTACTAAAAGTCTTTGTTGGACTTAACTTCTGCGTCCTGCGCCTGATTCCACACCACACCCACCTACAGCACCTACTGACACCATCACAGCAATTTCAATGTCTTTGAATACCGCAGGTCTATTGGTCGCTGACACTTTCTGTCAATAAATCATTGGTCATACCTAGGGCTGTGGCGGTCACGAAATTTCGTCAGCTGGTGATTGTCGAGCAAATAACTGTCGGTCTCACTGTAATTGACCGTTAATTAACATAAACACATTTAGCATCTCCTGGCTTCCACACATGGCCTACAAGTTCCTGATGCAGACCTTTGGAACATCTACATTTTAAAAAAGTATAATAAATCCTTGTAATATAACCTACACCTTCACAATAAATCCATTATTTATTTTAGACAGGTCTAAAGAAACATGATATGAAGAAAATGTTGTCAATTTCAGAAGAACAGAATCGCATACTCTGAGTTGTCCTAATGGTAGGTCCTGATCTGGCTATGCCAAATGGCTACACTAGTTCATTTAGCAGACAAGATTTGCTTAGAATTCCGTGGCATTATTTTTATAGTATGAAGAATACAATTGAACAAAGCTGAATAAAATATAAATAATATTTTCTCCAAACGATTTGAGGGAGTGTGCACATGCGGCTATTCTGTGTTGAGCGGTTAACAAATAAATAGGTACTCCTATATGCTTAATTTAGAGTTGTTAATGTAACTGTAGTTGTTCTACAAACGAAGGGCTATATGTTTTGATTTTTAATACATTGTAAGGCTGCATGATGCGACTCTAATGATGATTTGAAAAAAGTCGCTTGACAAGCACTTGATAATGCCTCGAATTTCACGGCGGCATCCCCTTTGTGTGGCCTTAATGCACCCTAAAAAAATCCATGCCTTTTGTGGCCAGTGGCCGTTGTGCCCTTCTCCGTGAGAGCTGCCCGCTCAGAAGCATCTCTCACTCACATGGCTCTCCATCACGTGATCGGGTCTTTCACAGGCTACAAGTGAAGACAGACACATCGGGACGCAACTGCACGCGTCCTTATCTAATTCGAGGTGCATATTGAAGATATTGGAAGAACTGTCCACATTTACTTTTCATCATTCAACAAGATGAGTAGGCCTAACGAACAGCAAAAGCACTAGCCTATGTCAATCTACTATCCCCCATAGTACAAAAGTCTACCTATTCTATTCTGTGGGAAAAATAAATATTCCAAACATAGTTTGGGACAGTTGTGGGATGCGATATATCCCAAATTAATACAACCACTAGCATCAAAAACCTTTTTTACGCAATGTGGCTGACGCAACAGATCAGAACTTTTACCTTAAAATGTTGAAAAACGATTAGGCTATTTCTTCACATTATAAGCGCAGCAATGCGCACATAGCAGTAGGCTATAAGCGCGAATGTTCAATTAGCGGGAAAACACCATTATCAAAAGTGACCGCAAATGCAATTATGCATGTAATGCTTTTATTATAAAGGTACATTTTTATGGTGAAAATTATCTTCCCCAAACTTGAACCTGACACGCTCACATGTATGCCAGTTAGGCTCTACACCCCTTGTAAAGCGGATTAATGTGCTTAATTTTAAGAAGTTATTTGGCCACTTTAGTGATACAAACCTCATCAAAACATATAGGCCTATGGGCTAGGCTACATGAGGTGTGCGACTATGATTAGAAAAAGTCACAAAAAAAGGCATTGTTTTTTATGCTGGACATCATTCACAAGTTATAATATATAATTCACAAGTGATAGGCTAATATTGTCACCCATCAGACTGTTCTTGATTTAATCTTGTATTTTACATATACTAAATAATATATCTGTGAAATTTGTTTTGATTTAGAATGGACCATTATCATGCACCTGTATCGAAACAGGGGCAGCGGAAAAAATATATGTAATCTATGCACTTAAATAGCGAATGGAGGACGCTTTTCCTGTGGTTCATTTTCATGCCAGCCAGGTAGGCTATACTCCTGTTGTAAATATAAGCAATGTGCTTAATATTAGGAAAGTTGAGAAATAACTATAGTAGGCCTAGCCTATAGAAAGCTGATGGGATCCTCCTCTTTTTAGTAGAGGCCATCACTGTTTTCTCACGCAATTGCATAGCCTATAGAAATGTTGCGCAACATGAAGTGTTTGATTAGATTTTCGATTACATTTGCATTGATGTCAGAGTGATTAGAGGGACAATAGAGTGCGGGGTACCAGGCAGTTAGCACGTTTGGTAGGCTACTAATGACCAGCAGCAGCATCAGAGCTTGGAAAAGCCTAATTATCGTGACTAAACTGTCACATGGAATTTGACTGCCTTCCGGTGTGGCGGTAATACGGTCACCGCAACAGCCCTAGTCATACCGTAACTAGGCAGAGAGCATTCTCTTGGTGGTATCCAGGTGTGCTCCTGTAATCATTAACATTGTCAGCTAACCAAGGGGAAATCCTTCCTCTGTTTAATTCCCAGGCACTTGACATTTTCCTGTTCATTACCAAATTAGTAATTACCTGATGCAATCACTGATGAGCTCATTGTCCCCATTAGGTTTGAATAGGATGTATGTCAAGTGGTGCTTGTGGGGCTATCACTTTGCATTAGCAGCTGTTTATCAAGTACAGCAAATGAGTGTTTAACCAATCAGAGCTGCCAGACACAATCACCACTCTACTCACAACAAGTCAATATCAGTTACACCCTTATGTGACAGTCAGTATTGAGTAGGTTAGCAATTAAAAATATGGCCTAGTCAGACCATTACTCTGTTCCAGCTGGCTAATAGGCGTTATTAGATAGGTACTGTTTGGTGTAGCACAGATAATTTTCTTGTCAATACTTTCTCAATTCCCAACTCGGAAGACAACCAATGTCTTTTAATCATCCGTCTAGTTGCAGGGGGTTTGTTTGAATTTAGAACATGCTCCGTTATTGAATAAAATAAATGTTTTGCTCCATGAAGTAATCCAACAATGTGTTCGCTGCCATCTTGTCTATTTCAAATCTTCTCTCATTGATTGTGACAGGTGGGTGTCCACCCCAAAGTGCTGCATGTCATGATGACACTCACCTGTCTCAATTAATGAGAGAAGATTTTTTATTTGAAAAAGATGGTGGCGTACATGTTGTTGGATTACTTGGTGTAGTGAAAGATTTATTTGATTTAATAACTGAGCATTTCAACAAACCCCCTGCAACTAGACATAGACATTAAGAAGACATTGGTTGTCTTCCAAGTCCGGACTTGAGGAAGTATCGCCAAGTTAAAGTTGGTCGAAAATTCTCTGTGCTACTCCAAACACTACCTAACCTGTAACGGCTAATGGAGCATCACATTAGCCCGTTCCATTCTGCTAGCTATGAGTAGGTAAGACTCCCAATGAGTTTCAATCTTAGATGGTAGGTTCAACTTGGGTGACTGGCAAAAATGCTCCATTCGCCAATGGGCTTGTTTGTGGTCAGTGTTAAAGTTTTTCATTGGCTTTTCCCCTAACATTTTTGTTTAGGATTTCAGAGAGGATTATCCTACAGTATGAAAATGCTGGTTTGGAATGATGTTGCTCGTTTGAATCAGACCTTTTAGTCACAGTTGGTGATTTTTCTCAGGCTTGAAGGGCAACATATGGCACTGTTATTAGACATGAAAACATAGCCTTTGGGCTAGATACAAGGATCATGTGCAAAACCTCTCTTTCGAAAATGTGAGCAGCCAAAATCATGCCTTGATTGTAGAGACAGAATTGTAAAGAGGCAGGAATAAAGTGGTACAGTGCTTGTAGTGCTGATGGTGATTCATATGAAGAGCATTTTACTGCATTCACATGGCTGCCAAGCATATAAGGTAGCAATATAAATAATAGCTGAGCTTAAAACATGTTCAAAATGAATTATGTGAAGCATTTCCCAGTAAGGCTGTAAAAAAAAAGTAAAAAAAAGAAGAGTTAACAGCTTTCTGCGAGTTCTCAGTTCACTATTCTCTCTCTACTCAATATCCCTGTGAACTAGAGACAACCCTCCTTGACCCCTTTCTGCACCCACATCTAGGCCAGGCTGCCTCTCTCTCTCTCTCTCCCACAGGGGCATCCGTCTAAGACATTATTCTATTATGGGCAAATTAAAGAGCTAGGAAGCTCTTCATAATGCTGATGAGAAACACGTGGATATTGCTGCATAAGAAAACATTGAGACACTGACACTGAACTGACCTGTGCACAGTAGTATTCTGTTTTTATCTCAAATATTTCAGTTGTATTCTATTAATGCCTGTGTTCAATCTACAGTAAATATTCCCTTGTTAAAATGTATAATCAATGAGCATTAACATGCGTAGCACACAGGGAGATGATTACGTTAATGACCATATTTCTACAGATCTATATAACTTGTTCTCTTGCTTATCTTTGAACTCAAGGCCATCTGCAGAGATCCTGCCTTTCGATCATTTGGATGTTTTCCAATGCGGAGCTAGATTAGAGGCTGGGGTTGATGTAGATTGGCCCAGGGAGCACAGAGCACATGTTATGCTGCTGTTCTGAATGTTGTTGTCAGGGCACCCCTCTGTGTTTCGGTCCTGTTGGAAGTTTAACAGAGGGATAGTCATAAGTCACAGATGGGCAATATTATGATCTAGTATCCGGGAATGATTAATATGATTTTCTACAGATTTTGTCCGAGGCAAATCAACTCAACTACACAGCATGTGGGCATCACTGAAGGGCTTGAGTGGTTTACAAATGTCCCCAGTCCAGAGAAACTCTATTAGCTTTCCCATCAACTGTACAGTAATCTTTCTCAGTTTCCCCCTGCAATTATCCAGGACTGATTTCAACTGTATGGCTTGAGGAGTCCATCAGTAGCTGCAAATTGAAGCAGTAAATCAAATCTGTTTTTAAGACAGAACATTTACCTTATGGTTATATGCATCCTATAAGACTTTTGTATCAATGTTTCTCGGTTCAATATGCTACTCTAACAGTGACTGACTATTAATGCATGCAGATCACAGTATCTTCATGCTTGTTTTTGTACCTGCAGAATGTCGTCAAATAGGCAACCTGTTGTGAATACAGTGCATACAGTAGTACCACTATGCAGTCTTATTGTTGGTGGTCCAAAGTGCTGACAGTGCCACAGCTGCCATATGTGCCTTACAGCAGGGAAGTTTTCTGTTCATTTATCATTTATTTAAATAGCCCCTTCAAGAAATCTATCCAGTGGCAGTGACAGCTAGATGGGCAAACCAAAACAAACCTTTTGGTCTTTACATTATTTAAAAGACGCACATTCCATGAATGAATGATGCTAACGGGTTTGTAGTGTTTATATCTGACAGTAGCCCCCTGCCATGTTGGGGCACAGCTTCTCTATGTAGGCCTTATTGTTATGGGAAAGCTTGCTGATCAGAAGGCAGGTGGCATATTCCTCCACTGCACAGCAATGGCCATGATGAAAGTGGGAAATGTTGGCTCCACCACACCTGCCTGGCTTCTGACATTACTCCCCTTTTATCGCTTTTTAACAGTCATTCAGCTCAGCAGCAGTGATTTATGGACTGAGCTAGGCCAGTCAGAGGCGAGACGGTGTACTGTATGAGGCAACCACCAGCAACTTGTGTGCCTTTGTTTGCATGATAGCATGTGCTTAGAGAAAGTGGAAAAAATGTGTGTGTGTGTGTGTGTGTGTGTGTGTGCGTGTGTGTGTGCGTGTGTGTGTGTACATGTATATGTGCGTGTGTGTTCAGTGAGAGTGAAGGAGAGAGACAGAAATTATTTTCTTAATTGCTCTGGTGTGATCACTCTTAGTCATGGCAATCAGCCTTTCTTAAATGAGGTGTTCAATTGCAAAGATGAGTTTCTGAGTTTTGACAAGTAATGTATGATGTAATCAAATGTTCACTCAAGCACAATGAAGACTTGTCACAATGGATTTATTGAAGTCTTACTAGTGTAGTAAGAGTATATTGTGTTGATTTCATTCTCTTGTCACCCTATGAGTTTTTTCACAGGTGATAGAGTGTTGTAACTGTCATCTATTTCAGGCACATTTCTTTTTTCATTTCAGAGCCATTCTAAAGTAAACTGTTTGAAGTCCAAGACAGTATGATTGACACGTTTACACTCACAACCATTGGTTTGCATCTCTGCCTGTATACACTGTCACAGTAATGACCTGAGAGAAGCGTTCCTCACATTAATCCCCCACTGGCTTGTTTTTGCTGTTTGCAGATATGGAGACATGGTTCCAGACTCCATAGCGGGCAAGATATTTGGCTCCATCTGCTCCCTCAGTGGTGTGCTGGTGATTGCTCTACCTGTGCCTGTTATAGTCTCCAACTTCGCGAGGATCTACCACCAGAACCAAAGGGCAGATAAGATGAGGGCACAACAGGTAAGAGAGAGAGGCATGATGTTATTCTCATCATCTGCATGTCAGTTTGTTGTGAAGGTTGACAGTCCCTTTGCTGTAATGTATCCTATGTATGATAGGCTTCCATTCTTACTAGGTGTGCTTGTCAGGCAAATGCCTGTTGTAAAGCTACAAGGAATCACACTGTCTTGTGAAATGGGCGTTTTGTATTTATTCCCCAGATATTGCTCACTGGGTTGTATGTGGAGCAAATGCTGACACAGGCATTTCTATCCAATTATTTTCCATTCTCCAGAAAGTGCGCCAGGCAAGGATTCGAATGGCTAAAAAAGGGGCCACCAATGCATTCTTGCAGCACAAAGAGGATGGGGGATTGCAGGTAAGCAATACACATGAGCAAATGTTTCCTTATGGTCATATACCGAATCACAGTTATTTAACTTGTGTATGTTTGGATTTCACATGTACAGCATACAGTATTTCACCTAAGGTATGTTTCAAAATATATATAGTAGCACACACTCATCAGGGTCTGAGCATAGTAGGGTTGAGTCAATGGCAAAAGGGTAAATACAGTGGGGGAAAAAAGTATTTAGTCAGCCACCAATTGTGCAAGTTCTCCCACTTAAAAAGATGAGAGAGGCCTGTAATTTTCATCATAGGTACACGTCAACTATGACAGACAAATTGAGAAAAATATTTCCAGAAAATCACATTGTAGGATTTTTTATGAATTTATATGCAAATTATGGTGGAAAATAAGTATTTGGTCACCTACAAACAAGCAAGATTTCTGGCTCTCACAGACCTGTAACTTCTTCTTTAAGAGGCTCCTCTGTCCTCCACTCGTTACCTGTATTAATGGCACCTGTTTGAACTTGTTATCAGTATAAAAGACACCTGTCCACAACCTCAAACAGTCACACTCCAAACTCCTCTATGGCCAAGACCAAAGAGCTGTCAAAGGACACCAGAAACAAAATTGTAGACCTGCACCAGGCTGGGAAGACTGAATCTGCAATAGGTAAGCAGCTTGGTTTGAAGAAATCAACTGTGGGAGCAATTATTAGGAAATGGAAGACATACAAGACCACTGATAATCTCCCTCGATCTGGGGCTCCACGCAAGATCTCACCCCGTGGGGTCAAAATGATCACAAGAACGGTGAGCAAAAATCCCAGAACCACACGGGGGGACCTAGTGAATGACCTGCAGAGAGCTGGGACCAAAGTAACAAAGCCTACCATCAGTAACACACTACGCCGCCAGGGACTCAAATCCTGCAGTGCCAGACGTGTCCCCCTGCTTACGCCAGTAAATGTCCAGGCCCATCTGAAGTTTGCTAGAGTGCATTTGGATGATCCAGAAGAGGATTGGGAGAATGTCATATGGTCAGATGAAACCAAAATAGAACTTTTTGGTAAAAACTCAACTCGTCGTGTTTGGAGGACAAAGAATGCTGAGTTGCATCCAAAGAACACCATACCTACTGTGAAGCATCATGCTTTGGGGCTGTTTTTCTGCAAAGGGACCAGGACGACTGATCCGTGTAAAGGAAAGAATGAATGGGGCCATGTATCGTGAGATTTTGAGTGAAAACCTCCTTCCATCAGCAAGGGCATTGAAGATGAAACGTGGCTGGGTCTTTCAGCATGACAATGATCCCAAACACACTGCCCGGGCAACAAAGGAGTGGCTTCGTAAGAAGCATTTCAAGGTCCTGGAGTGGCCTAGCCAGTCTCCAGATCTCAACCCCATAGAAAATCTTTGGAGGGAGTTGAAAGTCCGTGTTGCCCAGCGACAGCCCCAAAACATCACTGCTCTAGAGGAGATCTGCATGGAAGAATGGGCCAAAATACCAGCAACAGTGTGTGAAAACCTTGTGAAGACTTACAGAAAACGTTTGACCTGTGTCATTGCCAACAAAGGGTATATAACAAAGTATTGAGAAACTTTTGTTATTGATCAAATACTTACTTTCCACCATAATTTGCAAATAAATTCATAAAAAATCCTACAATGTGATTTTCTGCATTTTTTTTTTTCATTTTGTCTGTCATAGTTGACGTGTACCTATGATGAAAATGACAGGCCTCTCTCATCTTTTTAAGTGGGAGAACTTGCACAATTAGTGGCTGACTAAATACTTTTTTCCCCCACTGTACCTACGTTAATGCTTTTAGCAGAGGCTCCAAAGTACTGAGATGGACAGATAAGATAAAGCATTTGGTGTTCAGCTTTGTGATAAAACAAAATGGCACTAAAGCTTTTCTCTTTTCTGGAGACAGTTTTGTTGCCTTCAACTGTAGCTTGTTCTTGGCCAGTAATGACTGTATTTACTTCAGAATCAGACAGATTGCTGTTCTCTCTCTCTCTCTCTCTCTCTCTCTCTCTCTCTCTCTCTCTCTCTCTCTCTCTCTCTCTCTCTCTCTCTCTCTCTCTCTCTCTCTCTCTCTCTCTCTCTCTCTCTCTCCGTTCTGGAACACCTCCCCTACACCAGCACTTTCTGATGTAGTTTCACCTACCAAATCTGCATAATAATCTCATGTCATTGTGATTGCCATTTTGAAACAACAACAAAAAAAAGATGTATAAAGCTGCTGTCCGGGAACATCAAGCACATCGTAGGAATCAGTCAGCTTCAGTTTCAATGACATTTAAAATAACCAAATGTCACGTTGACAGTCATTAATATTTAATCCCAAACTTCCCCTTGATTAAATATATCCAACAAAGTCAGCACCAATAGTCCTACAATAATGAAGGATGACCTGCTAAACCAAATATGTATTATTTTTCCTCAGAATGAGTCTCATTCACAGTATGCAAATAAACTGTTTTAACCGATTATCTTACACTCTTCCTACACTCTTAGAAAAAAAATTGCTATCTAAAACCAAAAAGGGTTCTTCGGTTGTCCCATAGGAGAACCCTTTGAAGAACCCCTTTTGGTTACATGTAGAACCCTTTTGGGTTCCATGTAGAACCCTTTCCACAGAGGGTTCTACATGGATCCCAAGAGAGTTCTATCTGGAGCCAAAAAGGGTTCTATCTGGAACCAAAAATGGTTTTCTTATGGGGACAGCTGCAGAACCCATTTGGACCCCTTTTTTTCTAAGAGTGTATTGAGAGGTCAGGGAGTCAGAGAACAGAAAGCAGAGGTTGTGGACAGGTGGTTTATGGACACATATAGGTAATGGCGTTAGCAACAGGGACCACAAAAGATAAAGAGAGTTACTAGAGGATGAGTACCAATTCACTAGTCTCCGGATTCACCATCCACCCTGAGCTGTTCATCTTTAAAGCAGTAAAAAAATGACCTCACCTAAATAATACATTCTAACATGGAGGATCGACAGGTAACTGCCAAAATAATGGAAACCCTTCAGTAAATGAGGGATACAAAGTATATTGAAATCAGGTGCTTCCACACAGGTGTGGTTCCTGAGGTAATTAAGCAATGAACATCCCATCATGCTTAGGGTCATGTATAAAAATGCTGGGCAGGCCATTATTTTGGCAATCATAGCTATGCACCCATAAAATGACATGCCCCCATCAGCAGGGCACGAGTGGTCACTGAATGGTTTGATGAGCATGAAAATGATGTAAACCATATGCCATGGCCGTTTCAGTCACCAGATCTCAACCCAAGTGAACACTTTTGGGAGATTCTGGAGTGGCTCCTGAGACACCGTTTTCCACCACCACCAAATTATGGAATTTTTCGTGGAAGAATGGTGTCGCATCCCTTCAATAGATTTTCAGACACTTGTAGAATCTATGCCAAGGTGCATTGAAACTGTTCTGGCTTGTGGTGGCCCAACGCCCTATTAAGACACTTTATGTTGGTGTTTCCTTTATTTTGGCAATTACCTATACCTTTGTATCTCTTGGATTTCCCTAGTTATTGCCCTCCTTTGGAAAGATCATGTCATATAGTGTAAAATCATGTAATATAGTACACTGAGTGTACAAAACATTAGGAACACCTGCCATTTCCATGACATAGACTGACCAGGTGAATCCAGGTGAAAGCTATGATCCCTTATTGATGTAACCTGTTAAATCCACTTCAATCAGTGTAGATGAAGGGAAGGATTTTCAAGCCTTGAGACAATTGAGACATGGATTGTGTATGTGTGCCAATCAGAGGGTGAATGGGCAAGACAAAATATTTAAGTGCCTTTGAATGGGGTATGGTAGTAGGTGCCAGGCACACCGGTTTGAGTGTGTCAAGAACTGCAACGCTGCTGGGTTTTTCCACACTTAACAGTTTCAGGTGTGTATCAAGAATGGTCCACCACCCAAAGGACATCCAGCCAACTTGACACAACTTTGGGAAGCATTGGAGTCAAGATGGGCCAGCATCCCTGTGGAACGGTTTCGACACCTTGTAGAGTCCATGGCCCGGTGAATTGAGGCTGTTCTGAAGCCAAAAGGGGGTGCAACTCAATATTAGGAAGGTGTTCCTAATGTTTTGTACACTCAGCGTATTCTGTTTTGAAATGCCCTGCCCTATAGGGCATATAGGCATTAGGTAACTATTCTAATGTTATCATCATTGCACGTAACATACATAACCCCTCCAGGATGACCCCTCCTCACAGAGGTTTTACCCCATGTAATCATCAGTGCTTGACTTGGACTGAAACTTTTGCATTTTAGATAATTAGCAACTTTTCAACTACTTACTACTTTTTAGGTACTTTGCAACTACTTAGCATGTTAGCTAACCCTTCCCCTAACCCTAACCTTAACCCTTTTAGCTAACTCTTCCCCTAACCATAACCTTAACCCTTTAACCTAACTCCTAAACTTAACCCTAACCTTAACCCGTAACCTGTAACCCCTCACCCTAACCCCAGCCTAGCTAACGTTAGCCAGCTTGTTAACGTTAGCCACCTAGTTAAAATTCGTAACATATCATACGTTTCGCAAATTCGTAACATACTGTATAGTACGTTTTGCCAATTGATAACATATAATATGAATTGTAATTCGTAACATATCATACGGAATGGGTGATGGATTTCCACAAATTAATACATACCATATGAAACGTAACATATCATACTAAATGGAGTGTCTCGGATTTACGTACGGAATAATACTAAATGCTCTGTGACCAGGTTGACATACAGTACTATGTGCATGGCAGAATAGTGTAGTTAGTAACTGTGTGTTATATCATACACTCTATGATGCCAAATATGATTGAAGACAACAATGCAACTGGAAGTATCTCCTGTAACATTCCTTAATAGCCGTAGCCAGGGGAGGGAGGTAAAGAAGTGCTCCCTCCCAGACATATTTCAGTATACTAATCTTTCTTCACCAAAGGAGGAGAGAGGGATATAAGAAGATGCCCATTCTGCTGATTTGATGAGTATAGGTGGGAGAGGAGGAGGAGGCACAGATGGGGAGGGATTGAATTCTCATCTTTACTAATGCACCAGGTTGATTCCAGAGTAATCTTTTATTTCTTCTCAGCAGCTGAAAGCTACTATAATCCAATATTTACAATCCCAGAGTGAGAGGGTATGTTTTTCAGCACGGATCTATAAACCCATTACTAACAGGACTGCAGAGCTATTTATAAACCTAGAGGGGTTGTTTTTTTCTCCCAGGTCTATCATGGGGTTGTATATTTTCCTGGTCCTCTTTGTCTTGCCTGCAGTATAGTCTCTATACCAGAGTTCCCCCCACAAACACATATAGAACCATCTCCCCAATATGACACCTCACTGTTTTCCGTAACATGGATCTTTAAAAAAAACATTAGCATAAAATAATGCATGGATTCCAGCCATAACCGAACATAATCCATGAGTCATGATTTGCAATGTTATCTCCCACAGTATTTCTATTTACAGTATGTTCCTCTTTTTATAAATTAGGACAAATATAGCCAATTGTGTCATAAATTACTATAGTCATAAGGGCAGGACTGCATAATACTATTCCAAATGACTGTCATTAACATGCCAGATAAACATCTGGCTGTGAAGCTGAGATTTCTAGGTCAAGGTGGTTGATCGCTATCATTACTACTACAGACAGCGAACAGCCTGTCAAAGTAATTTACATTTAGATGATCTTATCTGTTGGACTGAGAGAGAGGAGTGTGCTAGACTGGGAGGGAGGGAGGGAGGGAGGGAGGGAGGGAGGGAGGGAGGGAGGGAGGGAGGGAGGGAGCAGGGAAACTGTAAAGTCGCTCTGGATAAGAGTGTCTGCTAAATGACTAAAATGTAAATGTAAAATTAACATTACTTTTAATCTACTGTATGAGGGATAGCTAGCAATCTGTTTTCTACTCAACATAATGTAATGTAATGCAAAACATTCTCTCAGATTTCCAATAGCTAACATGAAATGTTCAACCCCTCATGCAGTGTCAATGCAGTGCAGTGTTTTGTGCTGTTGTACACTGGCAACATATAGACTGGTGCAGAACAGCAAAACCAAGAACTAAAGAACACAATACTCACTTAATCCATCTCCTCTGTAATCCAGTGACCCAGTAGAGCACGACTTCCAAAGGGCCAAAGCTAATTGTTTTTATTTCTAATTAGGGACGATCTTATCGAATATTTCTGTAGTGAATCAAACAGATGTCCTGCTGACGCTGCAGCAGGTCTCCAGACTGGCTTTGTGACTAACATAGCTGTTTCCCTGCTCTCTCCCTCCCTCCCTCCCTCCCTGGCACACTCCTCTCTCTCAGTCCAACAGATAAGATCATCTAAATGTAAATTCCTTTGACAGGCTGTTCGCTGTCTGTAGTAGTAATGATAGCGATCAACCACCTTGACCTAGAAATCTCAGCTTCACAGCCAGATGTTTATCTCTGAACGAACCACAAAAAAACAGCTTTTTAGGAAGCATCAGAGGTGGCACTGGTCCTCTGGGGTTCTGTGTGTCCGGGTGAACGTCACTGGAGAGAGAGGCCATGAACGGTCACTTACTGTACAATCGGACAGTCAAGGGCAGTCATTCAGGTGTATTCCCTTAGCCCTGTGGAGGCATACGGTCTACTCAGCAGTACTATGGATGGTATTATTGTCTAAAGAATAACTAATTCTACATTGTTTGTGGGGCTAAATCACCTCTCACTTGTGTTTACAATGTTAAATTTGCTTACCACAGCAATAAGTTACCAACTACTAATTCAACTATTAACGTCATTGTATTTTCACTGACAATGCCTTTTCATGTGGGGCTATGTTAGGCTAAGTGATTTGCTCTCTTGCTGTGTCCCTCAGGATGGTGATAGTGACAGCACACCTCTTTGTGTGAAGAACAGGTCCGCCTTTGAGCACCAACATCATCACCTGTTGCACTGCTTGGAGAAAACCACCGTGAGTGCTCCTTTTTTGCCTTGGAAATGTTTAAAGTATCTCATGGATCATTTTGTCTGATATAACTTTTTATTCAAGGTTATCACTCACTTTGATGTACTTTATACACATTCAGCAGTGTTACACTTATGATGTTTCACACTTTCAGCAGTTATGAGCAGCT
Organism: Coregonus clupeaformis; assembly: GCF_020615455.1. Taxonomy (NCBI): domain Eukaryota; kingdom Metazoa; phylum Chordata; class Actinopteri; order Salmoniformes; family Salmonidae; genus Coregonus; species Coregonus clupeaformis. The sequence continues at coordinate 28,720,456 of NC_059215.1, forward strand.
ATCATATTACAATTAGAAAAACTGTATTGTTCACGCAATGTAGAAATTTGTCTTTGGGCTTTACCACTTAAAAACAGACATTAAACACCATCAGGAGAACATCATCCTCGAGCTATAGCATGCAGCAACCTACAGCTAGTTCAAAGCTGTGAGGCTGTTCAGAGGCCTTTTTTTTCTTTAAAATCCCATTGAGACACAGAGTCTCTTTTGCAAGGGAGATCTGGCCAAGAAGGCAGCAGTAGGCAATACATTATCCAAATGTAACACAATCCAGCCTACAGGAAACATTTACACTCCTCCTGAACAGCTTTGCACCAGAGTTTTAAACTCACTGTCTTCCTTTCTTGTATGTGTCTACAGAATCACGAGTTCACAGATGAAGTCACATACAGCGAGGTGTGTATGACCGACTCAGTGGGCTTCCGCACCAGCCGCAGCACTTCGCTGTCCAGCCAGCAGGGGGCCACCACCACCTGCTGCTCCCGCCGGGCCAAGAGGAGGGCCATCCGCCTTGCCAACTCCACTGTCTCTGTCAGCCGGGGCAGTGTGCAGGAGCTGGACACGCTGCACATCACCAAGACTCCTGCTGGTACCCAGTACCCACAGAGGTACTGTATCGCACACACTATCCACCTGATCCAAGGAGCCCACCTCTCCCTTTCTATCTTTGCCCCACCACTGAATCACCTGTAGAGGCTGTTGATGTTTTAGTATATTTTGCTCCGGCCGATTCATTGAAAATAACATTCTGCTGATCCTGAATTACGAGCTGAGGCAAAGTTGTTCAAGCTCTGCTGGCTCTAACTATTTTGATGCTGTTGATGTTTGTCAAAACAACCTCCATGGGTTTAATGAGAAATGTACTGGTAGCCTAAAACCATGCAAAAAATGTTTTTGCATTTGTCACTGTAGCATGACTAATGATAGTTTATTGTTTAGAGAAACAGTCGATAATGGTGAGATTGCGCTTGCATTTTTATACATAGTTGTTGTAGATGGATGTATCACTTTACAGAGAGTGGAAGAACAAATTACCTGTCTAGAATACACTGATCTACTTACAATGATTACACATAAAAGTCCTCTCAAAATAAACAAGTTGACTATTAAGGGGAATATTGGCGTGCATTGTCTAACTTGATTTGTGTGTGTGTCTGAAAAGTCGCTCCAGTCTAAATGCCAGGACTGAAGACCTGAAGCTGAACTGTGATGACTACACAGCAGCCATCATCAGTATCCCCACTCCCCCAGCCAACACTCCTGATGAGAGCCTACCTAACTCGCCCGCCATCCCTGGCATCCTACGCAACTCTCGCTCCAGTACCTATAACACCCAGGAAACTGTCAAGATCTCCTCTTTATAACCCCCTGAAGCACAGGAACTTGACCCATTGCACAAAAGAAGAGGAAGGGGAAGATCATCGGAGAAGAACATGGGAAAGAAGGACTTTCAAGGATGATACCTTACACACTCTTTGCAAATGCTTCACTCCAATACCAACTTAATGTCTACTGAATAGTCGAGGTAGGGCTAGCGTGAAAAAAGCTAATTTATTCATTAATTTGATTTGAATCATCCATGTGATATGCTGGAAAAGCTACTGTGAGGTTGACCTTTTGGTCTAGGATCACAGAGACTCACAGAGACTCTGAGCTGCGCAGGAACAGATGACAGCGTGTGAAACAGGAATCTACATGCCGCTTGGACTCAGAACGGACACATATGGATGGTGTGGTTGGTAAGAGTGTTTTTCAACAATAATATACCCACCGTGGCATCGAAGGCCTTTTACTTTTCAAGATATGCAATGTTAGAACAAGCAGGAAAAACTAATATACATAATGTGTGTACAAAATTGCAGGGAGAGATTATAAAGATGATGAATAATTATAAAATGATATTGATATATAAATACATCTTTACAGACAGAAATATGAATACTGTATTCTGCAATAGATTTCTTCACACAAATTCAATGAAAATAAAGGAGTGATCGTTAGATGGTAGTACACATGTAACATAGTTTGTATCATACGTCTCTAAATCACATGCATCTTCAAACCTTACCAAAAAATGTCAGTGTACTGACTAGCTTAATACAGCAGTGCATGTTCATGTACAGTAGATGGTGGAGAATAGAACTACTGATATTAGTGATATCAGATATGACTAGCTCATCAGTTTTTTGCATGGTACCTTATTCTTTCCCTCAGAACAGTTAGTTTTATTAATTTTTTCTGACAACATTGTAAAGTAATAATGATGTCAAGTGCTGCACCAGAAGTGTACATTAGGTTAAAAAAAAAAAGTATTAAACAAAAACATTGAGGCATGTTCCTCGCCAGAATGCAAAGTGGGTGAGTATGATTGTGTGATCTGTGTGTGTGGTAGGTTGGGTGGACTTGTGTTTATCGATCACAAATATGCATGGATACCGTTGTAGGTATTGTACGTGTTTTTTTTCCTTGGAAAATAAAATGTAGAGGAGGGATTCAACAGCATCCATTGTCAATGACAAAGAAATTATGGAGAAGAGGCTACCAGTAAGAAAAGTTCACAGTTACCTTTCATTGACTTCTCTTATCATCACATTGTTATTCAGTTCAGACCCTTCTGTAATATTGTGTTACAGGTTTACAGTGAGGGAAAAAAGTATTTGATCCCCTGCTGATTTTGTATGTTTGCCCACTGACAAAGACATAATCAGCCTATAATTGTAATGGTAGGTTTATTTTAACAGTGAGAGACAGAATAACAACCACAAAATCCAGAAAAACGCATGTCAAAAATGTTATAAATTGATTTGCATTTTAATGAGGGAAATAAGTATTTGACCCCTCTGCAAAACATGACTTAGTACTTGGTGGCAAAACCCTTGTTGGCAATCACAGAGGTCAGACGTTTCTTGTAGTTGGCCACCAGGTTTGAACACATCTCAGGAGGGATTTTGTCCCACTCCTCTTTGCAGATATTCTCCAAGTCATTAAGGTTTCAAGGCTGACGTTTGGCAACTCGAACCTTCAGCTCCCTCCACAGATTTTCTATGGGATTAAGGTCTGGAGACTAACTAGGCCACTCCAGGACCTTAATTTGCTTCTTCTTGAGCCACTCCTTTGTTGTCTTGGCCGTGTGTTTTGGGTCATTGTCATGCTGGAATACCCATCCACGACCCATTTTCAATGCCCTGGCTGAGGGAGGAGGTTCTCACCCAAGATTTGACGGTACATTGCCCCGTCCATCGTCCCTTTGATGCGGTGAAGTTGTCCTGTCCCCTTAGCAGAAAAACACCCCAAAAGCATAATGTTTCCACCTCCATGTTTGACGGTGGGGATGGTGTTCTTGGGGTCATAGGCAGTATTCCTCCTCCTCCAAACACGGTGAGTTGAGTTGATGCCAAAGAGCTCGATTTTGGTCTCATCTGACCACAACACTTTCACCCAGTTCTCCTCTGAATCATTCAGATGTTCATTGGCAAACTTCAGACGGGCCTGTATATGTGCTTTCTTGAGCAGGGGGACCTTGCGGGCGCTGCAGGATTTCAGTCCTTCACGGCATGGTGTGTAACCAATTGTTTTCTTGGTGACTATGGTCCCAGCTGCCTTGAGATCATTGACAAGATCATCCCGTGTAGTTCTGGGCTGATTCCTCACCATTCTCATGATCATTGCAACTCCACGAGGTGAGATCTTGCATTGAGCCCCAGGCCGAGGGAGATTGACAGTTATTTTGTGTTTCTTCCATTTGCGAATAATCGCACCAACTGTTGTCACCTTCTCACCAAGCTGCTTGGCGATGGTCTTGTAGCCCATTCCAGCCTTGTGTAGGTCTACAATCTTGTCCCTGACATCCTTGGAGAGCTCTTTGGTCTTGGCCATGGTGGAGAGTTTGGAATCTGATTGATTGATTGCTTCTGTGGACAGGTGTCTTTTATACAGGTAACAAGCTGAGATTAGGAGCACTCCCTTTAAGAGTGTGCTCCTAATCTCAGCTCGTTACCTGTATAAAAGACACCTGGGAGCCAGAAATCTTTCTAATTGAGAGGGGGTCAAATACTTATTTCCCTCATTAAAATGCAAATCAATTTATAACATTTTTGACATGCGTTTTTCTGAATTTTTTCATTAAAATTATAGACTTATCATTTCTTTGTCAGTGGGCAAACGTACAAAATCAGCAGGGGATCAAATACCTTTTTCCCTCACTGTAAGTGTATGCAGCCCATTGATGGCTGTGTAATTCACAAACAACTTTTCTGTTAAACATGCTAACATATCGGTGCTGCTACTGTACTTTACTGGACTTTACTATTGTCATGGCTCCAGTTCTGTTTATGAGATCTGGTGTTTGCAATAACTGTTGTAATTATTTTACCGCAAACTTTGGCAATCCTACTTTTTTTTCTCTAATTATTATTATTTGCATAATATTGCAATGAATATTTATCTGTAACTGTGCACTACAGCTGTTCTAAAGTTACTTTAGTATTTATTAATATAATGCAGATAGGAATAGAGTAATGAGCACTATGGCAACCTCACATATATTTGCCAACATTAATTTCCAAACATATATAGCTATATGAATCACATTATTTACACAATGTCATTTTCTCATGGAAGTGATAACAGATGAGTAAAGTTGTTTCATATGCTTTATATATGTATGCTGTATGAATACAACAAATGTTTGAGTGGAAGATGATGTTGTAATTATAAGAACCTTATACATACCACTTCAAATAAACTGTTACCCTGACCCAATGATAAGTGACCAGATGTGTAGGCTCAGGAGAGGTGGCACCAGCCAGTACTCATGTCAGCAATAGAGATGCACTGATTCCCTAGAGGACGATGAGAGAAAGAGATCAAAAGCACAGAGGTGTATATTCTATTCCACAAATAAAGCAAGAAGAAATCAGAAAATTGTGTTGCCTTTAATTTTCAGTCTCCCAAAAAGAGAGGGGATACACACGTTGTTCCAGTGCCTCTTTCCCTGAATAATGGTGGTATGTTTCTATTTTACCCATAATCCCCTCTATGGTAAGATTTCATTTGAGAAGTCCCCAGTAGGGGAGGCTACAACATGTGATGTAAAATATCCCCCTTTCACCTTTACACTCAAATTACGGTAGACAAATGATGACATTACCCCAACAGTTTATTACTAATTGATTCATTTCAATTATCAACAGTCTGTTTTCATAGATAGTGCAGAATAAATACCTTACAGTGAAAATCTCAAGTACAGTATGCTTAGTTTAAGCCCACTGTATGATCTGACCATAATATGACCTGTGTTGAGTAACCCTGTCCATCTCTGCGTGTATAAACCGGAACAGCGTTCTGTCTCTGTATGTTTTATATGTCTGTCTGTCTTAATCCTCCTGACATTGGCTCTGACCTTTGTAGTGGCACTAACCTATGTAAAATTACATCACTAATCTGATTTGTGGTATTGACATCCAAGGGCAGCTAGCTAGAGAATGACTGAATGGGTTTTACGGCTTCACTCATATTGCACTTGCTCCACAGTATTAGCCTTCACAATAGCTAGAGTATAAGCCTCAAGTTCTTATTCCTAAGATTAGCCCTCATTACATAAACATTTTAGCAGACGCAGAGCAAATTACAGAAGCAATCAGGATTAAGTGGGCACATTAACAGATTTTTCACCAAATCGGCTCAGGGATTCGAACCAGAAACCTTTCAGTTACTGGCCCAATGCTCTTAACATCTAGACTATCAGTGTCACCATATTTACTGTGGTGTCAGTATAGCCAATTTTATATATCCTCATATTTCATATTACACCTAAACCTTAAAAATGAAATAAATCAATAACAAACAAAAATGAGATGGCGAGATAGAGACGTATCATATATTTATTATAAGAGTTCATCTAAATTACAAGTTCAATTTAAGAACATCCAATACCTATGTGAAAAAGAACTGTCAGTACGTCGGCTCACTAAGATGGAAGATATGCTTTCTGTTAGCAAAGATATCGCTCTGTGGTCTGTGTTTTCTCATCAAATGTGAGCAGGCTGTTCATTGCACAAGAGTACTATGATAATCAGCCAAGTAGACGTCCAAACATTTCTCTAACACATGTTGGCTACTAAGTTACATCAAAAGGGAATAATTAATTAACATATTCATGATGCATTCTTTGAAATCATCAGTCATATTGCTGATGATTGCAACAGGGGAAAGTTGCAGAGTACATTTGTTCTTTAAAAGTACACTTGGATGACTGATAGGCCTACTCATAATCTGATGACGTGTCCTCCCACTAGGCACGCACTGGTTGAATCAACGTTGTTTCCACATAATTTCAATGAAATGACGTTGAACCAACGTGGAATAGACATTGAATTGACACCTGTGCCCTTTCAAATCAAATACATTTTTATTTGTCACACGCGCCGAATATAACAGGTGTAGACTTTAACATGAAATGCTAACTTACAAGCCCTTTCCCAAAAATGCGGAGTTAAAAAATAAGAACATTTGCACACAAAAAAAAAGGAAATAGTAACACAAGAAAATAACAATCACGAGGCTATATACAAGGAGTACCGGTACCGAGTCAATGTGGTGGGGGTACGAGGTAGTTGAGGTGATTGAGGTAATACACTGAGTGTACAAAACATTAGGAACACCTGCTCTTTCCATGACATAGACAGACAAGGTGAATCCAGGTGAAAGCTATGATCCCTTATTGATTTCACTGTTAAATCCACTTCAATCAGTGTAGATGAAGGGGAGGAGACAGGTTAAAGAAATATTTTTAAGCCTTGAGATAATTGAGACATAGATCGTGTATGTGTGCCATTCAGAGGGTGAATGGGCAAGACAAAAGATTTAAGCGCTTTTGAATGGGGTATGGTAATAGCTGCCAGACTTGGAACTCCGGTACCGCTTGCCATGTGGTAGCAGAGGGAACAGTCTATGACTTGGGTGGCTGGAGTCTTTGAAAATGTTTAGGGCCTTCCTCTGACACCTCCTGGTATAGAAGTCCTGGATGGCAGGGAGTTCAGCCCAGTGATGTACTGGGCCGTACGCACTACCCTCTGTAGCGCCTTTCTGTCGGATACCAAGAAATCCAGATAGTGTGTACTACTGAAAATGCCTATGCAAAAGATGAACCTGATAGAAGTGGCCCTACCCTTCTCTCTTCTGAGATGGTGGGAGATAAGACAACATGCTGCATCTTTCTCAGTAAATGGACAGACCACAAAGCCACAGATAGCTCCCTCAACTTTTCCACTGAGCTGGCAGATCTCCTATCTCAGCCACATACTGCCAACACTGACATCTAGCTGCCTGCATTAGAACAACTTCTTGCTCATTTGGTCTTGTGTTTTAGGTTATTGTCCTGCTGTAATGTGAATTCATCTCCCAGTGTCTGGTGGAAAGCAGACTGAAACAGGTTTTTGTCTAGGATTTTGCCTGTGCTTAGCTCCATTCCGTTTCTTTTTTATCCTGAAAAACTCCCCAGTCACAAGTATACCGATAACATGATGCAGCCACCACTATGCTTGAAAATATGGAGAGTGGTACTCAGTAATGTGTTGTATTGGATTTGCCCCGAACATGACACTTTGTATTCAGGACAAAAAGTGAATTGCTTTGCCACATTTTTTGCAGTATTACTTTAGTTCCTTGTTGCAAACAGGATGCATGTTTTGGAATATTTTTATTCTGTACAAGCTTCCTTCTTTTCACTCTGTCAATTAGGTTAGTATTGTGGAGTAACTACAATGTTGTTGATCCATTATCAGTTTTCACCTATCACAGCCATTAAACTCTGTAACTGTGTTAAAGTCACCATTGGCCTCGTGGTGAAGTCCCTGAGCAGTTTCTTTCCTCTCCGGAAACTGAGTTAGGAAGGACGCCTTTATCTTTGTAGTGACTGGGTGTATTGATACACCATCCGAAGTGTAATTAATAACTTCACCATGCTCAAAGGGATATTCAATGTCTGCTTTTTTGTCTACCAATAGGTGCCCTTCTTTGCGAGGCATTGGAAAACCTCCCTGGTCTTTGTGGTTGGATCTGTGTTTGAATTTCACTGCTCGACAGATGGACGTTACAGATGTGTGGGGTACAGAGATGAGGTAGTAAAAAAAAAAATCATGTTAAACACTATTATTGCACACAGAGTCCATGCAATTTATTATGCAACTTGTTAAGCACATTTTTACTCCTGAACTTATTTAGGCCCGCCATAACAAAGGGGATGAAAACTTATTGACTCAAGACATTTCAGCTTTTCATTTTTTATTAATTTGTACACATTTCGAAAAAACATAATTCCACTTTGAGATTATTTCGAAAAACATAATTCCACTTTGAGATTATGGGGTACTGTGTGTAGGCCTGTGAAAAAATTATCTCAATTTAATCAATTTAAATTCAAGCTATACCACAAGAAAGTGTGAAAAAAGTTGAGGGGTGTGAATACTTTCTGAAGGCACTGTACATGTAATTCAAAATGCTACATGAAACATGGACACTGCATGTTTCTTTGTCATGCCTCGTAGCCAGATCTATTTGTGTATTTAGTCAACTTCTCTATCATTTATAGCAATGCTAAACATTCCTGTAGAAAGAAAAAGATAAACAACAGCATATCTGTATGTTTTAATAGTTTATTAATAATTTAATGGGTTCCGTCAGTAAAATCATTGACAATAATAATAACCAATAATGAAATCATTATAATCAGTCAACTCTTCAAGCAATGTTTGTGTGTGTGAGTGAGTGAGTGAGTAAGTCTGTGTCTGAAAACTAGCCGTCAAATTCTTGTTTCCTCCACTCCTTGCCTCTCCTTGAAAGTGCATTGGAGCCCAAGGGGAAGAATTTTCACTACTTTCCCCCAATGTGCTTTGAGAGGGAGGTGAGGAATTGAGGAAACAAGGGGAGAATCTCAATTACATCTCCTTGATTCCTCACATCCTCTCTCCTCGCCTCCTTCTCAAAACCCATTGGATAAGAAGGTGAGAGGGGAGGGACCTCTGACCTTCTCATCCAATGGGTTTTGAGGAGACGAGGAGACAGGATGTGACGAATCAAATTAATGCAATTGAGATTCTCCCCATAACAGAGGAGGAAAGTATTTGACAGCTATTAACATTTTTAGACAGTGCCAGACTGACTAACTGACTCAGCAACCATAGTACCCATGGCCTGTCCAGAAACAACCCCTAGCCCCTCGACATCTACTCTGTCAACCTTGTCCAACTGTCTGGAAGAGGTTAAGTCTTGGATGCAGAACAACTTCCTCCAACTTGACAGCAGCAAGACAGAGACAATGCTGATAGGCACGCTCCAGCAGATCACCAACTCCTGCATCATCCGCCCTGCCATAGATGGCCACATCATCCTCCTATCCTCAGCCATCACCAACCTGGGTGTGAAATTCGACTCTTCAATGCCCACATTAGTTACGTCTGTAAATTGTCATTCTTTCATCTGAAGAAAATCTCCCGCCTAAGACCCTCTCTCACCAATTCTGATGCAGGAAAGCTTATCCATACATTCGTTTTCTCCAGAATAGATTATGGGAATGCAGTACTTGGGGGTCTGCCTGCAAACTCAATTAATAAATTACAGCTCATTCAGTGCTGCAAGGATTCTGACACAAACAAAAAAGTCTGCCCACATCACCCCCATCCTTGCTGACCTCCATTGGCTACCTGTCCCTCAAATAATTGACTTACAAATTCTCCTCCTTGTCTACAAAGCCCTAAATGGCATTGGACTTGCCTACCTGTCAGATCTACTCTTCCCCCTATGAACCTCCACGCACCCTACGGTCAAGCCATGCCAAACTTCTTCATGCACCCAGGACCCGGCTCCGAACAATGGAGGACCATGCCTTTTCCTCCCACACACCACACCTTTGGAACTCCCTTCCTGACAGTCTCAGGGCTGTTCAGACTTTTGGGGATTTTTTGTTCTTCTCTTTGAACTTTTATTTTATGCGGTTTGAGTTTGAAAAGCGCTTTGCAAACGTAATACATTATTATTATTATTATTATTACTGCCCAGAGTCTAGATACTTGTGGAGATCTGAGGGGGATTGATGGGTGGTGACATGGTGAGAGCTCCACCTAACCCTCTGATAGGCTTGGTGGAATTTTGGCGGTATTGCTTACACCTGTCCAATCCTCTCAGATCTACACAAGTGTATAGGGGCAGGGGCTAGGGGTTGTTTCTGGACAGGACCCTACAAACCTTTGGGTGTGTGGTGGACCTACAGCACGAACCTTGAGGCATTGGTTGGATGTTAAATTCCATTGCTATACACACATATATTTGCATAGGTGTAAGCTGGACACACCCATGGTACCCTATCAGGCTGATCAGACAGTTTTGGGTAGCTGGAGACTACTTTAAACAGTGAAAGGATATATTTATATGTATACTATTCACACCCTTGCTTCATTCCAGCTAGTTAGATGTGCAACCACCCACTAACTATAGATAGGGGCATATCTCTAGTCTAGCAACAGATACTGTTGTTTTGGCTGTATGGCATCATTGAATAAGATTACTAATGGTTAGCTAGGTAGCTAGGATATATCAGTCAGGATATATCAGTCAGCTAACCATTTACAGTAACAGCAGTTTATTAATAAAATCGTATGCAGAAATCTTACCTCATCTTGGCACTGTGGCACGTATGGGCAGTTATTAATCAATTAATTAATAGATAATAGATTCATAAATACATAGAATAGAGTTAGAAGATTGAACTCCTACTTTGAAAGGACAGGAAGTGTTGGCTGTGCACTTGACCAATGATAGGCATTCCAAATGTAACCCCACCCACATGTGAACATTGAAATATCAAGTTGTTTTTTGGTTTTGTATGGAAAAACAAAACATGGCAATTTTAAATTTTTTGATTACTATTCAAAAACAAATAAACGATTGATTTGTTTTAACAAACGATCAAAACGTACACGGACCGTTATCTTACCTCAGGACTCTTGACTTAATGTTGTCCATGACATAGGCTAATTAGCTTGACCGCCATTACAATATAGACCCCAAAATGTCAAGCCTCGAGATCAACATTAATTCCCACACTTTGACTGTTGTTCAGTCTTGTGCATTATCACACCAGCTCTTTATCACTTGACTGCCATTAAGAAAATCCTTTCCTGAATGAGCTGATGTTGCGCAATAATGTCCCTACCTAACTAAACAGCCAGACATCAAAAGGGCATTATTAGTCATGTTAAAGTTACTCTTTCTGTTAGAAGCATTCAATTTTGCAATTGCATAATTATTTTGGATATGTGTGCCGGTGACAACTGTTTTCACACCATAACATAAGGAGATACTAAATGTTACAAGGTACAGTACACTTCTGAGATCTCCATAAAAAAAAAGAGTCCAACAGCAATATCCAGGAATTTTACAGCATCAAGTTCAATGTGAGATTCAATTGTTAAATGCTTAGTACATTTAAGTCATTTCGCAGATGCTCTTATCCAGAGCAATTTACAGTTAGTGAGTGCATACATTTTTCATACTGGCCCCCCGTGGGAATCGAACCCACAACCTTGACGTTGCAAGCACCATGCTCTACCAACTGAGCTACAGGAGGGCCGTATATGATATATCGACAAACAACAGTATCATAAATGTACAGTGGCTTGCGAAAGTATTCACCCCCCTTGGCATTTTTCCTATGTTGTTAACTCACAACCTGGAATTAAAATGGATTTTTTGGGGGGTTTGTATCATTTGATTTACACAACATGCCTACCACTTTGAAGATGCAAAATAAAAAAAATTGTAAAACAAACAAGAATTAAGATTTAAAAAACAGAAAACTTGAACGTGCATAACTATTCACCCCCCCTCCCCCAAAGTCAATACTTTGTAGAGCCACCTTTTGCAGCAATTACAGCTGCAAGTCTCTTGGGGTATGTCTCTATAAGCTTGGTACATCTAGCCACTGGGATTTTTGCCCATTCTTCAAGGCAAAACTACTCCAGCTTCTTCAAGTTGGATGGGTTCTGCTGGTGTACAGCTATCTTTAAGTCAAACCACAGATTCTCAATTGGATTGAGGTCTGGGCTTTGGCTAGGCCATTCCAAGACATTTAAATGTTTCACCTTAAACCACTCAAGTGTTGCTTTAGCAGTATGCTTAGGGTCATTGTCCTGCTGGAAGGTGAACCTCTGTCCCAGTCTCAAATCTCTGGAAGACTGAATCAGGTTTCCCTCAAGAATTTACCTGTATTTAGCGCCATCCATCATTCCTTCAATTCTGACCAGTTTCCCAGTCCCTGCCGATGAAAAACATCCCCACAGCATGATGCTGCCACCACCATGCTTCACTGTGGGGATGGTGTTCTCGGGGTGATGAGAGGTGTTGGGTTTGCGCCAGACATAGCGTTTTCCTTGATGGACAAAAAGCTGAATTTTAGTCTCATCTGACCAGAGTACCTTCTTCCATATGTTTGGGGAGTCTCACACATGCCTTTTGGCGAACACCAAATGTGTTTGCTTATTTTTTTCTTAAAGCAATGGCTTTTTTCTGGCTCTGTGGAGTGTACGGCTTAAAGTGGTCCTATGGACAGATACTCCAATCTCCACTGTGGAGCTTTGCAGCTCCTTCAGGGTTATCTTTGGTCACTTTGTTGCCTCTCTGATTAATGCCCTCCTTGCCTGGTCCGTGAGTTTTGGTGGGCGGCCCTCCCTTGGCAGGTTTGTTGTTGATATTTTTTATAACCCAACCCTGATCTGTACTTCTCCACAACTTTGTCCCTGACCTGTTTGGAGAGCTCCTTGGTCTTCTGGTGCTGCTTGCTTGGTGGTGCTCCTTGCTTAGTGGTGTTGCAGACTCTGGGGTCTTTCAGAACAGGTGTATATATACTGAGATCATGTGACAGATCATGTGACACTTAGATTGCACACAGGTGGACTTTATTTAACTAATTATGTGACTTCTGAATGTAATTGGTTGCACCAGATCTTATTTAGGGGCTTCATAGCAAAGGGGGTGAATACATATGCACGCACCACTTTTCCGTTATTTATGTTTTAGAATTTTTTGAAACAAGTAATTTTTTTCATTTCACTTCACCAATTTGGACTATTTTGTGTATGTCCATTACATGAAATCCAAATAAAAATCAATTTAAATTACAGGTTGTAATGCAACAAAATAGGAAAAACACCAAGGGGGATGAATACTTTTGAAAGGCACTGTAGGTGTTCCTCTTGTCCAGGTGGGAGAGGGCAGTGTGGAGTGCAATAGAGATTGCATCATCTGTGGATCTGTTGGGGCGGTATGCGAAATGGAGTGGGTCCAGGGTGTCTGGGATGATGGTGTTGATGTGATCCATGACCAGCCTTTCAAAGTAGTTCATGGCAACAGATGTGAGTGCTATGGGGCGATAGTCATTTAGACAATTCACACATTCACAATACATGACTCATTTGTCTCAATGCTAAAATATCCTTCTTTATCCTGTCTCCTCCCCTTTATCTACACTGATTGAAGTGGATTTAACAAGTGACATCAATAAGGGATCATAGCTTTCACCTGGATTCACTTGGTCGGTCTATGTCAGGGAAAGAGTAGGTATTCCTAATGTTTTGTACACTCAGTGTATTACCTCAATCACCTCAACTACCTCGTATCTCCAGCACATTGACTCAGTACCGGTACTCCTTGTATATAGCCTCGTTATTGTTATTTTATTGTGTTATTATTTCCTTTTTTATTTGTGCAAATGTTCTTACTTTTTAACTCTGCATTGTTGGGAAAGGGCTTGTTCCTAATATTTTGACACTCAGTGAATATTATCAATGTCCTTGTTCAGAAAAACATAGGATATTACAGTTCTTCAGGTCCCATTGATAGGATAGTCTCGAACGAAGCTCATCCAGTTTTTCCTCCAGTGATTGTACGTTCGCCAATAGAACGGAGGGTAGTGGCGATTTATTTATTCGCCGATGTAGTTTCATCAGGGTGCCCGCACGTCGGCCTTTCTTGCGCTGTCTCTTTCTTTTCTGGGTTATGGGAATTAGGGCCTGGTCTGGGGTGAGCAGTATGTCCTGCGCCGCCGACTCGTTGAAGTTGAAATCTTCATCCAAATCGAGGTTAGTGATCGCTGTTCTGATGTCCAGAAGATTCTTATATTTTTCAAAGGATAATAGCTTTATACAACGACACAGGCGATGGAAATAATTGAATAATAATGATAATAGTGCATCATCATGATGATCCTTCTTACCTAGGCTTTGCCCTGACAGGTAGTAAAACAGTAAGCCTGCAAGATGACACTAGAGATGACGGGTAATGCTGATGACCAAAGTCGACCGATCAGCCCGCCACAAGGAGTTGCTAGAACACAATGAGACAAGGACATCCCGGCCGGCCAAACCCTCCCCTAACCCGGACAACGCTGGGCCAATTGTGTGCCGTCCCATGGGTCTCCCGGTCGCAGCCGGCTGTGACATAGCTTGGGATCGAACCTGGGGCTGCAGTGGCGCCTTAGCACTCATTGTTGAATTAGCGATTTCCAACTTGTTTATGTCCAATGACCAATGAGCACCGATATGTTTGATCTATAATTTATCTTCGTATGACAAGGACTGAAAAGGATTTGCCAGTAGATTGCCGACTTGATGCATGATGATGACTGCTTGTCTAGCTTGCTAGCTAAGATTATGAAAGTATGATGTTGACATCAATCAAAGTTTAGCTAGATATAACATGACTTGACGTCATTCTATCTGTGGCCAATGACCTTGAGCCTTCTTGATGGGCACTTCTAATGTACTGTAAGTCTATGGCAGCACCCAAGGGGCTTGAAATTTCGAGCTCTACCCGTAGATTTTGCGGTGACGTAGTGTCCCCGTGAGTGACAGAACACTGAGCCAATCACGGCGCAACTAGAGAACATTACCAACGCCTCCGCTCTGTATTTTCTGCTGGCTGCCCGACCACCACAGAAAGCACTGAGCTAGGCTGAAACACCTACATTTTGGAGCTGCCTTACTCAAGAAGGCAATAAAGAGACCATGTTTGTATGCGACTTTATTAACTCAATTATATATATTTTTTACATTGTTTGCAATCTGATATGTGACACGTATTAATGCCAAAATAACATGCAAAACTGAAAAAATCACCTGGGGTGATCATCAGCAGTATGCACCGTACCCGGCAGACAACTAACCTGAGACAGTTCAAGTCAGGACAAGTCAGCCTTTGTTGTTTGCTCAGGTAATATCATGTATCAGTCCCTTTTTTCCCCACTAAATCCATACTTTAAAAAAAATTATTTGCACATTATGTTGCTGAAGCATGAATGTTATTAGATTTTTCCAATGCAGGAAGTGTCAAGGCCAGGCTGGTGGATCACAGAGACTGTCACGTTCGTTCAAGGACGGGTCAGACCAAGGCGCAGCGTGATATGCGTACATGTTTATTCAACTGATAAACACACGACAAAACAATAAACAAACTAAACGTGAAGCCCTACGGCTAACAAACAATACAAGCCTCCAACACGGAACAAGATCCCACAACTACCTAGTGCCAATAGGCTGCCTAAGTATGATCCCCAATCAGAGACAACGAGCGACAGCTGCCTCTGATTGGGAACCACACCGGCCAACATAGAAATACACATACTAGATAACACACCTAGAAAATACACAACATAGATTATACACACCCTGACTCAACATATAAGAGTCCCCTGAGTCAGGGCGTGACAGAGACAGATGCTCAGGCAACTTAGAGATATTCTACGAAGGTCAGTTTGTAATAGTGCTCTCCAGACCCAAGATGTCCAAAACACAATCTGCATAGAGCTAGGTTGTGGACAGGCTGTAAAACCTATCCCGTTCTTGCTGGTCCCCAATGCTCTGGCATGTTGTTAGTTTAAATGTTTTTATCATGCTTTTAACATCTGAGTCAAAACTAGTGAATATATTGTTTAAAGTGTATCATAATAGCTGTTTTTATTATGTGTAATCATGACCAACATGGAATTTGAAGCTAACTTTCTTTACTATTCAAAATCTTCATGTAAGTAATTATGTACACAATAACTGGTTTGTCTTTTGCAAAAGCAGGATCTTAATTTGACCAGTTTCTCACACCAGGAAAATAATCCTGCAGCAATAGGAAATGTGAATTATTGTGCGGATTGTAGTTAATGGACATTTTTGTAGGGGTTGATACATTTTTTGTTAAGTTGATAGATTTGATACAAGTCTGACACTTTAAAGTGGAAATGACAAACTTTAGAAGCCTTTTTAAACCTTAAATACACTACAAGTTTGCATTTCCTGTTGTGCAGGAAATTTCATGAAACAACAGGATGATCAAATTAAGATCCTACATCTGTAATTTGGGGCCCTTGCATTCTTTACACTGTATCAGCCATCTAAATAGGAATTTACATGAGGTGTTCCTCATATACAGTCCATTCGGAAAGTATTCAGACCCCTTGACTTTTTCCACATTTTGTTATGTTACAGCCTTATTCTAAAATTGATTAAATTGTTTTTTCTCCCCTCATCAATCTACACACAATACCCCATAATGACAAAGCAAAAACAGTTTTTCAGATTTCTTTGCAATTAAAAAAAATAAAATACAATGAAATATCAAATTTACATAAGTATTCAGAACCTTTACTCAGTACTTTGTTCAAGCACCTTTGGCAGCGATTACAACTTCAAGTGTACTTGGGTATGACGCTACAAGCTTGGCACACCTGTATTTGGGGAGTTTCTCCCATTCTTCTCTGCAGATCCTCTCAAGCTCTGTCAGGTTGGATGGGGAGCGTCACAGCACAGCTATTTTCAGGTCTCCCCAGAGATGTTAGATCGGGTTCAAGTCCGGGCTCTGGCTGGGCCACTCAAGGAACTTCAGAGACTTGTCCCGAAGCCACTCCTGCGTTGTCTTGGCTCTGTGCTTAGGGTCATTGTCCGGTTCGAAGGTGAACCTTCTCCCCAGTCTGAGGTCCTGAGCGCTCTGGAGCAGGTCTTCATCAAGGATCTCTCTGTACTTTGCTCCGTTCATCTTTCCCTTGATCCTGACTAGTCGTCTCTGCCACTGAAAAACATCCCCACAGCATGCGGCTTCCACCACCATGCTTCACCATCAGGATGGTGCCAGGTTTCCTCCAGACGTGACGCTTGGCATTCAGGGCAAAGAGTTCAATCTATGTTTCATCAGACCAGAGAATCTTGTTTCTCATGGTCTGAGAGTCCTTTAGGTGCCTTTTGGCAAACTCCAAGCGGGCTGTCATGTGCCTTTTACTGAGGAGTGGCTTCCGTCTGGCCACTCTACCATATTGGTGGAGTGCTGCAGAGATGGTTGTCCTTCTGGAAGTTTCTCCAATCTCCACAGAGGAACTCTGGAGCTCTGTCAGAGTGACCATCGGGTTCTTGGTCACCTCCCTGACGAAGGCCCTTCTCCCCGGATTGCTCAGTTTGGCCGGGTGGCCAGCTCTAGGAAGTCTTGGTGGTTCCAAACTTCTTCCAATTAAGAATGATGGAGGCCACTGTGTTATTGGGGACCTTCAATGCTGCGGACATTTTTTGGTACCCTTCCCCAGATCTGTGCCTCGACACAATCCTGTCTCGGAGCTCTATGGACAATTCCTTCGACTTCAAGGCTTGATTTTTGCTCTGACATGCACTGTCAACTGTGGAACCTTATATAGACAGGTGTGTGCCTTTCCAAATCATGTCCAATCAGTTGAATTTACCACAGGTGGAATCCAATCAAGCTGTAGAAACATCTCAAGGATGATCAATGGAAACAGGATGCACCTGAGCTCAATTTCAAGTCTCATAGCGAAGGGTCTGAATACTTATGGAAATATGGAAGGTATTTCTGTTTATTTTTTATTTTTTTTTATGCTAAAAAATCTAAAAACCTGTTTTCGCTTTGTCATTATGGGGTATTGTGTGTAGATTGATGAGGAAAATATGTATTTAATCTATTTTAGAATATGGCTGTAACGTAACAAAATGTGGAAAAGGGGAGAGGATCTGAATACTTTCCGAATGCACTGTGTTCTTTAATGTACCTTGTACTATTTTTTCACAGATTGGAGAAGAATGGTGTTGGAGTTAGGAAAAGGGGCTTGTGAGGGGCAAGTGTTTTTGTGCAGTGAAACAGGCATCTGGGCTGTCAGGAGTGATGGTTGGACTGAGACAGAGGGCAGGGTGTTGTGCACAGACCTGGGCTGTGGGCCTACATAGACCAGTCAGCTGTGGAGAATGCAGGTGACTGTGATCTCTGGTGTGGGAAAAAGTACAGGCAACCCAGAGCCAAAGAGCTTCTGGGTCTGGGAACTAAATGACAGGCCCGCTCAAAACCAGCCGCTTTATGTACGGTGCAAAGGTAAGATAGTGATCAAAGTAATTCAGTTGTATAAGACAAATAATTCCAAAGACTCTTACTGATAATGAAGGTGTGATCCTTGATTCTTCCCCCCACATATCATATTGGTTGATCGTCAAAATAAAAAATGACAACTTTAGTCATTAGTCCTATAGAAAAATATACAGTATACACAATGAGCCTTAGCCCACACTTGGCAGCCTTTGCACACACTAGCTATGAACACAGGGGATATGTCCCAATTATCTCCCCTTCATTCCAAAGTGTTCACTCGCCTTCACTGATCTGAAAGGAAGTGACTTGTATAAGAAATATGGTGAAAACTCCCACTAGACCATGCCTCCAACGATCCAATGCTTTTAGATTTGAGGGAAGTAGTGAACAAGTGCACACTTCAGGAGAAAGGATATATTTTTGGGACACACAATATTTGCTTGAATGTCTTCCCAAATAAACATTGTGGTATTTAAGTTGACAAGATAGGTGATAATACTGCTGAAGGACTGAAGCACCTATATATTATTACACCAATTTTACTGATAGATGATCTCAAGTTAAGCTTGGTAAGCCAAGGTAAGCCTCATAAATGCACTGGGCAGGTGAAATTAAATAACCTTTAATAATAATATGCCATTTAGCAGACGCTTTTATCCAAAGCAACTTACAGTCATGTGTGCATACATTTTTACGTATGGGTGGTCCCGGGGATCGAACCCACTACCCTGGCGTTACAAGCGCCACGCTCTACCAATTGAGCCACAGAGGACCACATTTAACTGTGTGTGTTGAAGTGTGTGTTGCTAACTGGGATGACAGCCACTCCAAAATAGCATGTCAAGAGCAGGAGTGTAGCAACAGCATCTCAATGAAAGCAACCAACAGAAGAAGTCATGATGACACACATTTTGCCAGCTGCATAGGCTCCGAGTCCAAAACAACAAAGGGAAAGTGTCGTGGAGGACTGGTTTCTGTGTCCTGTGCAGGAAATAGTTAAATGTTAACTTTGAAGATGTTTGAAGAGATAACTTATAATGTTGTTAATACAGTAGTGAGTATGTTTCAAACACCATGACAGAAGTTGAGAGTATAGTAAGTGGTCTAACTTTTAATTTATTTTTCAGGTAGTGTGAAATTCAATTCAACTCAGAAGTGTGGAGGAAAAATGTAGATGCTTTATAGTGGCACCTGGGAGTCGGTACAGTGTATCAATTAAAATATTTCACATCAAGAGAAGCTACCCTCCTTTGCAAGTGACTAAGTGTGGCAGTCCACAAGAACACACACTGGATCAGACTGAACAGCCTGATGAAAAGAAGACATACCAAAGACAGCTCTCGAATGCACCACTGATAATGTCTTACAGCATTGTGTCCACCAGAAGACGTGGAAAGGCCAAACCTGGTGAAATCTATTGTGAAGGTACTGTAATAATCTACTTTAGTTGTTCAAAGTACTAATTTCCAATTTTTCATGTTGTAAGTAGCTATAGCTGGATGTGGGAGGTAACCTTTCCTCAAATCTTTCTATGCACTTCAAATAGTGTACTGTCTATGTCTTATAATACACTACATTACCAAAAGTATGTGGACACCTGCTCGTCGAACATCTCATTCCAAAATCATGGGCATTAATATGGAGTTGGTCCCCCCTTTGCTGCTATAACAGCCTCCACTCTTCTGGGAAGGCTTTCCACTAGATGTTGGAACATTGCTGCAGGGACTTGCTTCCAACTCAGCCACAAGAGCATTAGTGAGGTTGGGCACTGATGTTGGGTGATTAGGCCTGGCTCACAGTCGGCGTTCCAATTCATCCCAAAGGTGTTCGATGGGGTTGAGGTCAAGGCTCTGTGCAGGCCAGTCAAGTTCTTACACACCGATCTCGACAAACCATTTCTGTATGGACCTCGCTTTGTGCACAGGGGCATTGTCATGCTGAAACAAGAAAGGGCCTTCCCCAAACTGTTGCCACAAAGTTGGAAGCACAGAATCATCTAGAATGTCATTGTATACTGTAGCGTTAAGATTTCCCTTCACTGGAAATAAGGGGCCTAGCCTGAACCATGAAAAACAGCCCCAGACCATTATTCCTCCTCCACCAAACTTTACTGTTGGCACTATGCATTCAGGCAGGTAGCGTTCTCCTGGCATCTGCCAAACCTGGAGTCGTCCGTTGGACTGCCAGATGGTGAAGCCTAATTCATTACTCCAGAGAACGCGTTTCCACTGCTCCAGAGTCCAATGGCGGCGAGCTTTACACCACTTCAGCCGACGCTTGGCATTGCGCATGATGAACTTAGGCTTGTGTGCGGCTGCTCGGACATGGAAACCCATTTCATGAAGCTCCCAACGAACAGTTCTTGTGCTGACATTGCTTCCAGAGGCAGTTTGGAACTCGGTAGTGAGTGTTACAACTGAGGACAGACGATTTCAGCACTCGGCGGTCCCTTTCTGTGAGCTTGTGTGGCCTACCACTTCGAGGCTGAGACATTGTTGCTCCTAGATGTTTCCACTTCACAATAACAGCACCTACAGTTGACCAGGGCAGCTCTAGCAGGGCAGAAATTTGACGAACTGACTTGTTGGAAACGTTGAAAGTCACTGAGCTCTTTGGTAAGGCCATTCTACTGCCAATGTTTGTCTATGGAGATTGCATGGCCATGTGCTCGATTTTATACACCTGTCAGCAACGGGTGTGACTGAAATAGCCGAATCCACTAATTTGAAGGGGTGTCCACATACTTTTGTATGTATAGTGTATTTCTCCGGTTATCCAGTCCAACAGCCCATTACTCAGATCCCCATCAACTTTATTGTTCGTCTGTGCCTTGGGGTGTTGTCTCTGGTCATTGCAGCTCATGGTCGTTGCTCTCTTTCTCTTCCTGCGAGGTCGATTTGTAACCAGGGTCAAGTGTAAGTGCACTTATGTCATTTCAACACCTACAAATAATACTGTAGGTATTTACCAACTAAAGTCACTAAAGTACAATAGCTATGTCGAAGGAAACCTTTGTAAACATTTGCAATTATCTGTGTCTATGTCGCAACAGCTTTAAAAAATATATATAATATGAAAGTACCCTAAAGTGTTATACCCTGTAGATCTTAAACACATGACAAATGCGTCTGTACAATTGAGTTGCCACCAGAGGGCAGTCAGTGAACACTTTGACAGCGTAGTCTAAAATAGTAGCATCATGTGGCATTGAATGAAATGTTATGTAATATGTGAAAACAAAAACTCAAATGCATTGACATATGTTTTCTTAATATGTATGCATTCGAGAGACACTGAGAAGGTTTTGAGTAGAGTCATATTTTTGATCCAGCAAGATTCTCAGTGAGAAATGAGTCTGCTTTTGAGAGTGGAGACTTTGAGGATGTTGAGACCAATGGAAATGAAATGTTCAGACCAATAGAAATGAGAGACTTGAAACGACATGGTGAGTTCAATCCTTTTTTGTTAAAACAACACCACAAACATGCATGTCATTAAAATGATCAGAATTTTCATTAAGAAAACTCAATACATATAAATTAAACATGATATAGTATTTATATTCACAGCTTACTGTAGCAGAGAGAGAACCCTGTCAAAAGATAGATGACAAATAAAATAAAATAAAATATTATTTGTCACATACACGTGTTTAGCAGATGTTATAGCGGGTGTAGCGAAATGCTTGTGCTTCTAGCTCCGACAGTGCAGTAATATCTAACAATTTCACAACATATACCCAATACACACAAAACTAGTAAGGAATGGGATTTAAGAATATATACATATATGGACAAGCAATGACAGAGCGGCATGGACTAAGATAAAGTAGAATATTATAGAATAGAATACAGTATATACATATGAGATGAGTAATGCAAGATATGTAAACATCATTAAAGTCACTAGTGTTCCAGAAAGGATTACTTTTGTAATGATAAGAAGTGAAGTATTGTTGGTGCAGTGCTCTCTTTTTTAAAACGTATTTTCTGACTTTATTGAACAGATAGAGTATGACAGTGGGGAAAGATAAAGAGAGGTTGTGTCAAAGGGCAGTAGGCTGGAGGCTGCGGCATTAACGCTAGACCAGCCCGGCCACTGTGCAGTGCAGTCTTGCTATACTGTACCATCACATCGTTCTCTGTATCGTCGTTCCAACAGGATCAGAGAGTGGTGGAGACAAGGAAAATTGCAGGCGAAGTGGTGTGTCTTCCCTGTCCTACGATGACATTGCTGAGGAGGAGAGCCTTCCAGCTCAACCCTTAACCAGTGGAAGATATGGAACCAGTAGCCGAGACCCAGGAGCAGGAGCAGGAGCTGGGGCAGGAGCAGGAGCAGGAGCAGGAGCAGGAGCAGGAGCAGGAGCAGGAGCAGGAGCAGGAGCAGGAGCAGGAGCAGGAGCAGGAGCTGGGGCAGGAGCTGGGGCAGGAGCAGGAGCAGGAGCAGGAGCTGGAGCTGCTGCTAACCATGGTAAAAACACTGTAAAATAAATCCCCAGCTCAGATACATACATACAGTGTATATACAGTACATACATACATTAACGTGTTGTTTCTTTATGTGCTGCTCTGAACTAAATGTTTTGCTGGACACCTACGAGGTGGAGGAAGAGCCACAGGAGAGCTACGATGATGTGGTGTCGATGACCATGACAGCTGAGGAGACCAGAGAGGAGGTTGCAGAGGCCCTTGAGAGACCCAAACCCAAGGACCTGGAGATCCATGATGATGAGGAGGATTACCTGGAACCTGATGGATAGGGGTGAGCAACATGGAGGCTTGACATGATCTGTTGTCAAACAGAAGTATGAGAGGGTGATTATGGTGTTTTGATTACGTTTTTATATTGGCACTTTGCATCGTTCTCATACATGAGAGAAATAAACGTTTTTCGTATGTAGTAATTAGCTAGTAATTTGGCACTTTTTTCATGTCATGTAAAATTTGTATGGTATGGTTAAAAAAAAAAAAAATAGATAAAACATGTTAACGCATCAAATTATTTTGAATATTTTATATTTATTAAACTTGCCATTTCAAATGTCTTGTGAAGGATATCAAAGAAACCCAATCTCTTTTTAGGATCCCAAAGTTGGCGTCAAAAATCTGAGTACCTGCATAAGAACCTCACGTTCCATTTTCATCAGTCCACATATAATATCGCTGTGTCTTTTTCATATATGAAGATACAATTATTTGAATTACTTGACTTTTTTTGTCTCTAACATTTTATATTGTTTCAAATGTTTTGATTAGTTTGACATGTTTTGATTCGTTTGTTGTGCCATGGCCTGTAAAGCAGAAATGATTGACACAGAACAGAATCAATAGTGTCTGTCTCACAACAACACATGTATTAATGAAACATGATCTTGCTATGTGGTAGTTTCTTCCATAAGGAACAGCATGTGAAATTATCAATTGCTTTTTATGCGTCAAAGCTCATAGCCAACAGCTGTTTTTCAATTACTTTTATCGTACATTTTTTTACTACTTTTAGCATTTATAAATGTAAAATTTGAAACATTTTTATTTGTAATTGCAAATAATGATGTTGTTTTTGTTCTTCTCTTCAACTTCTCAGTATTTATGTGTTTATGAAAGTTATTATTCAGATTTTACACCAATAATCATTTCAATGTTAGATTTCTTTCCTTTTGAATTTATTAGATTTTAAGGCTTAGAAAATATGAAAGTAGTTGTTCACGGGGTTTATCTCATAGCTATGTATTTTATTTGTTTAAACATGTTTGTTTAGTGTTTTGTTTTCTCTATGAAATCATGTTTGAGATTTGGTGATTGGAATTTTAAGAATATTGTCAATGGGGGGAAAATAAAACATTCAGTGTAAAATAGAAAACTAACTTAAATTTGAAAAGTAAAACAAAGTTGAGATGATGATGAGAGGTATAAAATGAATTCCAATTAAGAATACTTCCACTGATTATTTGATGTACAGTGTCAGATTTTTTAAATTATGTAATTTACTTTTGAAGAAAATGAAAATGCTTTAATAATGTACTGTGCTGTCAGTAATGTTTTTTGAGAGGATACTGAATTATTGGCTTTATTGATGCTGTCATGTTTATAAAACATTTTACATTATGAAATGATTCAAATGATGGTAATATTTTTTTTAAATAATGGTCTGCATATTTTGAAGGTTTACAATGCCTAACAATATGAACATTTAGAGAAGGGATACACAGTATGTAAGTGTTAAAGGCCCAGTGCAATCAAAAACGTGATTTTCCTGTGTTTTATACATATTTTCACACTATGAGTTTGGAGCAATACCGTGAAATTGTGAAAATGATGATAATGCCCTTTTAGTGTAAGAGCTGTCTGAAATTTCAGCCTGTTTTGGTGGGATGGAGTTTTGACCAGCCTGGTGACATCATTATACAACGGGTGGGTCCAATCCTGGATGCTGATTGGTTAAAACCGCATTCAGCCTGTGTCTGTTCCACAAGTTACCACCGGCTAAATCTATGACGTTGAAATGCCTATTTACTCTGTTCCATCTGACTGCGAAATCCATTGTCTCATCAGCTCAGCCAGGCAATTTATATGCTAGATCTACACTATGAAAAGCATCTAGACATTATCACCCATTTCTTTTAGACTAGCATTTAGTTTTCAACAGCGGAGATTTGTAATAACCTTGCTGTCTCTCCGACATTTGCAACATTGTTTCAATATTGAAATTCAATCTCCAGCTGTCCTATGTGGTAATAAACGTGTCGGAAGTCGAGATGAGACAGACAGGCTGGCAGCTTTTCTCAGACAGTCGAAATCATGAATCAGCATCATTTGTATAGATATATACAAAGAAATGTCAATAGAAAACACGAAATGCAGCTAGTTTGCTGTCATTCCAACTTCAATTTGAAGTGATTGTGTTAGCTGTGTAGTTGGCTATCTCTTCTGAACAGTGGCCTGGCGAGAGAGCAAATGTTCTATGCCAGGCGAAATTGCACATCATTAGCTCATTGTTATGGATGTATCCCAAAAAAATCACTAGAAAACAGCCTAAACAAATGCAAATGCAGCTACTTTGATGTTATTCTGGCTTCACTGTTTGATGTCACTGTTTTATCCACAGTTTTCTACCTAGCAAAGAAGGGTTAAGAACATTTGGACGACTGGGTTGCGTCCATAGATTCAGAACCAATAGAACGAACGACCAGCCGGCTTGGGTAGCAACCCTAGATTTGTGTCGGGACTATATCTTGTGGCAGGAGGAAATAGTATGAATAAATAACGTTTTTAATGAAAAAATCGACTTAGTCTCGGGCAACACCCGTGCCAATCTATCCTCCAAACACCGGCTTCTCGATCATTATCACTTAAATAAGATAGAGTTCCAAACCCCTCTGCCAATAACAACTGGTTTTGAGTTTTCCCCTCCCCACTCAGACCACTCCCAGACAATCCGAGCAAAATTCTTGCTTGAGAAATTGCTCTTTGCTAAGAAGCTATTTTTGTTTCTTTTAGAATCTTAATTGAAAACAATCACAGTAAGGTACTTAATTGTTACCCCAGAAATAATTTAATATTGAGATAAAAACGGCTGCATTGGACCTTTAACAATACTGTGAAAAAGAACAATAAATTAATCTGTGTTAGACTGTTATATTGTTGTCTACTGTGCACACTGACTGCAAACAGGATCAGTTGCTCGAGATCCAGGAGATTGCTTTCGTGTTGTGTATTAAACTGTATGTTTTTAAACATCTATAGTTTGATATTCAGCATAAAAGCCATTTACCATCACATCACATTCTCTCAGGCAAACTAAAATAATTCTGTGACACAGCCTGTTACACCTACAAAAAATATTCCCATGACCAACTATTCTGTTTCTTATGAGAAGACTGATATAATGTCCCTTTACGGGAGAAACATACAGTACAGCAGCATCCCGTGACCATGAGTGTCAACCTTCAGAGAGCTTTATGTGTTGCCAGGAGTTATTCAGGTCCCAGGACTGAGGATATACCCAGCGGGACTAATTTGTAAGTGGTGGTCCTAGTGTTATATGTAAACATTACACCCAGCCTCCCACTCTACTAGGGGGCTCTTGTAAGGGTAGGGACGCAGGATTAAAAAGGCTGCAGGGATGGAAACGTAAATAGAACAGAGTACATACCAATATTTAAGAGAGGGGATAAAATGTTCACTCTGGGCTTGATTTTGTCTCCATACTGCAAAGAGGAATTTCTCTTACAGCAATCCCTGTTACCTATGTATCTTGGCATGGATTTCAATTTGACTTTGCTTTTTTGATTGCATAAGCATGCTCTTAAATATACCGACAGTGTGTTCGGTATCTCTTTACATTGAATGTTTTGTCTAACAGCACTGAGGCCATAGTCATGATAAAATGGTTTATCACTTTTTGGGGGGATTAGAGTAAATTTAGAGTCTGGAAGTGAATTTAATAATGTGTGAATTTAATAATTTAATAATAAAAGTGAATTGAATAATTAAACTTATGACTAAAACTATTTTAAAACTATTTATTTTCCTGAATTTGATTACAATTAATCTTTTGACTTGATAGCTAAATTAAAATGCAATTAACCTTGCTAATATTATTGCTGTTATTTTCCCCTATCAGTGTTTTTTACTTTACATTTCTAGAACTACTGCGGCACTGTCAACCACCTAACCTTGGAACCTTGGACAAATGTTCATAACCTCATCTACTAGATATTCAAAACAACAGCTCTGACATCACTAGCCTGCCATGGCCATTTGCTGTGGTTTTCACAGATAGCTTTGTTTGCTGTGGATCGAGGTTGGTGGAGCGAACTACTGTGAAATCCCAATGTTTCTTTACCTCATCACACTCGTGCCTTTTGATTGGTGTAATGGGGCAGCCTGTGGCTGTGAGAAAGGCCTAGTCGTGGTGATTTTCCATAACAGCGGAGATGTATTAATAGGTATTGCTCCCCACTGGATGGTTCTATTAAGATGGCCCTATCTTCCCTATCTTGGCCTGCTGGTGTTACTGTACATGTAAAGCATCTGTTGGACTGAATGCTCAGTGGGACCCTGGAGAATGATGTAATTCCAATGGGCAACACATGACATCTTAATGCAAGCTCTCCTTTGTTTCCACACACATGGCAGTAACAAATCATATGACAGACAGACTTCTACCATAGCCACATATGAGCTTGATAATGACATTAGAGTAATAATCATACAAAATGGTTGCCATTTTCTAGGATTTTGCCCTACTCATCCAAACATGCATCATATGAGATACTGTTTACTAACTAATTAGGTGAATCTATGAATATTTCAGTGATGGGTATTCAGATATCAATTTATGAAGTATTACAGTAAGGAGATAAATTGGGGCCATGCGATAGACTAGCGTTCTGTCCAGGGGTTGTACTTGTACATCAGACTGCCTCGCGCTACAGAAACAGGAGAAAGGCTCCTGCACCAATGAGCCGTTCCAGCTCGCACAAGCCAAGGCTCGAGCAAGGCTACTTACTTACAGTAATGTCTACACTACATTCCTGACAAGACTCCTCAATTGTTGCCTATTACAACTTTTGCTTGGTGCAATCATTGATCAGTGGCATGCTGTACAGTAAGTTGATATATGTTGCCTAATGGTTGAGGAATCTGCCAAAGTATTGGATGACCAAATCGTTTGTACTGTTATGTCGTGTTAAGATGACAAATGGAAAAGACTGGCTTAACAAGCTTTACATTTTTGCAACGCCTTGTCTCCATTACAATCCAATTAATATAGAGCATAAATGAGTTGGCTAGTCATTTTACATGATGACTTTTGTTCACACATGTTTTATATATGCTGTGTAGTACTACAAACATGACAACCATTTGGATAAGTATCGGAACGCATATATGGACATAGTCTCATCAATACCAGATTAACCCCTATAACATTTGAGGGACCTGTCATTGATGAAAATACATGATTCATCTCTGTAGTTTCCTGGAAGTGACACCGCAATAACTTGTTTACCACAAAGATTCATGTTTTTGCATGTAATATACAGTGCATTCGGAAAGTATTCAGACCCCATGACTTTTCCACATTTTGTTACGTTACAGCTTTATTCTAAAATTGATTAAATAATTTTTTTCCATCATCACCCCATAATGACAAAGCAAAAACAGGTTTTTAGAAATTTTTGCAAAAAGTATTCAAACCCTTTACTCAGTACTTTGTTGAAGCACCTTTGGAAGTGGTTACAGCCTCGAGTCTTCTTGGGTATGACTCTACAAGCTTGTCACACCTGAGTGGCCCAGCCGGCTCTGGCTGGACCACTCAAGGACATTCAGAGACTTGTCCAGAAGCCTCTCCTGCATTGTCTTGGCTGTGTGCTTGGGGTCGTTGTCCTGTTGGAAGGTGAACCTTCACCCCAGTCTGAGGTCCTAAGCGCTCTGGAGCAGGCTTTCATCAAGGATCACTCTGTACTTTGGTCCGTTCATCTTTCCCTCGATCCTGATTGGTCTCCTAGAGAATCTTGTTTCTCATTATCTGAGTCCTTTAGGTGCCTTTTGGCAAACTCCAAGCGGGCAGTCGTGCCTTTTACTGAAGAGTGGCTTCCGTCTGGCCACTCTACCATAAAGGCCTGATTGGTGGAGTGCTGCAGAGATGGTTGTCTTTCTGGAAGGTTCTCCCATCTCCACAGAGGAACTCTGGAGCTCTGTCAGAGTGACCATTGGGTTCTTCTCCCCAGATTTCTCAGTTTGGCCGGGCGGCCAGCTCTAGGAAGAGTCTTGGTGGTTCCAAACTTCTTCCATTTAAGAATGATGGAGGCCACTGTGTTCTTGGGGATCTTCAATGCTGCAGAAATGTTTTGATACCCTTCCCCAGATCTGTGCCTTGACACAATCCTGTCTTGGAGCTCTACGGACAGTTCCTTCGACTTCATGGCTTGGTTTTTGCTCTGACATGCACTGTCAACTGTGGGACCTTATATAGACAGGTGTGTGCCTTTCCAAATAATGTCCAATCAATTGAATTTACCACAGGTGGACTCCAATCAAGTTGTTGAAACATCTCAAGGATGATTAATGGAAACAGGATGCACCTGAGCTCAATTTCGAGTCTTATAGCAAAGGGCCTGAATACTTATGTAAAAACTTCTAAAAACCTGTTTTCGCTTTGTCATTATGGGGTATTGTGTGTAGATTGAGGATTTTCTATTTTTATTTAATCAATTTTAGAATAAGGCTGTATCATAACAAAATGTGGAAAGAGGGAAGGGGTCTGAATACTTTCCGAATGCACTGTGTATATACTTACTGTACCAGTTGCATTGCGAGGTTGAAAACCACAATCTGAAGACACATGGGTTGCTATCAGGTTGTTATGTACTGTGCAGGAAAAGCAAAACTGTTGAATTTTAAAATAGTAAAATCAACATTTAGATTTGGCTACATAGAGTACAAATAGGTCTAAAAGTGCCCACTAATGGAATATAATGTGAAGGCTGAATTGTTCTAAAGGCTTTTCAATGTGAAGAAAATTGCAGCTTGGATTGTTTAGGAGTCAAATGCCATAGCGAGCACCGCAGTGTGCGTTTACATTGGCCGTGTTTCTGTGTGACAGGGGCCCTGGGATCTGGTGAAAGATGACCCTGGTTAGTGTAACACCCTAAATATGCGGCAAAGCATGAGGGCAGGCAGGTTCATGCCTAGTGCCAAGTAACCTCCTGCCACCAGCTCACAGGACACCGCATTCTCCCTCCCTGAGACAGCCGTGCTCGCGCCCGCCGCTCTTAACCTAACAAAGGCTGGGCGTCCGTCAGTACAGGGCCAGCTGCAGCAGGTGCCAGGGGTTTATTCAATGTAAAGGAGTGAGGGGTGAGAGGGGGATAGGAGAGGGAGACTGGTGAGTGGTGAGGGGGTGATAAGAGAGGGAGAGTGGTGAGTGGTGAGGGGGTGGTAGGAGATGGAGAGTGGTGAGTGGTGAGGGGGTGGTAGAAGAGGGAGAGTGGTGAGTGGTGAGGGGGGGTAGGAGAGGGAGAGGGGATAGTAGGAGAGGTGTGAGTGGTGAGGAGGTGGTAGGAGAGGGGTGAGTGGTGAGTGGTGAGGGGGGGTAGGAGAGGGAGAGGGGATAGTAGGAGAGGGGTGAGTGGTGAGGAGGTGGTAGGAGAGGGGTGAGTGGTGAGGGGGTGGTAGGAGAGGGGTGAGTGGTGAGGGGTGGTAGGAGAGGGGTGAGTGGTTAGGGGGTAATCCCTAATCCTCGAGACTCAGAAAAAAAAGTGGCGTAAGAGAGGCTGACCCTGACAAAACTATGTTGGCGAGTACATAAACCGCCTCTACCCTCCGTTCTATTGGCGAACGTACAATCACTGGAGAACAAACTGGATGAGCTCCATTTGAGATTAACCTATTAACGGGACCTGAAGAACTGTAATATCCTATGTTTTTCAGAGTCGTGGATGAACAAGGATATGAATAAAATACAGTCAAAAGTTTGGACGCACCTACTCATTCAAGGGTTTTTCTTTATTTTTACTATTTTCTACATTGTAGAATAATAGTGAAGACATCAAAACTATGATATAGCACATATGGAATCATGTAGTAACCAAAAAAGTGTTAAACAAATCAAAGTATATTATATATTTTAGATTCTTCAAAGTAGTCACCCTTTGCCTTGATGACAGCTTTGCATACACTTGGCATTCTCTCAACCAGCATGAGGAATGCTTTTTCAACAGTCTTGAAGGAGTTCCCACATATGCTGAGCACTTGTTGGCTGCTTTTCCTTCACTCTGCGGTCCAACTTATCCCAAACCATCTCAATTGGGTTGAGGTCGGGTGATTGTGGAGGCCAGGTCATCTGATGCAGCACTCCAACACTCTCCTTCTTGGTCAAATAGCCCTTACACAGCCTGGAGGTGTGTTTTGGGTAATTGAAAAACAAATGATAGTCCCACTAAGTCCAAACCAGATGGGATGGCGTATTGCTGAAGAATGCTGTGGTTGCCATGCTGGTTAAGTGTGCCTTGAATTCTAAATAAATCACAGACAGTGTCACCAGCAAAAGCACCCCCACACCATCACACCTCCTCCTCCATGCTTCATGGTGGGAACCACACATGCTGAGATCATGGGTTGCTGACACGGCGGTTGGAACCAGAAATCTCACATTTGGACAGATTTCCACCAGTTTAATGTCCATTGCTCGTGTTTCCTGGCCCAAGCAAGTCTCTTCTTCTTATTGGTGTCCTTTAGTAGTGGTTTCTTTGCAGCAATTCGACCATGAAGGCCTGATTCATGCAGTCTCCTCTGAACAGTTGATGTTGAGATGTGTCTGTTACTTGAACTCTGTGAAGCATTTATTTGGGCTACAATCTGAGGTGCAGTTAACTCTAATGAACGTATCCTCTGCAGCAGAGATAACTCTGGGTCTCCC
Source organism: Coregonus clupeaformis (assembly GCF_020615455.1). Classification (NCBI taxonomy): domain Eukaryota; kingdom Metazoa; phylum Chordata; class Actinopteri; order Salmoniformes; family Salmonidae; genus Coregonus; species Coregonus clupeaformis. The sequence continues at coordinate 28,752,277 of NC_059215.1, forward strand.
TTTCCTGTGGTGGTCTTCATGTGAGCCAGTTTCATCATAGCACTTGATGGTTTTTCCGACTGCACTTGAAGAAACGTTCAATGTTCTTGAAATGTTCCGGATTGACTGACCTTCATGTCTTAAAGTAATGATGGACTGTTGTTTCTCTTTGCTTATTTGAGCTGTTCTTGCCATAATATAGACTTGGTATTTTACCAAATAGGGCTATCTTCTGTATAGCCCCCCTACCTTGTCACAACACAACTGATTGGCTCAAACGCATTAAGAAAGAAAGAAATTCCACAAATTAACTTTTAAGAAGGTACACCTATTAATTGAAATGCATTCCAGGTGACTACCTCATGAAGCTGGTTGAGAGTGTCATGGAAATTCTTACACAGGGACACTCGAAGTCAATCTTAAATGAATCATTGTTTGTTGTCAGCTCGCTGGAGAGGTTCCAACAAACTTGATTCACCGTAGTGAATGTCTGTCAGAAGCTCTAACAGGGATGTAGCTCAGTTGGTAGAGCATGGCATTTGCAACGCCAGGGTTGTGGGTTCAATTCCCACGGGGGGCCAGTATGAAAAATAAAGAAATAATGTATGCACTCACTAACTGTAAATTGCTCTGGATTAGAGCGTCTGCTAAATGACTAAAATGTAACAGGGCAGTCCAGTTAGTTCCCTTATATAGTGACAAGTTATATTTGCATGATTTAGCTTATTCATCATTCAAAATTAATGTTTGCTTCATTCATGTGAAGACCAATACTGGGTCATGCATGTGACAGACCAATACCTCACGAGACTTCTTCTCTCTAAGCTGAGACCTTGAAACTGAGATATCCCTTTCTCTAAACAAGGTTCTGGGCGTACTGCCAAATTTCAGATACTGATAGTGAGGATTTTTCATCAGTCACTTGCATGAACTCAGAAATTGGTTTATAGAAAAGCATAAACATAGAACATAGAAATTGGTAAATAGAAAAGCACAAACATAAAAATGTCCATCACAAGAGAATGCCAAGAGTGTGCAAAGCTGTCATCAAGGCAAAGGGTGGCTACTTTGAAGAATCTCAAATATAAAATATATTTTGATTTGTTTAACACTTTTTTGGTTACTACATGATTCCATATGTGTTATTTCATAGTTTTGATGTCTTCACTGTTATTCTACAATGTAGAAAATAGTAAAAAAATAAAGCAATGAGTAGGTGTGTCCAAACTTTTGACTGGTACTGTATATCTAGCTGTTTTTTATATGCATCGGCAGGACAGAAAGGCATCGTCAGGTAAACTCAAGGGGGGAGGTGTGTATCTTTTCGTTAACAGCTAGTGCGCAACCTCTAATATTAAGGAAGTCTAGAGGTTCTCCTCACCTGAGTTAGAATAACACATGATAAGCTGTAGAACATACTATTTACCAAGATAGTTTACATCTATATTTTTTGTAGCTGTCTATTTACCACCAAAAAGAGATGCTGGCACTAGGACCGCACTCAACGTGCTGCATAGAGCCATAACCAAACAAAAAAATGCTCATCCAGAGGTGGCGCTCCTAGTGGCCGGTGATTTTAATGCAGGGAAACTGAAATCCATTTTACCTAATTTCTACCAGCGTTTCACCTGTGCAACAATAGGCGAAAAAACTCTAGATCACCTTTACTCCACACACAGAAATGCATACAAAGCTTCATTAATAAGTGCATCAATAACGTTGTCCCCACAGTGACCGTACGTACAGATCCCAACCAGAAGCCATGGATTACAAGCAAACCCAGTCACGAGCTGCCCAGTGACGTGAGCCTATCAGACGAGCTTAATGCCTTTTAGGCAAGCAACACTGAACCATCGATGAGAGCACCAGCTGTTCCAGACGACTGTGTGATCACTCTCTCCATAGCCGATGTGAGTAAGACCTTTAAACAGGTTAACATTCACAAGGCAACAGGGCCAGACGGATTACCAGGATGTGCACTCAAACCATGCACTGACTAGCTGGCAAGTGTATTCACTGACATTTTCCTCTCCCTGACCCAGTCTGTAATACCTACACGTTTCAAGCAGATCACCATAGTCCCTGTGCCCAAGAATGCCAAGGTAACCTGTCTAAATTACTATCAGCCCATAGCACTCACATCTGTAGCCATGAAATGCTTTGAAAGGGCAGTCATGGCATCAACACCATCATCCCAGACCCCCTGGACCCACTCCAATTCTCATACCACCCCAACAGATCCACAGATGACGCAATCTCTATTGCACTCCACACTGCCCTTTAACACCTGGACAAGAGGAACACCGAAGTGAGAATGCTGTTTACATTTACATTTACATTTTAGTCATTTAGCAGACGCTCTTATCCAGAGCGACTTACAGTTAGTGAGTGCATACATTTTTTTCATACTGTTCATTGACTCCAGCTCAGCATTCAACACCATGGTGCCCTCCAAGCTCATCACTAAGCTAAGGACCCTGGGACTGAACACCTCCCTATGCAATTGGATCCCGGACTTCCTGAGGGACCACCCCCAGGTGGTGATGGTAGGCAACTACAAATTTGCCACGTTGACCCTCAACAAGGGGGCCCCTCAGGGGTGTGTGCTTTGTCCTCTCCTGTACTCCCTGTTCACCCACGACTGCGTGGCCATGCATGACTCCAACACCATCACTAAAGGGATACTTCAGGATTTTGGCAATGAGACCCTTCATCTACTTCCCCAGAAACAGATGAACTTGTGGATACCATTTTTAGCATGCTAGCAGATACCCATAGACTTCCAGTCATTGCTCTAACGCTAGTTAGCAATTGCGCTAGTGCTAGTTAGCAACTTCCTTCAAACTGCATACAGAGACATAAAAATGGAATCCACAAGTTCATCGCACTCTGGGGAAGTAGATAAAGGGCCTCATTGCCAAAATCCCGAAGTGTCCCTTTAAGTTTGCGGATGAAACGACGGTGGTAGGCCTGATCACCAATGACGATGAGACAGCCTATAGGGAGGAGGTCAGAGACCTGGCAGTGTGGTGCAGGACAACAACCTCTCCCTCAACGTCAGCAAGACAAAGGAGCTAATCGTGGACTACAGGAAATGGAGAGCCGAGCATGCCCCCATTCATATCAACGGGGCTGTAGTGGAGCGGGTCGAGAGCTTTAAGTTCCTCGGTGTCCACGTCACTAAGGATCTATTATGGTCCACACACACCAACACAGTCGTGAAGAGGGCACGACAACGCCTCTTCCCCCTCAGGATACTGAAAAGATTTGGTATGGGTCCTCAGATCCTCAAAAAGTTATACAGCTGCACCGTTGAGAGCATCTTGACTGGCTGCATCACCAGGGTATGGCAACTGCTTGGCATCCAACGCAAGTCGCTACAGAGGCCCTTGTGTACGGCCCAGTACATCATTGTTATCCAGGACTTCTAAACCAGGCGGTGTCAGAGGAAAGCCCTTAGAATTGTCAAAGACTCCAGCCACCCAAGTCATAAACTGTTCTCTCTGCTACCGCACGGCAAGCAGTACCGATGCACTAAGTCTGGAACCAACATAATTTCCATTGAATATTCCTTGGTCCTCCTTTCATTTGAGGATCCTGAACAGCTTCTACCCCCAAGACACAAGACTGCTAAAAAGTTAGTTAATTAGTTAACCAAATAGCTACCCGGACTATCTGCATTGACCCTTTTCACACTTATGTTTTTTGACTCATCACATATGTTGCTGCTACTGTTTATTATCTATCACTTTATTCCTAGGTATATGTACATATCTACCTGAATTACCTCGTACCCCTGTACATCGACTCGGTACTGGTACCTCTTGTATATAGCCAAATTGTCATTATTCATTGTGTATTTATTATGTATGTTTTACTTTTCTATTATTTCTCTATTTTCTTTCTCACTGCATTGTTGGGAAGGGCCCGTAAGTAAGCATTTCACTGTTAGTCTACACCTGTGGTTTACGAAGCATGTGACAAATACAATTTGATTTGATTTGATTTGGTAGGAGAGGGAGAGTGGTGAGGGGTGAGGGGGTGGTAGAAGAGGGAGAGTGGTGCGACTATGAATCACTTAGGTTATGGACGGAGCTTCAAAGAAGGAAATATGATACACCCGCGAGTGTGGATGAAAAGAAGCAGACAGAGGAGATGGATTATGTTTATTTGTTCATACCAAAGGCATACTCAAACACTGTGTCAAAAACCTTAGGTGCAACCTATACACAATAAGTATGTATTTGAATCGAGAAAAAAATTGTTACAGTATGTTACCGTAAATTCCAAAGAAACTTTGGTTTAAGAGTACACTACTGTAAAGTTTACGGTATTTACCGTAACATACTCTACCTGTTTGCCAATAAGTTACCGTAAAAACAGGAGGATTTTTTTTACAGTGCACAAAAAAGCACGATTTGAACATCAATTTCTATTTAGGGTGACAGAGTTAATTGTTATATAGCAGCTCCCAATTTGTTGGCTTTACTTGAAATTGTATTCAAACAATGTGAATTTGAAACTCCTTTCAGTGTGACTGTCATTTTCGTAAGTGTCTGGGGCCGGTTGTGGAAGATCTCAAAATTATACTCTGGATATTTACCTATGTTCATAATTACTTTCATATTCAGTCTATTACATTATATTCATTTTCATATTCAATATACAGTAAATGTATATTCTGTATATCTATTTTTGAATATGGATTTATCATGAACAATGAGAGTAGGCACAGAAATAGACAAACTGAGGTAGCCTCATTCACGGAACAGCCTGTACAGTGTGACACACTACAAAAACATTTGAGAAAACATTGAGCACTGCCAAAGTGAACACTGCCACTAAGCCAGATTGAACGCACAGTGCACACTCTCCCTCTATGAAATTATTCTAATGCTTTTATTTTGTGCAGTGAGAGATTCTAAAATACACAATATAAAGTATTGTTCTGAAAATAGCTGCTCCTATGCTAGGAACAAGTTCTGTGTTACAGTATATTTCTCAGTTTACCAATGTTGTGTAGTCACACACAATATAGCATTAGCTGCTCCTATGCTACAGTAGTTACAAGCTCTTGTGTTACATTGTCACATTTATTGTGGTTACAATAAATGTAACAGGTTACCAATATTGTGTACATACACACAGAATATTACGAGCTCACCGACACTCAAATAGTGCTGCGTTTACAGTACACTCATATACTATCAGAGCTTTTTCCCCTTCACTTCAAATATAGCCCTTGTGTGACTCTCTGGACTGATGTTGAGTATAATTCAGTTACCCTACTTATCAGTGCATTGTAAGAGTGGTGTCGAATGCACACCTTGCGCTCCCTGTAAATTGGATAGTGGATACCATGAGCTGGAGGTGTACACAGACACCGTTCCACTGAGGACCTTTACTCCACCTCCTCGTGGACAGGACTACTCCTACACACACCAGGGGTGGAGCAGGTGGCATTGACCTTGCCATTCTCCGGTTGCAGTCCGTTTGTGTCCACCAGCGTTGGCAAAACCCAGTCCTTTTCCACATAGGACCTGACCTCCCCTACCGTGCATCTGTTCTTAGCATCCAGCTCCAACAGCCTGCTGAACATTTCCATGGCAGCTGGGGTGAATCTCTTCCACAGGGGTGGAACTTCCTCCACGGTGGGTGCCTGGCACCAATCAGCAAACTCCTGGTAGAAGTCGTCTGAGGCCACACAGCGCTCCCAGGGGAAGTAGCCGGTGAGGATGCAGAAGATGACCACTCCGAAGGCCCAGGTGTCCAGGCTGGGCTCCACACTAAGCGGGGGCGCTGTCACCTCCTTCTGGCCCTCCTCCAGGGCTACGGCACACAGCTCTGGGGCCATGTAGGGCAGCGTGCCGGAGATGAAGCGAATCAGAGTGCCTCTCGTCTGGGCCAGGCCGAAGTCGGCCAGCTTTACCCGGCAGCAGTGGCTGTCCAGCAGCAGGATGTTCTCAGGTTTGATGTCGCGGTGGACCAGGCTGTGCTCGTGGATGAACTCCAGGGCGCTGGCAATCTGCAGGACGCAGCGCTTCACTGCACTCTCAGGGATACCCACCTGGGAGCAGAGGATTGGAAACTGTTAGAGCTTTGTGGTCATTGAGACTTGTCTAACGTGAATTAGAAGACTGTACAGTGCATATGGACCATTTTTAACAGTACATTGCGCTTATGGATACTCAAAAGGGTATACATTGACAATATTCACTAATCATCTTGATTGAATTCTAAAACACTATGTACTTAGGTCACAGATTTTCTATATCAAAATCAAACACAATCGTACTTTTGGTTGGATGACGGCAAAAAGGTCCCTCCCAATTACAAGCTCCTGGGCAAAGCCATAGTGCTCATTGGATTGGAAGGCGATTCCGAAGAGACCTATGATGCAGGGGTGGCAGGATAGGTGCAAGGAGATGCAGTACTCCCGTAAGAATCCCTGGAGCTTGGTGGAAGCTTTTGGCATCACTTTCAGAGCCATCGGTGTTCCTGCAAAACATCCATATTTTTATGTTTTATAACAACTTGGCAAAATGTTATGACCATAAGAGATGTTTATGGCCAGAAAACACTTGAGATAGCAGACGGTATAAATTATATTAGCACCAGCATTAGATCCAGTATTGGCAGTACACTATGAAACAAATTCTAAGGGTAATTTGATTTTTAAAAATTCTGCCACTTTCCAAGCTACATGAAATCAATTAATTTTTTCATTTTGTCATTGAACCAAAGGAAAGCCCTTAGTATTTCAGACTTTTAAACTATGAGTGGGCTACTTACCCCTGCAGCGATGGGTGACCAGCAGCACTTTGCCATACTTCCCCCGGCCGATCTCCTTGATAATGTTGAAGTGCTCTTTGATCTCCAAGTGGCTCAGGCTCTGAGCCGTCAGCTTCATCAGTTCATCGATCAGACTGCCATCTGCAAGGCCCAGCTCAATCATCTCTCTCTCTCTCTGTTTCTGTCTCTCTCTGTCTAAAATCTGACAATCAAAGAGCCATGGGTTAATGAATGTAATGATCCAATCCCTCTGCACAATTCACAACAAACAATTATTGGCGATGCACGGATGCAAACACACTATACAGTATATACAGTGCATTCGGAAAGCATCCAGACCCCTTGACCTTCTCCACATTTTGTTACGTTACAGTCTTATTATAAAATGTATGAATTTTTATAATTTTTTTGTCATCAATCTACACACAATACCCCATAAGAGTTTCTCCCATTCTTCTCTGCAGATCCTCTCAAGCTCTGTCAGGTTGGATGGGGAGCGTCGCTGCACAGCTATTTTCAAGTCAATTGGGTTCAAGTCCGGGCTCTGGCTGGGCCACTCAAAAACATTCAGAGACTTGTCCCGAAGCCTCTCCTGCGTTGTCTTGGCTCTGTGCTTAGGGTCGTTGACCAGTCTGAGGTCCTGAGCGCTCTGGAGCAGGTTTTCATCAAGGATCTCTCTGTACTTTGCTCTATTCATCTTTCCCTCGATCCTGACTAGCCTCCCAGTACCTGCCGCTGAAAAACATCCCCACAGCATGATGCTGCCACCACCATGCTTCACCGTAGGGATGGTGCCAGGTTTCCTCCAGATGTGACGCTTGGCATTCAGGCCAAAGAGTTCAATCTTGGTTTCATCAGACCAGAGAATCTTGTTTCTCATGGTCTGAGAGTCCTTTAGGTGCCTTTTGGCCAACTCCAAGCGGGCTATCATATGCCTTTTACTGAGGGGTGGCTTCCGTCTGGCCACTCTACCATAAAGGCCTGATTGTGTGGAGTGCTGCAGAGATGGTTGTCCTTTTGGAAGGTTTTCCCATCTCCACAGAGTATCTCTGGAGCTCTGTCAGAGTGACCTTCGAGTTCTTGGTCACCTCCCTGTTCAAGGCCCTACTCCCCCGATTGCTCAGTTTTGGCTGGGCGGCCAGCTATAGGAAGAGTCTTGGTGGTTCCAAACTTCTTCCATTTAAGAATGATGGAGGCCACTGTGTTCTTGGGGACCTTCAATGCCTCGACACAATCCTGTCTCTGAGCTCTACGGATAATTCCTTTGACCTCATGGCTTGGTTTTTGCTCTGACATACACTGTTAACTGTGGGACCTTATATAGACAGGTGTGCCTTTCCAAATCATGTCCAATCAATTCAGTTTACCACAGGTCGACGCCAATCAAGTTGTAGAAACATCTCAAGGATGATCAATGGAAACAGGATGCACCTGAGCTCAATTTTGAGTCTCATAGCAAAGGGTTTAAATACTTATGTAAATAAGGTATTTCAGTTTTTTATACACATTTATAAAAACCTGTTTTTGCTTCATCATTATGGGGTATTGTGTGTAGATTGATGAGGAAATGTTTTTATTTAATCCATTTTAGAATAAGGCTGTAACAAAATGTGGAAAAAGGGAAGGGGTCTGCATAGTTTCCGAATGCACTGTACCAAGATTATACCAAGACAGCAGAGCTTCATTTTGAGGTCACTTTTGTTTTTACCAACGTGTTTATCGAGCCATTCCTAATAATTAATCTGACAGTTAAATAAAGGGTGAATCACAACCATAATCTCCAGAAAAGAGATCCATCCATAGCCAGTCTTACTACTGTAACTGTATGCATGCCCCTCTACCTCGGTCGACTCCTTTCAGCTGAGAAACACTGGCCCACCCAGCACTGACGCTGTACCACAGTCATTCATACACACTAATACGACACACTCAGCACTCACTGCAAAACCTAACATTTTACAGTATCACATGGCGTGAAAAACATTGATGGGATTAGATTACATGTTATGTCGACATCTTGCAGGTGTTCTGAATAATCGGTGGCGTATTTGTATGACAAGGTGGATTACTTTGAGTCAGAACATGCATTCTGTATGGCCTGGTTATCTTATTATGTGACAGCCTAAATACTTCTCAAAAATTGTTATGTTTTGTGTAGGCTGAGGTAAAATAAAATAGCAAATAATCACACCAACTGCTAAAAACACAACAACACCGGTTAATAACAAACCCAATCATAAAGTACTGTGTGGTGACTGAACATGTTGCTCTTATTCTAGCAGTAACATTATACTGTAAATGCCTAATTAAAACGTATACAATAAAGATGGGCTACATTGAATTAATGCAACAACATTTATTTTAGACTTCCTCTTTCATAATTTCCTTTCTGAATAATGTCAACTACTACAATAATACAATCTCATTCAGTTGGACTTGAAATTAGTTACCAAAATTAGTTATTTTGAATAAGTGTATAATATAATATTCTGGAGTGGATGTATGTATAGTTTATTTTAACGAGAACATTAAACATTAAACGAGATCTCGCTATGAAATGACAAAATTAAATTACATTGGAACTCATTTTGTAGGCGCTACTATATGTTCAGAAATGTTAAATCACAAAATAGTTAACAAAAGGAAGCAATATGGGTTTCACAATCACTATTGATAGTTTTTCCTTGTACACATTCAATATTGATAAGTTGTAAACTGATCAATTTAGAATACTTTTAAGGTTTTTGTCATCATATGATGTATCATGCATTATCATAACAAATAATCATTTTTTGCAATACCACAAGCCTTCTCTGCAAGATGTGTTAACACACATTTTGTAGGTGTACATAAACTATAAAATTGGTGTTTAAGTACATATAGAAATCTCATAAAACAATAATTTCATTGCATTTGAATCGACATTGATCTTACTCAAGCATCAAAAATAGCATCAACCAAAACACTGATCAGAAAACTGACTGATGGTTGTCTTACCTTTTTAGTAGAGTATCACAATTTCCTCGATCAACAAACATGCACACATATGTTGCAACAAACACTATACACACACACACACACACACAAACCCATACACACAACCGGCATGCAACTTGCATGCATGTGCCAGTTAGTGTAGTGGTGAAGCTCAGGTTTAGCGAGTGTCCCTCTGTCCTTCCATCACCTTACTGCAGCTGTGCTGTGGATCAGAGGGCCGTGTGGGTGGCTGAGTGGACCAGGGTTAGAGGAGAGCGCTACCGCTCGGATACAGCTACTAAAGCTAAGACTCAGAGCCCACTTCGACAGCTGATTACAAACTGGCTACTGCAAAGGGCACCCACACTCCTACACACACACTGACACTCATAATGCTTTATAAGGCAGAAGCACCTTAACTGCTCTTGGAAGATTAAAGGTTCTGTCACTGCTGGATGTACCAATATGGGCACATGCACACACACTCACGTTCACGCTCACACACTCACACAAATACACACTAATACAGCCCTCTAGGGAACCACGAGTACATGTGCTAATACCACTACAACCTCTCAACGTTCTCAATGCTAACAGGACTGTGTCTATTAAACGACAATTGTGCAGGTGCATTTAAAAATACAGTCATGCATGCTTATCTTTAATAAAGACTTGAGCACAGTGAAGATAGTATACTGTATTAGTCATCTCTCCAGTCACAAATGTAATAGGGAAATAAAAGTTGTTTCCTGATATTTCTTTCAATAATTGAAAATGAGTTTGTGCAATGGTTTGGTAGGCCCCTTTTTCCATTTTACAGCTGAAACAACTATTTCAACCACATTGTATTTACTTCCTCCTTGCTCTGTAACCAAGCCTACGTACCCTGAGAATATGCTGATTGAACGCACCACATACAGTCAGTTCCATAATTATTGGCTACAGTATAATGAATGCTCCAAAAAAAAATGAAATAATATTTTTTTGTACTAATACAATTGCTCAGAGAAAGAGTTTTTGTTTAACAAGTAACAATTTCACCAAGTACCAGGACATTTTAGCCAAAAACCTGGTTGCCTCTGCCAGGAGGCTGAAACTTGGTCACAAGTGGATCTTCCAGCAAGACAATAACCCCAAGCACACATCAAAATCCACAAAGAAATGGTTAATTGACCAGTAAAATCAAAAGCAATGGCCATCTCAGTCTCAGGACTTGAACCCCATTGAAAACCTGTGGTTTGAATTGAAGAGGGCAGTCCATAAGGGCAGACGAAGGATATCAGTATATGGAAACCCTATCATTTTTTTGAATTTTTTGTATTCTCTGAGCAATTGTATTACTATAAAATAATATATATATGGTATTTTTTTCACATGCAATATAACGCAGTATTTGTATTATTTATTTTATACAGTCTTTTTTGCTCATCTTTATCAACTGTGCCAATAATTATGGATCAGACTGTTTGAGCTGTTTGAGCTTGACGTTCTGACTAGATTACCTCACCACACGGCGTGTGGTTAAACTGTCACTGCTGAGATGAAGAAAACTGATAAGAACTCAGCAAGGTATTCTTTATTTCATTAAAGGATCTAAAGTAGATTTTTTTTAAACTCAATTTGGCAAACCATATATAGCTACTGGTGTTGCATCCAGCATCCAGCTTGTTGCATCCAGCTTTCTATTGGCCTTTGGCCAGCTGGGTCACTACTGGATTGTCCAGGCTGAAATGGATCCAGGTCCAGCGCAACATGGGGCTTATCTGCAGAGCCCAAAGTGCCGGCCATGAATGCACTCAAGCAGTGGCATTCACACACACAAACATATCCATAGGGATCTGGATGAGGCAACCTGGACTAGAGTGGTGGTCTTCAGAGTCCTCACTCATCACCCCTGACCCTAGTTATTTTGGGGTCTATAGGCTGCTCAGATACAGGGGTGGATTGGCCATCTGGCAATTCTGGTTGCTGGACGATTTTTGTTGTTGGATGGGATGGTCGAAATTGACACACACAAACATATTTTTTATATACACTACCGGTCAAAAGTTTTAGAACACCTACTCATTCAAAGGTTTTTCTATATTTTTACTGTTTTCTACATTGCAGAATAATAGTGAAGACATCAAAACTATGAAATAACACATATGGAATCATGTAGTAACCAAAAAAAAAATATATTTGAGATTTTTCAAATAGCCAACCTTTGCCTTGATGACAGCTTTGCACACTCTTGGCATTCTTTCAACCAGGTTCACCTGGAATGCTTTTCCAACAGTCTTGAAGGAGTTCCCACATATGCTGAACACTTGTTGCAAAGCTTCACTCTTCGGTCCGACTCATCCCAAACCATCTCAATTGGGTTGAGGTCGGGTGATTGTGGAGGACAGGTCATCTGATGCAGCACTCTATCACTCTCCTTCTTGGTAAAATAGCCCTTACACAGCCTGGAGGTGTGTTGGGTGATTGTCCTGTTGAAAAACAAATGATAGTCCCACTAAGTCCAAACCAGATGGGTTGGTGTATCACTGCAGAATGCTGTGGTAGCCATGCTGGTTAAGTGTGCCTTGAATTCTAAATAAATCACAGACAGTGTCACCAGCAAAGCACCCCCACACCATAACACCTCCTCCTCCATGCTTTACGATGGGAAATACACATGCGAAGATCATCCGTTCACCCATACCGCGTCTCACAAAGACACGGCGGTTGGAACCAAAAATCTCCAATTTGGACTCCAGACCAAAGGACACATTTCTACCGGTCTAATGTCCATTGCTCATGTTTCTTGGCCCAAGCAGGTCTCTTCTTATTATTGGTTTCCTTTAGTAGTGGTTTCTTTGCAGCAATTCGACCATGAAGGCCTGATTCAGACAGTCTCCTCTGAACAGTTGATGTTGAGATGTGTCTGTTACTTGAAAACTGTGAAGCATTGATTTGGGCTGCAATTTCTGAGGCTGGTAACTCTAATGACCTTATCCTCTGCAGCAGAGATAACTCTGGGTCTTCCATTCCTGTGGCGGTCCTCATGAGAGCCAGTTTCATCATAGCGCTTGATGGTTTTTGCAACTGCACTTGAAGAAACGTTCAAAGTTCTTAAAATGTTCCGTATTGACTGACCTTCATGTCTTAAAGTAATGATGGACTGTCGTTTCTCTTTGCTTATTTGAGCTGTTCTTGCCATAATATGGACTTGGTATTTTACCAAATAGGGCTATCTTCTGTATACCCCCCCTACCTTGTCACAACACAACTGATTGGCTCAAACACGTTAAAATTAACATTTAAGAAGGCACACCTGTTAATTGAAATGCATTCCAGGTGACTACCTCCTGAAGCTGGTTGAGAGAATGCCAAGAGTGTGCAAAGCTGTCATCAAGGCAAAGGGTGGCTATTTGAAGAATCTCAAATATGAAATATATAACATAATATATAACATATATAGCAAATATAACATATATTTTGATTTGTTTAACAATTTTTTGGTTACTACATGATTCCATATGTGTTATTTCATAGCTTTGATGTCTTCACTATTATTCTACAATGTAGAAAATAGTAAAAATAAAGAAAAACCCTTGAATGATTAGGTGTTCTAAAACTTTTGACCGGTAGTGTATATAAAAAATAAAACAATGAAAGAGGTGAAATGGCCGGTGGCCCATGGGCCTGTTAAGATTTCTTTTATATACATTTTTGGCCAATTTCTCTGTTATACTAATCTATAATGAGCCTTTGGCTGATCAGGGGGCAACGGCCGGCCTCCCTACCAAGATGGGCCAGCCTGGTTTTCTGATAGGCTGAGCTGAGGTCACACAAAATCACATTCAAAGTCAAATGTGGCATCAGCAAAGAGACCTGCTCCGACTCTGTCGTCAGACAGTCAAGATCATGGATCGTAAAAAATGTAAAGGGTGCTTATAAACGTAGAAAGAGCACATTCTACATTGTCACCTCACTCAAAAAAAATGAGGGCGGCTAAAACCCTGATTTGGTGCATTATCCTCATGATTCCTGTAACGAAATTGTCTGCCCTGCCCCTGTGCCTGTGCCCTCACGGGGGCCTGCTGCTGTGATGAGCGAGCCACTCTCCTCTCTTCCCATGCGCTCGAGAGAGTACATATAATGTTTCAAAATGCAATTGAAGTGAAAACACAGCTTTGAAAGCTTCGCCCACTTGTCCCTGTCGAAGAGAGGAGGGTCTCAGCTTTCTGTAGGTATATATTTATTTCTCAACTCTCAATATTCAGCATAATAGCAACTATTTTACAACCAAGATATTTTATATTGCTTCGGGATATGGAGTGCTGTGCCTAGAACTGCAACGTTTTTTTTAGGACTAGCAGTGGGTATTATATTTACAGTTAACAATCTATTTAATGTGTTTTTTCCACTTCCTCAGGTTTTGAACCACAAATGAATTAGCCTATGATATTAATCTACATAAAGATGTATATAATTAATCTCTATTAAAAAATTATAAAAGTAAGGAAATTCTGGAGTCCTATTTGGACAAGGAGTTGGCAGCGCGTGCAGTGATGTGGGCTGGTGTGGATAAAATGCCAGGGCCGAATTGTTGTCCCAGGCCGCCCCGGCTCAGATGCAGATACTGTGTGTGTGCACCCAATTCAGTTTGGTTGTGTTTAATGGTATGTCTATTTCAATGTGAATTCCTAATTTCTTATCAGTGTTTTGTGTCAAGTACTGAATATTATTTGTCTGCAAAACTCTGTAGCTCAGCTGGTAGAGCACGGCGCTTGTAACGCCAAGGTAGTGAGTTCGATCCCCGGGACCACCCATACACACAAAAAAAAATGTATGCACGCATGACTGTAAGTCGCTTTGGATAAAAGCGTCTGCTAAATGGCATATTATTGTTTAAATGTACTGTCATTTTTAACAGCATCAATCATAGCTCCTTGTAGGCCATGACAAACTAGTTTGAGCCATGCATGATTTAGTTTACATTGTGCAGTGTCTAAAGGCTGCTCATCACATTTCGGTGTTTGAGTTGACCATGCTGTCATGTTTTGAAACTTTGACATGGTAGGGCAGAGGTCCTGGTGTCCCTCCCTTCTGACCCGTCCCCAGAGTCTGTCAGGAATGAAATTACAGAGTGGTGTAGAAAGGCAACCAGCTCAACACTGCTGCAATCAGGCTAACATTTCCAAATAGGTGCTTCACTAAATGTTCGTAACTCCCAGCTGTTCTGGACGTTAGTCCTATAGAAAGATAGAGTTATAGTTTTGCATGCGCATTGAGTTTACTTATACAGTACATGATTCTTCAGAAGATGAACAGTGTATGCTAGCAATCATCGTTGTACATGGGTAACAAACCTTGGGGTCACTGAGTGTCTTTCCATTCAGAGAATGAAACAATTAATCTCAAACCACACACTCACACACCCGTTCCAGGCCACCTGCTGTTGGGAGAAAATATGTATTAATTGTTTATAATTATTCAGGGTATCAGGTATCTTGATCGTGATAAACTGCAGCTTTACTGTCCAAGTCTCAGTGACACATGGTCTTATATAGGCCATACTGCTTGACAGCTCCACCAGCCACCTCGCCACTCTGTGCCCTCAGCTGCTGCCTGGCGTGGCGTGGCCTGCCTGCAGCAGGAACTACTGAACCCAAGGCCTCAGCATCATCACATCACACAAAGTGTGAGAAAAAACCTCAACGAATGTTGACATGGAGCTCCTGGCAACTTTTGAAATATGTCTGTGGAACATTTATTTACACATACAAGCTTTGTTATATAAACAAATACCCATACACATAATGACTTTTGTCTTAAAGACAAATGATATGCTATTTATCAAGTAGCGCCTAATGGGGACTGACGAACAGTGTTTCCTAGAAGAGGGCAGCAGAGCAGCGTGCTCAGGCGAGGGCATGTGTGTACGAAATAATATTTGTAATGCCTGTCTGCAGTATACATTTTTGCTGGTTGACACAAAGTAAGGGAATAAACAGAGGAAACTGTGCTGCTTAATATAGAAAGGTTAATAAAGAGTCATTCTGAAGGAGATAGGTTACACAGCGCCCGCTGCAGATGGAGTGGGTGAAGACAGGCGAGTGAGATATCGTTTTAGCCTGGCATGCCACTCATCTCAGTGAGCATGGCCTTTGTGGGATCTGAGGGATCTGTCCCATGTGACACATTTAGAATAGTCATGTACGTCCATGCATCGACGAGATACCATTCTTTTAGTCCAATCAATTTGTTCGGCAATGCCTAGCCTCGCACCTTTTGGTGTAGGAAATTGAGCTGTACAGTAGTTGCAGGTGACTGAGGGCAAAGGTTGACTGGTGGGTTTAGCCATGCTGGTTAATAAATGGTAATCAAAATGTTCAGTGTGTGTGTTTTATTATTGCCTGGCACAGCCAGGGAAAACATCAAACAATGGAGCAGGAGCCAGGGTTGCGTTACGTGGCATATGGCACATTGGTATTAGTTAGGCTATGTAGCTGGTGATCACTTTCTGTTTCTATTTAATACCAGCCCCTACAGTATCCACACAGCCCTAATCCTGCTACAGTCGGAGTCGTAGCAGCAGTGTTAATTGGGGTAATTGTGAGGCATGAGGCTGCCTGCTGCCGGGCCCTGTGGAGTTATTCCTATAATGGAGTAACAGGGTGGCAGTAGGATTCCTTGGGGGATTCAGGGGCGTGAGGGTATCTGAAACATTTCCTCTCTGTCTTCCATGTGACAGAGACAGTGTTTTGTTTTGTCAACAAAGAGCGTTATGGCAGGGAGTTGTCTTACCACCTCCTGTCTATGAATAGCTTGTCAAATTGGCAATACTCTCTCAACGTGTTCAATGACATGTACTACAAACTAGTGGAGCAGACAATTGTAATCCTCTCATGTAAGTTAAAAACATCAAGGTAGAATTATTCATCTTGGTGATCATTTTTACAAATCAAAATGTAATGGTGATTCTGGAGTTTCCCCAAGTTGCTATTGAGTCTATTGTAGTATCAGGACACTTTTAAAAGAATACATATAGATTTCTAAATACCTAAATGGAATGGGTGGAAAGTTCATGGTTCTCAATTCCAGATCCTTTTATTTTTAGCTCACCAGTAGATGAAGCTGAATTTGTTCGACCCCGGCCCCAACCCTCACTACTACACAGCCTACAAACAATTGTAGAATGCTTTTATTACTTACAGTACAAGCATTATATGCATTCAAAATCCATGGTCATTACACTGTGAAGTCACTGAATGCACATTTCTAGAGCACAGTGGCTCCAGTGAATATTTATATCATTGGACTTCTGCAGTTTACAAGCTTTGGTAATAAAGTGTAAAGCGCTGTAACCTATGTCATGACGACAACAAAGGCATTTGCTGTAATCCTGTAATTGTAATATATTAATACTGTAATACCTCAGTCTTTCTTTGTTGAATAGATGACATTGGCGTTGGCAAAGTAATGACCCCCCCCTCCCCCTCTCTCTCTCTCTCTCTCTCCCTTACAGATACAACACACAAACACAAATACAAACACACACATACACACACTTGAACACAAAGTCATGGAACATTTGCTTACCTTGACATTTTAGTAATTTAGCAGTCACTCCTATCCAGAGCAACTTACATTAGTGCATTCATCTTAAGATAGCCAGGTGAGACAACAACATATCACAATCGTAGCAAGTACATTTTATCATCAGTCAGTGCTAGTAGCAAAAGACAATGGGATGTGTTTAAGATGCTTTTGAAAGAGGTAGGGTTTCAGACATTTTTGGAAGATAGGCAGGGACTCCGCTGTCCTGACATTAGGGGTAGCTTGTTCCACTGTTGGGGTTCCAGGACAGAGGAAAGCTTTGACTAGGCTCAGCGGGAACTGCCCTCCCAGGTGGGAGGGCTGAGAGATCAGAGGTGGCGGAGTGCTCGGGTTGGGGGCAGTTCCCCTTGCTTAGAGGCGATGTCAGACTGCCAGTAAAATGCTGCCATCTAGTGAAACTAACCCTTCTTTGAACTTGTAATCGCCACAGTGCCAACTGAAGTCATATTACTGTATTCTGGGGCAAAACATATTCATCAAAACATCACTCAAGATATCTGACACTTGTAAACCTCTGCAAGATATTTCCCCATATCTACATTTGACAATGTTCACAATGAAGGTCTTGATAACGATGTTGACCCCAATGATTTATATATACACTAGATGACTGACAGGGGGCGCTGTTTTGAAGTCACAGCGCCTCCATCTTGGCACTCCCCCACCATTGTAAAACATATTTTGGAAGCTATAGAAATGCATTCATTAATGTCTACAATGAACAGTTAGAGGGTTACTTAGTAGCAATGCAAATATCATGGTACAGCTATATGGACACTCAATCACTATGGTCTTTTTTATTGGTAAATTTACGAACATATATAATGGTAAATAGATTTGAAACTTGTATCTCATTATGGTATATGGTGAAATAAGTATAGCCAGTTATAATTGTAATGGCTTAGCAGATAATAACAAAAGAAGAACAATATTTACATGGCTCAAAGAGAAGGAATATAATATCTATTGTTTACAGGAAACTCATTTAATCAACTCTAGATGAAGTTGCGTGGAAAAAGGAATGGGGGGGATATACTTCTCCCATGGGCATTGAAACTCAAAGGGGGTGATGATATTAATTAACAGTAATTTCGAGGTAGATGGATTATTTTAAATATGTTATTGGACCATAAACAGATATGGCTCATTAACCTTTACGGACCAAATAATGATGATCCACACTTCTTTGACAATATATATAATAAATTATCAACCCTGCAAGCAATTCAAGACTCTATTATTATGGTGGGAGATTATAATACAGTTTTAAATAGCTCAATGGCCGTAAAGGAAATCACACTACAAACAATCACCCTCATGCTCTTAAGGAAATCGTGAATGTCATGGATACATTAGAACTAGTAGATATATGGAGGCTTAAATATCCTGATCTAGTGAGATATACATGGCGGAGACTCCATCAAGCTAATGGTCTTGACTTCTTTCTTATGTCATTCTCGTTGGCACCAAAAGTTTAAAAAGTGTTGATAGTGGACAGAATGCGGTCGGACCATCATATAATTGGCATATACATTACTCTTACTGAATTTCCACGTGGGCGAGGGTATTGGAAACCTAATCAAAGCCTATTGGATGATAACTTGTTTTGAACTAGGACAGAGGAATTTATTACAGATTTTTTCCGACATAACATAGGTACAGCAAATCCCCTTATTGTATGGGACACCTTTAAATGTGCCTTTAGATGCCATGCAATTCAGTACTCATCTCGAAAACAAAAGCAATTTAGGTCAAAAGAGTCCATACTAACAAAGGAAATAGAAGGTCTAACAGAACAGATAGATAGCAATAAAAACTGTAACATAGAGGCTCAGAATAAATTAGAGGAAAAACAAAAATAAATGGAGAAACTTATTCAAGAAAGATCAAGTGTAATATATTATAAAAATAAAGCAAACTGGATGGAATATGGGGAAAAATTCACCAAATTATTTTTAAATCTCCAACATAGGAATGCTACCAAAAATAATTGACTGGTTACAAATGACGGAGTCACCCATGATTCACCAAATGATATTTTGGAGGAAACAAAGTACTTTCAGTCGCCTCCATCTCCTCTAACTGAAGCTAATTGTAGAGATTTTTTTTCTATTGATAATGTAAAATTAACAGCCATGCAGAAAGACTCATGTGAAGGTGAATTTACAGAGGAGGAACTTCTGGATGCAATTAAAGACTTTAAGTCCGGGAAAACTCCAGGGTTGGATGGGCATACCAGTCTAGGTATAACAAACCTTTTTTGATATACTCAGAGGACCGTTATTAGCATGTTTTAACCACTCCTATGTAAATGGTAGATTATCAGACACTCAAGAAGAAGGTCTGATTTCATTATTACTGAAACAGGATACAAGTGGAAAATATAAAGATCCAGTCCATTTAAAAAATTGGAGGCCCCTTACACTTCAGTGTTGTAATGCAAAAATTCTAGCAAAATGTATAGCGCATAGAATTAAAAAGGTATAGTCGGACAATATTCATTCTAATCAGACAGGTTTTTTACATGGAAGATACATTGGAGATAATATAAGGCATGTACTGGAAACAATAGAACACTATGAAAAATCTGGGAAACCAGGCCTGCTATTCATAGCAGACTTCGAAAAGGCATTTGATAAAGTACGTCTGGGGTTTATATATAAATGCCTGGAGCATTTCAATTTGGGATAATCTCTTATAAAATGGGTTAAAATCATGTATAGTAACCCTAGGTGTAAAATAGTAAATAGTGGCTATTTCTCCGAAATACCTATTTGTCAAAACTTTTTTTTTGACAAAAAGTTTAAAAAAGGATAATCTTCGTAAATTATATCATCGGTAGGACTGGTGGAGTTATGTTGCACATGTAGCTAACAAAAACATATGGAAATGTCTGCTCTACCCAAAATTACAACCATATAATTGCAGCATTACTGCAAAAATGGAAGAGGAAAGTGGAAGGGGTAAAAAGTAAGGAACTTGTCTGTCGGCCTTGCATTAAATACATGTTTTTTATACCAGTTTCATTTAAGAACCAAAGGATTGACAGCCGTCCCATATAGATTGCAAAATAGTTGGGAAGAGATTTTTGACATACCAATCCCATGGCATAGTGTTTATGAACTGATACGCAAAACGACGCCGGATTCAAAACTTAGAATTTTTCAATTCTACCAATAGAATGTTATTTATATGGGGGATACAATCTTCCCAGCTCTGCAGATTTTGCTGCGAAGAGACAGAATCATTAGATCATTTGTTTTGGTACTGTCCATTTGTAGCTTGTTTTTGGACACAGGTCCAGGAATAGCTACAGGATTGCAATATTTACCTGGAGCTAACCCTGCAGATAGCATTACTGGGTGATCTGAAAAGTCATAGTCAATCGATCAATAATATAATAATACTTTTAGCAAAAATGTTTATTTTCAATTTACAATCTGTAGAAACGATGAGAATAGAAAGGTTCAGAACTTTTGTAAAACATCACAGTACAGTTGAAAAATATATGGCAAATAGAAATCCAATGTGGATGGTGTTAAGAGATAGATGGGTGGTGTTGAATGGAGTTGAAGGATGGGACTAATAACAACTAACAACAACTAATAATAACAAGATAACTAATAATGTAAGCATACTGTGTCCATAATAAGTATATAGGTTATAGGTTGAGAGCTTTTGTGAAAGAGCACAGTTAGAAAGATATGGCATATAGAAGCAAACCGGATGGACATCATGAAAATGACCGGAGAGGTTGAGGGTAGAGGAAGTTCAGGAGTAAAAACAAACAAAATAGAATTATTGTAAAATTGACTGTGTCCATAAAATGTATAAAGTATGTATAAGCTGGAAGTAGAGACCTAAGCATTGTTGTTCACTAGTTTACTCCGATTAGGGAAGGAGTGGTGGGGTTGGAAAGTAATAAAGGGAAATATATATATTTTAAAGGATATGTGTATGTATGTGTATATATGTATGTATGCATGTGTATGTATGTGTATGTATGTTTGTGTATATATCCAGTATATATATATATATTTGTGTGAGAAAAAAAACTAATGGGGGATTGGATGTGATGCAGACAATTACATTGATGGAAGTTACAATCTATCTGCAATATTTAAGCTGATGTACCCCCTAAAAAAATAAAAATAAAAATAATAATAATAGGCTATATACAGGGGGTACCGGTACCGAGTTAATGTGCGGGGGTACAGGTTAGTAAAAGTAATTGAGGTAATATGTACATAGGTAGGGGTAAAGTGACTATGCATAGATAATAAACAGCGAGTAGCAGCAGCGTAAAAAAGGGGGGGTCAATGCAAAT
This sequence comes from Coregonus clupeaformis, assembly GCF_020615455.1. NCBI lineage: Eukaryota > Metazoa > Chordata > Actinopteri > Salmoniformes > Salmonidae > Coregonus > Coregonus clupeaformis. Next base: position 28,773,941 of record NC_059215.1, read on the forward strand.
AGTAGCCATTTGATTAGCTGTTCAGCAGTCTTATGGCTTGGGGGTAGAAGCTGTTAAGAAGCCTTTTGGACCTAGACTTGGTGCTCAGGTACCGCTTGCCGTGCGGTAGCAGAGAGAACAGTCTATGACTAGGGTGGCTGGAGTCTTTGGCAATTTTTAGGGCCTTCCTCTGACACCACCTGGTATAGAGGTCCTGGATGGCAGGAAGCTTGGCCCCAGTGATGTACTGGGCCGTACGCACTACCCTCTGTAGGGCCTTACGGTCGGAGGCCGAGCAGTTGCCATACCAGGCGGTGATGTAATCAGTCAGGATGCTCTCGATGGTGCAGCTGTATAACTTTTTGAGGATCTGAAGACCCATGCCACATTTTTTCCGTCTCCTGAGGGGGAATAGGCTTTGTCGTGTCCTCTTCACAACTGTTTTGGTGTGTTTGGACCGTGATAGTTTGTTGGTGATGTGGACACCAAGGTACTTGAAGCTCTCAAACTGCTCCACTACAGCCGATGAAAATGGGGACGTGCTCGGCCCTCCTTTTCCTGTAGTCCACGATCAGCTCCTTTGTCTTGATCACGTTGAGTGAGAGGTAGTTGTTCTGGAACCACACTGCCAGGTCTCTGACCTCCTCCCTGTAGGCTGTCTCATTGTTGTCGGTGATCAGGACTACCACCGTTGGCAAACTTAATGATGGGGTTGGAGTTGTGCTTGGCCACGCAGCATGGGTGAACAGGGAGTACAGGAGGGGACTAAGCACGCACACCTGAGCTGCCCCCGTGTTGAGGATCAGTGTGGCAGGTGTGTTGTTGCCTATTACGTGACACCATTCATTCCTATGTGAAGACTCAATAGCGCATCGAAGCCCAATGAAGTCAGTCGGTTAAGATGGTGGTTAAGTCAGTCGGTTAAGATTATCAAGACCTTCATTGTGTCATGGAGACATAACATGCGCAGTTTGAGCTGCTCAAAGAAGTTGCAGGTTAGCTCAGTGCTGCCCCCTCTCATTGAGTAACTCAAGTTGAAGGCCGGCTGGGGTACTGCAGGCACTGGGGTTCTGCAGGCACTGGGGTTCTTTATAACTTCTTCAGTGCGATCTTTATAACTTCTTCACTGGTGTATTAAAAGCAATTATTGGTACCATGATTTTCTTCAAAAAACATTTTTTTTTGCACAAAGATTGACCACAAAAATTGGCTTTTTTCTATTCACTATAACGGGGATCCTGTTTTCCGCTAACAATGTCTGCAGTACCGCGGTCGACCTTGAACTTCCGTGACTTCAATGAGGGGGGGCAGTCATTCTCCCCTGTTTTATATAAATCATTGGTTGACCCTAGTCTCTTGAGGCCCTTGATTGAACCTATTCTCGATTTAAAGACTACAGATATGTAGTCTTTAAAGCATTTCGGAGCATGCAGTTGCATGGTTTGCTAACTATCTGTCTGATAGAACTCAGTGCACTCAATTTGATGGGCTTATGTCTGTTAAATTGTCTGTCCTGAATGGTGTGCCCCAGGGCTCTGTACTTGGTCCTCTCTTATTCACTATTTATATTAATGATTTAGACAAAAATGTCCAAAATGCACAACTTCATTTTTATGCTGATGATACTGTTATTTACTGTTGTGCCTCATCTCTTACAAAAGCTTTCCAGAACTTGCAAACTGCTTTTTATACTGTTCAACATACCTTGTGTCAATTGAAGCTTATCCTCAATACTGACAAAACTAAACTAATGGTGTTTTCTAATGCAAGAAATAGACCTCTGAACCTTTCACCTGTTACTACCTGTCAGGGCAAGGAGATTGAGGTTGTAACCTCATATAAATATCTTGGAATTCTAATTGATGACGGCCTCTCTTTTAAATTGCATATTCAACAACTTACAAAAAAATTGAAGCTGAAATTGGGATTTTATTTTAGGAATAAGGCCTGTTTTTCTTTTGAAGCCAGAAGGAGGCTAGTATCAGCTACATTTATGCCTTTACTAGACTATGGGGATATTTTATATATGAATGCTTCCGCTCAGTGTTTGAGATCAATTGACACTCTTTATCATGGTACTTTGAGATTTATTTTAAACTGCAAAACCCTTACGCACCACTGTACTTTGTATACCAGGGTTGGCTGGCCTTCTCTAGTCACTCGTAGGCTCAGTCACTGGTATACTTTTATTTACAAAGCCATTTTGGGTTTACTACCTTTTATTTGGGCATTTTTATTGTTCAGAAATGTGGTGGGTACTCTCTTCGTTCACTGGACTTTATCCTGCTAACTGTTCCAAATGTCCGAACTGAATTTGGTAAAAGGTCTTTTATGTACTCTGCGCCATCGTCTTGGAACACCTTACAAAATAATTTTAAACTGGAAGAACTTGTCCCGATTGGTGTTTTTAAATCTCTGATGAAGGATTTTGAGGCTGATTCCCTGACCTGTCAATGTTTTTAATTTGCTGTTTTTGATATTGTTATACTCTTGTGAATTCATGAATGGTTTTTACTAGATTACTTGTAGTTTTTCATGTTGTCTGTCTGTAATTTTTTGTAATGACTTGGTGCTGCCTATCTTGGCCAGGACGCTCTTGAAAAAGAGATTTTAAATCTCAATGAGCCCTTCCTGGTTAAATAAAGGTTAAATAAAAATAAAAAATAAAAAATAATGGGAGCAGTTGGTGTGCTATTCTTACACTCCCTAATGTGTTGAACAGAAATTAGATATAGCTAACAAAATGCTTCATGTCTGCTGCAGCATTAAGATGTGTGTCGTTATGGACACTTGTAAAGGGAATATCATCACACCCTGTGAAAAGGGGTAAACATGTTTATTATTATAAGATTGTGCTACACATATATTTTTCCACCTAATATAACCCTTTTCACATAATAGGCATTCAGCTTTTGGTGTGTGGGTAGACTATTTCACTACCCACCTATCTACAGTTGAAGTCGGAAGTTTACATACACTTAGTTGGAGTCATTAAAACTCATTTTTCAACCACTCCATACATTTCTTGTTCACAAACTATAGTTTTGGCAAGTCGGTTAGGACATCTACTTTGTGCATGACACAAGTAATTTTCCAACAATTGTTTACAGACAGATTATTTCACTTATAATTCACTGTATCACAATTCCAGTGGGTAGGAAGTTTACATACACTAAGTTGACTGTGCCTTTAAACAGCTTGGAAAATGGTGTGTGTCACGGTTTCGGCCGAGGCTGCTCCTTCTCCTTGTTCGGGCAGGCTTCGGCGGTCGTCGTCTCCGGAGTACTAGCTGCCACCGTTCTATGTTTCGATGTTTGATTGGTTTTGTCTGTTTTGTTACACCTGTTCCTTGTTAGTGTTCATTATGCGTCCTATAAGTTCTCTTGAGTTGTGTCATGTGTTGTGTGTAATTGTTCGTTGTCACTGTGGGATGCTAGTTCGTTTTTTTCTCTCTGTTCGGTGTAGTAGAGAGCTCCGCACTTTTGTGCCTTTGTATGTACTTTACCGGTGTGCGTAAAGTTCGCTTGCCTGCCAGGTTGTATGTAGCCGTGTTTGGCTTGTTCTTTTTGTCTTCACTAAAGACGTCAGTACGAAGCCTCTGTGTGTCCTGCGCTTGATTCCACACCACTTCTACACTCAACTGTGACAGAATTACACACCATCACTATAGAATCAGCAGGAGCAGCCGCACCTACCGAGATTATTGAGGAGCGCCTTCGTGGACAGGAGGACAGGATCAACCAGATCGGGCACGCTCTGGATAGGGTGATGAACACCCTCCATCGATGGGAGGCCAGCGGGGTACCCACGCCCCCACCTACCACACCATCACCATCGGTCAGTCCACCTGTCCAACTTCCGGAACCCAGTGGGATTCGGCTCTCGCTCCCGAGGGCGTACGACGGCACCGCGGCCGGGTGTCAGGGTTTCCTGTTGCAAATCGAACTCTACCTCGCCACCGTACACCCGGTGCCCTCGGGACACGAGAGCATTTCCGCCCTCATCTCCTGTCTCACCGGCAAGGCGTTGGAGTGGGCCAACGCCGAATGGAGGAGGATAGACGCCGCAACGATCACCTATGCGGAGTTCTCCCGCCGCTTCCGGGCAGTGTTCGACCATCCACCTGAGGGGAAGGCGGCGGGGGAGCGTCTATTCTACCTCCGGCAGGGGATGAGGAGCGCTCAAGAGTTTGCACTGGAGTTCCGGACTCTAGCGGCAGATGCAGGGTGGAATGAGCGGGCCCTCATAGACCACTTCCGCTGCAGCCTACGGGAGGACATCCGTAGAGAGTTGGCGTGCAGGGACACCACTCTTTCGTTTGACCAATTGGTTGACATGGCCATTCGGCTAGACACCCTGCTCGCCACCCGCGGACGTCCTGGGTGGGGGTCGCCCATTCCACCCTCCAGCACCTCCGAGCCGAGTCCTATGGAGCTTGGGGGTGCTGGCGCTAGAGAACGGAGGAGAAGGAGCCCGAGGGGGGCCGTCCCCTGCACCAAATGTGGCCGTGGAGGGCACACCGCGGCTAGGTGCTGGGGAGGGTCTCCTGGAGGACGAGACGGCAGGCCACACATTGGGGAGTCCTCCCAGGTGAGTAGGCGCCCCACTTACCCAGAGCTTTCTGTCGTGCACATAACCATACATGTTTGTTTTCCACAGGTTGCACCCCGTTCCCAGCATAAGGCGCTAGTAGATTCAGGCGCAGCTGGGAATTTTGTAGATCGTACATTTTGTGTAGAGTTAGGGATCCCTCTCCTACTGGTTAATAATCCCTTCCCTGTACATGCCCTAGATAGCCGTCCGTTAGGATCCGGGTTGATCAGGGAGGTCACAGTGCCACTTAGGATGGAGACGCAGGGGGGTCATGAGGAGACGATTCAGCTATACCTGATTGACTCTCCTGCGTATCCGGTGGTGCTGGGGCTTCCCTGGTTGATTACTCACGATCCTACCATTTCGTGTCGAGAGAAGGCTCTTAAGGGGTGGTCTGCCCAGTGTGTGGGGCTATGTCTGGGTGTTTCCGTAGGGGCGACCTCGGTGGAGAGTCCAAACCAAATGCCCGCAATGCATGTTCCCCCCGAGTATGAGGATTTAGCACTCGTGTTTAGCAAGGCGAGGGCGGCGCGATTGCCACCTCATAGACGGGGGGATTGTGCGATAGACCTCCAGGCAGGAGCTGCGCTCCCACGGAGCCATGTGTATCCTTTGTCACAAGAGGAGAAGAGGGCAATGGAGACATACATTGCCGAGTCTCTGAGACAGGGATACATACGGCCCTCCACTTCCCCTGCGTCCTTGAGCTTCTTTTTTGTGAAGAAAAAAGATGGAGGTTTGCGCCCGTGTATCGATTACCGCGGTCTCAATCAGATTACTGTAAAATATAGTTATCCACTCCCTCTGATTGCGACTATAACGGAGTCATTACACGGGGCACGGATCTTCACAAAATTGGACCTCAGGAGCGCATACAACTTGGTGCGCATTAGAGAGGGCGATGAATGGAAGACAGCATTTAGTACTACCTCGGGTCATTACGAGTATCTCGTCATGCCATACGGGTTAATGAATGCTCCATCAGTCTTCCAATCCTTTGTGGATGAGATCTTCCGGGACATGCAGGGGCAGGGAGTGGTCATGTACATAGACGATATTCTAGTGTACAGTTCTACCCGAGCCGAGCATGTAGCCCTGGTGCGCCGAGTGTTGAGGAGGCTGTTGGAGCATGACCTGTATGTCAAGGCAGAGAAATGTCTGTTCTTCCAGGAGTCTGTCTCCTTTTTGGGTTATCAGTTGTCCGCGTCAGGGGTGAAGATGGAGGTTGACCGGGTGTCAGCCGTGCGTAATTGGCAAACCCCAACCACAGTGAAAGAGGTGCAGCAGTTCTTGGGCTTTGCGAATTACTACCGGAGGTTTATCCGGGGTTTTGGACAGGTGGCAGCTCCCATAACGTCCCTTCTGAAGGGGGTCCGGTGCGCTTGCGGTGGTCAGCTGAGGCGAACAGGGCTTTTGGGAGACTGAAGGACCTGTTTACTTCGGCTCCGGTGCTGGCGCATCCGGATCCCGCTTTACCATTCCAAGTGGAGGTGGACGCGTCAGAAGCCGGTATCGGGGCCGTTCTCTCGCAACGGTCCGGCACACCACCTAAACTCCGCCCCTGTGCTTTTTACTCGAAAAAGCTCAGTCCGGCGGAGCGAAATTATGACGTAGGGGACAGGGAGCTGTTAGCCGTGGTACAGGCCCTAAAGGTGTGGAGGCATTGGCTTGAGGGGGCTCAACACCCTTTTCTCATTTTGACTGACCACCGTAACCTGGAATACATTCGGGCAGCTAGGAGACTAAATCCTCGCCAGGCTCGGTGGACTATGTTTCTAGCCCGGTTCGTGTTTAAGATCACTTACATCCCTGGGTCCCAGAACGGGAAGGCAGACGCCCTGTCTCGGCGGTATGACACAGAGGAGAGGTCCGTTGAGCCCACTCCCATACTACCTAAGTCTTGTCTGGTGGCACCGGTGGTGTGGGAGGTCGATCACGGAGATCGAGCGGGCGTTACGCACCGACCCTAGTCCTCCACAGTGTCCAGTGGGTCGGACGTACGTCCCGCTCGAGGTCCGGGATCGACTCATTTATTGGGCTCACACGTCACCCTCCTCTGGGCATCCAGGTATTGGCCGGACAGTGCACTGCCTTAGCACAAAGTACTGGTGGCCAACGTTAGCCAGGGATGTGAGGATTTATGTCTCCTCCTGCTCGGTGTGCCCAGTGTAAGGCGCCCAGACACTTGCCCAGGGGTAAGTTACAACCCCTGCCCATTCCACAACGACCCTGGTCTCACCTCTCGGTGGATTTTGTTACAGACCTTCCCCCCTCATAGGGGAATACCACCATCCTGGTCGTTGTGGATCGGTTCTCGAAGGCCTGTCGTCTCCTTCCCATGCCGGGTCTTCCTACTGCCCTACAGACCGCTGAGGCTCTATTCACCCACGTCTTCTGGCATTACGGGGTACCCGAGGATATAGTGTCTGATCGAGGCCCCCAGTTTACCTCCAGAGTCTGGAGAGCGTTTATGGAGCGTTTGGGGGTTTCGGTGAGTCTTACCTCGGGTTACCACCCGGAGAGTAATGGGCAGGTCGAACGTGTCAACCAGGATGTGGGTAGGTTTCTGAGGTCGTATTGCCAGGGCCGGCCGGAGGAGTTTGCGAGGTATGTTCCCTGGGCCGAGATGGCACAGAACTCTCTCCGCCACTCCTCCACTAAACTAACTCCTTTCCAGTGTGTGTTAGGGTACCAGCCGGCTCTGGCACCTTGGCATCAGAGCCAGATCGAGGCCCCTGCGGTGGATGAGTGGGTGCGGCGCTCGGAGGAGACGTGGAACGCTGCACACATCCATCTGCAGCGAGCCATCCGTCGACATAAGACGAGCGCCGATCTCCACCGCAGTGAGGGGCCAGTGTACGCACCTGGAGATCGAGTCTGGCTCTCGACCAGAAACCTGCCCCTCCGCCTGCCCTGCCGGAAGCTGGGTCGGCGGTTTGTGGGGCCTTTTAAAGTCCTGAGGAGATTGAACAAGGTGTGTTACAGGTTACAACTGCCAATTGATTACAAGAATATTAACCCCTCGTTCCATGTGTCTCTCCTCAGGCCGGTGGTAGCTGGTCCACTCCAGGACTATGAGATAGAAGAGACTCCTCCGCCCCCGCTGGACATCGAGGGGGCTCCGGCGTACACTGTTCGGTCCATCCTAGATTCGAGATGCCGGATGGGGGGTCTCCAATATCTCGTGGAGTGGGAGGGGTACGGCCCGGAGGAGCGGTGCTGGGTGCCGAGGAGGGACATCCTAGACCCGTCTCTTCTGACCGAGTTCCATCGTGGTCATCCCACGCGCCCTGCTCCGCGTCTTCCTGGTCGTCCTCGAGGCCGGGGTCGGCGCACGGCTTGGGCCGCGCGTCAAGGGGGGGGGGGTATTGTCACGGTTTCGGCCGAGGCTGCTCCTTCTCCTTGTTCGGGCAGGCTTCGGCTGTCGTCGTCTCCGGAGTACTAGCTGCCACCGTTCTATGTTTCGATGTTTGATTGGTTTTGTCTGTTTTGTTACACCTGTTCCTTGTTAGTGTTCATTATGCGTCCTATAAGTTCTCTTGAGTTTTGTCATGTGTTGTGTGTAATTGTTCGTTGTCACTGTGGGATGCTAGTTCGTTTTTTTCTCTCTGTTCGGTGTAGTAGAGAGCGCCGCACTTTTGTTTTGTGTCTTTGTATGTACTTTACCGGTGTGCGTAAAGTTCGCTTGCCTGCCAGGTTGTATGTAGCCGTGTTTGGCTTGTTCTTTTTGTCTTCACTAAAGACGTCAGTACGAAGCCTCTGTGTGTCCTGCGCTTGATTCCACACCACTTCTACACTCAACTGTGACAGTGTGTCAATGATGTCATGGCTTTAGAAGCTTCTGATAGGCTAATTGACATCATTTGAGTCAACTGGAGGTGTACCTGTGGATGTATTTCAAGGCCTACCTTCAAACTCAGTGCCTCTTTGCTTGACATCATGGGAAAATCAAAAGAAATCAGCCAAGACCTCAGAAAAAAAGTTGTAGACCTCCACAAGTCTGGTTCATCATTGGGAGCAATTTCCAAACGCCTGAAGGTACCTCGTTCATCTGTGCAAACAATAGTACGCAAGTATAAACACCATGGGAACACGCAGCCATCATACCTCTCAGGAAGGAGACGCGTTCTGTCTCCTAGAGATGAACGTACTTTGGTGCAAAAAGTGCAAATCAATCCCAGAACAACAGCAAAGGACCTTGTGAAGATGCTGGAGGAAACAGGTACAAAAGTATCTATATCCACAGTAAAACGAGTCCTATATTGACATAACCTGAAAGGCCACACAGCAAGGAAGAAGCCACTGCTCCAAACCGCCATAAAAAAGCCAGACTACGGTTTGCAACTGCACATGGGGACAAAGATCGTACTTTTTGGAGAAATGTCCTCTGGTCTGATGAAACAAAAATAGAACTGTTTGGCCATAATGACCATCGTTATGTTTGGAGGAAAAAGGGGGTCCTTGCAAGCCGAAGAACACCATCCCAACTGTGAAGCATGGGGGTGGCAGCATCATGCTGTGGGGGTGCTTTGCTGCAGGAGGGACTGGTGCACTTCACAAAATAGATGGCATCATGAGGAAGGAATATGATGTGGATATATTGAAGCAACATCTCAAGACATCAGTCAGGAAGTTAAAGCTTGGTTGCAAACGGGTCTTCCAAATGGACAATGACCCCAAGCATACTTCCAAAGATATGGCAAAATGGCTGAAGGACAATAATAATAATAATATGCCATTTAGCAGACGCTTTTATCCAAAGCGACTTACAGTCATGTGTGCATACATTTTTACGTATGGGTGGTCCCGGGGATCGAACCCACTACCCTGGCGTTACAAGCGCCATGCTCTACCAATTGAGCTACAGAGGACAACAAAGTCAAGATATTGGAGTGGCCATCACAAAGCCCTGACCTCAATCCTATAGAAAATGTGTGGGCAGAACTGACATGTGTTTCCGTTGGTGCAACCACGGTGGAAAGTCCAGATGGTACCTCCACCGTGCGCATTCCCCCCGAATACCTCGATCTGGCGCACGCGTTTTCAAAGACGCAGGCGACAAAATTACCACCTCATCGGGCGGGGGATTGTGCGATAAACCAGGAGTCATGTGTACCCCCTGTCGCAGGCTGAAACGGAGGCTATGGAAACATACGTCACTGAGTCCCTGGGCCAGGGGTATATACGTCCCTCACTTCACCCGCCTCCTCGAGTTTCTTCTTTGTGAAGAAGAAAGACGGCGGTCTGCGCCCATGCATTGATTATCGATCACTGAACAAGGAGACGATAAGATTTAGTTATCCTCTCCCCCTCATTCCTTCAGTGATTGAGTCAATGCATGGGGCGCGCTACTTCACCAAATTAGATCTCAGGAGTGCATACAACCTGGTGCGTGTTCGGGAGGGGGATGAGTGGATGACAGCATTCAGCACAACCACGGGGAATTATGAATACCTGGTGATGCCCTACGGTTTGATGAATGCTCCATCCGTCTTCCAGTCCTTTGTGAATGAGGTGTTTCGGGACATGCTTGGTCGTGGTGGTCTACATCAATGGCATCCTGGTGTATTCCGCTACGCGGCCGAGCATGTGTCCCTGGTTCTCAAAGTGCTGGCCCGACTGTTGGAAAATGACCTTTATGCCAAGGCAGAGAAGTGTATGTTTTTCCAGCAGTCCGTCTCCTTCCTCGGATACCGCATTACCACCTCAGGTGTGGAGATCGCATTTCAGCCATGCGTAATTGGCCGACTCCAACCACGGTTAAGGAGGTGCAGTGCTTCCTTGGCTTCGCCAACTACTATCGAAGGTTTATCCGGGGCTTTGGCAAGGTCGCAGCTCCCATTACATCTCTGTTGAAGGGTGGGCCGTCCCGGATCCACCGGTCTGCTAAGGCTGACCTGGCCTTCAGTAGACTGCGGGGTCTGTTCACCTCAGCCCCGGTACTGGCCCACCCCGATCCATCACTACCGTTCGTAGTGGAGGTGGATGCGTCCGAGGTAGGGATAGGTGCTGTCCTATCTCAACGCTCGGTCACGCCACCCAAGCTCCGCCCCTGTGCCTTCTTCTAAAGTATCTCAGCCCGGTGGAGCAGAACTATGACGTTGGTGATCGGGAGCTGTTGGCTGTTGTCCGCGCTTTGACCGTGTGGAGGCATTGGCTCGAAGGGGCGAAACACCCTTTCCTCATCTGGACGGACCACCATAACCTGGAGTACATCCGGGCAGCGAGGAGGCTGAATCCTCGCCAGGCCAGGTGGGCCCTATTCTTCACCCGGTTTGATTTTACACTGTCATACATTCCGGGTACGAAGAACGTGAAGGCAGACGCACTGTCTCGGCTGTATGACACAGAGGAGAGGCCCAGAGACAACACCCCCATACTCCCGGCCTCCTGCATTGTGTTGCCGGTAGTATGGGCGATGGACGCGGATATAGAGCAGGCATTACGCACAGATCCATCTCCACCTCAGTGTCCAGCTGGGCTGCGGTACGTGCATATTTCCCCTGTGCCTGTATATTGTTGGAGTATCCCGTACCGTGTATTGCCAGGGTAGATAGTTACCCCTGTGCCTGTTTTCATGTGTCGCTATCCAGCGCAATTGTGTATGACGGAATAAACTCTTTTTCGGTGATTTACCCTCCTGTGCCTGACTCCTTCTATCACACTCATAACAATTTTGTTCACAAACATTGGACTAAAACAGGCTTACATTTTGTGTTCTGACGGCACCACAGTTTACTAAGCTCAGGAGACGCTTATAAGTTATATTCTTCAAGAATCAATGGGTCCAAAAACTGAAGATTGCAAAAGTGTCTTGTTGCCTAGCAAAATGTTCTTCTGAACAAGCAGGAAGCCTATGCCTGCAGTACCTTCAGTAGGCCGATGTGTTTTTTTTGTTATAGGCTTATGGGTCTACATTTCTACCTAGCTGCTCTATTTCCATGACCAGTGATCATGCGCTCAATGGCATTGTCATGTTTAGTCAGCTGCACTCTGCATCTTTGAATTCCCAAAAAATTCCCAATTTACAGACTGTAATTATAGTTTCTGACTTTGAAAAGTTTTGTTCTGCACAGCTTATAACATTTATTATGTGTTAAGCAAAAGACATATGCTGTTTATCACTCCACTCTGTTTCACACCACCAGTGAGCCATATGATAAACTGTAGGCATCATGCTAAGTGAAGTCGAGGCAGGGGCCCTGGAAGGGACCATACTAGTTGGTAAATTGCTGCTGTGCGAGCGTGTCTTTTATTTATTTTATTTTATTTTTATTAACCCATCCACCAGCATGTGTCTGTTGGCTGGTGCCCATTTTCAGCTCAATCAAGAGGAGTCACAGTGATGGGAGTGACAAAGCCTGCTGCCCTGCCCTGCCTCCAGCAACGACACCTCTGCTTGAGACCTCCCTCCTTGACAATCCCATCTCCACTCGGGGACTGAGTGGCACTTGAGTTCCATTTGGAGATGATTGAGGCGATGTGCCGTGAAACGGCGGCTTTTCTGCTCCGGCTGGAGACTAGAGTCCATGAATGTGTCTTCTGCTGTGAGGATCAGAGGTGAAGGCTGACGCGCTGAGGCCCACCGCACCGTCAGATCTTCAGACCTCCCTGACACAGACTTTTTTCATTTAGTTCCCTGACACATGGACTGCAGAGCTTTATTGGGGGCTCAGCTTTTGCCACTGTCACCTCACCACAATCATCTTTAACAGTTGACCTGTACTGACCTTCCTTTTGTATGTATGTGTGTGTGTGTGTGTGTGTGTGTGTGTGTGTGTGTGTGTGTGTGTGTGTGTGTGTGTGTGTGTGTGTGTGTGTGTGTGTGTGTGTGTGTGTGTGTGTGTGTGTGTGTGTGTGTGTGTGTGTGTGTGTGTGTGTGTGTGTGTGTGTGTGTGTGTGTGTGTGTGTGTGTGTGTGTGTGTGTTTGTGTGTTTTGGCGTGAAACATTGCAAAAATAGGAAGTAGGATGCTCATGTTTGGAAAGTGAAAAATGAGGGGTTGTCTTAACAAGAAAGAGGAAGTCCTGGAGCCGGTTACTGGAAGGGTCCGCCTGCTTCCTCATAGTGCCTCCTTTTTTGTTATTTTCTTGTACTTAGTACATTCATAAAACCAAAGACCAGAATAACTTCCAGTAGGATTTCCTCTATCAAACATTTGTAGGAACAAGAATGTAAAATATTACGCAGGTGTGGGGCTGTGTGGAAGTAACATGTAGCCAGTAGGGGGCATTAATAGATTATTCAAAAACAAAAGAAACCAGTGCAGAGTGTACAGTCAGGTCTAATTGGTCTCCCCCTTACAAAATGCATCCCATTAACGTAACATAATCACCATCATTTTAATCAAAACCATTACAATAACAGACATATTGAGGATTTTATATCCACTTATCTTGTGATCCACTCTTTCTGTGTCATGTTGTTGAAAGTGGAAGTCTGGAACACCAGGGTCCTTACAACATGTCTCTTATCACTCATTCAGTGGCTACAGCAGTCACTGTTGTTTAAAAGGTCCGCAATGTGCTTCCTATTTAGCCATAGGATCTGTCACATTAGTTTCTAGGAACTCATTCTGACCATACATTTTGCCACAGGGCTTTGAGCTAAAAACTATAATGTCTGCAACTCAGTTCTCTGTATCTTTAACACTGATAAGGTCACTATTTTTCTGCACTGAGATCCGGGGTGTTTTGGTGGAGACAGAACTTACTGTTCTGCTATAAAATACAACAATTTAAATTGTAGTCAGTTGTCTTTACATAGAAGTCTGTTCCCTGAGTTGGCAACTCGTTTCCAATGTGCATCCCTATGGACAAAATAACTAATTCCATTGTATATACAAGCGGTTAAGGGGGGGTGGCAAAGGATTAAAAATGAAGGAAATTAGCAAGGAATTGATTTGTTGAATTGATCCACTACAATGACATAATGACATACTTTGATTTGTAAGGTAAGGAGAGCAGTACAAGTAGGATTGGCTGTGTAGTAGCATATTTGAAAAGGCAGAGTGCTCTGTGATGTGCTTTGGAGTCAGAGCCAGGCTCAGTCACAAGGGCAAGGCACATTTTATTTAAAATTGGGTTGATCCCCTCTGATGCCAGGCTTCAGCATGTTTCCAAGGTAACGGAGGAGTTTGGCTTGAAACCAGACCCTGCAGTGCGGAGTGCCACTGCATAGAAACTAAATATATCCACACACTCTTTATTCAACGTAACACATTCACATCCATTATCAATCACACACACGCACATGCACGTATGCAAACACACGCACACATAAACACACACCTTGTGCATTCTTCTCACCTTGTGTTGTCCAGACATTATATGTTATATGATATAAAATAATGTAGCGGACACAGAGAGTAATTATAATATCTGGGGCAATGAAGGTCTGGGGTTGTGGGGGTGTGTGGTGCTGATGTCATAGCTGGAGTCAGTATGCCACAGAGCAGTGTGAGTTAGCATCATTAATTAATCTGGAATAAGGACAGCCCGAAAAAAATAAAATAAAACCTAGCCTACAGTACTTGGTTAACATGGTGCCACTGCCTAAGTAAAGGAATTATACAAGTACAAATTATATAATATATATTCTCTTCATTGTGAATGTTTAGTTAATGTAACCCCCTTGTGCATTTCTGTCATTGTAACGATCCCGGCAGTCTGAGTCGGGTCCTGTCTGGTGACTAGTTTTTCCTGTTCGTGATCTCCAGTTTCCCGAGGGTTCGGGAACGCTCCGGGGAGTTCTCTTGTTTTCCGCACCTGCATCCCATCAGCAATCTGCACACCTGGTCCTGATCATCACCCTTCTTAGGCTCTGGCCAAACATCCAGTTCCTGCCGGATCGTTAGCCATGAACAGTAGGTTTATCAGAGTATCAGTCCTAGAGCTTCTAGCGTTAGTTTTGTTGTTTTGTACCTTGTTGGTTTATTGTTGACTTACCTCCGTTTTTGTTCCATCTCCAGTCACTCGTCCGGAACCCTCACCCTACCTCTGCCTGATGGTCGGCGGCTGCCGAGCCATCATTGGACCAACAACTGCACCCTCAACAACTCATCCACGCCGCCCGCTCTGTTCCCTGGATTATCCTGCACCTTTTTGAATCTGTAATAAACCCTCACCTTCGTTCAACTCTCCTTGTCCTGGTCTGCTTCTGGGTTCTGTCTGAGGGAACCGTGACAGAACGATCCGGCCAGTAATGAACCCAGCGGACCTGGACTCTGTTCGCCATGCCATTACCCATCAGGAGAAGATGTTGGGCCATCATAGCACGGTACTACAGGAGATCGCGTTGTCAGTTCGGAACCTTTCTACCGGTCTGACGGAGGTCCAGAACCAACGCAAGTTTCCGGTGGAGGATCCACTACCGGTTTCACCCATCTCGCCTGCCGCTTCTGGAGCTGTGTCCTTCCGTGAGCCCGAGGTTCCGACGCCGGATAGATATGAGGGGGAGCTGGGAAGATGCCGTTCCTTCCTTATGCAGTGTGGATTAGTGTTCGATCTACAGCCCTACTCTTATGCCACAGACAAGGCTAGGATAGCCTTTGTGATTGCGTTGCTGCGTGGTCGAGCGCTGGAGTGGGCTTCAGCCGTTTGGGAACGACAAGACCCCTGCATGGCTTCATACCAGGGGTTCACGGCCGAGATGAGGAAGCTCTTCGACCATTCCGTCCGAGGGAGGGACGCAGCTAGGCGCCTGTTTTCGCTTCACCAAGGAACTCGCAGCGTGGCCGACTTCGTGATCGAGTTCAAGACGTTGGCGGTGGAGAGTGGGTGGAACGAGGAGTCTCTGCAAGCGGCCTTTTACCAGGGTCTGTCGGAGCAGCTCAAGGATGAGTTGATCTCCTATCCGGAGCCTAGTGACCTGGACAGCTTGGTAGCCTTGTCTATTCGGGTGGATAATCGAGTCCGAGAGCGAAGGAGGGAGAAGCAATGGGGTCCGTCCAATCGATCAGCTTCTCAGTTCCCAGTCGGGTCGGGTGGTGGACCAGAACACGTCGATCATTCTCCACCACAATGGATTAGTGGAGAGGTCCTCTCTCCCGATTCTGAACCCATGCAAGTGGGGGCGGCACGGGTTAACCAAGGAGGAGCGTCAACATAGACGTAAGACCAACTGCTGCCTCTACTGTGGTAGCTCGGGACATTACATCTCCACTTGTTCCCGGCGGTCGTCAAACTGCCCGGCTCGCTAAAGTTGGGAGGACTTTTAGCGAGCCAGTTTCAACCTCTCAGTACCTCTGTCAGACCCCGTTTCCCGGCTACCCTTGTGAACAGGAATCAGAGCTTAGCGCTTAACGCTTTTATCGATTCAGGTGCCGATGGAAGCTTTCTTGATGCCGAGTTGGTGGAACAGCTGGGGCTTTCCAAGGAGCAATTGCCGGAAGCCATTGAAGCGACCACTCTGAACGGCAGTAGTCTGGCACGTATCACGATGAGGACTGAACCGGTTAAGATGCGGTTGTCGGGGAATCATTCTGAGATGATTTCATTCTTCATTCTGCCGTCTTCCCATGTTCCTCTGGTCCTTGGATACCCCTGGCTGAGGGAACACAATCCCACGTTCGATTGGGTGACGGGCAAGGTAACGAGTTGGAGCCTTGATTGTCATGCTAACTGTCTCAAGACTGCCTGCCCCCATTCGGTTCCCAGTCAGGTGATTGAGGCTAAACCCCCAGATTTGTCCCTGGTTCCCGAGACATATCACGATTTGGGGGAAGTTTTCAGTAAGCAGAAGGCTCTGTCACTCCCTCCCCCACCGACCATATGATTGTGCCATCAACCTGGTTCCTGGAGCTGTCTACCCCAAGGGAAGGTTATACAGTATCTCCCGACCTGAACGTGAGGCGTTGGAGACCTACATCAAGGAGTCCCTAGCTGCTGGTCTCGTTCGTCCCTCGTCATCACCCCTGGGGGGCAGGATTCTTCTTTGTGGGTAAGAAGGATGGCTCTCTTCGACCGTGTATTGATTATCGGGGGTTGAATGACATCACGGTCAAGAACAAGTATCCCCTGCCCTTGATGAGTTCTGCCTTCGACTCCTTACAGGGTGCTACGGTGTTCACCAAGCTAGACCTACGCAATGCGTATCACCTGGTCCGGATCAGAGAGGGGGACGAGTGGTTGACGGGTTTCAATACACCGATGGGTCACTTCGAGTATCAGGTGATGCCGTTTGGACTGACCAATGCTCCAGCGGTATTCCAGAGTATGGTGAACGACGTCCTGAGAGATATGATCGGTCTCTTTGTGTTTGTTTACCTGGATGACATTCTGATCTTCTCGAAGGAACCTTCCGACCACGTCCAGCATGTCCGGCAGGTTCTGCAGCGATTGTTGGAGAATCGCCTGTTCGTGAAGGTCGAGAAGTGCGAGTTTCACGCCCACACGACATCCTTTCTCGGGTACATCATCTCCAGGGGAGAGATTAGGATGGACCAGGAGAAGGTTAGAGCGGTTCTGGAATGGGCCCAGCCCGGTACAAGATTGCAGCTCCAGAGATTTTTGGGGTTTGCGAATTTCTACCGCAGATTCATCCGGGATTACAGCCGTGTGGCCGCTCCATTAACTGCCTTGACTTCCAGTATCAGGACCTTCAAGTGGAATCCGGAGGCGGATCGAGCGTTTCTGGATTTGAAGAGGCGATTCACCAACGCACCGATTCTCTCTCAACCGGACACGGCCCGTCAGTTCGTCGTTGAAGTGGACGCGTCTGATGTGGGAGTTGGCGCCATCCTGTCGCAGCGATGCTCCACGGACAGTAAACTCCATCCCTGCGCCTACTACTCTCGTCGCCTTTCGCCTGCGGAGAGGAATTACGATGTGGGTAACCGGGAGCTTCTCGCGGTGAAACTTGCCTTGGAGGAGTGGCGCCACTGGTTGGAGGGGCGGAGCAACCGTTTATTGTCTGGACTGACCACAAGAATCTTGCTTACGTGCAATCGGCTAAACGTCTCAACTCCCGTCAGGCCAGGTGGGCGTTGTTTTTCGGACGATTCAAGTTTTTCCTGACGTTCCGACCTGGATCTAAGAACGGCAAGGCGGACGCCTTGTCCCGGATGTTCTCCAAGACGGAGGAGAGTGGGTCCAAGACCGAGACAATTCTCCCCCGGAACTGCGTCGTGGGAGCAGTTATGTGGAAGATTGAGGAGGAGGTGCTGGCGGCCCTTCGGACTCAGCCCGGTCCCGGTAACGGTCCACCCGGTCGGTTGTTTGTGCCTGAGTCGGGTTCGTCCTGCTGTCCTCAAATGGTCCCACGCCAGTAAGATGGCTTGTCACCCTGGCGTGGCTCGGACAATGGCGTTTCTTCGCAGACGCTTTTTGGTGGCCTGCCATGGCCGAGGATACTCGGGGTTTTGTTGCTGCTTGTCCAGTGTGTGCGCAGAATAAGAGTACCAATCGGCCCAGCTCTGGACTACTTCACCCCCTTCCTATTCCCCGCGACCATGGTCGCATCTGGCCCTGGACTTCGTCACTGGGTTGCCCGCTTCTGAGGGGAACACGGTCGTTCTGACTATCGTGGACAGATTCAGCAAGTTCGCCCACTTTGTGCCAATTGCCAAGCTTCCCTCTGCCTCGGAGACGTCCGAGATCCTGGTTAGGGAGGTTTTCAGGGTCCACGGTTTGCCCAGTGATATCGTTTCCGACCGTGGCCCTCAGTTTACCTCTGCTGTCTGGAAGTCCTTCTGTTTGGCCATTGGAGCTACAGTCAGTCTCACATCTGGTTTTCACCCCCAATCCAATGGTCAGGCGGAGAGAGCCAACCAGAGGATGGAATCCACGCTACGCTGTCTGGTCTCTTCCAACCCCACCTCCTGGGTCTCTCAGTTGCCTTGGGTTGAGTATGCCCACAATACTCTCCCCTACATCTGCCACTGGGATGTCTCCCTTCCAGTGCCTGTATGGCTACCAACCTCCCTTGTTCCCTTCTCAGGAGAAGGAGCTCTCAGTGCCTTCTGTTCAGGCCCATATTCGTCGTTGCCACCGGACCTGGCATCGGGCCAGAAAGGCACTCCTTAGAGTTTCGGACCGGTATCAGCTCCAGGCGAATCGTCGCCGGATCCCCGCTCCCACCTACACCATCGGAGATAGGGTCTGGTTGGCCACACGGGATCTTCCTTTACGGACTGAGTCTAGGAAGTTGTTACCGAGTTCATTGGTCCGTTTGTGGTGGAGAAGGTGATCAATCCAGTGGCAGTTCGACTCAAACTACCGAGGACGCTCAGAGTCCATCCCACCTTTCATGTCTCCTGCCTCAAGCCTGTCTTCCTCAGTCCTCTATTGCCTCCTCCGCCTCCTCCTCCTCCTCCTCGGATGATCGGAGGTGGTCCTGCCTACACGGTGCGTCGCATCATGGATTCCAGACGGCGGGGCCGGGGTTTCCAGTATCTCGTGGACTGGGAGGGGTATGGTCCTGAAGAGAGGAGTTGGATTCCGCGGCGACAGGTCCTAGATGCTGACCTCATCAGTGATTTCTACCGCCTCCATCCTGGCGCTCCGGGAGGTCCGCCCGGTGGCGTTCTCGTCGGAGGGGGTACTGTAACGATCCCGGCAGTCTGAGTCGGGTCCTGTCTGGTGACTAGTTTTTCCTGTTCGTGATCTCCAGTTTCCCGAGGGTTCGGGAACGCTCCGGGGAGTTCTCTTGTTTTCCGCACCTGCATCCCATCAGCAATCTGCACACCTGGTCCTGATCATCACCCTTCTTAGGCTCTGGCCAAACATCCAGTTCCTGCCGGATCGTTAGCCATGAACAGTAGGTTTATCAGAGTATCAGTCCTAGAGCTTCTAGCGTTAGTTTTGTTGTTTTGTACCTTGTTGGTTTATTGTTGACTTACCTCCGTTTTTGTTCCATCTCCAGTCACTCGTCCGGAACCCTCACCCTACCTCTGCCTGATGGTCGGCGGCTGCCGAGCCATCATTGGACCAACAACTGCACCCTCAACAACTCATCCACGCCGCCCGCTCTGTTCCCTGGATTATCCTGCACCTTTTTTGAATCTGTAATAAACCCTCACCTTCGTTCAACTCTCCTTGTCCTGGTCTGCTTCTGGGTTCTGTCTGAGGGAACCGTGACAGTCATGGGTTCTGTATCTGCTATCTATGGATAGATGATGCATGGAATGGTGCAGGGTTTTGGCTATAAAAATGAATTAGGAAGTTTAAATTAAAGCATTGATGGCCATGGATGCGTATCCATTTCAGATGGTGTATTATGTAGTTTCACAACCTTTTTTTAACCTTGTGAGTGAGGCGCATAGCAGGGAAAGTCCACTGAGCATTAATTGCCCACACACTGTAGTTTCTGGGACTGCCTTAGTGCTATAGCATATCAGAACACACCCTATTACTAATCTATTACCATTATAAAAACAACATAGTTCCTCTGAAATCATAAAAATGTGTAACGCTAAGGATGATTTGTTATTCCGTTTGAATGTAAGCTTTGCCCTTTTGTGAGACCTGTCTTTTCTGGAGAGCGTCTTGAAGTCTCCTCAAGTCTGCAGCCATGCTCTGCATAGAAGAAGATAGGAGCCACATGGTCGCCCCCACGTGCAGGAGGCCCCCCTCACCCAACCTCCGCCTCAGACACATGTCTGTCTCCTCTGCTGGCTTCGGTTTCTGAGGGCTTAAAAAAATAACAGCCTTCAGATTCTGATATCATTTGTATTTTAGGACACCAACTGAACTTAATGTGCTGAGCTTCATGGAAGCTATGTACCAAAACCTTTTCAAAAAAGCTCCTTTTCAAAATGCTCTGAAATATGTTGTCAAGCAAATTCATATGCTACAGTGCAAGGTTCTGTTGCAAGTGCCATTGCAATAGACAGACAACGGTCTCCAGTAGTCCTGTGCACTACAATATACTCCATAACCTCATGGCCTTCACCACATGCTTCTAAATTTGCTGTGACCCCAATTTCATCCTGCAATCTAGCTTTCTTTGGGAATGCCCCATCACCAGTAATGGGTAGTGACGGATGTTCTCCCCAATGTGTGTGAGTGTGGGGCCTAGTGGGGTCCCGTGTCCAGAGAAGCCATGAGAAGATGTATGTTACCCAGCCCAGAAGCCCCACCCCCTCCACCTTTCATCTCTAAGGGCTGCCTGCCTGCCTAACCATCCCAACCATGGAATGTTGCCGGCAGCAGAGTTCCTCCCACCCGTCAGGCGTTCCAACAAGGGATTGTGGGTGGGATTCAACAGGGTCACAGCCAAGGAAGTGAACTAGGAAGTTTTCGCAAGAGTTTAGCTTCTCTTTACGACCTTCTCTTTAAACCACTCCACTGCTACCTTGTATTCATTTCAGCAAACAAAGTCTGTGACAGTCCTTTAAAATAACATTAAGAGAAGAGAGAGAGGGCACTTCTATGTTTGTTATGTTTGAATCGTGGCTATCCACAGCTGTGCTCATGCCAAAGAAATCATTCTTATCCAAATCCAAATAATTATTGCTGTCATGAGAATTAAATGTTGATATAATTTGGAAAATAATTGATTGTGACACAGAACTCATTTAGTAGTTTAAGTAACAACAAACAGTACTTTAAAGGGATGCTGCGAGATTCTAGCAATTAAGCAGTTTTTCTTCTTACCTAGCATCAGATGAACTCATGGCAGGGTTGGGGTCAATTCCAATTTAATTTGAAATTCCAATTCAATTCTTGAATTTATGTTGAATTCCAAATCCAATAAACTTTTATTTGTCACATGCGCCGAATACAACAGGTGCAGACTTTACCGTGAAATGCTTACTTAAGAGCCCTTTCCCAACAATACAGAGTTAGAAAGTAATATATATACACTACCAGTCAAAACATTGGACACACCTAATCATTCAAGGGTTTTTGTTTATTTTTACTTTTGTAGAATAATAGTGAAGACATCAAAACAATAAAATAACACATATGGAATCATGTACAGTGAGGGAAAAAAGTATTTGATCCCCTGCTGATTTTGTACGTTTGCCCACTGACAAAGACATGATCTGTCTATAATTTTAATGGTAGGTTTATTTGAACAGTGACAGAATAACTACCAAAAAATCCAGAAAAAATGCATGTAAAAAATGTTATAAATTGATTTGCATTTTAATGAGGGAAATAAGTATTTGACCCCTCTGCAAAACATGACTTAGTACTTGGTGGCAAAACCCTTGTTGGCAATCACAGAGGTCAGACGTTTCTTGTAGTTGGCCACCAGGTTTGCACACATCTCAGGAGGGATTTTGTTCCACTTCTCTTTGCAGATCTTCTCCAAGTCATTAAGGTTTCGAGGCTGACGTTTGGCAACTCGAACCTTCAGCTCCCTCCACAGATGTTCTATGGGATTAAGGTCTGGAGACTGGCTAGGCCACTCCAGGACCTTAATGTGCTTCTTCTTGAGCCACTCCTTTGTTGCCTTGGCCGTGTGTTTTGGGTCATTGTCATGTTGGAATACCCATCCACGACCCATTGTCAATGCCCTGGCTGAGGGAAGGAGGTTCTTATTTCCCTCATTAAAAGGCAAATCAATTTATAACATGTATGACAAATACTTTTTTCCCTCACTGTAGTAACCAAAAAAGTGTTAAATAAATCAAAATATATTGATCAGCCAAAGGCTCATTATAGATTAGTATAACAGAGAAATTGGCCAAAAATGTATATAAAAGAAATCTTAACAGGCCCATGGGCCACCGGCCATTTCACCACTTTCATTGTTTTATTTTTTATATACACTCCCGGTCAAAAGTTTTAGAACACCTAATCATTCAAGGGTTTTTCTTTATTTTTACTATTTTCTACATTGTAGAATAATAGTGAAGACATCAAAACTATGAAATAACACATATGGAATCATGTAGTAACCAAAAAATTGTTAAACAAATCTAAATATATTTCATATTTGAGATTCTTCAAATAGCCACCCTTTGCCTTGATGACAGCTTTGCACACTCTTGGCATTCTCTCAAGCAGCTTCATAAGGTAGTCACCTGGAATGCATTTCAATTAACAGGTGTGCCTTGTTAAAAGTTAATTAATGGAACTTCTTTCCTTCTTAATGCGTTTTAGTCAATCACTTGTGTTGTAACAAGGTAGGGGTGGTATACAGAAGATAGCCCTATTTGGTAAAAGACCAAGTCCATATTATGGCAAGAACAGCTCAAATAAGCAAAGAGAAACGACAGTCCATCATTACTTTAAGACATGAAGGTCAGTCAATACAGAACATTTCAAGAACTTCGAAAGTCTCTTCAAGTGCAGTCACAAAAACCATCAGCGCTATGATGAAACTGGCTCTCATGAGGACCGCCACAGGAATGGAAGACCCAGAGTTACCTCTGCTGCAGATGATAAGTTCATTAGAGTTACCTGCCTCAGAAATTGCAGCCCAAATCAATGCTTCACAGAGTTCAAGTAACAGACACATCTCAACATCAACTGTTCAGAGGGGACTGTGTGAATCAGGCCTTCATGGTCGAATTGCTGCAAAGAAACCACTACTAAAGGACACCAATAAGAAGAAGAGACCTGCTTGGGCCAAGAAACACGAGCAATGGACATTAGACTGGTGGAAATTTGTCCTTTGGTCTGTCCGGTGGAAATGTGTCCTTTGGTCTGGAGTCAAATTGGAGAGTTTTGGTTCCAACTGCCGTGTCTTTGTGAGACACGGTGTGGGTGAACGGATGATCTCCGCATGTGTAGTTCCCACCGTAAAGCACGGAGGTGTTATGGTGTGGGGGTGATTTTCTGGTGACACTGTCTGTGATTTATTTAGAATTCAATGCACACTTAACCAGCATACCACAGCATTCTGCAGCAATACACCATCCCATCTGGTTTGGACTTAGTGGGACTATCATTTGTTTTTCAACAGGACAATGACCCAACACACCTCCAGGCTGTGTAAGGGCTATTTTACCAAGAAGGAGAGTGATGGAGTGCTGCATCAGATGACCTGGCCTCCACAATCCCCCGACCTCAACCCAGTTGAGATGGTTTGGGAGTCGGACGGCAGACTGAAGGAAAAGCAGCCAACAAGTGCTCAGCATATGTGGGAACTCCTTCAAGACTGTTGGAAAAGCCTGATTGAGAGAATGCCAAGAGTGTGCAAAGCTGTCATCAAGGCAAATATAACATATATTTTGATTTGTTTAACACTTTTTTGGTTACTACAGGATTCCATATGTGTTATTTCATAGTGTTGATGTCTTTACTATTATTCTACAAGGTAGAAAATAGTTAAAATAAAGAAAACCCCTTGAATGAGTAGGTGTGTCCAAACTTTTCACTGGTACTGTATATTCAGTGGGGAGAACAAGTATTTGATACACTGCCGATTTTGCAGGTTTTCCTACTTACAAAGCATGTAGAGGTCTGTAATTTTTTATCATAGGTACACTTCAACTGTGAGAGACGGAATCGAAAACAAAAATCCAGAAAATCACATTGTATGATTTTTAAGTAATTCATTTGCATTTTATTGCATGACATAAGTATTTGATCACCTACCAACCAGTAAGAATTCCAACTCTCACAGACCTGTTAGTTTTTCTTTAAGAAGCCCTCCTGTTCTCCACTCATTACCTGTATTAACTGCACCTGTTTGAACTCGTTACCTGTATAAAAGACACCTGTCCACACACTCAATCAAACAGACTCCAACCTCTCCACAATGGCCAAGACCAGAGAGCTGTGTAAGGACATCAGGGATAAAATTGTAGACCTGCACAAGGCTGGGATGGGCTACAGGACAATAGGCAAGCAGCTTGGTGAGAAGGCAACAACTGTTGGCGCAATTATTAGAAAATTAAAGAAGTTCAAGATGACGGTCAATCACCCTCGGTCTGGGGCTCCATGCAAGATCTCACCTCGTGGGGCATCAATGATCATGAGGAAAATGAGGGATCAGCCCAGAACTACACGGCAGGACCTGGTCAATGACCTGAAGAGTGCTGGGACCACAGTCTCAAAGAAAACCATTAGTAACACACTACGCCGTCATGGATTAAAATCCTGCAGCGCACGCAAGGTCCCCCTGCTCAAGCCAGCGCATGTCCAGGCCCATCTGAAGTTTGCCAATGACCATCTGGATGATCCAGAGGAGGAATGGGAGAAGGTCATGTGGTCTGATGAGACAAAAATAGAGCTTTTTGGTCTAAACTCCACTCGCCGTGTTTGGAGGAAGAAGAAGGATGAGTACAACCCCAAGAACACCATCCCAACCGTGAAGCATGGAGGTGGAAACATCATTCTTTGGGGATGCTTTTCTGCAAAGGGGACAGGACGACTGCACCGTATTGAGGGGAGGATGGATGGGGCCATGTATCGCGAGATCTTGGCCAACAACCTCCTTCCCTCAGTAAGAGCATTGAAGATGGGTCGTGGCTGGGTCTTCCAGCATGACAACGACCCGAAACACACAGCCAGGGCAACTAAGGAGTGGCGCCGTAAGAAGCATCTCAAGGTCCTGGAGTGGCCTAGCCAGTCTCCAGACCTGAACCCAATAGAACATATTTGGAGGGAGCTGAATGTCCGTATTGCCCAGCGACAGCCCCGAAACCTGAAGGATCTGGAGAAGGTCTGTATGGAGGAGTGGGCCAAAATCCCTGCTGCAGTGTGCTCAAACCTGGTCAAGACCTACAGGAAACGTATGATCTCTGTAATTGCAAACAAAGGTTTCTTTACCAAATATTAAGTTCTGCTTTTCTGATGTATCAAATACTTATGTCATGCAATAAAATGCAAATTAATTACTTGAAAATCATACAATGTGATTTTCTGGATTTTTGTTTTCGATTCCATCTGTCACAGTTGAAGTGTACCTATGATAAAAATGACAGACCTCTACATGCTTTGTAAGTAGGATAACCTGCAAAATCAGCAGTGTATCAAATACTTGTTATCAAGTAATCTACATTTAAAATCTGCAATATTACAGGCAGAGGTATAAAAAAAAAATTGGCAAAGAAAAGTAACAAATATTTATATACAGTGTATATATTTTGAAGGAAATAGTAATACAATAAAATTACAATAACGACGCTATATACAAGAAGTACCGGTAACGAGTCAATGTGCAGGGGTACGAGGTACAGTGCCCTCTGTAATTATTGGGACAGTGAAGCATTTTTTATTATTTTGGCTCTATACTCCAAAAGTTTGGATTTGATTCAAACAATGACAATGAGGTTAGAGAGCATACTGCTTTAATTTGAGGGTATTTTCATCCATAACGGTTGAACCATTTAGAAATTACAGCACATTTTGTACATATTCCCCCCATTTTAGGGGACCAAAAGTATTGGGACAAATATGCTTATGTAAGGGATAAATACCGACATTCTGTACATTACCTTGGAAATAACAATGCAGCGTCTTTTGCGGAGTTCATTTTTCCACGGTGATGTACAGAATGGAGGCGTTTATCCCACCTATACCACAATTGCAGAAGAAAACAATATGAATGCACACATTTACCGGTATAAATATTTTTGTTGTTGTTGATATTTTCATTTTTATAAGCTAATTCATACTTTCTCATCTTTTGGCTGCTAAAGATGCGACCCAGTCGTTCTTTCGTGTCAAGGGGTGCTGAAGGTGGGTGTGGTGCATGAATTAAGCGCAGGACGCAGAAGCTCAGTCCAAAAGACTTTAGTGCAATATTCACGTAGAAAATAAGCACAATAAGCCCGAAGGCGAAATAACGGCGCACACAGGCGTCAAACAAACGGCGCACTAACATGTGTGAAAAACCTCTCCAAAACACTGGAGGGAAGTACGTAGCTCCAACACAAAACAGAAGAGCAATCACACACAAAGACAAACACACACAACGAGAACTAAATAGGACACTAACGAGGACTAACAAGACACAGGTGTACAACATCAAGACAAAACCAAACGAACATGAAACATAGATCGGTGGCAGATAGTACTCCGGGGACGACGACCGCCGAAGCCTGCCCGAACCAGGAGGAGGAGCAGCCTCGGCCGAAACCGTGACAGTACCCCCCCCTTGACGCGCGGCTCCAGCCGTGCGCCGACCCCGGCCTCGGGGACGACCAGGAGGACGCGGAGCAGGGCGCGCGGGATGGTCCCGGTGGAACTCCGACAGGAGAGATGGGTCTAGGATGTCCCTCCGCGGCACCCAGCACTGCTCCTCCGGGCCGTACCCCTCCCACTCCACGAGATACTGGAGACCCCCCATCTGGCGTCTTGAGTCCAAGATGGACCGAACGGTGTACGCCGGAGCCTCCTCGATGTCCAGTGGGGGCGGAGTCTCCCCTATCTCATTGTCCTGGAGTGGACCAGCTACCACCGGCCTGAGAAGAGACACATGGAACGAGGGGTTAATATTCTTATACTCAACAGGTAGATGTAACCTATAACACACCTCGTTCAATCTTCTCAGGACTTTAAAAGGCCCCACAAACCGCCGACCCAGCTTCCGGCAGGGCAGGCGGAGGGGTAGGTTTCTGGTAGAGAGCCAGACTCGATCTCCGGGCGCGTACACCGGCCCCTCACTGCGGTGGAGATCGGCGCTCGCCTTGTGACGAAAGACGGCCCGCTGCAGGTGGACGTGGGCAGCGTTCCACGTCTCTTCCGAGCGCCTCATCCAATCATCCACCGCAGGGGCCTCGATCTGGCTCTGCTGCCAAGGTGCCAGAACCGGCTGGTAACCTAACACACATTGGAAGGGGGTTAGGTTGGTAGAGGAGTGGCGGAGAGAGTTCTGGGCCATCTCGGCCCAGGGAATGTACCGTACCCACTCCTCCGGCTGGCCCTGGCAATACGACCTCAGAAACCTACCCACATCCTGGTTGACACGTTCTACCTGCCCGTTACTCTCCTGGTGGTACCCTGAGGTAAGGCTAACCGAGACCCCCAACCGCTCCATGAACGCTCTCCAAACACGGGAGGTAAACTGGGGGCCTCGATCAGACACTATATCCTCGGGTACCCCGTAATGCCGGAAGACGTGGGTAAATAGGGCCTCAGCGGTCTGTAGGGCAGTAGGAAGACCCGACATAGGGAGAAGACGACAGGCCTTAGAGAACCGGTCCACAACGACCAGGATGGTGGTATTCCCCTGAGAGAGGGGAAGGTCTGTCACAAAATCCACCGAGAGGTGGGACCATGGTCGTTGTGGAACGGGCAGGGGTTGTAACTTACCCCTGGGCAGATGTCGGGGCGCCTTACACTGGGCGCACACCGAGCAGGAGGAGACATAAACCCTCACATCCCTAGCCAAAGTGTGCCACCAGTATTTAGTGCTAAGGCAATGCACTGTCCGGCCAATACCCGGATGTCCAGAGGAGGGTGACGTGTGAGCCCAGTAAATGAGTCGATCCCGAATCTCAAGCGGAACGTACTTCCGACCCTCAGGACACTGTGGAGGGCTGGGGTCGGTACGCAACGCTCGCTCGATTTCGGCATCGACCTCCCACACCACTGGTGCCACAAGGCAAGACTCCGGTAGTATGGGAGTAGGCTCAACGGACCTCTCCTCCGTGTCATACCGCCGGGACAGCGCATCTGCCTTACCATTCTGGGACCCAGGGATGTACGTGATTTTAAATACGAACCTGGTGAGAAACATACTCCATCGAGCCTGGCGAGGGTTCAGTCTCCTCGCTGCCCGGATGTACTCCAGGTTCCGATGGTCAGTCAAAATGAGGAAAGGGTGTTGAGCCCCTCAAGCCAATGCCTCCACACCTTAAGGGCTTGAACTACAGCTAACAGCTCCCTGTCCCCAACGTCATAGTTACGCTCCGCCGGGCTGAGCTTTTTTGAGTAAAAAGCACAGGGGCGGAGTTTAGGTGGCGTGCCGGACCGTTGAGAGAGAACGGCCCCTATACCAGCCTCAGACGCGTCTACCTCAACCTGAAAGGGTAATGCGGGATCCGGATGCGCCAGCACCGGAGCCGACGTAAACAGGTCCTTCAGTCTCCTAAAGGCCCTGTCCGCATCAGCTGACCACTGCAGGCGCACCGGACCCCCTTTCAGAAGGGACGTGATGGGAGCTGCCACCTGTCCAAAACCCCGGATAAACCTCCGGTAGTAATTCGCAAAGCCCAAGAACTGCTGCACCTCTTTTACAATGGTTGGAGTTTGCTAATTACGCACAGCGGACACACGATCCACCTCCATTCTCACCCCTGACGCGGACAACCGATAACCCAAAAAGGAGACCGACTCCTGGAAAAACAGACATTTCTCTGCCTTGACATATAGGTCGTGCTCCAACAGCCTCCTCAATACACGACGCACCAGGGTTATATGCTCGGCTCGGGTAGACGAGTACACCAGAATGTCATCAATGTACACGACCACCCCTTGTCCCTGCATATCCCGGAAAATGTCATCTACGAAGGATTGGAAGACTGATGGAGCATTCATCAACCCATATGGCATGACGAGATATTCGAAATGACCTGACGTGGTACTAAACGCTGTCTTCCATTCGTCGCCCTCCCTAATGCGCACCAAGTTATACGCGCTCCTGAGATCCAATTTTGTGAAAAACCGCGCTCCATGCAATGACTCTGTCATGGTCGCAATCAGCGGGAGTGGATAACTGTATTTCACAGTAATCTGATTGAGACCACGGTAATCAATGCACGGGCGCAACCCTCCATCTTTCTTCTTCACAAAAAATAAGCTCGAGGAGGCGGGAGAAGTGGAGGGCCGAATGTATCCCTTTCTCAAAGATTTGGCTATGTAAGTCTCCATAGCTTTTCTCTCCTCTTGAGACAAAGGATACACGTGGCTCCGTGGGAGCGCTGCTCCTGCCTGGAGATCAATCGCACAATCCCCCTGTCTATGAGGAGGCAACTGCGTCGCCCTAGTTTTACTAAACATGAGAGCTAAATCCCCATATTCAGGCGGAATGTGCAGTGCGGGCACTTGGTTTGGACTCTCCACCGAAGTCGCCCCCACGGAAACACCCAGACATCGCCCCTCGCACTGAGCAGACCACCCATCGAGAGCCCTCTGTTGCCACGAAATAGCAGGGTTATGGGTGCTTAACCAGGGAATTCCCAGCACCACTGGGTACGCAGGAGAGTCGATCAGATACAGCTGTATAGTCTCTTCATGACCCCCCCTGCGCACACATCCTAAGTGGTGCTGTGATCTCCCTAATCAACCCCGACCCCAACGGGCGGCTATCTAAGGCATGAACGGGAAAAGGTTTGTCAACAGGTAGGAGAGGGATCCCTAAATCTAAACAAAACTTCCGATCAACAAAATTCCCAGCTGCGCCTGAATCTACTAGCGCCTTATGCTGGGAATGAGGTGCAACCTGTGGAAAACACACAGGTATACAAAAGTGCGCAACAGAAAGCTCTGGGTAAGTGGGACGTCTACTCACCTGGGAGGCCCCCCAGTGCGTGGCCTGTTGTCTTCTCCCCCGGAGAACCCTCCCCAGCACCTGGCCGCAGTGTGCCCTCCACGACCGCACTTGGTGCAGGAGACAGGCCCCCTCGGGATCCTCCTCCTCCTTTCTCTAGCGCCGGCACCCCGAGCTCCATAGGGCTCGGCTCGGGAGGTGCCGGAGGGCGGAATGGACGGACCCCCCTCGGGACGTCCACGGGTGGCCAGCAGGGTGTCCAGACGGATGGACATATCGACCAACTGGTCGAAGGTGAGATGGGTATCCCTGCAGGCCAACTCACGTTGAACGTCCTCCCGTAGGCTACATCGAAAATGGTCGATGAGGGCCCGTTCATTCCACCCTCGTCCGCCGCTAGAGTCCGGAACTCTAGAGCAAACGCCTGTGCGCTCCTCCTCCCCTGTCTCAGGTGGACTAGACGCTCCCCGCCGCTTTGCCCTCAGGTGGATGGTCGAACACGGCCTTGAAGCGGCGGGAGAACTCGGCGTAGGAGATGGTGTTGGCGTCCATCTTCCTCCACTCGGCGTTAGCCCACTCCAACGCCTTGCCCGTGAGACAGGAGATGAGGGCGGAACGCCTCGTGTCCCGAGGGCACCGGGTGTACAGTGGCCAGGTAGAGCTCCACCTGCAGGAGGAACCCCTGACACCCGGCAGCTGTTCCGTCATACGCCCTCGGGAGCGAGAGCCGAATCCCCCTGGGTTCCGGACCTGGGACTGGTGGACCGGCCGATGGGGTTGGCAGGGTAGGTGGAGGTGTGGGTACCCCGCTGGCCTCCCATCGGTGCAGGGTGTTGATGACGTCCTGTAGAGCGGTCCCCAGTTGTCGTATCTGGTCATCTTGGCCGCGAACATGCTCCTCGAGCGACTCAGGCATAACTGCAGATCCTGCTGATTCCATTTTGGTGTGTGATTCTGTCAAGGGGTGCTGAAGGTGGGTGTGGTGCATGAATCAAGCGCAGGACACAGAAGCTCAGTCCAAAAGACTTTAGTGCAATATTCACGTAGAAAATAAGCACAATAAGCCCGAAGGCGAAATAACGGCGCACACAGGCGTCAAACAAACGGTGCACTAACATGTGCGAAAAACCTCTCCAAAACACTGGAGGGAAGTACGTAGCTCCAACACAAAACAGAAGAGCAATCACACACAAAGACAAACACACACAACGAGAACTAAATAGGACACTAACGAGAACTAACAAGACACAGGTGTACAACATCAAGACAAAACCAAACGAACATGAAACATAGATCGGTGGCAGCTAGTACTCCGGGGACGACGACCGCCGAAGCCTGCCCGAACCAGGAGGAGGAGCAGCCTCGGCCGAAACCGTGACATTTCGATTAGTTAGATATTTAAGGACGCGACCCAGTCGTTGGTTCTTTATGTTCCGTTGCCATGCTCAGTGGCAACGTTCTTATCTCTTGCTTGCTGCTAGCTAGCCAACTACAGCTACACTGTCACTACCTCTGCAGCCAGAATAACAGCAAAGTTTATTCAGTTGCGTTTGTTTAAGCTGTTTATCCCGCTAATACCACAGTTGCCAAAGACAACAATACTAAGCACATATTTACCGGTATAATTTTTTTTCCATTTGATTTTTCATTTATATAAGCAAATTCACACGTTCTCATCTTTTGGTTGCTAGAGACGCGACCCAGTCGTTCATTCGATTAGTTTGATATTTATGGACGCGACCCAGTCATTCGTTCTTTATGTTCCGTTGCCATGCTTGCTGGAAAACTTATTATCCCTTGCTTGCTAGCTAGCCAGCTAGTTATGGCTAACACAGTCACGACCTCTGCAGCCAGAATAACAGCAAAGTAGCTGTTTTCTACAAACATTCATTTGGATACATCCATAACAATGAGCTGATAATGCCCGACTTTGCCTGGCATAGCTAGAAAAGTTTGCCTTCTCATCAAGACAC
The DNA here is from genome assembly GCF_020615455.1 of Coregonus clupeaformis. Taxonomy (NCBI): domain Eukaryota; kingdom Metazoa; phylum Chordata; class Actinopteri; order Salmoniformes; family Salmonidae; genus Coregonus; species Coregonus clupeaformis. The sequence continues at coordinate 28,805,820 of NC_059215.1, forward strand.
TCGTCAACACTGAGGAGATTGCATTGCATATCAGATGTAAATATGTCTCTGCAAAAACAAATCAATGCTAGCTGGCTAGCTAAGTTTTTCCACATTGGACCTGCGTTTACAATGTATCCAATTTCAGTTTGTGTGGTTGTTGGTTTAGCGTTCTGTAACTTTGTAGCAAGTATGGTCTTCATGTGTAGGAGCATATTGTGCCATGATTGCAAGGTGTCCCAATATATTTTCCAACTGTCCCGATATCATTTACATGTGTCTCTGTGTGTGGAGTAAAGGTGATCTAAAGTATTTTCACCTTTAGTTGCACAGGTGACATGCTGGTAGAAATTAAGTAAAACGGATTTCATGAGCCCGTCCTCCCCAATTAAGGTGCCATCAACCTCCTGTGTTTTACAGTTCCCAGTTAATAGAATTAATGCACATAGAATACATTTAATGTAGGATTTGTTTCAACCTGTATTCCTATATTTCCAATATAGCTATGCTGTCTGAACAGTGACATGATCAGCCTGAAAGCCTGAGGGAATGGAATTTGAATTAGAATTTTGGGAATTGCTGGGGATAATTGGAATTGAACTAAGTAACATTGGAATTCAGAGGAATTTAATTATCTCTGAACTCAAAGACTGACATGGAATTTGAATTGAATTAAATGGAATTTACAGGGTGAGAGAATTGAATTAGAATTGAATTTGTCGAATTGACCCCAACCCTGACTTGTGAATACCATTTTTATATCTCTGCGTGCAGTATTTACATTTACATTTACATTTACGTCATTTAGCAGACGCTCTTATCCAGAGCAACTTACAAATTGGTGCATTCACCTTATAGCCAGTGGGATAACCACTTTACAGTATGAAGGAAGTTAGAGGTCGTTTTGCGAGCCAATGCTAACTAGTGTTAGCTCAATGACTGGAGGTCTACAGGTACGCTAGCATACGCTAATTCATCTGACTCTGAGTAAATATAAAATATTGATTGACTGCCAGAATCTCGCAGTATTCCTTTAACACCAAGAAACAATAATGGCCAATTCATGGCCAGTCAATTTAAATCTGGATCTTTCTGGTCATATTCATTCCTGATTTTAATGAGTGTAGAATATGCTAGGTTATAGAGGAGAGACTGCTGAGAGTGGAGATTGGCTGGTGGTTCAAACCGACTCTCTGTGAAAGGAACTGTGTGTGGCAGTGGCAGCAGCAGCTATCTGGGACCATTCTCCTCAGCAGGCTTTGTATTAGATCCAAGGCGAACAAATTCACAGAGACAGACCCTGGAGTAGGGGAGGGAAAACTGGTCTGGACAGGTTTTTTTCAAAGGCAATTCCAGCATTTGGATGCCCATCGTGATTCACACATGCAGCAGGGGATTCTCCAGCTCTCCTTTAGAACTGATTATTTTAGTGCAGTTTTAAAACAGCAGTCTTTTTTATAAAGGCAGCCATTAGTTTAGAAATGTTAATGCAACAAAGATGTCTCAAATGAATGTGGAGTTGTACTCTTACAGGATGTTATGCATATTTATGGTGGTTCATCTCAGATAAGAGGCTGGTGTACATGAGTTCTTGTAATCCTATCCTCCGACCTTGTGTTTAGTGGATATGGATTTGTTCACCCCCCCCCCCACACACACACACACACACACTTTCTTTCTTTCCCACTCACTGAGCTATCCGGTTACATTAAAAATAAATTGCTATCTCCCTTTTAATACAAAATAAGTCCTCATAGAATACACATCACATTGGCTAATGCTCCATTTAGCTTTCCCAATAATAAAGACCCTCTTGAAATAGAGAGCTGATCCCAGTTTGCATTATCGTCTGTCTTGGGATCATAAGTGTCCCTTATTGAATCTCCTCCATTAGCAGACTGGAAATGGGGGAGCCTTTTCCTCTCACTCAGATGCTACTTTGTACACAACTCAAGCAACTAGAGCCGTACATACTGTATACCCAGATATTGCATCTAAAGTGTTTAATGACCTCTTTGGCATGTTCACTTGTTGCTAATGACTGGTGAAGCATTAAGAAGGGAAGCATTTCCTCCTGCATTCCTCGGTTCTCCATTAATGTCCTAATCAATCCCAGGAGAAGCTCTAACAGTCTGCCCTCTGTTCCTCAGGCTGGGGTTGGGTTGGGGCTGTGTACGCTGCTGACCTTAGGGAAGAAGAGAGAGGAGAGAGAGGAGTCCTCTAGGCACAGTGCTGCTCAGTGGAGCGGATAAACCTTTGTCTTGTTTCGAGGAAACTCTGAGGGACATACTGGGACACTGGCAACCCAGGAAGCAGAATGAGGATAATAGAACCAACAGGGCTAACCTTTCTTCCACGCTGCCGCTGGGAGGCTGAGGAGCCATGGCACGGCGCGCTCGCCACTCAACACTCCCCACTCCCCACTGCCAGGGAGAGGTGGGGGAGGGGCCGTGTGGAGGGTGAGGGGATGGTTCTCATAGCCCTCTTTCTCTCCCTTACAGGATTCCCGCCACTTCACTCTCCAATCTTGTTTCACGGCCAGTGGGTCTCAATGGCCGGCTCTGAAGGGGGGTTGAGGGGGGACAAGGGGGGCCACGGGGGACTGTTGCAGAGTGAATAGGTGTATTTGGACTGTAGGTTCTGGGTTTGAGGGGTTCACAGAGAGCTGAGCTGTAGGGGTCTTCATTCTCTTTTCACTAAAAGTGGGTCAGGTGCTCGCTGTGTGAAAGTCTGGGAAACTCTAAGAGAAAGTGCAAATGAACATTTTTACGACAATGCTAACTGGTTGTAGCAAACAATAACATTGCTGACTATATTGCATGTCTGGTTGCCATGAAGATGGATGAGAGGACTTTTTGGATAAAAATGTCAAATTACAGTAACTGGTACAGTCTTATTTATTTAGAACTGTCATTTTAATTATTTTTTACATTATGTTGATTTCAATTGGTTTCTTGGAAAGAGTGTGATTAAGCAGCTTCTGGGATTGGGATATGATTATCCATTACTTCCTACATTTTTTATGATTATCTGATGCCTAGAAAGCTCACTGCTCCAACATGCTGATAGGCCATGCACTCACTGCACTCACATTAGTGCTGATGACCAACCTGCTGCACTACAGCTTCCATCCTTTGTCAAACAAAGGGAAAACCATAATGTCTGCCTCTCATTCTGTGCTGCCGCCCATGGCCAGAGATTGAAGAGAAAGAGAATGGGATGGTAGGGGTCACAGATCACTTAACTGGTCACATTAACTTGTAAAAATGTGTATGTGAAGTGCTTAACCCACAGCTAGCCCTCTGTGGCACCATTCTGTGACATAAATCACCCTTTAGTGTCCATTTGTCAGAAACTGGGCTGATGGACAATGAGCTGGTCTTAATGAGGCTGAAAGGGACAAAGTCAAAGGATGACCGGAAGATTAAGGAGAAGGGAGGTGGTTTTCCTTCTGAGGGGCCATGCCCTGTCTGTAGAGTTTCTTAACATGAGTGAATGTCTAGCAGTGAGATACAAGGCACTGTTTATGTCTAGCAGTGAGATAGCAAGGCCCTGTTTGGGTTTGCCACTGCAGATTTGGACTAATATCAGAGACTTTGCAAGAACGTTATACAGTTAAGCAAGCATAGAGACACAATAATTTCAAGATGTAGTAAGTTATAGTAATTACCTAAATATACTTGTCAGTTGTGAAAAGGAGATAATAGTGAAATTACGTTTATCCCATAAGGAATCATGTATACATATTTGTTTTATAATTTATCAAAGTATTCACTTATTAATTTATATACTTTATGTTGGGATTAATATTAGACATTTATCAAAATTAGTAAAACACAAACTCCTCCCACAGAGCAATAAAACCAATTTGCCTCCTGTGATCAAAGATATTTAATATCAGCGTGTGATAAATACAGTATGTTTGTAGCTGCCTCTCATTAATTCATCACTTAATAATTGGGTATGAATTAATAAGTGTATCTCTTAAGTATTTATTTGTGTGCATGTATACAACATGCATGATGTACAGTGCATTCGGAAAATATTCAGACCCCTTGCCTTTTTCCACATTTTGTTATGTTATAGCCTTATTCTAAAATCGATTAAAAAAAAAAAATCTACACACAATACCCTATAATGACAAAGCAAAAAAAAAAAAAATCTCATACATCTACACACAATACCCCATAATGACAAAATGAAAACTGGTTTTTATCATTTTTTGCAAATTTACAAAAAGCAAAAAAAACTGAAATACCTTATTTACATAAGTATTCAGACCCTTTGCTATGAGACTCGAAATTGAGCTCAGGTGCATCCTGTTTCCATTGATCATCCTTAAGATGTTTCTACAACTTGACCAGAGTCCACCTGTGGTAAATTAAATTGATTGGACATGATTTGGAAAGGCACACACCTGTCTATATAAGGTCCCACAGTTGACAGTGCAGAGCAAAAACCAAGCCATGAGGTCGAAGGAATTGTCTGTAGAGCTCTGAGACAGGATTATGTAGAGGCACAGATCTGGGGAAGGGTACCAAAAAGTGTCTGCAACATTGAAGGTCCCCAAGAACACAGTGGCCTCCATCATCCTTAAATGGAAGAAGTTTGGAACCACCAAGACTCTTCCTAGAGCTGGCCACCCAGCCAAACTGAGCAGTTGGGGGAGAAGGGCCTTGGTCAGGGAGGTGACCAAGAACCCGATGGTCACTCTGACAGAGCTCGAGAGTTCCTAAGCACACAACCAAGACAACGCAGGAATGGCTTCGGGACAAGTCTCTGAATGTCCTTGAGTGGCTTATGTAAATGTGATATTTCAATATTTTATATTTAATCAATTTGCAAAAATGTCTAACAACCTATTTTTGCTTTGTCATTATGAGGTATTGTGTGTAGATTGATGAGGGGGAAAAATAATTTTATCGATTTTAGAATAAGGCTGTAAAGTAACAAAATGTTGAAAAAGGCAAGGGGTCTGAATATTTTCCGAATGCACTGTATACGTTTGTCTGGTTGGCACACTAATGATCAGTCTTCAGTCTTCCTCCATCTTGTGGTCCTGCAGCAGTAATCCTCAAGCGGTAATGAGGGGGTGAAGAAGGGTGGGGGGGTGTTGTAACGAACGGGGAGCAGGGGGTTCACTCCAGTGGGTGGGGGGAGGGAGAGAGGGAAGGAGACTATCCTCCATCTACAGTTGAAGTCGGAAGTTTACATACACTTAGGTTGGAGTCATTAAAACTCGTTTTTCAACCATTCCACAAATGTCTTGTTAACAAACTATAGTTTTGGCACAAGTAATTTTTCCAACAAATGTTTACAGACAGATTATTTCACTTATAATTCATTGTATCACAATTCCAGTGGGTCAGAAGTTTACACACACTAAGTTGACTGTGCCTTTAAACAGCTTGGAAAATTCCAGAAAATGATGTCATGGCTTTAGAAGCTTCTGATAGGCTAATTGACATCATTTGAGTCAATTGGAGGTGTACCTGTGGATGTATTTCAAGGCCTACCTTCAAACTCAGTGCCTCTTTGCTTGACATCATGGGAAAATCAAAATAAATCAGCCAAGACCTCCACAAGTGTAGACCTCCACAAGTCTGGTTCATCCTTGGGAGCAATTTCCAAACGCCTGAAGGTACCTCATTCATCTGTACAAACAATAGTATGCAAGTATAAACACCATGAGACCACGCAGCCGTCATACCGCTCAGGAAGGAGACGCGTTCTGTCTCCTAGAGATGAACGTACTTTGGTGCAAAAAGCGCAAATCAATCCCAGAACAACAGCAAAGGACCTTGTGAAGATGCTGAAGGAAACAGGTACAAAGGTATCTATATCCACAGTAAAACAAGTCCTATATCGACATAACCTGTAAGTCCGCTCAGCAAGGAAGAAGCCACTGCTCCAAAACCGCCATAAAAAAGCCAGACTACGGTTTGCAACTGCACATGGGGACAAAGATCGTACTTTTTGGAGAAATGTCCTCTGGTCTCATTAAACAAAAATAGAACTGTTTGGCCATAATGACCATCATTATGTTTGGAGGAAAAAGGGGGTCCTTGCAAGCCAAAGAACACCATCCCAACTGTGAAGCATGGGGGTGGCAGCATCATGCTGTGGGGGTGCTTTGCTGCAGGAGGGACTGGTGCACTTCACAAAATAGATGGCATCATGAGGAAGGAAAATTATGTGGATATATTGAAGCAACATCTCAAGACATCAGTCAGGAAGTTAAAGCTTGGTCACAAATGGGTCTTCCAAATGGACAATGACCCCAAGCATACTTCCAAAGTTGTGGCAAAATGGCTTAAGGACAACAAAGTCAAGGAATTGGAGTGGCCATCACAAAGCCCTGACCTCAATCCTATAGAAAATTAGTGGGCAGAACTGAAAAAGCATGTGTGAGCAAGGAGGCCTACAAACCTGACTCAGTTACACCAGCTCTGTCAGGAGCTTTGTTGTCCTTATGGCATATAGAAGCAAACCGGATGGACATCATGTAAATGATCGGTGAGGGTAGAGAGGTATGATGGCTGCGCGGTCCCATGGTGTTTATACTTGTGTACTATTGTGTGTACAGATGAACGTGGTACCTTCAGGTGTTTGGAAATTACTCCCAAGGATGAACCAGACTTGTGGAGGTCTACAATAATTTTTCTGAGGTCTTGGCCTATTTCTTTTGATTTTCCCATGATGTCAAGCAAAGAGGTACTGAGTTTGAAGGTAGGCCTTGAAATACATCCACAGGTACACCTCCAAATGACTCAAATGATGTCAATTAGCATATCAGAAGCTTCTAAAGCCATGACATCATTTTCTGGAATATCCCAAGCTGTTTAAAGGCACAGTCAACTTAGTGTATGTAAACATCTGACCCACTGGAATTGTGAAACAGTGAATTATAAGTGAAATAATCTGTCTGTAAACAATTGTTGGAAAAATTACTTGTGTCATGCACAAAGTAGATGTCCTAACCGACTTGCCAAAACTATAGTTTGTTAAAAATAAATGTGTGGAGTGGTTGAAAATATGGTTTCACATGTGAAATTTAAGCTCAACATGGGAAAACAGCTGCTTCACTTATGAAAATGTAAATTTGACATGTTGTTTTTGTAAGGGTGTCGGGGATGAACAGAACAGACCCCATAAACCTCTGGACTCTATGAACAACACAGGTCCATGCTGGTCACCCTGGGGGCTGTAGAGGTGGGGGTAGTAGTGGGGTGGGACGGGGGATAGGAGAGCCAAACAAAAAGGCCCTTGAAGAGGCCTGTCCTGTGCTACGTGTCAAATGATCCTCAGGGTGTCACTGTCTGTACACACGCTCATTCAACACTAATCATGTGGATGTGTTGTACACAATGCTGGGCTCTCAATCCGTTTGGTACATTGGAAGTGATGAGACTGCTTATGGCTTAGAGCGTTGGGGTGATATACTGTACAGTATATGCTGTACTGTACAAACCTCACATTTATATTTGCTATTTTCTATATATCGGTTCTCTCAGACTGCTGAGTTAGCCACGAGTTGAGGGTAATTCTAGCCCTGCAGTCATGGATGTGTGGGGTTCTTTGAACAGAGCTAATATGGGAGGGTGGGGGTGCTTGAGTCATAGCTGAGGAAGTACTGGTGCTGAGGGTCCTGCAGCACCCCCTGAAAAATCTGAAAAGAAAAGAAAAGTAGAGCACTGGGCCTTTACTAGTTCTGTATTAGCGGACCGATATAGCCGGCTGTAGCGCTTCTACAAACAATTCTCAGCAATCACCCCGACCCCCAAACATCTTCTATGGCTTGAATCCATATGAAGAAAATTTTTATGGGTATGAGAATAATCTCAGAAAGGCTGTAGTTTGTGTAATCTCCTGCTGATGTGTTTGGTAGAGTGGCACCTCTGCCTCTGCCTACGATAGCAGTAGGGATTTCATTTACAGATGTGCAGAATTTCAATACCGACATTAAGCCGTGCCTTTGAAATGCTAATGTTATTAGCTATATGTCTACTACCGTTGTGTTTGTCCATTTGAACCTGCTCATCTTCTCTATGTTCACCAATCAGCCCAAAGTCCACCTGCCTCACTATCATGCTCCCGTCACAATGCAGGCCTGTTCCCCCAGCCCCACCTGGTCAAGTCCTACCACAGCCTAACAAGCTCCATAGACAACCCATGTCTACAGTAACAACTCCACACTCAAACAGATGTGGTCGTTATCTAATTGAAATTTGGAAAAGACTGAGTACATTCATTCCATTTGCCATGATATGTAACCACATCTTACAAAGTTGGCATTCTCTCTGTATATGGCATACAGTCTCTTATCGCCTCTCATCTCTCCAGCCCTACCTGTCCCAACATGGATCCAACAGGAGACCCCAGGGTGGACGGAGAACAGCTCTCACTGATAGCTCTGTCATTAATTGTAATTGAATTAGAAATTATGCATGGAGTTAAACCTGGTGTCAGCTCTATGGAGCAAAGGAGTGGCTAATTTACAGTGGGGCAGGCTGGAGCATAGGGAACAGGGTGCCATTTGGGACTCAGCCCTTGTCATTAACACCCTAGCTACAGAGTCCTGGTACTCCTGATAGAGGCAGCTGGTCCTGCTCTTACGGAGCTGATCCAGGGGGAGGAGAGAGAAACACACCCCGGGCATTTAAACCCTGCTCATCTTCAAATACAATTATTGTAGCGTCGTGTTTGGATTGAGTCTAAAGGATTTAATATGACTGTCTGTATGCGTATGGTATGACTGTGGGCTGAGGTTAAGTGTTACTCTGTAGTATTGTGTAGGATCAGGATGTTTGTTTTAAGTGAGAGGATGATGGTCTGTAGATATATCAACAGCAGCAGTTCTAATTGCCCAGATTAGTAATGTGAGAAATGGGAATGTGAGGCTCCTCACGAGAGGGTTAATAGGAAGTGCCCTTCGCATTTTATAGCCATGGAATGTAGTTGGAGAATCCTGTCGGCAGGTGCAGGGGAATGAGGTTACCATGGAAACAAGCTTTAAGGTACACAGGGGTGTGTGGCACAGTTGTCATCACATCATTTACCCTGATTGACCTCTTGCTAACTCAGGAAAGGACCTCACTGCCACCAGTTACTCTGTGTGCTCAGTTTGGTATTCAAAGTCAAAGGGACTCAGAATCAACACACTAATTCCAGTGTTTGAAATGCAGCCATTCCGTTATTGATACCTGTGTTTTTCTCCTGGCTTGGTGGTCTGATGGCTGTCGTCATTTAAAGCAGCAAATCAGGGCCAGACTACATGTTCCTTAGTTCTATGGCATCAAATCAGCCTCTAAAGTCTATTGCGAGCAAGATGGCGCTGTCAAGCAAGATTAGACATCATTGAGCAAGAAGTGTGATTCATCCCTCCAGAGAATGCATTTCCACTCCTCCCGACGAACAGTTCTTGTGCTGATGTTGCTTCCAGAGGCAGTTTGGAACTCGGTGATGAGTGTTGCTATGCGTTTCAGCACTCAGCGGTCCCGTTCTGTGAGCTTGTGTGGCCTACCACTTCGCGGCTGAGCCGTTGTTGCTCCTAGACATTTCCACTTCACAATAACAGCACTTACAGAAATTTGACAAACTGACTTGTTGGAAAGGTGGCATCCTATGACGGTGCCATGTTGAAAGTCACTGAGGTGTGTTGGGTCACTGTCCTGTTGAAAAACAAATGATAGTCACACTAAGCGCAAACCAGATGGGATGGCGTATCGCTGCAAAATGCTGTGGTAGCCATGCTGGTTAAGTATGCCTTGAATTCTAAATAAATCACAGACAGTGTCACCAGCAAAGCACCCCCACACCATCACACCTCCTCCTCCGTGCTTAACGGTGGGAACCACACATGCGGATTCACCCACTCCGCGTCTCACAAAGACACAGCGGTTGAAACCAAAAATCTCAAATTTGGACTCCTCAGACCAAAGGACAGATTTCCAATGGTCTAATGTCTATTGCTCGTGTTTCTTGGCCCAAGCAAGTCTCTTCTTATTATTGGTGTCCTTTAGTAGTGGTTTATTTGCAGCAATTCAACCATGAAGGCTTGATTCACGTCACCTCCCTCAGAACCAGTGAAGATATCCAGGTTCTTACAGTGGGGAATCAGCACAATCTATAGAGAGCACAGAAAGATACTGCACAGATGGTTGAATCCTAACTTAAAATCCTTGTAGCTAAAATTTTTATTCAAGTGTCATCAATTCATAATTAACGCAAAAGTCTCAGTTGTGTCTAGGTGTGGGTGTGTGGGAACTAACCGAGTCGATGAGTGTGTATGGGGACTGGACATCACTGAGTTCAGAGTAGTGGGGCAAGCTCAGACGAACAGTGTAGTCCATCCTTTATAGACATTTTATTTTAACTCGTTATTGTTATTTGTTATTCGCTGTGTATTTATTCGTCCTGTCACTATTTCTATATATTTTAAATTTTAATTTTTTGAACTCTGCATTGTTGGAAAAGGACCCGTAAGTAAACATTTCACTGTTAGTCTACACTTGTTGTTTACGAAGCATGTGACAAATACAATTTTATTTTATTTGATCCCTGCCTCGAAACAGTAGTCTGGGAGCACCAAATATCTGAGAGCGAAAGAGAAAGAGAGTGAGAGGGATGCCACAAAACACTGCACTAAATCACGCACAAGAAAAGTGTGTGCAAACAAAACACAGGCATGTAATACAGGGTGTATACAGACTCAGAGTAGACTCATATACACAAAACATATATCCTACACTACACACTTGCATATACAGACCCATTACTCACTCTCTCACGTGCAACAAACATACACAGAGAGAGAGACTAGGTGTGTGTTTACAGTGATCCAGGTTGGAGGTATATCATCTGGTTTACACCATGGTGTTGGCACAGCGGCTGTTTGTTGAGATCACACTGGGATGCATCACTGTCATCAACAACTCCTCCCACTGGTCCGGTAACTTAGCCAACACAACAGGTTTTAATAAGATTTCATGTTGCTAAAATGACATTGGAGTTTGATACGACTGGTCAGGACTCCACTGAGGAAGGTGTAGGGATACCTATGTGCTGAGTTGTGTAAGGCACAAGATGAGTTAGGGAACACCCATGACCCCAAAAGCCTTACAAAAAAAGTTACATCAAGGTCATAGGTGACTCACAGGTCCAAACATGGCGTTGTCTGCCTCGTAAGTGTAGTGGTCCAGGGTGATGAAGTAGAAGCCTTACTCTACCTTGTCAGACATATGTTCTCTACACACACACTGACCCGTCTCCTGAGAACAACTGCAGTGAGAGAGAGAGTAAAAATATGTCAGGAAATGTGGTAACACTTTATTTGACACCCAGTGTCATAACACGTCATAACACGTCATAACCACAACACGTTATGACACGGTCATAACCATGTCATAATATGTCATAACAGCTGACATAACTTGTCATAACCTGTGATAATATGTTCATAACACTGTCATGACCCATATATTTACACCTGTTGTGACATATATGTGGCGGCGCACAATTGGCCCAACGTCGTCCAGGTTAGGGGAGGGAATGGCCGGCAGGGATGTAGCTCAGTTGGTAGGGCATGGCGTTTGCAACGCCAGGGTTGTGGGTTCGATTCCCACGGGGGGGCAGTATGAAAAAATAAAAAATAATAATGTATGCACTCACTAACTGTAAGTCGCTCTGGATAAGAGCGTCTGCTAAATGACTAAAAATGTAAAAATGTAAAAAATGTAAATATATTGCGTTATTTTATGGCTAATTAAATAAGTGTCAAAACCCAGATGTATTCAAAGTTTCCTTTCATTTGAAAGTTTGTTTCTTAAATCCTTTGCTGTTGTTGTAATTAATTATTTATAGTCATGCTTTTTTCATCATATTTTAAAGTGTAACTGACAGCATTTTTGCAACATGAAATCTTGTTAAAATCTGTTCATATACACCCCCAGGAAGAATATTACACTTTTTAAAACATTTTCTGAGAAGCGAGCACTTAGATATGGTCATTTTCACGTTTTCATAAATTCTTAGAATGTTTGGGAATTATGTACAGTATACTAAGGCCTTTGTGAAAATTCTATAGCAATATAGAGTGGGAAAGCGGCCGTACGTTTGGACAATTAATAGACACTGCAGCAAATAAAACCTAATTAAAACATCTGTCTCATCCTGGACCGGAGTCTACGCAGACCGGTGCACCATAGCCAATCAGAGCTAGAGTAGGCCTTTATGCAAATAAGCATTTGCCATAAGGGCCTGCCATCATTCACTTTGAACTGGACTGTGTGTTTACAGGCAGTTACAACAGCGCAACTTTAGATCATTAGAACGCATTTGCCAAAAGCCACAAAATACACCTGAATGGATTTCTGCAAATATGTAAATACCATGGGAGTCCTCTTACATTTGGGAACTTTACAGTACTATTGATCAAACAACCATGAAAAGGTAGGCTCTCTCTCCCTCAGTTATGCACATCAACAACAACAAGATCAACAACTAATGCTAGCCAGAGCAAGATGAGCTAAAATCTAACAAAGGAACATTAAACCTTCTCAAACCTTTTCAGCTAGTTGGCCGTCAAAATTGCACTGATAAACAATGGGGAATTGTAGCCTACTTGTCCTTCTGCAGCTTGCCTGCCAATGCATGCTTGTCCCAACCAAGCACCCAAGCTAACTGGCTAAAGTTGGCTAGCTTGCTAGCTAGCTACTTCCAGAAACAAATTAGAGAACACCTCACTCTGATCATTTTACTCGCCCTAGAAGAGCTGGTTAGATTGTTTACATGTGATCTAGAGTGTTTGTGACTAACCATTTTTTGGCCTACGTTTACTGACACCGGTCAAATTCAGCGGTTGTTGCGCGTTCGTAAATTCATCAGTTATTCTGCGCTCTGGTAGACTCAGACGAGAGTGCTCTGAAATCGGAGTAGATAACCAGAGTGAATTTGTGAACGCAAGAGCTATGCTAACTGAATAACAGTCATTCAAGTTCTTGCTAGCTGAAGAATCATATGAGGGGAAAAAGTCACTCACTCACCTCCTCCAATGACATGACATTCTCCTAGCAGATAGCTAGCTGGCTAGCTATCTAGCTAATGTTAGGCTCCGTGTTTTTAGCTTGCTACATAAATAGATACACCAGCCTATTAACCATGTTATGAATAACTTGTGATCATTGCCCTTGCTAGTTTGATTGTATTGACATTCCCAGTCCTAGTTACATTTGTCAGTTTTTGTCCAAAATATCGAGTCATTGAAACTGAAACGGTGCATCCCGAATGGAGGCAGGAAACAATGTACCACCCCAGCTTTGATTTACAACTTGATAGCAATATTTTTTGGACTACCAAGAAATGTATTGGTGAATTAGATTAATCATGCCTTGAACTGCATCCATCTATTCTGCCAACAATGCCTTTGTGTACTTCATGGAATGTTGAGTGAACTATAACCTTTTTTTTTAAGTTGGTTTTGTAGCGTAAACTGGCAATGTGATATTTTTTACTGTTTGTTTCATATCTTCAAAGTAGTTAAAACGCTGTCAGTTCCACTTTAAATAACTTGTAGAAAATACACTTTATGACACTGTCAGGAAGCATTATGATCATCCTGTGTCACTTTACTTGGACTAAGAAAATACACTTTATGACACTGTCAAGAAGCATTATGACCATCATAGTCATATAAGCCAGATAGGCCTATCACGTACATGCCCTTATATCAAATCAAATCAAATCAAATTGTATTTGCCACATGCACCGAATACAACAGGTGTAGACATTACAGTGAAATGCTTACTTACAAGCCCTTAACCAACAATGCATTTTAAGTAAATAACTAAAGAGCAGCAGTAAAATAAAATAACAGTAGGGGGCTATATACAGGGGGGTACCAGTCCAGAGTCAATGTGCGGGGGCACCGGCTAGTCGAGGTAATTGAGGTAATATGTATATGTGGGTAGAGTTAAAGTGACTATGCATAAATAATAAACAGAGTAGCAGCAGCGTAAAAGAGGGGGGTAGGGGTGGGGGGGGGCACTGCAAATAGTCCGGGTAGCAATGATTAGCTGTTCAGGAGTCTTATGGCTTGGGGGTAGAAGCTGTTGAGAAGCCTTTTGGACCTAGACTTGGCGCTCCGGTACCACTTGCCGTGCGGTAGCAGAGAGAACAGTCTATGACTAGGGTGGCTGGAGTCTTTGACAATTTTGAGGGCCTTCCTCTGACACATCAGTCATCAGTCAAAAAGAGGGTGTCTTGTCCTGCTCCTGAAATCTGCTCCTACATTCATCCCAGTCATCACCAACAGAGCATTGGGGTAGGTTAATGTCTGACATCAATGTGTACGCAATTACAATGATAATTTAATATGGTGAACAACAACAACAAATATTGACACCTAGGCTATGGTGTAATGGAATGTTTTGCCTTGTGTGGTAGGTTTTGTGGGTTTTGACACTCTTATGTAGGTGTCATAACCAGACATAAAATTACGCAATATATGTCACAACAGGTCTAAATATATGTGTCATGATAGTGTTATGACCATACTATAACAGATTATGCAAGGTTATGTCAGCTGTTATGACATATTATGACATGGTTATGACCGTGTCATAATGTGTTATGACGCTAAGTGTCAAAGAAAGTGTTACCGGAAATGCCATAGACAGAGTACAATTGGAGTTGAAAAGTTTTTAAATGTTATTGTTGCATTCAAGGTAACACTCCATTTAAAGACTGCTGCTGTTTCAAAAGAGGCAACTATGGATAATCAATTGGTCAAATAAGTGATAATCTACTATGTGGGACTGAGGCGAGCTGTACCAATCCACACATTTACATTTACATTTTAGTCATTTAGCAGACGCTCTTATCACTCGTCAGTCAGTATTGCTCAGTATTGAATAGCCTGCTGTCATTTCATTCCCAACCCTTGTCGTGGAGAGCAATCCTCCTATAGGTTTTCACTTCATCCCTTACCTAACCTACTTCAACACATTCAGTAAAGAACCATCCTCTGTATAGAACCATCATTCAACCAAATAGACCGCAGTTGGTCAAAGTCAATAACAAGTCATCCTCTCTACGTGACAAATGTCCTAATAACAATGCCTCCATACAGCGTCAAAGCAATTAGAGGAACTCTCAGTACCGCTAATGACTAAGTTACGGGAGTGATTGATAGAAGTCATGTTTACCTGCAGGAGGTCCCCAGAGTGCTGTACATAGAGGAGAGCCAAAGTACTTGGAACACAGTGTACTCTTGTATATCCTGTCCTGTCAGCTAAGCATAGAACAACTTCCCCAGCACATAGTGAAAGTGGAGAGAGGGATGAAGAGAGAAAAGATGGTTTGAGGTCATTTTATTTTATTGTAACTGCACAAAAACCTGAAACCCATCTCAATCAAGGGCCTTATCCCCAGTGAGGTCCTTCCCTGCCTGTTCTCACCCTGCCTCTCCCTCCGCCACTCCCTCCCAGTTATGCTGGTCTTCCAAGTCCTCTTTCTCTACTAACCCCTCATTAACTTACCTAGCTAGCTACAATGTTCTTGGTTAAACCAAAGATACCGGTAACTTTATATGTCGTTAAATGTTAACGTTAGCTAGCTAAGTTAGGTTCTCTACTGAAAAACTATAGAGCTTACCTTTTTATCGTCAGCCATCGACCCTACTTCACCACCATAACCTTGCCTTTCACCATCATCCACTAGATAACACAGCCACAAAGTCAACATTTGTCTGTATCATGAAAATTCATGAAAACAAAAATGTGCTTTTTGGTGTTCATTTAAGATTAGGGATAGGCATAAGGTTAGCAGTGTGGTTAAGGTTAGGGTTAGGTAGAGACATTGTAGAAATAGGCAAGGTTTATCCATAATAATTACTTTGTGACTGTGTTAACTAGTGATGGCCATGTTCATTGGCTAGAATTTGCACCTGTAATAAAATGATAGTAAAATATTGCAGTTGCGAGAGTACAACACAGTGTTTGCTAGCTTAATCGACAGCGCCATCTCACACGCAATGGACTTTAGAGGCTGATTTGACACCACATGATCTTGTCAAAGCCCACAGGATCCCCGTGTCACTCATGCCACTTATCCTCATTCCTGGCATTCCAGCCCAGCATTCCCCCGCACCTCCACAGGCCTGGGGTTGCTGCTGGCTCTGCTCTGACCACATAATTCCTGGCTCGCTTGGTGCCTCCTCTTCAAAACCATATAAGGAACTCTCTCATTCATGTGTCTCATTATTATTAGTAAGTCTGGTTTCCCAGCAAGGGGAAAACAGATAGGAGATATTCACTTCACTCAGCATTATGGGTAAAGACCAAAATAAGCTGTGTTTTGGTCTGACAAGCACATTCAATAAGATGCATGCAAAACTGGACATGTGATATGATTGGAGGTAGACACTGATGTCATGTGCTAGAAATTC